>NC_137895.1:85628052-86306210 GCF_963455335.1 Martes martes | reverse complement strand
GGAAGGAGAGGCAGACCTCCTGCTGAGCAGGGAGCCAGATGTGGAGCTTGATCGCATGACCTAAAGATCATGACCAGAGTCCAAGCCAGACACTTAAACGACTGACCACTAAGGCACCCCGAGAACCCAATTTTAACACAGTTATGTGAGATGGGATATATGTTATTCTTTTAGTTGGTCAAACTGAAGCTTGGAGAAGTCTAGCAGTTCATTCAGCATCACACAGCTAATGAATGTAGGTCATCTGGCTCTAAATCCCAGGCCTATTCTATACTCTTCATCTGCTTAAGTATTTATAGGGTTTCTTCAGGAATTTATTTTTCCATCTCTTGTGCTCACTTAAGATACGACCTTGCTGTTTGCCTTGAGTCCCTCTTTTACTCCCTTGGGCAGCTTCATGGTATGAGTGGGACTCAGAGTAGGGGGTTGGTTCTCACTGATTGTAAGATTAGGGTTTGCCAGATCTGCTTTCTCTCATCAAGGAGCTTGTAATCAGCTGACTGAAATAATGCATATGTATTACAGTGGTGTTTTTCCACCTTTTTTGACTGCTACAGTAAGAACCACACATTATTAAAGTTTAACGAAGCAATACCTACCTTAGTATTTGTGACAGTCTTTGATGTTTCCTATTTCATTTTTTAAAAATTCTGATTATGACCCACTAAATTGATTTTGTCACTCAATAAGATGGATTGAAACCCAGTTTGAAAAGCATGGTTATGGGTTACATATATGTAAAGTCAAATTTTAGCTGAAGTTCAATATTACAAATGTTTATTGAGTGCTAAGGATGTGCTAAGTATATTGCTAGGTGCAGTGAATGATATAAAATAAAGTATGTATAGCTATATGATGCTCATAATCTAATGATAGAAAGTAGAGAATAAACTCAAATAATTAATAAAAGGAAAAATATGAGCCCAAAAAGACCCTACAAAGATTCAGGAGCAGTAGAAGTCACATCGTGTGAGAATCAGGAAAGGATTTAAGGAGCAGGTAGCATTTGAGTTAGGTCTTGAAAAGTGGATACTAGAACTGTGAGTCGAGGTAACAGACCTCAGGGAAAGAGGATACAGGGAATAATGGCTTTTGGGAATCACTGTCAAGAAGGAAATGGTGCTATGGCTATGAAGGGATGTGACCATAACCTTGGAGTCCTCTCTGAGGATACACTAGTGAACATGACAAAGTCCTGTCTCTCAAGAAGAAATCAAATAGCAAAAGCAATTCAGTGGGGTAGTGCTGTGGAAAAGGGAAGAATACAGCATAGTGCATCATAGGACTACATAGAAGACAAGCCTCACTCAGAAACTGGGCTCATGGAAGGCTTTTGGAGAAAGAAGCATTTAAAGTGAGACCTCAGTGGTGAGTTGGAGTTAGCCAGATGAAGGATGCATAAACCAAGAATGTTCCCACAGAAGCACAGCATGTGAAAAGATGGGGAGGCAAGAAATAACACTGGTACATTTGGGGAACAAAAAATTAGAGGGAGCATCCTTATGAGGTCAGTATCATACCTGACCTCTTCAGATAAAGAAATGATATACCAAGATTTAATAACACGCATGGTTTCCTAGCTGGCTAGACCTGGAATTGGAATCTACTTTACTCTTAAGAGTTTGTTCTTTCTATTATTCCAACCTGTCCCACAAATGTGTCTAATGCTGGGTGGGCCCTGGTACTATTACACTGAAGTTGCAGAGATTAGATAGAGTTAGCAGATTAAGGACCGAACCTAAGGAATGCCTACATTTAAGGAATAGGAGGAAAGAGGAGAAATATAGGAATTAAAGAAAGTCGAGGAAGATCAATCCAAATAGGAAAACTAGGGGCACCTGGCTGGTGCACTCAGTTAAGCATCTGACTCTTGGTTTTGGCTCAGGTTGGGGGTGTGAGACCCAACCCTCTGTCAGGCTCTGCGCAGAGTCTGCTTGAAGTTCACTATCCCTCTCTCTCTCTGCCTCTCCTGCGCATGCTCTTTTCTTCGCTCTATAAAATAAATAAGTCTTAAAAAAATAAAACAAACAAAAAATAAAATAAATAGGTCTTTAAACAAAACAAAACAAGAGAACTACCCAGCGAACAGAGTATGATGGAATCCAAAGAAAGAGCTGGAAGAGCAGTGGTACATTTCGAATGTGACAAGAGCTGAAGAATTTCTGACCATAGATGGCCAATGATAATATCACTTAGCTAACAAGAAAGTAATTTCCACAAAGGGTGGAAAAATAAATGAGTGTTGAGGAAGTAGAGTGAGTGCAGATCACTTTTTCAGAAACACTGATTTTGGGTTACGGGAAGAATTAAGAAGGGAAGTCAATTTAGATGGAGGCAGCAAATTTATTAGGAAGTGATCTTAAGATCACCACTAAGGGAAGAGAAGGAAGCAAATCTTCACAGAAGGAGAAGTTGGGCTGTGATGTAGGACAAAGGCTTAGCCAACCTTCAGAGCTGTCCCTGTTTAGGGATGAGAAGGTTGAATCATTATACTCTCACGTAAATCAGTCATTCAGTGTGGGCTGCCTGAGAAAGGGGCATGACAGGACAGCTGAGGGCCATCTGCCAGCAGCATTCCCACTTCAGACAGCTGGAGTCCTAAGTCCTTCATTCTCAAAGGGAGTCCTGCCTGTGCATTCCGGTGTTTATCACAGGAATAGCATTACCAGGCTAGCAGAAGTCAAGGGAGGAATATTTTTAGGATAGGTAAGACCCAACTTCGGAAATAGATACACACATAGAAACAGATGTATCCTAATTATTATTCTGTAATGCCCTGTCAGGCAGCATGTCAGCTGTAACATATTAAAAAATGGGCTTATACATTTATGAAACACCTCCCATGGAGCTGGCCTTTGTTAGCAGCAGGTGTACAAAGATAAGATAATCACCTCTGTTGAGAAGCTTACAATTTAGTGGGAGAAGAATGCACAAAAGCAATAATCCTGTAAGGGGCAGTGCTTATCTTTTTTGTGGTTGTATCTGTACTACCCCATGCAGGCCTGGCATATAGTAGGCTGTCAAATATACACAAAATGAGCCAATGATAGAGTAGAATAAGAGGTCCTTGGGTAGAAGACAAAATGTAGGGCTAATGCTGCCTGGAGGAGTTAGGGGGGTATATTTTAAGGGAAGCTTAATATTAGTGATGATGATGATAATAATACTATTATTAATAATAATAATAAAAAGAAGGGGAGGGGTGGGAGGGGTTAAAATCCAAGCAGCTGTTTTAGGGAAAACAAAAGCATCAAAAAGAATACTTGGAGAGTGAGTAGAAGGTAGGCAATAAAGGGCACACATGAGGCAAATACATATTAACATCGATACAGGAATGAGTTGCCTAGGGTGGTAATGTGGAATGTTCAGGGAACTTACAATAGGATATTATGAAAGATCATTTTCTTTTTTTTTAATTTTTATTTTTTTATTGATTTTTTTTATTTTAATCAACATATAATGTATTTTAATCCTGAAAGATCATTTTCAAACTAGATTTGAATGAAAGGGAATTGTTTTAGGTGTACACAATAGAGGCAATATGGTGTGGTAGTTGAGTACTGGTTCTTGAAGAACAGATTTGTGCTCAAAGCCTGGCTCTTCTAACTAGATCCATGTACTTAGGCAAGAAATCTCCCTAAGACTTAGGTTCCTAAACTGCAAAATACAGTTCCTGCCTTACAAATCTATTGTGAGGATAATTCACATTCATGACATGTTTGATATAGATACGTAGTAAGAATTTAATTAATGGCATAGGAATTGCAGACCCGCAATGAGTAGAGCATATATATGTTGGCAGAAATTGCTGAGTAAAGGAAACAGGAGCTATGGTAGAGTCTCATTGTAAAATCCATTCCTATTTTTGGAATTCCTAAACGAATTTAGGAATTAATAAATTATTATTAATATACTAATATAAATATAATATAATATAATTAATAAATGAATTAAACGGGCTTTTTCCTCCAACATTTTAGCCCATGGATGATTTCATATGTACTTCTACTTTCTTTTGAAGGGGATTAAATTGGTGGCCTACCCCATCTAAGGCAGCTTTATATTAGGGAATTTGTCTGAGGCAGAACAAGGACAGGGAGCAGGTCAAGTTGTCATGATATGACTTTTAGTGCTTGTGTGCATCCTGGAGCAAAGAGATCTTCATCTGGGTCCAGGGCAGGAGATCCATAGATTCTTCTACTGACCCTATGGCTGTTCTGAGGAGGAAGCAGAACCACTTGCTAGAAGCTTACTTTGACTATATAAATCTATTACTCTTTTCTTTCTTTTCAATTCTAAGATATTTCTTTCTATCACACTTATTGCATATGTTTCTCATGGCATTAAGCAGATTTTCTTTAAAACTATCAGGAAACTTTCTGAAGGCAGCAACTTCTTCCTCCCAGTATCCCACCTTATTCTCCTCACCCACCCCCTTCTCTCTCCTTTCCACCTGTGCCTCCAGCTGGCTTACTAAACTATTTGCCAGAGGCATCATTTCCTCGTTCTTTCAGTTCCCCTCCTCCCAGATTGAGAAATTCTGGACTTGCTCTGGATTTGTTTTTTCTAGTCTTGGGGTTTTTTTTGTTTTTTGTTTTTTCTTTTTCTTTTCCATCAGGCACCCCAGTCCTGGGTTTGCATGGCTTTGTGGTCGGCCTAAGGATCACTGATTAACCAGGCTGATGCCAGCAGGTCCCTCAGAGCCCAAGGAATAGGCTGGGCGGTATTTTTACCCACACACTGAGACTCCTCATAATTGCATCAGTGCTGCACACACCTATGGAAAATACTGGTAGCCTGTTGGGCTTGGGGTTAATTGGTTTCAGCTCACACCTTAGGGGAGCAGAGTCCTTGCACACATGCTGGCCTGGTACCAGTGCCCCAAATAGCTTCACACTAAGGGGAGTGGCATTCTGAAGGAAGGCAATTCCTTTTACCCCACGCCTTTCATCCACTGGTACTCACAGGTTGGCCTCCAGCTCCTGCCAAACGGATCAAAGATGAAATCTTAGAATAAAAGTTTTCAAACTCAATTAGTTGTTCATTAATATCCAAGAGTGGCTGATATATGATGCTTCCTTTTTCACGGCAGGTCAAAGATGAAATGTGATCAGGCTTTGAAGGGTGTGGCTTGCCACTTGAAACTCCCCGCGGTGTCTTTACCAGTGTGCTATTGCTCAGGGCAGCCAAAGTGCCCTTATCTAACCCAGGGAGGCGCGCTTGTCTGCATATATAGAGGCAGGAGCCGACACTGGGAAAAGTCTAATCCAGTCTGCACAATGAAGAAGCAACCTAAGATGGAGGAAGCTCCACACTGTGAGCTCAGTAAGTAGCCAGCAAGTATGCAAAAGCCCAAGGAGTTGCTCAGCTGAGCAGAGCTGGCAGGGTAACAAGAATGGATCTAGCCATTTTACTTTCTAGTTGCAGCAGAGGTTCCCAAAGGAGGGGTTCTGGTCTGGAGGGACTTCATCAAGTCTTGCTGAAACTACCCAGATGTTTTGTTGAGAGATTCTCAGAACTAATTTGTGCATTTTCTTTTTCTCTCCAGGAGAAATTCTGTACGGAAACCAACCTGTGTCAGATAACTGATGATGCTCGGCCCACTTTTTTTGTCCCTGAGTTTTTTACTTTGTACTTGATTTTGATTTTTCTTTTTGCAGTTCACTCTCCTATCATCCTCTCTTGGACTCTTTTTTACTATCTAATAAAATTTTCTCCTACCAGTTTTTACATGAAGAAAGAAGTTGGAGGGGGTGATGCTTTTCCTTTCTAGGTCTACAATTTGGTTAAATAAGCTTGGTTATTATCTTTAATGCAAGCTGTAGGGAAGTGTCGAAAATGTTTCTGGATGGTCTAAAGGACACTGTTTAAAATGAGGGTGGCTTGTCAGACCATTTTTCTTCCCTCTAAAGCACTACTAGTCTGGCCATTATCTTCAGGGAAAGACTGACGCGTGAGATTGAGGCTGGGGCTGGAGCGGGAGTGCTTTTAGGTAGACAGAGATAAAGCCTGGGCGGGGGGAGCGGGGGGGCGGGGAATAGAAGCGAGACAGACAGCATGGGAGTAGGGCACCTGATGCGCTGTAACTGGCGGCACTAGCTGGTGTTTCGCGGTTCTTCCAGGTGTGGATTGCTTTTGGTGAGGCAGCAGATGCTACGATGTGGCTCCGGGGACGACAGGAAATGGTCCTGCCTGGTTGGCTAAACTTTAGATGGTGGTGACGTATCTCGTAGGGCAAAGTCTACAGGAAAAAAAGGGGCTCGACCGCCAGTATCTAATGCGAGGCAGCGGCTAACTACAGTGGGAAATTTACGTGTCCCGGGACCGCCCGCGCCGTGGGAAGCTCCAAATCCACACCCAGCGATTCTTCCGCGCGCAGGCAATGGCCCCGCTGGAGGCCCCTCCCGCCGGGGCCGCCGTGGCCCCGCCTCTAGTCTAACCCCGGGGCGGGCGGAGCCTCGGGACGCCGTCCGCTGGCCACGCGCGCCTGCAGCTGCGGAGAATACGAGGAATCCAGCCAATAGGAATGTGGAACTGCCGTCCTGTCGGCCAATCGCGGGGCTTGTAGGGGGTTGGCCGGCTTGGCGCTAGCTCCCGGGATATGGAGCAGCCAGCGCGAGGGCGGCTTGTCAGGTGGTCGCGGAGCCGGTAAGGCGACGGGCAGGCGAGGTCAGGGGTCACGCGGCCGCGCCGCTTTCCCCAGGCGGGCCGGGAGGGCGCAGGGCGGCCGGACGGTGGGAGCAGGGAGCAGGCGCCGGGGCCAGTGTGGGGCGCGCGGGCCGCCGTGCGGAACAGCGGGGGGGCGGTGCGGGTCGGGAGGGCCTGAGGCGCGGGGGGCCAGACGGAGCCGCATTCTTCCGAGAAAGACGGAGAGCGGGGGGCGGGAAGCGGACGCCCGAGGTTGTGGGGGCCTCGTCCCTTCCCCGCCGAGGCCTAAGAGAAATGGCCGAACCCCCGGCTGGACCTGCCGCCGCGCCGGAACCCGTGACCCAGGGTGCGCTAACCCGCTTCAGGCCGCAGAAGAGGCGACGGGCACGGGGCAAGGTCCTGGCAGCTTTCCTTATCTGCAGAGCCCTGGGCCCGCGCCCGCTCCCGGGGCCTCCCGCCGCTCCTCTCCAACAATCAAGTTCACTGTCGTGCAGCAGACACCGTGGAGCGCTTTCGAGTGCAGGGCCTGGGGAGGCCGCTGAGTGCTCGTGTGTAGATTGGTTATAGGGCTGTTGTGCGCCTGCCAGGCTCCAGGTACTACTCCAGGGGGCATTGTGGCACACGGAGTGTAAGTGGGCCGGACGCTCTCCGACTGGTCGGTTTCCTAGATCCCTGCTTTTAAAGCTATCGCTTGTATTTTGATAGTCCGTCTTTGGATTCCTTTCCACTTTTGATATCCCCAATGACCCACCTCATGGATCCGACGATTTCACAGAGCATAATTAGGGGAGAAGTTGAGAAAGCTGTGCGTAATCATATTGTCTGTTGCCTTCAGAAGAGTGCTGTGAAGTTAAAGGAACGTGGTGGCATATCTTTAAAGTGGAAGACAAAAGGAAAATTTCTGTGGAAGGAGAGGCAAGGGCAGATAGGCTTGCAGAAACTTTTGCTGGCCATAATTTTAGTGAATATTGGTGAAACTGGGGGACACTTTATCTCGATCTTGTGAAATTGAAGGCCCACCAGTTTGCACCACTTCTTGGCTGTGTAACCCTTTGAGCAAGTTGCTTATTAGCCTCTTGATTCTTTTGTTTCCAGGTACTTAAAATGGGGATTGATAATATCAGTCTTACAGGGTTGTTGGTGAGTGTAAAGTAAAAATACACATAAGGTGCTTAGAACAGTTCTTGGCATGTAGGAGTTTTTATTATCTGTGCCTTCCTTCCCCTAAAGATTCCAAACTAAAGAATTCTGACATTACTACTTACTTAATCTTTGCTCAGAATCCTGAGCCTATCCTGAAAGAACCCTTAGGCCCTCGTTTCCCATCCACGGCAGTAATGCTGACCTGAAGGTATAGTATAATTTCATATGATTAGAGGCTTTTTACTGGGTGTTTATTTTTAATCATTAAATAAGGTTGGAAACTATCGCTGTACTAGGAATGTCTGTGATAGCTGTGTTGGGTAAATGAAACCTCAGAACTTCTTTGGCTGTTTAGTTTTTTACTGGAAAATATTTCATTTACAGTCTTAGGCTAGGCACAGTTTATTTTGGATCCAATACCAGAAAGGCCTGGATTGCAGCATACTTGGTTTCTCATGTTTCCGGGATGGCTGTGGGACTCGGGAGGGGAATTTCTGGGCAGCCTGGCCGCATTTCTTGTTAATGAATGGGGAAGCTTGGTTTGAATCTAATCTTTAGTGTTAGGATATCAGCAGTGGTTTCTTGGATTACTCTATACAGCAGCTACTAAGCAGCTTTACTTCAGTTTTGACTCAGGGAAGTAAGGTTAGAGGTTAGAGATTGGTATCCATAAAATAGCATCTTTTGGGTGGGTGCTGTGGAGTCAAAGACCTCTTTATTTCTTGTCGTCTCTTCATGTACACAAATACAAATATCTGCTGACAGATATGAGCTTAAAGTTCCAAGTTTTCTTGGTGTTATCTGGAAGGCACTAGTGGAAGACTGTACTGTCTTCTGATTCTTTCCTTCTGTGAAAGCTGCTGTTTATACACATAGCATAATCGCAAAATGAGAAATTCTGTATTTATGAAAAAGAGCATCGCTGACTGTAGCAGTATGCTGGCCCGATTTGGGTGAAGTAGGGATGCTATAAGTTCACTTAACTTAGCTCTAGAATGGGACAGTTTAGTAGTGCTGTAGGGTTGAAATTCTAATGTTGGCTTGTTGAGAGTAGAGAACAGTGTTTTTTTGGAACCTCTTTACTTGTGCCTGGATAAAGAGGAAGGGGTGTGACATCTTCAAAGAGTTGAGTGTTTGAGGCAAAAAGGGAAGCATTTTTCCCCTAGTATTGTTGTCATTTTTGTCATCTGAGTCTCTCTGGTTTGAATAAAATATTTTGGAAAAGAAGGTAGGGAGCATTTGAATATGCAGAATATAAGAATTTGAAAGACCTCGACCCTTGTCATCTCACTCATCAGATGCCATTTATTCTTTTGATAATTTAACAAACATATAATGAGCAATTAACATTTATTGGCCCATGAAGACACAAAGAAGAGCCCTTCAGGTATCATCAGGAATATCGTGGATAGAATGCAATATTGTTTGTGTTATGAAGTATAATAACATCAGAATGGAATATAAAACATTTGGCTGGGAATGATAAAAATGTATTTATTATGTAATTACTCTTCCACTTTTAATTTAAGGCTGAAGTAATTTACATTTTTTAATGTAAGGACCAGTTTCCAGTAAAAACTTAAATTGGGAAGTTAGGGTTCTCAGTCGTTTCTTTGTGCTTATTGCTAGTAGGTCGTCTTATATGGGTTGTTTTTGTTAGGTTTGGTCCCATTTGTCACTCATGATCAAGTGTCTGTTAAAACTCCTAGGTAATGAAAGGAGAAGGCTACAGTGAATTATTAAAAATTTAACAGGCTCCAGAGAGCAGGAGGAGGCATATGTGCAGCCAGAGAATCTTGTAGTAAATGTTGTCTGTCTGTGCATATAATTTTTATTTGCTTTAAGAAAAGGCATGTCAAGGAAAATACGTACTCAAATTGTTAAGGCCAGGTTACATCCAAGGGACCAATATGCGTCATTGGAATAAATGAGTTCAGTAGTTCAAAAATAGTCATTCTTCACATTTGCGAGAAAAATTAAGCAAATGTGAGGGCAAAATATTTTTTCTGAGGCATGAGTGGGTATAAATTTGTTTAATAGACTGTCTTACTTCAATATAAAAGGGTCTTTGAAATTGTTCACAGAGCTTAGAGTTGTGTTCTAGGATCCATGTGTGAGGCCGGGAGGCCAGGTTGGTTCCCCCAAAGGGAAACACACTGCTATGTACCTCTGGTTAGGGGGAAATCAGAAGAAACTCTCTCTGAGAACTGAGAGGAACAAAGACCAAGCTATATAGAAGGAAGACTTCAGTGAGCCTGACGTATGAGCCATCAAAGAGGTATGAAAGCTAGTTAAACCTCAGCAACGGTCAGGGAAAGTTCTGTTTTTTTAGGTATCAGGCCCTTCTAATTCTGAAGTCTCTGGTGGATGAGTGATATTTTTGTCTAAGCGATCAGTACTTCTTGAAGTCTGGCCACACTTCTCCCAGCTGTTATCATCTTTGACAGCCAGCCAGCCAGTTTTGTTATCAACTGTCCTCTTTCTCCCCATATCTGACTCTCTCCCTCTTTGCTGCTTAACATTTTCTTTTTCTTCTTTTTTATCGTTAGATGTTCTCAATGTCAGGTTTTTCTTTCAACTTTAAAACATAGATTCACAGACGTCCAGCTCAGGTGAGAAACCATAGACTTGATGTTGATTTGAAATTGTAGTCTCTAGTAGATTGAGATTCTCTCAATTTTGATATTATTACTCGGTATACAAAGCCAGTAAGACAAAGAACAACCTAAGCTGGTATCTTAATGGCCACTGTGTCAGAGTGAGAAAGACACACACATACAGAAACCCTGGTGCGTATTAAGCACATGATACAATAAGAGTACTGTTTGTACTTTATGAACTGGGTGTGTTCCTGTGGCTTTTGGCTGAAAACATTCTAATATGAAGACATTCTCTACTTAGGTAGTGAGGATTAGAATTTTGAGACCTTTTTCTTAAACTGACACCACGGGGACTTTTCACTTTGTTCCTTCACAGAAGTAGGTGTAATCAGTCCTCAGCCTATCTTTTCTTCATTTTACCATTTATTGTCAAATTCATTTGCATAAGAGAAAAGTAGGATACACTTACACCTAAATTTTAAAAATTCTAAATTTTCTATCCTCAAGAATAATTTAGAAATTCACATGGCTTTTTAAAAAATTAATTATTATAATTGACATACAGTGTTACCTTAGTGTCAGGTGTACAACAGTGATTTGACAATTTTATACATTATAGGATACTTAGAGCTGGTAAATGGAGTTACCATTTGTCACCATATAATGTTATTACAATATTATTGACTATATTCCCTATGTGTGCTTTTCTCTTTTTTTTTTTTTTTAAAGATTTTATTTATTTATTTCAGAGAGAGAGATTACAAGTAGGCAGAGAGGCAGGCAGAGGGAGAGGGGGAAGCAGGCTCCCCGCCGAGCAGAGAGCCTGATGCGGGGCTCGATCCCAGGACCCTGAGACCATGACCTGAGCCGAAGGCAGAGGCTTAACCCACTGAGCCACCCAGGCGCCCCTATGCTGTACTTTTCATCTCCATGACTTGTTTTATAACTGGAAGTTTGCACCTCTTAATCCCTTTTCACCTATTTTGCCCATGTTCCCTCCCACCTCCACTCTCATAACCATCAGTTTGTTGTCTGTATTTAAGAATTTGTTCATTGTTTGTTTTGCTTTTTAGATTCCACATATAAGTGAAATCATATGGTATTTGTCTTTCCCTGTCTGACTTGTTTCTCTTGGCATAATACCCTCTAGGTCCATTTGGGTTGTCACAAATGGCAAGATGTCATTCTTTTTTACGGCTAAGTAATAGTCTAGTGTGTGTGTGTCTTGTGTGTGTGTGTGTGTGTGTGTGTATTTATCACTTTTTCATTATCCTTTCATCTACCTATACACACTTGGGTTGCTTCCATATCTTGGCTGTTGTAAATAATTCTGCAGTAAACCTAGGATTGCATATATCTTTTTGAATTAGTGTTTTTGTTTTCTTTGGGTAAATGCCCAGTAGTGGAAATAGTAGATCATATGGTATTTCTATTTTTTAAAAAAATTTTTTTAAGATTTTATTTATTTATTTGACAGAGAGAGAGAACACAAGTAGGCAGAGAGGCAGGCAGAGAGAGAGGGGGAAGCAGGCTCCCTGCTGAACAGAGAAGGGGTTCAGTCCCAGGACCCCAGGATCATGACCTGAGCTGAAGGCAGAGGCTTAACCTACTGAGCCACCCAGGTGCCCCTCTATTTTTAATTTTTTGAGGAATCACCATATTGTTTTCTACAGTGGTTATACCAGTTCATGTTTCCACCAACAGTGCACAAGGGTTCTCTTTTCTCCACATCATCATAAACAGTTATTTCTTGTCTTTGATACTTGTCATTTTCACTGATACAAGGGGATACCTCGTGGCTTTGATTTGCATTTCACTGATGTTTAGTGATATTGAGCATCTTTTCACGTGTCTGTTGGTCATCTGTACTTATTTGGGAAAAATGTCTATTCAGGTTCTCTGTCCAATTTTAATCAGATTATTTTTGTCTTCAGTTTTAGAAGTCCTTTATATATTTTGGATATTAACCCCTTATCAGATATATCATTTGTAAATATCTTATCCCTTTCTGTAGGTTGCCTTTTTGTTTTGTTGACTTTTCCTTTGCTGTACAAAAGCTTTTTATTTTGGGGTGTGTGTGTGTGTGTGTATATATATATATATATCTCCTTGTAACCATATATACATATGTGTGTGTGTGTGTGTGTGTGTGTGTGTGTGTGTGTATATATATATATATATATGGGGATCTGTATATATCTATATATAGATCTCTAGTTTATTTTGCTTTTGCTTCCCTTGCCTGCGTTATATCCGTAACTATGTTGGTAAGGCTGGTTGTCCAAGAGATTATTTCCTATATTTTCTTTTAGGAGGTTTATGGTTTCAGATCTCACATTTAGGTTTTTAAATCATTTTGAGTTTATTTTTGTGTATAGTGTAAGAAAGTGGTCCAGTTTCATTCTTTTGCATGTTGACTGTCCAGTTTTCCCAATGCTATTTGTTGAAGAGACGGTCTTTTTTCCATTGGATGTTCTTTCCTGCTTTGTTGAAGATGAATTGACCATATAGTTGTGGGTTCATTTCTGGATTTTCTGTTCTTTTTTTTTTTTTTTTAAGATTTTATTTATTTATTTGACAGAGAGATCACAAGTAGGCAGAGCAGCAGGCAGAGAGAGAAGGGGAAGCAGGCTTCCCGCTGAGCAGAGAGCCCGATGCCGGGCTCGATCCTAGCACCCTGGGATCATGACCTGAGCCAAAGGCAGAAGCTTAACCCACTGAGCCACCCAGGCACCCCTGGATTTTCTGTTCTGTTCCACTGAACTGTGTGTCTGTTTTTGTGCCAATACCATCATCAGGGAAATACAAATCAAAACTACAAGGAGATATCACCTCACACAGTCAGAATGGCTAAAATTAATGCAGGAAACAGGTATTGGTGAGGATGTAGAGAAAGAGGAACCCTCTTACAGTGTTGGTGGGAATGCAAACTGGCGTGGCCACTCTGGAAAACACTATGGAGTTTTTTCAAAAAGTTAAAAATAGAACTGCCTTATGATCCAGCAATTGCACTACTAGGTATTTATCCAAAGGATACAAAAATACAGATTCAAAGGGTTCAGTTAGGGATTTCATTGAATCTGTAGACTGCTTTGAGTAGTATGGATATTTTAACGATATTTATTCTTCCAATCCGTGAACATTGGTGAATCTTTCCACTTTGTGTCATCTTCAGTTTATCAGTGTGTTGTAGTTTTCAGAGTACAGGTCTTTAACCTCATTGCTTAAATTTATCCCTAGGTATTTTATTCTTTTTGGTGCAATTTTAAGTGGGATTGTTTTCTTAATTTCCCTTTTTGTTACTTCATTATTAGTGTATAGAAACACAAGAGATTTCTGTATATTAATATTGTATCCTTTGACTCTACTGAATTCATTTCTTACTTGTAATAGGGGTTTTTTTTGGGTTTTGTTTTGTTTTCTTTTGACAGAGAGAGAGATCACAAGTAGGCAGAGAGGCAGACAGAGGGAGAGAGGGAAGCAGGCAGAGAGCCCGATGTGGGGCTCAATCCCAGGACTCTGAGATCATGACCTGAGCTTGAAGGTAGAGGCTTAACCCACTGAGCCACCCAGGCACCCCTATAATAGTTTTTTGCTGGGGTCTTTAGGATTTTATGTATGTAATATCCTGTCATCTGCAGATAGTGCCAGGTTTACTTATTTACCAATCTGAATGCCTTTATTTCTTGTCTGATTGTTGCAGCTAGGACTTCCAGTACTGTGTTGAATAAAAGTGGTGATAGTGGGCATCCTTGTCTTGTTCCTGATCTTAGGGGAAAGGCTTTCAGCTTTTCACTATTGAGTATGATATTAGCTGTGGATTTGTCATAAATGGCCTTTATTATATTTTGAGGTATGTTCATTCTATACCCACTTTGTTGAGTTTTTACGATGAACAGATGTCATATTTTGTCAAATGCTTTTTCTGCATCTGCTGAGATGATTGTATGGTTTTATCCTTCTTTTTGTTAATATGGTACAGCACATTGATTTTCAGATATCCAATTTGCAGATATCAAACCACCTTTATATCCCTGAAATAAATCCCACTTGATCGTGATGAATAATCCTATTAATGTATTGTTGAATTTGGTTTGCTGATATTTTGTTGAGGGTTTTTGCATCTATATTCATCAGGGATGTTGGCCTGTAGTTTTTTGTTTTGTTTTTATTTAAGATTTATTTACTTGATGGTGGGGTAGGGGCAGAGGGAGAGGGAGACAGTGAGAATTTCAAGCAGACTGCCTGCTGAGCACAGCGAGGTGCTTGATCTCATGACCCTGAGATCTTGACCTGAGCCAAAATCAAGAATTGGATGCTTAACTGACTGAGCCCAGGTGCCCCTGAAGTGTTTTGTTTTGTAGTGTCTTTGGTATCATAGGGTTATGCTGACCTTGCAGAATGAAGTTAGAAGTTTTCCTTTCTCTTCTATTTTTTAGAATAGTTTGAGAAGAATAGGTATTAACTGTTCTTTAGATGTTTGGTAGAATACATCTGTGAAGCCATCTGGTCCTGGACTTTTGTTTGTTGGGAGTTTTGATTACTGTTTCAGTTCCATTACTGGAAATTGGTTCACATGGCTATTCTCAGCTGTTTCTTTCCCCCTCATTCCCAGTGAGGGCAAATTGAGTTTTGGAACTAATAAGGTGCATATCCTCAATGGAATGACTCAGAAAATGGAACTTATTTGTTGACATAGAATGAAAAACAAAGAAAACAATAATCTTCTATTAAAATAAAGAAGTGGCTAGTAATCTTCCTTATTAAAATACATAGAGTTTAGGGTGCCTGGGTGGCTCAGTTGGTTAAGCAACTGCCTTTGGTGCAGATCATGATCCCAGAGTCCCAGGATCGAGTCCTGCATCAGGGGAGTCTGCTTCTCCCTCTGACCTTCTCCCCTCTTATGCTCATGCTCACTCTCTCTCTCTCAAGTGGATAAATAAAATAAACAACAACAACAAAACACATAATATTCAGGAAACAATTAGCTCTCTTCAAACCACTTGAATATTTCAGAGTTTTGTTGACTCCCAGTCATCCAGGACAGGGGCTTACTTTCATGAAGAACGTCTTATATGACATAGGTGTTAGATTAATAATAGTGGTTAATAGAAATATCAAGTACTTTAGCCATAAAGGAGACTTTAAGGGAAAAGAATTTTAGAAGGATCTGGAAATGTTTACATTTTCTTCAAGACAAATGGAATTTTTCATTTTATGACAACTCCTTGTTACTCTCAAATAAACAACTCAGGTATCACTTTCTAAAGCCTAGATCTCTTGCATCTGGCAGTTTTGACTGTGTAACCAGCAGGTTGCTGGCACTGAAAAATTGTCTAAGGGAAGCATCAAGAGAGAGAAGAGGTGGCTTTGACAGTCAACTTTTATTTTATTTTATTTATTATAATCTCTATTTTTTTCCCCCAGAGAACAATTTTTGTTCAGTGTTTAAGGACTTAGCTCCTTACATGTGCTTTCATGGAGGTTTTGGGGCAGCGCCCACTGGTCTAAATTGGGGTGGAAGTGTTTGGTCCTTCCCTGTTTTGCAAGAGTGATTCCTGACTACCTTGCTGTGAATTTTGCCAGTCAACTTAAAAATTCCTGTTCACATTTATTGAAGTAGTCACTACCATGCAGACACTTCTGGTTCCCTCTATGAGAGTTCTTTTCCTACTTTAATGCTGTCTTTGATTTTATTCATATAGGGGAGGGGAGGTAAAAATAGGGGATGAATTAGAGGACTGTTCAAAGACATTCCTCTTTAAACCTTATAATTAATTTTAGGGAGACCTTTGCAATGTTGGACACAGCTCTGAAATCAGTGAAATAATTTTGAGGACTTTGTTGTCCATAGGAGAATTTTACAAGAAGTATTTCAGATTCAAAAATTTTTTTTAACTATAGGGGGAAAACAATTTAAGTTACATGTTTTTTAGTATTCAGTATTTCAGACTTTCTTAGGGGCAGTTTTTAAAACAGATTTGGGCTATCTCAATTGTTCTTTTTTTTTTTTTTTTTAATTTATTTGAGAGAGAGCAAGAGTGAAAGAGCACAAGTGGGGGAGGGGCAGAGGGAGAGGGAGAAACAGGCTCCCCGCTGAGCAGGGAGCCCAACATGGGGCTCTGTCCCAGGACCCTGGCATCATGACCTGAGCCTAAGGCAGACGCCCAACCAGCTGAGCCACCCAGATGCCCCTATCCAAATTGTTCTTAAAAAAATTGTTTTTCTAGAGTTCTTGTGAGTGGTAAGAGAGCACATGAATTCATGTTAATTAGATGTTCAGAATCGATTATAGCTAGTTTGTGTTTGGGGGATACCCAGATTAAGGAGTCAGGAAACGCTTTCTTGATTACATTACATTGAGTTACATTCACATGTAACTCCTAGTTCGTAATTTTAGAGCGTGGCTCTTTGGACACTAAGACAAAGTAGTAGTAAGTTAAGTTTTAGACAGTGTATGCCTGCCAGCTGGATAGGTATAGATCTCTGATTAATCTACTACAGAAGTTTTGTCAGAGTTCAGCTATACATCCTGAAAGTGTTCGTTCAGAAGCTGAGTGAATCCATATGAACTTTATATTTTTAAAAAATAGATAACACAAGTACATGACAAAGTTTTTTAAGTGCAAAATGGTATATAGTGTATATTCAATGAGACGTCCTTCCTTCACTTGACCTCATTTGTGCTCGCCCTCTCCTTCTCTTTGGGGACAGCATTACCTGTTTTTTGGCATGTCCCTGGGGGGTAGTCCATACATGTACATGTGTGTATTCTCTCTCTTCTTTTCTTCTTCTTCTTCTTTTTTTTTTTTTAAGATTTTATTTATTTATTTGACAGAGATCACAAGTAGGCAGAGAGGCAGGCGGTGGCGGGGTGGGGGGGTGGTGGGGTGGGAAGCAGGCTCCCTGCTGAGCAGAGAGCCCAATGCAGGGCTCAATCCCAGGACTCTGGGATCATGACCTGAGCTAAGGGTGGAGGCTTTAACCCACTGAGCCACCCAGGGGCCCCTCTTTTTCTTCTTGACATAAATGATTGTATACAATTCTATACATTGGGTTTTTTACTTGAAAACATGTCTTGGAGATTGTTACCTGTCAGTACATTTAGATTTGCGTTATTATAATAGCTGCATGGCTTTCCATCCTTTATATGTACATAGTTTATTTAACCAGTCCTCGACTAATCTAGGTTGTTTCTAGTCTTTTGATACTACAAACAATGTTACAGGAAATTTCCTTGCATATACTTTCCTTGTGTGAGTATTTCTTTAAGATCCATTGTTAGAAATAGAATTGCTGGGTCAAAGGGTATGTGCACTTTTGGCATTTTAGACAGAAAGTGTAATTTTATTAGCCTTTTTATCTTGTAAAACGTTTTTTTTTTTTTTTTTAAGTAATCTCTACACCCAGCGTGGGACTTGAACTTGAACTCATGACCCTGATATCAAGAGTCACATGCTTTATTGACTTACCCCACTTGTAAATCATTCTTTTAACATTTTTTGGAGGGGGAGAGGGAGGAAGGGTAGAGGGGAAGGGAGAATCTTAAGCAGGCTTCGCACTGGGTGATGTGGGGCTCCGTCTTACAACCCTGAGATGTGATCTGAGCTGAAGTCAAGAGTAGGACACTTAACTGACTGAGCTACTGAGGCACCCCCATTCTTAACAACTTTTGGTAAGGAATGGGATAAAATACTTATATTACATTTAACCAGGAGTGCCATTTTTTTCTGTTGTTGATTGCTGTTTGACAGGAGGAAACTTACTGGATTCGGAAGAAGGTGACACTTTATGGTTGAGGGTGAGCTAGAATATAAAGCTATCTTAATCATAATTATTAAAGTATGGCTGGATTGATTCTGGTTGCTTGTATTTCATCTTGATCTTTGCATTAATGTAGTTAAATGACTAAAACAACCTGGTGGTATGGTCCTAGAGAGCAAAACTGTTTTAGTACTAACTGCTTCTGTAGGGTCTTAAATTTTCCTGGAAATTAAATACTGTGTAGCTCACCAAGTCTAACTGACCCACTTTGTTTCCTGCCCTAGTTATATTCTGTAGACAGTGGAAGCAATAGAGCTTGTAGTTTGTTGGCTAAAAGTTTTGATGAGAAAGTTGGAATCTACAATTGTTTTTTCTTTCTTGGAATAATGCATTCCTGAGATTTCAGAGAGAAGACCAGACTTCTTGTATTTATTAGCTGTGTATGTAATTAATATATAAATAATCCCTTAGGATACTAATAACAGTTGTTTAAAATTTTATCATGAAATATTTCTGCCTAAAATTATTTAGGCAGAAAATAATTTATTTAACTATCACTTTTTTTTTAAGGTGTTATGTTTTTGAGAGAGAGTGAGAGCATGAGCAGAAGTTGGGGGAGGCAGAGGGAAAAGCAGACTCCCCACTGAGCAGGGAGCCCGATGCAGAACTCGATCCCAGGACCCTGAGATCATGACCCAAGCCGAAGGCAGAACTTAACCAACTCACCCATCCAGATGGCCCTAACTATCACCTTTATTTGTTTGTTTTTGAAATATAACTTAAAAGCTTATTTTGGGAAGGAAATTTCCTCAGATGCACTAAACACTTCTGTGACTTAAACAGGATGTCAATCATCACTACAAAAGTAATCTAATGTAATCAGTTCTTGGTGAGTAGGGCCACATTAGAAGAAACTTGAGTTATGCTGAATATAATTAATAATAATAAAATATTAATAACATTATTTTTAATAACAATGCTCTCAGAGTTGATCAAAGTATAAAGAAGGGCTCTTTGCCTCATATGAAGTGGCCCAAGACCTTTTCCTATAAGAGTTATGAAGTCCCAGAGCTGATTTGTGATATCTAATTTATTAAGGGTTAGGATAACCTGATAACCTGGCTTCTTAGAAGTATATGTAAGGGACGCCTGGGTGGCTCAGTTGGTTAAGCGGCTGCCTTCGGCTCAGGTCATGATCCCAGCATCCTGGGATCGAGTCCCACATCGGGCTCCTTGCTCCGCAGGGAGCCTGCTTCTCCCTCTGCCACTCTGTCTGCCTGTGCTCACTCTCTCTCTCTCTCTGACAAATAAATAAATAAAATCTTTTTTTTTTTTTTTTAAAGATTTATTTATTTATTTGACAGAGAGAGATCACAAGTAAGCAGAGAGGCAGGCAAAGAGAGAGAGGGAGGGAAGCAGGCTTCCTGCTGAGCAGAGAGCCCGATATGGGACTCGATCCCAGGACCCTGAGATCATGACCCGAGCCGAAGGCAGCGGCCTAACCCACTGAGCCACCCAGGCGCCCCAATAAATAAAATCTTTAAAAAAAAAAAAAAAAAGAAGTATATGTAAAATAAAAGTATAAGGGCTATGGATGGGGCCAAGGGGCTGAGCTGTGATTGGAATCCAAGTGTCTCCTGCTGTTCTCAGTGGTCAGATACATAACTCCCATTCAGAGGAGGTGCTAAAGAGGGTTTGAATGTAGACAGTGTTACTGGCATCTACTGACTGGTGTTTAGTTATCTGGTGCCTTAAAACCTGATAGGAGGGACATGGCTAGTTGTCCACTGTAACAAAACACTTGATATTGGTGATTCTAGAGATGAAAGATTATGTTTTCCAACTTAGCAAGTGATGGTATGTCTTATATCTGGGAACATGGATGAAACCTAGAATGCTACCACTCTGATAATTCTTTAAAACAGATACAGAATATATTGGTAGATTATCGAAAAAAAAAGAAAGTAGAAGAATGTTCAGATAGGAACAAGGGACAAGAGAGGAAAAGACTTTCTACAGTAAAAGATAACTAAGGAGAGGCTTTTTAACTTTTTCAGTAGGATCACTCTTACTGGGATTTAAGTGGGGGTTGGGGCTAACAATAAATATTACCTCGTCTTTCTCCTAAAATTTTTTTTAAAGATTTTATTTATTTAACAGAGAGAGAAAGATCACAAGTAGGCAGGGAGGCAGGCTGAGAGAGAGGGGGAAGCAGGCTCTCTGCTGAGCAGAGACCCCGATGCAGGGCTGGATCCCAGGACCCTGAGACCATGACCTGAGCTGAAGGCGGAGGCTTAACCTATGAGCCAGCCAGGTGCCCCTCTCCTTGTAAATTTGAAATCAACTGAGAAGTAGATTCCTTAATCAGTAAACTGAAATGTAAAAAAATCAGCCTTATTGGTGGGGTTGACTGGAGAATATTCCATAGATCTGTGGCCAAATGGGCTTATGACCATCCCCCCACCCCCACCCCAGTTAAACTTGACCTAACAGGGTGATAGACCTCTGGGACAACCACTCATCCACGATAGAGGGAAGTGCTGGGTGGCATCATGCAGACTATGCCTAGTCCTCCTGGTGCCTCATCTTTCCCTGAGTGCCCAGGAAGGGATAGCCATAGTGATTAGTTTCTTCTTTCGGTTGTTGAAGGGTTAGGGAATGAGAAACGTTATAGGGGAAGTCTCTCTCTCCTCAGGGAAATATGAGGCTGGCAAATAATGGCCCTCCACGACAGTATGGTGGTGAGGTGCTTTTCTCCCCGCTTTGCAGAAAATTGAATCGTGAGCTTAAATTGTTTCTTAGATCAAAAAGAATAATAAAAAAAAAAGAGTCATAGATCTTTGTACTTAAAAACTTGTAAACGTTGGGAGAAATCAGTCTGGTTTTAAATAAATATTTGAGTTAATCTGGAAGCAAAGGCAGAGACTGGGGGATTGCTTAGCAGCCTCTTTGTGGATGCTTATTAAAAAGTATTTGCCTGGGGGCACTTGGGTGGCTCAGTGGGTTAAAGCCTCTGCCTTCAGCTCAGGTCATGATCCCAGGGTCCTGGGATCGAGCCCCCCACATCAGGCTCTCTGCTCAGCGGAGAGCCTGCTTCCCCCTCTCTCTCGGCCTGCCTCTCTGCCTGCTTGTGATCTCTGTCTGTCAAATAAATAAATAAAATCTTAAAAAAAAAAAAAAGTATTTGCCGGGACGCCTGGGTGGCTCAGTTGGTTAAGCGGCTGCCTTTGGCTCAGGTCATGATCCCAGCGTCCTGGGATCGAGTCCCACATCGGGCTCCTTGCTTGGCGGGGAGCCTGCTTCTCCCTCTGCCTCTGCCTACCACTCTATCTGCCTGTGCTCACTCAGTCTCTCTCTAACAAATAAATAAATTAAAAAAAAATTAAAATAATAAAAAAATTTTTAAAAAAAGGTATTTGCCTACTTCCCTGAAATACCTTTTGCTTCAGTTTGGTTTTAAAGTCTTGCTAGCAAAAAGTGATTAAGACTCTTTAATTTTTTTTATTTTTTTACTTAAAGATTTTTATTTATTTATTTGACAGAGAGAGATCACAAGTAGGCAGAGATGCAGGCAGAGGGTAGGAGGAAGCAGGCTCCCTGCTGAGCAGAGAGCCCGATGTGGGGCTCGATCCCAGGACCCTGAGATCATGACCTGAGCCAAAGGCAGAGGCCCCAACCCACTGAGCCACCCAGGCGCCCCAAGACTCTTTAATTTTTATTAACTATCTCTTAATAATGCTCTGAAAGCTGTAATTATTTTCAAGGTTCTCTAATTTAGAAGAAGAATTATTCTTTTCATCTAGTATGGGGTCAGTTGTACAGAGTAACAAAATGCTGGTTCTGAACTTATTATTTTGTTCTTGCTCATTCCTGTCTCCCTTTTCTCCTTTCCAGAATCCTATTCTAAGAGCTCGGACACTCAGGCATCTACCATGGTGTTGGGTCCTGAACAGAAGATGCCAGATGGTAATTTATAGCTGTGTTATCGGCTGAGTTTTACTTGGAATTTCGTTTAAATCAGTAATAGAAATTGACCATATTTTCCTTCTTGTCATCCATCACAACAAAAATTGTTCTTAACTCCTCTTCCCTAGCTAACAGTATCATCATAGAGGCCTGCTCCAATCAGGTCCAATCCAGTCACCATCCAGTAACTTAAGCTGTAAATGATAACCATGAAGATCTGTCTCCTATCTTATTTCCAGTTCTGAGATGAGCCAAGATTAGCTGCAAGTTTGGTTTCTGTAGCAGTAATGCTTCCAAGGGCAAGTGTTAATCACAGGCCTGGCATAAAAACCTTTAGAATGCTTTGGCTCTTCACAGCACTGTGATATTTACATTAAGGAACAGTAAAATACCCAGCAAACACATTTAACTGTGTAATCCATCAGAGGGAGTTTTCTATTTCTTTCTAATCTGAATTTCCCCTTCAGAATTTTTATTCCTTTTCTTTAAATTTCCTCATAATTCAGGGCCATTTCACGGAAGTGGGTCAGTTCCCTATAGAAAGAAGCTTTTGTTTTTCTAATTGGATGTTACAAGGATTTCTTGGAAACCCTGACATTAGAGCCATTTGATGGCTACCAAACTCGGCTTTGTATCCTTCTGGCAGATTAGCCCTTTTCTCCCAGACCCTCCCCTTACCAGCATTTAAGATTACCGGCAAAATGCAGGACCTGGAAATGCTGATAAGCAGTCTAAGATGAGCCCTCCTGTCACGAGGGTGCCCACACTCCATGACCCGAAGCTCTTCACAGCAGGCCTGAGTCAGGAGGCAAAGGGTTCCTGTTTGGTGGTTTCCCTGCAGCTTCAGATTTTAACCTAACTGTGGCAGGATTTTTCAACTTCCACATTTTTTGAGAAGCCTGACAGAGGTATAATGTCCGAGGACCATTCTTTGGCTCAATCCTACCAAATAATGGATGGGGGTGGGGGCAGAGTAGGGTAGTAACTAGATGGACCTAGTTCTGTTCTTCTGAAAGTTAGGATTTTAGGTTACGGGGATGGCTAGACAGGGAGTGTTATATTTTGAGCCCTAGGCATCAGTGTATTCAGAAGAAAATGAGATGATACTAAAAGTTGCCAACTGGGAATGCAGAAGTGTGAAAGTAGGAAAACCATTGTGTGGTGAGCGTTAAAACTGACCCAGAGCAAAGTGACTTGGGAGGAGGGGTGAGAGGGAGCTTTTTTTACCATAAGCTTTTTTTAGTTTCCTGAATTTCCATCCATGTGAATGTAGTGCCTAATAAAGAATGGTAATTATTCTATATTAAAAATATAGATGAAGGGCACCTGGGTGGCTCAGTTGGTTGGGCGACTGCCTTCAGTTCGGGTCATGATCCCGGAGTCCTGGGATCGAGTCCCACATCAGGCTCCCAGCTCCATGGGAAGTCTGCTTCTCCCTCTGACCTCCCCTCTCATGCTCTTTCACTCTGTCTCTCTCTCAAATAAATAAATAAATAAATAAATTTAAAAATATAGATGAAAATAAAATATTGGAAATAAATTGAGTAGAGCCAGGTTGGTCTTGTGCATTTAGGTGTTTAAAAGATTTAATTTAAAAGTTACTAAGGAGGGGGCCCCTGGGTGGCTCAGTGGGTTAAAGCCTCTGCCTTCGGCTCGGGTCATGATCTCAGGGTCTTGGGATCGAGCCCTGAATCGGGCTCTCTGCTCGGCGGGGAGCCTGCTTCCTCCTCACTCTCTGCCTGCCTCTCTGCCTACTTGTGATCGCTCTCTCTCAAATAAATAAATAAAATCTTTAAAAAAAAAAAAAAAGTTACTAAGGAGGGGCGTCTGGGTGGCTTAGATGGTTAAGTGTTTGCCTTCAGCTCAGATCATGATCCCAAGGTCCTGGGGTGGAGCCCCACATCGGTCTCCCTGCTGGGTGGGAAGCCTGCTTCTCCCTCTCCCACTCCCCCTCTTGTGTTCCCTCTCTCGCTGTGTCTCTCTCGGTCAAATAAATAAATAAATATGAATAAATAAAATCCCTCTCTCTCTCAAATGAATAAATAAGATCTTTTAAAAAAAAGTTACTAAGGACAAGTTGTTAGTGTTCATTTTTATTTCTTCTTAAATCTGTTAATTTAGATGATGTTTCTGGAGACCATGGGGACTCTCCCAGTCTTGGTGCCCTCAACCCTGCCTATAGTACCTCATCTCTCCCCCAGTCCGAGGAGCACTCACAGGAGCCCTTTACCACCTACTTTGATGAGAAGATCACCATTCCTGAAGAAGAGGTTAGTGACAAATCCTTGGAGGAAAACGTTATTTAGGGAAGACTTAGGAGTGGAAAGTCTGCTGAACAACTCAAGAGCAACGGCCTCAGATCTAATTTTGGCAAGCAGTCTCTGAAGACAACTTTTGTAATCAGAGTAACTGTTTACAGTAACTTTCAGGAAAACGAGGACCTTGAGAACAGTTGCCACATTGTACTAGTGATTATTTTTTGATCTAGAAAGTATGAATTTCATGTGTTTTACAGTAGCTTTTGTCCCTTTTCAGTGGTGGTTGGGCACAAGGGTACTGATACTCATACTCAGGTTTTAGAATGAGAGGCTGGTGGATGGAAAGAGCAGGTAAGGGAAGGGCTCTTATTTGGACAGAGAAGTGGCCAGGTTATTGGTAAGAAGTGGATAAGATGAAGTTGAAGTTGGGCACACCCAATATGCAGAAGATGATATTGTTGCTTTATATGTGAAAAAAAAAAAAAACAGATAAATTAGATCAGTAGTTTGGAGGTGATAATTAGTTTGATCTCTTCCTCTCTTGTATAGTATTCTTGTTTTAGCTTTCGTAAACTCTGGGCTTTCACGGGACCCGGCTTTCTTATGAGCATTGCCTACTTGGATCCAGGAAACATCGAATCTGATTTGCAGTCTGGAGCAGTGGCTGGATTTAAGGTGAACATCTAGTCCTCTCTCTGCCCCTGTTAAACACATGCAGTCCACCCTCACATCCTTTCCCCCTTCTCTGCCTGTTGGATATCATCAGCCTTGGCAGTTACATACAACTTCATTGGCAGTGACACTTGGGTGAAAAGTACTTTGCCATCTGGTTTTTAAAATTTATTTTATGTACATAGTTAGCTTTAACATTTATTTTCTTTTATCCAGTCCACATAGTTTGCCTTGAACAAGGGAGAAATTAAGGCTCAGAAAGGTGTGAGATGACCTAGCAGGTTATGTGCAGAACCTGATACAGATCTCCAGGTCATTTGATTCTTGAGCTGGGCTCTTTCTGAATGTATTTCTTATTCACATTGCCAAACAACCAAATGAAAACACTCCAGTTGTATAAGAGTGTTATGATGGGATTTTTTTCTTCTCTAGTTGCTCTGGGTTCTTCTGTTGGCCACCGTTGTGGGGCTGCTGCTCCAGCGCCTTGCAGCCAGACTGGGCGTGGTCACGGGGTTACATCTTGCTGAAGTGTGTCATCGTCAGTATCCCAAGGTGAGCCATGTAGTGTCCTATTTGTCACTCATCTCAGAAAAACCTAGGTGTCTGACAGAATGTGCTGGCCTCATGGTATATACTGAAATAGTGGAGGACTTAGTGGTCAGGGGCCCTGCGGATCAGTTCCAGGGGAAATTCTGTAGCCTCTCTTGCTGCCAACCCCATAGTTCTATACTTCTTTTGAATTTAAATTGAGATTCATTTTTTGCCAGAAAGCTTCCTTGGAAAAATTCAGTTAGAGTAAATATTTACCATTCATTTTGCCTTCTGATATCTAGTAGTGCCGAGCCCATGGAGGGGTGGGAGTGCTTTAAGCACTTTCATTCATACATCCATATTCCTAATACACGTATTTTCTTTTTTGTTTGACTTTGTCATCAATTTGAAAAATAAGGTATTCTCTTTTACTATAAACTCTATGTGGCAGGATCTTTAGATTTGTTAAGAATTATTTTTCAATTGACTCTGACCCTGGAAGTTACACTGTCTTCCACAGCTCTTTTCTGGACATTTTGGGCCTTTTCTTACTGCTGCCTAAGGCAGGAATGGACCCTATGTCTGGAAGATAGTGTTAACCTAGCTTCATCTTTAGATAAGATAATGATCTACCTCTGGTTTGTCCTAAATGTATAATCTCCTTTTCTGACTCTGAAAAACTATCCTTATCTGATTTTTTCCCCCCTTATATGCTTCTCAGAAAAAACCTTAGTAATTTTATAATTTCTTGTAGTTTCTATTCACGTATATTAACAGTTGTTTTTTGTGACCATTTTTTGTGTCGTAGATACCTGAAGCTGTTGTGTTGGGTTTTCTTTGTTTTGTTTTGTTTTGGTTTGGTTTTTTTTGTTTGTTTGTTTTCTCTTGGCCTCTGTGAGCCAGTATTAACTAAATTTGTCTTTCAGCTGGATCGTTTGACCAGATTAGGTTCCCTTTTTGTTATATGCCACTCTGTTTCAACCAGTTTGCTTGGAGTCCCTTTACATATTTGTCCTTTTTCACTTGCTTATATATCATCATTACATTAAGGTTGACCCCAGCCTCTTCGTTTTTATTTTATCTCTTCAGCCATGGTCAGGATAATTGTCTTCTGTGGTCATTTTCTATTCTCTCCTGAACAGTATATTGACCAGGTTAGCATCCTCATTTCCCCCTAAAACTTTTGGATTGTTTTTAGGCAGGAAATTAAGTGGAAATTAATGATCGGAAATTCCATTCCTCTATTGAGTGGAAGGTAAGAGAAAAAATTAGGATCAGCTGCTGTCCTGACCTTGGCTTGTAGGCATCACCACATAGAAGCACCCTTGCTTTCTGCAGCTGGGGGCACAGTGCAGTGACAGGCCAGCTGTAGCCCAGTTCTGGTACTTCATCTCTAGACTGAAGCCTTATGGAGGAATGTTGATGGGTCAGTGCCAAATGTGAATTCCAAACTATAGGGAAAGTTCTTAAAAATGATTAATTAGAGCTATGTCTTTCTGCTGTTTGGTATTTAGGTCCCACGAATTATCCTATGGCTGATGGTGGAGTTGGCTATCATTGGCTCAGATATGCAAGAAGTTATTGGCTCAGCCATTGCCATCAATCTCCTGTCTGTAGGAAGGTGAGGGGGTTTTCCTCCAGAAAGTAATATTTTGCTAGATTTCAAAGCAAATGTAAAAACAAAAACCAAATTAATTTTCAGTTTTCAAGATTCAATTCAAGTATTATTTTTTCTGTGGAACCTTTCTGGAGCCACCTTCTCTCCCAGCAGCTGTAGGCTCTGTATGTTCGTGTTCTCACGTTGGGTTATGCATCCCTCTGTTCTACAGTGTGTGACATGTGTGTTACAATTATGTATTTGTATATCAGTTTGTCCCACTAGACAGTGAGCTCCTTGAGGGGTAAGACGCATACTTTTCAGCTTTGCATCCTAAATGTCTGACTTAGTAGACAATGTTTGAATGAATGTAGTTCGTTCATTTGGTGCTGTGATCCTAAACTACCCAAGGCCTGACCTCCTGCCACTGTCCCCTCTCCCACGAGTCCTTACTTCTCCAAGTGTTGTGTATCTGGAGAGCTGTTGGAAAGAAAGTGGTTTTCAACGTTTCCTTTCTTCCCATTAATCTCCATTTCTTGTCTCTGACCTAGGGTTCCTCTGTGGGGTGGAGTTCTCATCACCATTGCAGATACCTTTGTATTTCTCTTTTTGGACAAATATGGTAAGGAGACTGGGAATGGAGGGGTCCGTGAAAGGAGCTACTTCCCTTCATCTGGCTGGTGGAGAAGTCTGCCTTCTGTGAGCTCACTATGGCATTTTCCCCTTTAGGCTTACGGAAGCTAGAAGCATTTTTTGGCTTTCTTATCACCATTATGGCCCTCACATTTGGATATGAGGCAAGTGTTGCAGGCTATTCATTACTTTTTATAACCAAAAAAGAGGGGGTTGTTTTGCCTTTTCTTTTAAGACTGTATAATGCTAGGATGGTTTAATTTTATCACATGTGTTAACAAAAAGCCAGTTCGGCCTAGGCCAATTTTGAAGAAATATGATCTGTAGAGACTAGTCTCTGGGAAGGCCTGCTGGTCTCCTAGGTCAAAAATGACCAGATTTTGTAGGACTTTCTAGACTAGACTCCCTGGTTCCAAGTTGGCTAGCCCCATTACAGAGCAGCCTTAGAGAGAGTTAGGGAGGGAGTTGCAGCATTGTTCCTGGCTGTTAACTTGGAGGGGTTCTGGTTTTGCTTATCCTGGCTTATACCACCTGCAGCTTGAACTTTCTCTGTATTGCAAGTTAATGAACTATACAGGATATAGTGGGTGTTTCCTGGTTTGTTCCCCAACCCGGATACTCCTAAGAATCAGT
Source organism: Martes martes (assembly GCF_963455335.1). Taxonomy (NCBI): domain Eukaryota; kingdom Metazoa; phylum Chordata; class Mammalia; order Carnivora; family Mustelidae; genus Martes; species Martes martes. Next base: position 86,277,765 of record NC_137895.1, on the reverse strand, counting down.
ACCATTATATGCAGTAATGGCAGCTTTCTTTCTTTTTTAAGATTTTATTAATTTATTTGACAGCACAAGCAGGGGGAGCGGGAGAGAGAGAAACAGGCTCCCCACTCAGCAGGGAGCCCCATGTGGGGCTCAATCCCAGGACCCTGGCATCATGACCTAAACCGAAGGCCACTCAGGCGCCCTGATAGTAGTTTTCTATGTCCAATTGTTATAAACTCATTTTTGCTCATTGGCCTGGCTGAACTTCTAAAAGTACATCTAATCTGGGATGCCTGGGTGGCTGGTTCAGTTGGTTAAGCATCTGACTTGATTTTTTGGGTCGTGTCATGATCTCAGGGATATGATTCTCTCTTCCACTGCCCCTCTCCCTGCTCACACTCTCTATTTCTAAAAGAAATAAAATCTTTTTAAAAAGCACATCTGATCTGTGAGTAGATTATGCAATAGATTACTCTAAGGCTTCCAAGAGAAAGGCTGAACCAGGGAAAAGTACGTATGAGAAATATTTATGAATGTGTCTCAGCATACATTAGTGGCAAACATAGGTGATTTTTTTTTTTTAAAGATTTTATTTATTTATTTGACAGACAGAGATCACAAGTAGGCAGAGAGGCAGGCAGAGAGAGAAGAGGAAGCAGGCTCCCCACTGAGCGAGAGCCCGATGCGGGCCTCGATCCCAGGACCCTGGGACCATGACCTGAGCTGAAGGCAGAGGCTTTAACCCAATGAGCCACCCAGGCGCGCCAAACATAAGTGATTTTTAGATAAACATAGGTGAATAGAGGCATAAATATGGATAATCAAGAATTGACCATATTCTTGGGTCTGTCTCATAGGAGCAGTTGTGAAAATAATGTCAGTGAGGCCCTTAGCAGCCATCTAATTCTTTAGAATATTAATGACATTCTCTACACATCTACTTTGTATATCTAAAATATGATGTGAAATATTTGGATATCCCAGGCCTGAATTCTCAGACCTCTGGAAGCAAGTCCCTCACGCTGCTTGGTTTTCTGATGGTTCTATATTCCTCATTATTCTAGGTGGTTATTGAAGAAAGTGTTGTAAGGAGCAATGGATGCTAAATGTTTCCTAGTACTGTGTTACTCCCCTGGTCTCATATTCTAATAGTTATGTTGGTATGTAGTATGTTACAGTGAAACCCAGCCAGAGCCAGGTACTCAAGGGCATGTTCCTGCCATCCTGTTCAGGCTGCCACACCCCACAGATCGAGCAGGCTGTGGGCATCGTGGGAGCTGTCATCATGCCACACAACATGTATCTGCATTCTGCCTTAGTCAAGGTGAGTATGGCCCTTATATCTGTGTTGTCCAGATAGTTTATGTTTCCTTTAGTTGCAGGGAACACACACTTAGTTGAAAAGTATTAGAGCTAGGAGAGAAAGGTTTTCCCACGGTTGGATGTTTATAAACTTCGCACACTCAGACTGTTTTTGTCACAAAGGTGACCAGAAATAAGTGACCCCACAGAGAAACTGGGACTAAAATTCTTCATAAAAGGTCCAAAAGTGCACCAAATCTCTTGTTTTTAATCCCAAAAGACTAAAAAAAAAAAAAAAATCCTAAGAGACTGAGTGACCTTGAGGAGATCAGGAGTAAAGAGCCCAACCAAGGTTTTATCAGTCATCTTATACAATAGTTTGCTGGGAGATCTCAGAGATCTTTATAATTAAGGTTGTTAGGACTGAAAATCAGGTGGTTTTTTTTATGTCAGTGGTTCTTCTAGCCACAGTAACTGAGAGCTCAGTAGCACATAGTCATCATTTCCTGTTTGAGGAGCGTGCAGTGTTGTCAGAGGGTCTTGAGGTCCTTACTCACTTACTGAGCCAGGATGTAAGTAAGTTTTCTCACATTTCTTGTGGTCAGTTGTTTGCCCTCTAAATCTTTCAGCTAACTCCAAACTTACGAAACAGTACAAGGAAACTTGTTCTAACTAATCAAAAAATGACTTTGACATTTATCTCTCTAGTCCAGACAGGTAAACCGAGCCAATAAGCAGGAAGTTCGAGAAGCTAATAAGTACTTTTTCATTGAATCCTGCATTGCTCTCTTTGTTTCCTTCATCATCAACGTCTTCGTCGTCTCAGTCTTTGCTGAAGCATTTTTTGAAAAAACCAACGACCAGGTGGTGAGTAAGCCAGGGTCATGAGTGGTAGTGAATGTGAGGGTAGTGAAGGCCGGAAGACAGGAAGAGTGACAGGGACTTGGAGCTCAGGGGAAACAGATCTCCAGGCTCAGGGCTGCCCCCTCATCATGGCACTAGTCAGGGTCTAGAGTCTGGGGTTAGGCCAGGCCTGGACCCATGTTTCTAAGCTATTGGCTCAGAAGGGAGTTTGCCTCAGAATAAAGACTGCCTCACGCTGTTGTGTTTGTGCCTTCATGTCTGTTTGGCTCTTTGTCATCATCCCCTTTTGTTTCCTGTTTATCAACTGCCAGCCTGCTTGCCAGTCCTGCATTTGGAGGTGAGTACAGGTAGGGAGGAGTCAACAAACAGAATGCAGAAACTGACTAAGATATACTCTTTTGTATTTTGAATACTCTATTGTCTTGATTCCTGATGGCCTATCTATAGGACCTCTGACTCCTGGCTCTGCTATGACTAAGGAGTCCTCTCATATTTCTTAAGGGCCCTCTCCTCCTGCCATCACTTAAAGCGAGCCAGCATTCATGTATTACCATGCACACTCTTTTTTTTTTTTTTTTTTAAGATTTTATTTATTTGACAGAGACACAGCGAGAGAGGAAACACAAGCAGAGGAAGTGGGAGAGGGAGAAGCAGGCTTCCCACCAAGCATAGAGACCGATGAGGGGCTCGATCCCAGGACCCTGGGATCATGACCTGAACTGAAGACACTTAACAACTGAGCCACCCAGGCGCCCCACCATGCACACTCTTAACTTAGTAAATATTTTTGATAGCATGAGGGTGTAGAAGGATTATGGAAGAAGACCATAAGTGCCATTACTGCCAGTCCCTGCTCTCATTACAACCTGTATCCAGTGTCTTAACTTCCAGCCTATGTCTCCTAGGTGACTTGCATGTGACCTGTAGTTTGTGATCTGTAGGAATGCTCTTCTGGTCTGGTCCTTGCCTCAAGAATAAAAGTTGCTCCTGAACTGCTTTGTGTTCCAGATTGCAGTCTGTAGAAATAACAGCAGTCCCCACACTCACCTTTTTCCTGATGATAACTCAACACTGGCGGTGGACATCTACAAAGGGGTAAGCCTTTTCAGATTTGTAATCACTGCTCCTGAATTAGTATTCTTGGCATAGTATCTGATAATTTTCTGTGGGTTCACTTCAGAGCTGAAACTGTCTTCTCTGGAGTGTCATTTACTTCAGAGGTCTAGGTGCCAGGCAAGCATTTTTGGATTATGTGGGAGGGAATAGAGGATCAGCTAAAAGATGAACTGTAGAGTTATGGTGGTAGTATAGTGTTTTATAGGATGTTAATGGGGGGAGACTAAAGAAAGTGCTCCTGGTAAAGTATTCTTTATTGGGACCTCTCAGTCCCTTTTATGCTAGTTACATTATGAACCTCCCAAGAGTAGAATGCATAATTTATGTAGTATTTCCCAAATGTATGTGACCTTTCTCTTCACTCCTGTTACTATCTTCCAGGATAGTGTGTTAAGTAATATAATTTGGGAAATGTTGTGTAGACCTTCTTTCTTTTTCTTTTTCTTTTTTTTTTTAAATTTTAAACATATTTAAGATATAGATTGAGGATGAAGGCTTTAGAAAGTTGGAGAAAAGACTTAAGCAGAGGAATGAAGGAGTATCCAGCAAAATTTGGGTTGAAAGCCCCTAAAATGAGGTCAGGTCCTGAGTCTGGCTTCTGTGGAGTAGCACCCAGCACAGCGCTTGCTCCAGAGCAATTTTGTTTTGGTCATTGTCTAAGCAGATCATTGACAAAAACATCTTTCTCCCTTGCCTCCCCCAGGGTGTTGTACTGGGATGTTACTTTGGGCCAGCTGCACTCTACATCTGGGCTGTTGGGATCCTGGCTGCAGGACAGAGCTCCACCATGACAGGAACTTACTCTGGCCAGTTTGTCATGGAGGTATGTGCTGTTTTGACTGGTATAGAGTAGAGAAAGAAAACATTGATTGCCCTTTTGTGATGTCTTCTTAATCCCATGTTTCTAGGGTCTTCCTGAACCTCCCAAACCTTTTTCTGTTTCCTGTTCTAGACGTTTATCCTGCTTCTGGGTTTTCTTCCAGGGATTCTTGAACCTAAAATGGTCACGCTTTGCCCGAGTGATTCTGACCCGCTCTATTGCCATCATCCCCACTCTGCTTGTTGCCATCTTCCAGGATGTAGAGCATCTAACAGGGATGAATGACTTCTTGAATGTTCTGCAGAGCTTACAGGTGAGGAGGGAGCTGGGGGAAGCCCCATCCTATTTAATCAGGCAGTGTTATATATTGCCGTTAGGTACCAAGCCTGTAGTGTTGGGTCCTGGGGAAAATTTAGAGGAAGAAAGAGGCACAGTCTCGGTAAATGTATGGAATCCCTGGTATCTGAAAAGCTTTTAGAAATGTTTTGGTTTGTAAAAGCCTGTTGAATGGGAATTAATGTTTAATTATATATAGAGTATAAAATTACTGTTTTTTTATCCAAGCAAACATTAAATAACATAGGACATGGCTAGGTCCGATTGAGGTTAAAAAAGCAAGGCAGATAGGAATGTTTATAAAGACACTGGATCAGAATCGGTATCCATCAACAGAATAAAGACATCAGATCAGACGACTCCATAGGTTTCAACATAATGCATGAGCAGCTTGGGATGATAGGAGTAATTTCTCATGAGGTAGATGAGACAGGTTATGTGTTTCCGTTGTGCTAATAGTGTTGCTCTTGGGGGTAATACAAGGATCTCCAGTAGCCCCATCTGATCTCCATTCTTTCTCTTCCAGCTTCCCTTTGCTCTGATACCCATCCTCACGTTTACAAGCTTGCGGCCAGTAATGAATGACTTTACCAATGGAATGTGAGTGTACTTCTCTCAGTTCCCCAAAAATATGTGGGGAAGCATATCTTCATTGAATAGACCAGTGAGAAAATGAGTCATGTGGGGAGAACCACATGTTTTGAGAGGTGAATGCTAGAGCGGCCCCTTAGTTTTTGGCTCAGAGAACAGAGACTATGAATGCAGTAAAGAAGGCAAGCACATTTATCGTTTCTAGCATGAGAAAGTTCCACTCTTAGGGCTTTAATTCTTTAGCTTTAGTCACTGAAGTGTAAAGCACCTTAATTCCATGTTAAATGATCTTAATGAGAAAAGCATAAACAAATACCTTTTATGTACTTCTTGAAAGGGTATGGGGTATTTGAAATTATTTGTTGCATCTCTAGGTACTTGAGACTTGTTGCATTTTTAGGGACTTAAATATTAAGGATTATTTGGTAGTATTTTTCCCCCCTCTTTCTCCCTATTGGTGTTTTACTTGGGACATGATAAGAATAATTTTCAGTGCATTTTGAGATGCCTCTTAGTCCTGTCCTGTCTACTCCACAGGACAGTGTCCTTTTCTGCTTGTGAATGAGTTAAACTATTCCCCCAGTGACTGATGATTCTTTTACAGAGGCTGGAGGATTGCAGGCGGGATATTGGTCCTTATCGTCTGTTCCATCAACATGTACTTTGTCCTGGTTTATGTCCAGGAACTAGGGCATGTGGCACTGTATGTGGTAGCTGCTGTGGTCAGTGTGGCTTATCTGAGCTTTGTATTTTACCTGGTAAGTCTTTTCAGAAGGGGGCAGGGGTGTAGGTATCAGACATGGTAGAGATGGGGCTTATGAACACTAAAATGAAAGGATCCAAAAGAGCAAAAAAGCAATCTTTTTTCTTTTTTCCTTTCCTTTTTTTTTTTTTTTTTTTAAAGCACATAGCAGTCCTATCTCCAGGTTAATGAGACTGTTTATGTGAAATTGTTAAGTAACCTGTGGTTAAACAATATTTTTAACCATAAAATTTATTTTGCTCATAAGAGGTGTCATGTTACTTCTGTCTGGTTTCCATTCTTAGTAATTCCTGATAAGAGGGGCACCTGGGTGGCTCCGTTGGTTAGGCATCTGCCTTCAGCTCAGGTCATGATTTCAGGGCTCTGGGATCAAGCCTCATTTCAGGCTCCCTGCTCGGTGGGGAGTCTGCCTCTCCTCCCTCTGCCTGCTTATGCTTGTGCTCTCTTTCAAATAAATTAATTAATGGGGTGCCTGGGTGGCTTAGTGGGTTAAAGCCTCTGCCTTCGGCTCAGGTCATGATCTCAGGGTCCTGGGATCGAGACCCACATCGGGCTCTCTGCTTGGCGGGGAGCCTGCTTCCCCCTCTCTCTCTGCCTGCCTCTCTGCCTGCCTCTCTGCCTACTTGTGATCTCTATCTGTCAAATAAATAAATAAAATCTTTTTAAAAAATTAATTAATTAATAACTTTTTAAAAAATTCCTGATAAGAGAGTATCGTGTTTTTGAAGAATTAAAAGAATAGTATGGAAAGTAGAGAGTGGCACAAGATTTTAATAGCTGTCTACAGAAGAAAGAATAGTGATATTTTCTCATTGAATTACTCTAGAGTTTTTCGTTTTTTGTTTTTTTTAAAGATTTTATTTATTTATCAGATAGAGATCACAAGTAGGCAGAGAGGCAGGCAGAGAGAGGAAGGGAAGCAGGCTCCCTGCTGAGCAGAGAGCCCGATGTGGGGCTCGATCCCAGGACCCTGAGATCATGACCTGAGCCGAAGGCAGAGGCTTTAACACACTGAGCCACCCAGGCGCCCCGACTCTAGAGTTATTTTTAAATGATGGTTATAAAAGCATAGCTACACAGAAAATGCAGAATAATGTATTCCAAGATGATCAATTTTTTTTTCAAAAATTAGGGGTAAATTATGTTAAAAATGGTGATAGTAGTTGTGTTAGGATATTTCCTTGATGGATATATTCTTTTGTCTATTTTCTAAATCTTCTGTAACATTACTTATATTAATGGAAAATAGTTGTAGCAACAAAGACAACAAACCCACCTCCCTGTTCTATATAGGTTTCTCTGAAAAATGCATGTGTAGAGGGTTAGGGACAGCAGAATTTGTACTATATATGCTGCAGAGAATGGTTAAGGATGGAGGCTGGAGACCTGCTGATCTTTTTAACACTTACTTAGTCCCCATGCTAGTATCTGACACAGGTTAAGTACTCGACTGAGAAAATAACTTTAGTGACTATTGAAAAATTATGCCCTGGATTGATTTATTTTTTCTTCTTTCCTCCCTCGTAAACCTTAAGCACCCAAGGATTATGCTGGACCTATATTCTAGGGATTTACTCCAAGGAAACCCAAGTAACTGAACATGTCCTTGACAGGAATTATTTTTAAAATTCACTGTAGAAGTTAAGGGAATCCTTCCTTCCTGCAGATTAGCTCTGAAGAGACTGAGTTGTCCTCAGGTAGCCTGAGACTGTTGAGGTTGTTGAAGACCCATTTTTAGACTGAGGACTGATTCTAGGGTTGGTTACTGCTATTAAGCTCCCAAACACATCCTTGAGCAGTTTCGGGTGCTGTCCCAGTTGTATTGGTCTGTCAGTCATTACCTCCAACTGCATCATGAGGAATGGGGTAGGACTGAAGAAAGATGGTCTTCAGGGGACTCCCAGTTGGACAAAAGAAACAACAAACATAAAGCAGTAGGAACAGGGAACTCGATATTAAAAATAGTATGAAGAAACTTTGTTGAGGAAGGCAGATCCCAGGATGTCTTAATGGCGGTGTGGGGTTGGGAGAATGACTTATGCAACCTGGGTGGTAGGACATGAGCAGAGCTAGATGTTCAAGGAAGAGAGCAGGGGGACGCCTGGGTGGCTTAGTTGGTTAAGCATCTACCTTTGGCTCGGGTCCTGATCCGGGGTCCTGGGATCGAGTCCCGCATCAGGCTCCTTGCTCAGCAGGGACCCTGCTTCTGCCTCTGCCTGTTACTCCCCCTTTTTGTGCTCACTTTCTCCCTCCCTCTCTCTCTCCCTCTCTGACAAATAAATCTTTAAAAAAAAAAAAAAGGGAATAGAGCAGGTTTGCATCTTGAGCAGTGCAGTGTGAGCAGTCATGATGGGAAGAGGAATCTGCAGAGAGGTTGGCGAATGATGACCATACTTTATCTTTCAGGGTTGGCAATGTTTGATTGCACTGGGCATGTCCTTCCTGGACTGTGGGCGCACGGTAAGCATCTCCAAAGTCCTGCTGACCGGAGAAGCCGCTGGCGGCTACGCTAAGTAGACACTGGATCAGTCTGTCTGTCTTCCACGGGTAGCCATCAGAGCCAGTGTGTTTCTATGGTTTACTGTGTGAACATAGCCAAAAGTATGTGCTGTTGCACAGACTGCATTTAAGACTCAGCTCTTTGTTGGGAAAGACTTTGTTTCAGTATATGTTTGAAAAGATGGAAATTTTTTTTTTTTCTTCCTGACCTTCTAACCTGGGAACTGGATTAGATAGGATCTTTGAAAAACTGACATGTGCTGCTATCGTTCCAACACTAACTCTTAAGTAGCTGCCCAAGGGCCAGCTTGTTTTATCCTTTTGAGAGATAATCCTATATGCATTATTCTTAACCAGGCTATGTGTTTAAAAAAAAAACATATTTGAGAAATGTAATAAAGTTTTCATAAGACAAATTACAGAACAGGTATGCAGGTTTTGTTTATGAAAAGATAAAAGGCTGAGAAATACTTTTATGCATACCCTGTCAGTTATTTTGATTATAAAAAAATCTCAACTAAACTGGTTTCATCCATATTAAATATAAAATTATGAAAAATCTACCTCTTTCAGGTTCAGAATTCTTTTAACTTATTTCCATTTTAAATTTCTTGGTGGAAGTTAAGAGGGATGAGAAAGGATAAGGACGGTGATAAACAAACAGCAAAGCTGGCATGTGGGTGTTGGTTATTAATCACCTGGGAAAGTCACTGAGCAGATTTTCCTCAGAGATTGAAAGCTTATCAGGAATTTCTTTCCAGTCCTGATTTTCTTAACTTTCATGTTAGTACAGAGCTTTCCTGATGATACTCTTGAGCACATAGATTTGTAAAGCCTTCACCTTCCTCATTCAGGAGGTTGGTTATAGAAAAAAGATGGTAGCATTTATGAACTGACATTCTCATGAGATTTTGGAACCAGAAAAGACTTTAAAGGAAAGAAGAGCCATCTGTTTTATTCCTAAAAGACACCTCCTACCAGAATTGTCATGGTTTTCCGAAGCATGCCCAAGACAACCTGCAAGGCAATCTCGGAAGCTATGGACCTAACTGTTGCAAAGCTCTGTGTCTCTCAGCAAGTCAGTAGGAATCACTGTGATTGAAAGTTCTCTCTCAGCAAGGTTGCACTGGGCTACCTCTCTTCAGCCATTCCCTCAAAGGGAAAAACTTTGAGACCAGATGGTGGAGCTCTGGAGTCAGAGGACTTGGGCCCCTTCAGCATGAAGCTGCTGCTCTTCAGCCACTGCTGACATTTTTACAATTGGAGCCTGAGATTGTGTGATTATATCAAAGCAAATCACATTTGTCTGGTGGAGATAAATAATTAAGTCTGCTCTAGCCATTGACTTGATGAGAACAGTAATGGGAATGGCATTGAATGGCAATGACTTCTCATTTTTGGAGCTTTCCTTCTAGAGTCCTGGTTGATTGACCTTCTCTATTCACCTGAGCCCCTAAATGCATTATTGCTGATACCAGGTCAAGAGTATAGATTGGACGGACTGTCTTTTATAAGGCAATAAGGGTAAACTGCTGTGTATCACTGACCATACCTTATTTTAGGCCCTCAAGCACAGGATCATGAAAGAGAAATTTCCCTCACTGTTCCTCCTCATATCTGCCCCTGTCCCTGTCTTCATTCTCCAAACTGGTCATAAGGGCACTCTGTGAAGATACTGGGGGGGCTGACATCTTAATCTCTCATCTGGCTGGACTAGGTGAAGGCAAAATTGACAAAAAAAATTCTTTGTAAAGACAGTATAATAACACACTACCTTTGCCCTGAGTCTGGGTGGGTCCAGTCACTCTCAGAGTCATAACATTTAGAAGTTCAGGTAAAGCTGCTTGTTTTCTTTAAAAAGTTTTGTTTATGACTTGAGATGATGGAAAATTTCTTCCCAGTTAAATGGCATTTTATAATACTATGTGTGTAGTGTTCGACAGTGTTAAAAATACTCAATACTGTGTTCCATTTGATCCTGTCAGAAAGAAAGTGTACTTCAGCCAGTACTCTGGGTGCAATAAACAATGCTGTGAAGTCTCCCAGCGCCAGCATGCGCGCTGTCTGTACCGGATGTTAAGTGGTCCTTGTTTTCCACATGTGTGACATGAAGTCATTGTGCTGTCACAGCACACTGGGAGTTAATGGATGGGGAAGAGCTGGAGTTTGGCTCCTGTAAGGTCCTGCTAGTAGTATGACAAGTGATTACAACTGAGCTGTTAGTGCCCGTTTAACACTATGTAAACTTGGTTTGTAATTAAAAGATTTTTTTCCTTTTCCTGTTTGGTTTCCTGGGTATTTTTTTAACCTTAAAAATACTTCTGGGGATGCCTGTGTGGCTCAGTCAGTTAAGTATCTGCCTTTGGCTCAGGTCTTGACCCCAGGGTCCTGGGACCAAAGCTCAGCATCGGGCTCCTTGCTCAGCGGGGAGCCTGCCTCTCCCTCCGCCTGTCGCTCCCCCTGCTTGCCCTTGCACACACTCTCTGCGCCAAATAAATAATAAAAATTAAATCTTAAAAAAAAAGAAAAGAGAATACTTCCGAGATACTGCAACATCGGCCGCCACCTAGATGACATCTTAAGCCCACATTGTTAGTGATTTTCTCTTCTAAAGGGATGGAGGTGTAAATAGGTTTAGTCCTGAGAAGACTTTCATGAACTCCAGACACCAGTCATACCAGTTTACCCACTTAGTCACATAGTTTTGCTGCTCCTAAAGGTCACATCGTTGCCATATTTAAAGTCCAAAAAAATTGTTATTCTGCCTTTCTTTGCCCTAAGCTGAACATTTTTCTATCTGTAGTCTTGTTTCACCATTGAAGTAAGCTTTTATGTTCCATATGTACGATGCCAATAAAGAGAATGAGTATTTGAAAAGAGAAACCAAAATTGTTTAGCTTAAAAACTGAAAGCATTTTGGCAGAACTGATATAAATGGAAATATTGGCACCATTTAATAAAAAAAAGACAAAGCTCAGGCATGGTAAACTGCAGGTCCTGTTACCATATAAACAACAGGAAAATCTAAGTCAGCACTTCATTTATCCCAAGGTTGGCACAGAACTGCATTTTCCCTTTCTCTGTTGTAAGCTTTTCCTGTGTGTCTTAGAGGAGACAGATACTGAAACACGGTAGAATTAATCTGGGAATTTTGTTCTCCATGTTGTCCTGCCTCATTTAGCTCTCCCTTCTTAACCTGGGTTTAAAATCAGGACTAAACTAGGATGCAACAATTTGAAGATCCTGATTTGAAACATTTCTTTTAGCTCTGCCCTCTGGAATGCTATCTGCTCCTTTATTGGACAGGACCAGTGCATCTAAATGTATCCACTTCTCTTGGCATCTTAGCTTTTATGAACATTAAAAACCACTACCATGTGCTAGTCCTGGTCTGAGCACTCTTATGACCTCGTTTAATTGTTAACAAGAGGATCCGCCTCTTTATTGATGAGGCAACTGAAAGGCCAAAAAGTAACTTTCCCATATCACATCGCTGGTGAATAGGCAATGGGCATTTCAACTTAAATAGCTTAACTCTAGAGCCCCCACTGTCATTCCCAAACCATGCTATATAATACATAGTACGCACTTTGTGCAAGGTTAAGACACCGAGCTGGGTGTTTGGCAGGACCAGGAACATATCAGAGCATTTGTGTAATACTCTAATTAGTGATAGAGTATGTTTTAGCTCACCAGTTGCCAACTGGTAGACTAATTTTGTTTGACCTTTGCTAAATTTGAAACAACTTCGGATGCTTTTGGTAAGCACAGAAAATGGACAGGTCAGGGCCCTCTGTGATTCCACCTCAGTAGTAGCTAAGAACTATTAAGCTTACTCATTTGCACTACCTCTCTGCCCCTAACAGTATTTAGCCTATTCCTGGGTCATTTGGCCCCATTTCTCAGTGTCTCAGGGCAATATGACAAACTTCTCCCATGAGGTGGTTTTGTCTAGTAAGTCATCTGAGTGACTCTGGGGATCACAGGACTGATAATGCCACTCTTGCCTACTACATAATGAGGAATCCCACCACCTCAGCTCTTGTGAAAAGGCTGTAGTGAATTTATAGTGTAAATGACAATCGCTCTTGGTTACTAACCTGAGATGTAAGACCCTGTAGTGAATAAGGAGGCTTGTCTGAAGAGTTGTCTCTCTGCCCCAAGGCCACTGTTAGTCACTGTTCTTAGAACAGTTTTATCTTGGGCTTCATCTGGGGTCATCTTCACACAGCCATCACAAGCCTATGAGGTATACGGGACAATTTATACTATATTAAAAAATTACATTTGTTGAAGACTAACAGTGTATTAATGTACTTGGTATTCTCAAATGTAGCATTTATTCCCATTTTCACAATAAGTAGGATAAGGCTCCAGAAGTGTACATGAACTTGCTCAAGGTCTGCTACTCTCAAGTAGCAAAATTGGAGTTTGAACCCAACTCTGGTGACTTTTCCATTATACTATAATAGGGATGTTTTCCTTCTATGGATTTATAGTCTACATTCTGCATTAATATACAGGCTGTTGATGCCAAGGGGTGATAACTTTCCTAAAACCCTAAGTAATAACAGGCTAAAATGAGATTCAGTGATTGTCTCAGTGTATGCAGAGGAGAGAAAAGGAATAAACAATAACTTCACAGATCTCAAACAATAGGGATTCAGAAAATAAAGGGGGGTGTTGCCTGGGTGTCTCAGTCAGTTAAGCATCCTACTCTTGATCTCAGCTCAGCTCTTGATCTCAAGGTCAAGAGTTCAAGCCTGGTATTGGGCTCCACACTGGGTGGGGGGCCTACTTCAAAACAAAATAAACCATAGGGATTCAGGTTTCCAGGAAGGCGGTCTGACCATGTTTTAAAAGCAGTCCAAGTAATTTCAGTTCAGCCTGACAAACATTTGAGACCCGTAGGTCATTCCCTCTCTCAGCACTTTTTTTTTTTTTTTTTAAATGAAAGGCTGTTCTCTGCTCAGGTGCCAAAAGATGGTGAAGCTGGCCTGGATAATATGGCTCAGGATTTAGACTGAGCTCAGGATTTAGAATTAGTGTTTAATTCTAATAATTTAGAATTCATATTTCATTCTAATATTTGATTTTCATTACTTAGAATTTATTTGATTTCTAAAACAGTACCAGAATACAAAAGCACTTGGTGTGTTAGCTCTGAATGTCCTTATCAGAAGTAGCCATCCTGGGATATCTGGTTGGCTCAGTCAGTTAAGCAGCTCAGGTCATGATTCTGGGGTCTTGGGATCCAGCCACAGAGTCAGAGTTGGAGTCTGGGCTCCCTGCTCAGCAGGGAGCCTGCTTCTCCCTCTCCCTTCACCCCTCCCCCTGCTTGTGCTCTCCTTTCTGTCAAATAAATAAAATCTTTAAAAAAAAAAACAAAAAACCAGCAGCCAAGTGTGTCAGAAGAATAGTCAAAGTGCAAATTTTGCTGAGGGCATTTGGCACTACCTCAATTCTTAACTATTTCAGTTCCTAGCTATTTTATGTGCCATAAACCATTCATGTATCTGCAAGCCATTTTCTTTTCTGAAATAAAAATCAATATAGCAGTACTGGAAAAAAGCCTCTTTTGATGTGCTGATTTTAGGTCCTCACGCGCCAGTTACAATATTTAAATACTTGCAAATCACGGGCGCCTAGATGGCTCAGTCCATTGAGTGTCTGCCTCCTGCTTTGCCAAGCCTGTTGTGGTCCTCCTGGGATCCAGCCCTCCTTGGGGCTCCCTGCTCAGCGGGGGTCCTGCTTCTCCCTCTGTCTGCCACTCTCTCTCCTGCTTGTGCTCTTTCTCTCTGTCGAATAAATAAAATCTTTCTACATAAATAAATACTGGCAAATGAATCTAACCCTCTTCCATTTTTTTTGTCCTTAGTACCATCTGGGATTGACGGCTCAGCCTGAACTCTACCTTCTGAACACAGTGGATGCCGACTCACTTGTGTCTAGATGACTGACAGCCCGCAAGACTCTATAAGAACTACTTTGTCTTAATCCTTTTGTGCCAGGTGTCCTGTTAACATATCTCTGTTAGTTCAGAGGTGAGTTTTGTTCAGATGTTTTGAACAAAAGGCAAAGATTTCCTCATGGGAAAGGGCATTAAAAGCTGACAGCTGTTAAGTGTAGGACAGAGACCCACCCGCCTCCCCTGTCCTACAATAGCCAGAGCTCAATGGTTGGCCTCTCGTGGCCACACACCCCTGTGGGCTTGTGTCTTGACTTCTGGCATTTAAAAATATATATGTGTATATATTTATGTAAACCTGAACATATCAGTTTGGGTAGAGTTTTAAGGTTATATGAAATTGATAGGTCTTATTTTTTTCAAAGATAGTATTCAGATAAATCAGATACTTGTTTTATCTGGGTCACAGGTGAGAAAGGAGAGGGAGTAATGCTCTTTTTCAGAATGACCTGGTCAAATTAACTTACCTTTTAAAGTGATACTTGACTATGGCCGGTTGAATTCCATGTCAGTTTTAATCAACCAGACCCTTAGCGACTACTTCATACCAGCACATCATTTCTAAGGAAAACATTTCTTCTTTTCAGCATTCATATTTGGTCCTAGTTACTGATGTGCTTCTTAATTATAATTCTCTCTGTTGCTCTTCTTGAAATCTTACCGGAGGAATGACAGTGTTTTCCAAAGAGCTTAATACCTTGTAATAAGATTCAGAAACCATGCTCTAACCAATGATCAGTTTTCCATGTGACATTGTAACTCAGCCCATTTTACCCTTCAGGTTTTTAGGTATAAAAAGAAGAAACTTCTAACATTTACTTTTATAAAGGTGTTGATGGACATATTTGTTTTCTTTCTAATGTTTAGAGTCCTACCATGTCTTTTCTTCGCATTTTTGCCATCAAAACGCCAAAAACCATTTCTGGGTCCAAAGTCTGTTTCCAGGAATGGCTAATATTTCTAATGTTGAATTTCCCTGAATGCTAAGCATTTTATTCTGAGATATTTATACCAAATAATATGAATTAGAACTAGACTAGGACTTAGACAACTAGTTCTCATGTCATGAACTGCCTGTCTACATGTGGGTTATAGACTGTTTTTGACCCCTTTCCTTAACTGGGACTTTTTCCTTAAGATCTTTATAATAAAAAAGTTAATACTTAAAAATTGAAAGATTTTGCATAATTATCTGATTGAAAAGGAGATTTTCAACACTGGTCACATTCCTGCATGGAACTGCAGTCGACTGGAATAAATGGCCGCTGTCCATCTTCATGGACTATACTGCGGGACAGCACACACACTCCTTCATTTCCTTCTAGCCACAGAGGCGTTGTGTTTGCAAATACTGCAGCTTTTGTATGACTTTGAGCATTATCTTCCTGTTTCAGCTTCAAAAGGTAAATATCTCATCTGTCTTATTTTTAAAAGTTAGTGCTTTTCAGTAAGTTGTTTTTTTGTTAAATCCAGACATTCCTTATCTTCATTTATAAAGATCTGACCCTCTAAGTGGCAAGTTTTCTAAGATGATACTTTTTTTTTTTTTAAAGATTTTATTTATTCATTTGACAGAGAGAGATCACAAGTAGGCAGAGAGGCAGGCAGAGAGAGAGGGGGAAGCAGGCTCCCCGCTGAGCAGAGAGCCCGATGCGGGGCTCCATCCCAGGACTCTGGGATCATGACCTGAGCCAAAGGCAGAGGCTTTAAACCACTGAGCCACCCAGGCACCCTCTAAGATGATACTTTAAAATTCTTGGGGCCCCTGTGTGGCTCAGTCAGTTAAGCATCTGCCTTTGGCTCAGGTCATGATGCTGGGGTCCTGGGATCAAGCCCTGCATTGGGCTCCCTGCTCTGTGGGAAGCCTGCTTCTACCTTTCCCACACTGCCTGCTTGTGTTCCCTCTCTCGCTGTCTCTCTGTGTCAAGTAAATAAATAAAATCTTTAAATAAATAAACAAATAAAATTCTCTCATTTCTCCATCAGGGGTCCTTGAAACTTCTGGTAAGAGTAGCATCCTTACACTGTAGGTTAGCATCCTTCCGATCTTAAAATGAAACTGAATTAGCATCAATTAACAGCTTTCACTTGAAGAAGAGATTTTTTAAAATGAGTTTCAGTATTTTAGATTCTTTATACACAGATAAGAACTCTAGATGGACCAATTTGGATTTTCCTCCCTTCCTGGGCAATTCAGTTTCTCAGTTTCATTACTAGAGAGTGTTAGGAGGGAAAAAAAAAGGTTTAAAAAATCCTGTTTTGCCACTCCTAAAAAGATGAGGTGCTCAGTTAAATAGAGACTAAGTACTTGGGGGATTCTTTAACTCATCTCCCTCCTTTAGCTATATGTTACTAGGAAGAGACTCGAGTGTACAAAAGTTTATAAGTATACCAATCAGGTCATATAACTCCTATAATCAAAAAACTTGATAGTCTGAGCTATGCTAAAACCAGAAGAAGAGACTGATTTCTTTTTTTTTTTTTTAAGATTTTATTTATTTATTTGACAGACAGAGATCGCAAGTAGGCAGAGAGGCAGGCAGAGAGAGAGGGGGAAGCAAGCTCCCCGCTGAGCAGAGAGCCCAATGTGGGGCTCAATCCCAGGACCCTGGGATCATGACCTGAGCCGAAGGCAGAGACTTAAACCCACTGAGCCACCCAGGCACCCCAAAGAGACTGATTTCTAAAGAGGGAGTCTGGGGTATACTTCTTTTCTAAGTTAGGAACATTTAATCATTCTCTAATTTATGATTTACAAATCTGGATTTTTCTTTTCCTTTTTTAAAAAAAGATTTTATTTATTTATTTGACAGAGAGAGAGGGAGAGAGAGAGAGAGTGCAAGCAGGGGGAGTGGGAGAAGGAGAAGCAGGCTCCCCACTGAACAGGGAGCCCGATGCTGCACTTGACCCCAGGACCCTGGGATCATGACCTGAGCGGAAGGCAGATGCTTAACCAACTGAGCCACCCAGGTGCCCCTAGATGATTTTGCATTTTAATTTAAACACAATTTGTGAGTTCTCATGCATAGCTACTCTTAGTAAATAAATACCTTGCATTTCTTTTTTCAAGCAATAAATATATCACTGATGTTCTCTCAGAGTAAAATTAATAAATTCTGGAACCTACTGGATTTTATGAGAAAAGCCCATTTCTAATTAAACACTTAAGTCTATTTTTATTTTTTATTTTTTAAAGATTTATTTATTTATTTGAGAGAAGAGAGAGAATATAGTGAGGGGAAGGGGCAGAGGAAGAAGCAGACTCCCTGCTGAGCAAGGAGCCCAATGTGGGACTTGATTCCAGGCCCCTGGGATCATGACCTGAGCCAAAGGCAGATGCTTAACCAACTGAGCCACTCAGGCACCCCCTTAAGTCTGTTTTTAATGCAGAGTCTATATTAAGAGAGTAGAATCTTTCCAGTAGCCTGATTAGAAATATCTTTTCATTGTGTAATCAACTTGAAGGATGATGTTTCTATGCCAGCTGTTCTCAATTTCCCTAACCTCCATGGAACATAGATCTAGCTGCTGGACTATTTAGTGGAATAAAGTAGTTGGATTCTTCCTTGCCTATTTTCCAAAGAGGACAGTGTTGACCAAAACAGGCACTAGAAGAGCCTCCTGATAGGTAAATGACAATTTTAAAAATTACTACCTGTGCCAATGGAGAAAAGTGTATATAATACACAGAACAATGGGTTAGTATCTGGAATGCAGACTTATTTTCAGATATTCCTACATCTTTTCCTTTCCCAAATACTAGACTTCACCTTCCTGTCAGATTAACCATCCACTACAGGAGACATCAAGGAAAAGGAAATTACCACCACAGATCATTTTATAGTACGTTCTTCATTTTATTTCAGTGAATACTGTTTTCATTTGTTTTTTTTCCAGGCTTGGAGTTTTAGGGAAGTAAATCTGAGTCACAACAGTTGGGACTTCAACAAAGTCTAGTTAATTTTTTAGAACCGTGGGCAGTTATGAGGAGTTTGAGGTCACAGATAGTTAACATTTAATATCTGCTTTGGTTTCTGTGTCTTCTAGTGTCAAACCAGATTAGAAATAGCATTAGACTAACTCCTTTCACCCCCACAATCGCCATCTGGGGGAAAGGGATTTTTTTTTTTTTTAAAGCAATTTACCTTTGTGCTCCTAGAAAAAGTTTCAAGAAGTATAAAAATGAATACACAGATATATTTAAATGTTAAACATTTATATTTGTGGTAAAATAGTCACATTTTTAGATTAGAGTAAGGTACACAATGGTAAACCAAATTTAAATAACATGATCATTCTTCTCTTATAACTATTTGCCATTCTCAAAAAGAATTTATGAAAGCTCTAATTACTTTGCCCTACACGGAGAGAATTAAGTGATGAATAGAGTATTACATTTAATATGGATATAGATAATTTTTCTGTAGCCACTATTATAAATCCTAATTTTCAGATTGGTTTGGCATAATATAGATTATTTTCTGCCACTAACTAGAAAGTAAAAATTCTAAAAGTCAGAAAATCCTATCCTAGGTTCTGAAAGACAACAAGGATATTTTTGAGTTGACTGTGATTTTTAATTTGGAAATCAACTTCGTAAATAATTGAGACTTACTATACAAGGGAATGAGAATCCTGGCTCATTCTTCTGCAGTATAATTTGCTACATATTGAGAATTTATTCTTCATAATAGTTTTCAGAAGCCTTCTTATCTTAGATGTAGCTTCATTTTTTGGACACACTGAAGAATCGAGGTCTGATGTAATCCTTATACATAGAATAGAGAACACCTAGAAACAAAAAAATATATATCAATACGGTATCTGTGGAAAATGAAGGCTGAATTTCTTCCACTTGTATTTTTCCAAAACTGTCCCTCAACTTAGAAACAAACAAATGCCTTCCATCTTATTAACTTTTGGCTCAGATCATACAAATGGCTCCAGACAAACCAACCAATCCCAAAAAGTTAGACCCCTTTAAGATCCATATAAATTTCAATCCAAATTTATAATGTCACTATGCCACCCTAGAATTTGAATTTTTAAATATTTGTGCAAAAGTAAGGAGAGTGGGGAGATTTGGCTAGATAATAACATAGAAATAATTGACATCTCAACCTAGCATACCTCTCTTCAGGGCCTCCTTGTGTTTAGTGTCTTGAGGGAAAAGAAGGTGAAGGGACAGAATCCTTGCTTCTAGAGGTTTGCAGTCTAGTGGGTGAATTAGGTAGGAGTTTAGGCTGAGAGATTATGACAGAGGTCTTCCAGAAGGGTAAGTAGTCAAGAGAAATAGCCTGAGGGGTAGAGTTGTTTCATTGTGTTGCAGGAACGTCAGCAAGTGTTCGTATCCACAGCAAGTTAAGGAGTCTGTTCACCTCCTGCCCCGTCCACATCAGTTATCAAGACACCAGCTATCTAGTACATTGTCTAACCTAAATCCTTTACTTCCTTTCCTTCTGCTTTTTTTTTTTTTTCCCCTGATGCTGTTTGTTCGCGTCTTCAGGGAGCACACAGAGAAAAAAGGATGGGTGAGGTTGTTCTCCGGGCACCCTGTAGCCAGGTGAGGCAGCTGTCTGCCGTTTCCTAACGCAATAGTAGTAGAACCATCACAGATGTATAAAATCCAAGGCAAAAACACGTTTACTGGATGCACTGTGGTATCTATGGAGACATTCTCAGATGCAGAGAGAACTGTAGAACTCATTTCCCTGTGCTTATTAGACACAGGTAATGCTTACCCTCTTGCCTGCCTCTTAAATGTTGGTATTTCCTGGAGTTCTGATCTCAACTCTTTTCTCACCTCATTCACACCTGTTGCTTCACTGGTAAGCAAGTTAGAACTCTCTTTTTAATGTGAGACCCATATATTCATTACACCATATGTCAAATTTCCACATACATAGGTAGGTGGCTGCCAAACTTTTAAATTATACATAAATAAATAAGTTGAGCATGCCCCTCAAAGTGTTCATTTATTTATAAACAATATAAATGTACTATGGCTAATCTATATATGAGTAAAACTTTTTTGTTTTTAAGATAAAAATATTTTCTTCTGGGGCGCCTGGGTGGCTCAGCAGGTTAAAGCCTCTGCCTTCGGCTGGGGTCATGATCTCACGGTCCTGGGATCGAGCCCCGCATCAGGCTCTCTGCTCAGCGGGGAGCCTGCTTCCCCCTCTCTCTCTGCCTGCCTCTCTGCCTACTTGTGATCTCTGTCTGTCAAATAAATAAATAAATAAATAAATAAATAAATAAAATCTTTAAAAAATATATTTTCTTCCTGCATACCCATGGATCTCCTTATACATCTCCTAAGGTAAGAGTACTCTAATTTGGAGACATCTGCCATAGGCATCTCAGTCAGTATAATATAAAATTAAGAGTTCAGGCCCCAGAGTAGATAAGCCAGGCGATTGTTAGCAAGAAGTTTTTTCCTCTCTAAGCCTCCGTTTCCTTATCTGGAAATGGGATTATTAATAAATAAAGACTTTGGTCTTTGTTCGGAGTTCCTGCAATAGAGTTTCTAAAATGCTTGGAAGTTCACAGATAGAGAGGGGCGCCGGGGTGGCTCAGTTGGCTGAGCATCTGCGTTTGGCTCAGGTCATGATCCCAGAGTGCTAGGATCAAGCCCTGCATCTGGCTCCCTGCTCAGCGGGAAGACTGCTTCTCCCTCTCCCTCTGCCTGCTAATTCCCTTGCTTGTGTGTGCACTCTCTCTCTTTCTCTCACTCTCTCTTTCTGTCAAATAAATAAATAAAATCTTTTAAAAAAATTTCCCAGATAGAGGAGTATCTTTGTTACTCATGGGCCCCTTGGATTATACCTGAATTTATGTTAATGGGGTGACCCACGGTGCGCTCTCAGGATCCTACTTCAGGATGTGGCTAGTCATGCCGGAAGACCAACCATAGGATTAGAGGGTTCTTAGACCTCCAGGGAGGGGAGTAGGGCTAGAGATTGAGTTCTGTCCTGGGCCGCTGATTCAGTCAACATGCCTACATAATGAAGCCACAATAAAATCTCTGGATGCTGAAGCTCAGTAGAGTTTCTCCGGTGGTGGACACATTGATGTGCTGGAAGGGTGGCATGCCCTGATTCCATAGGGAAAGGGTAGAAAGCTTTGAGTCTGGGACTCTCCCAGACCTTACCCTACATGTCTCAATTTGCCTGGTCTTGATTTAGATACTTCATAATAAAACTTTAGTCAGTATAGAGCTTTCCTGAGTTCTTAAGTTGTTTTAGTGAAATATCAAACCTGAGGGAGTTTTGGGAACCCCTGAATTTGCAGCCAGTTAGTCAGAAGTTGCAGGTGGCCTGGGCACCTAGAGGCTGGTGTCTGCAGTAACAGCAGTCTCTGGGAAGCTAAGGCGTGCTGTGGGCACTTGGCAGCGGTACAGGAGCGTGCCAGGGTGCACCCGGTGGTGTGAAGGAGGTGTTTATTAAGATTAAATTCCTGTGGTGTACACCTAACAACATTGCGTGTTAACTATACTGGAATGAAAATAAAAGCTTAATGAAGTTCACCTACAAAAAAAGATTGAGATAGTGATATAGAAAGCAGAATGGTTACACAGCATAAACACTCATTAACTATTAGCAATTACTGTTTTGTCCAATATGCACTTATCCTCCCACCAAACCTGTTCTTCTTTATTCTTTATACTAGTGAAGGCACACCTTTATCTGGTTGCCCAAACCAGAAGCCTGGGAATCATCCCTGATTTCCTCCTTCCTTCCTTCTCCCAGTCACTTAGTTGCTGAGTCCTGAACGTTTCTAGAATCCACCTCCTCTCCATTTTCACTATTCCTGCTTTAGTTGAGACCTAGTTCATCATCTAATTGACTTCTTCTCTGCCTTTGTTCTCACCCCTGCTTTACAAATCCTCTGTAATCATTTTTCCTTTCCTCATAGTGAAATAGAATATGCGTGGAGAATGGTAGATACAATCTAAATGGCCAGATTAACAGACAGTTGCTGAGGGAATTACCTGGAATTGCAGGTCAAGAAATAGAATATGGGAAGCATCCTGGGAGCCCCCCAGCTTTCCCTCTCTAACCATACCACCTCCTTTCCATGAATAACCACTGTTCTGTCTTTTCTTAGGGTGACCCTCTGTTCAAACGGTTTCATATTGCCTGTGTTTGAGCAAGCATCTTTCTCAGCTGCTATCCTGACTACTATACTCCCCTGTTTGAACCTTCCACTGACTCATGTCCTCTAGTTAATGCCTCAGCTTGCAACCATAGACATTGATCGGAAATTTGTTTTCTATCAGTTTTGCTGGGCTGTAATTGCTTTTTTGCAGGGACAGAATTTCTGTCCCTGCATATTTCTAGGTTAGCTTGGCTCGTAAGAGATATTTTGCTTGAGGTTTGAAGGTGACAGTTGAAGCTGCAGCTGCTGTGTTCTTCTTACACTTGGAAGGCTTGGTGCAGGGAGCCAGGTGCTGCTACATCTTGTGCCTATTGCTGTTCACCTGCTGGCTCACCTTGCCATTGCTGGACAACAGTCAGACCCACAGATCCTTCAGCAGCTTCTGGATCTCCTCCTCTTAGCTTCTTCGACTCCTAGGCCAGTGGATGAGCTCCATGATAGAGGATCCAGCTTCTCCTACAGGTCACACCATGATCAAAGCTGGAGTCAGTAAGAGACTGACCCAAGTTTCTCTTTGTGGGTTCCAGCTCTTCGCTGTAGATCGCAGTTAATTTTTCCTTCCCAACTGCTGCCTTGTTAACTTTAGGCCCCAGCCTTAGGAACATAAGCACCAGTCCAATATGGACTGTTTAATCAGCTCTCAAAATTGGTTAGGGTCATATTTCTATAAAAAAATCCCTTTTTATATATCACTACTGGTAGTTTTGCTTCTCTGATCCTGACTGGTACAGATTTTGGTACAGAAGCTTCCAGAGGAGCATAACCATGAGGGTAGGTTCTCGGAATTGGTTCTGGGTCATCTGGAATTGGTTCTGTGATCAGATTAGATTTAAAGATA
The DNA here is from genome assembly GCF_963455335.1 of Martes martes. NCBI lineage: Eukaryota > Metazoa > Chordata > Mammalia > Carnivora > Mustelidae > Martes > Martes martes. The sequence continues at coordinate 86,254,532 of NC_137895.1, read as the reverse complement.
TTAATGGCCTTTTTTTTTTTTCCAGTAGTAAAGAGGATGCTAGCAGTCTATGGCATGCAGTAGTAAAACATCTTTTTTAGATTGTCACCTATAGAAAACCTTAATCAGGTATCTATAGAAAATGGGCTTTGGGTGATCAGGTATTTACTGTATGAGAACACTTAGTGGAGATAAGGAGAATAATTAGGCTGGTTTCTTCTAAGTGTGCTGGAGAACTTGGAAACGCAAAATGAGGGACTCAGGGCTTTTAATTCCTTAATCCAGGTGCTTTGAGGGACCTGAAAGCCTTATGACTTTCCAGAAAGAAACTCAGCAACGAGGCTGATATTTTTGATAAACATACACAGGAACTAATCCTGTTGGTGACTAATCATAACAATAATAAAATTCCCAACCTCACAGAATCTCTTATGTCAAAGTTAGGGCATTGCTTTGGGAAGAGTGGGATCCTGAAAATTAGGATGGGACCTATGGGCAGGTTTCTGTGAAATGGGGTCCTTGAACCCCTGTATCTGACTGAGACTCCTTTGTACTCCTTCCTGCGAATGACTAAAACTTGGACTGAAAGGTAATCTCCACTAAATGAAGTTGGAATGCAGAGCTTTCTTGGTTTACGTCCAGGGTACAGCAGGGATTCTGCATTGGCAGTCATTCTTCTTTATGGGGGCAGTTTTGTTCCCCCAGGGAAATTTGGCAATGTCTGTAGGCATTTTGGGTTGTCACACTCGAGGTGGGTGGGTGTTGTTTGTGATAGTTGCTGGGGATGCTGCTAAACATCCTGTAATGCACAAGACAGCCCCCCACAACAAAGAATATTCAGTCAAAATGTCAGTAGTGCTGAGATTAAGAAACTCCACCATTAAGGAAGGTATCCAAAGGCTTAGGGAGATTAGAATGTTAAAGTGGACTTCTCCTCCTCCCTCACCCCCTAAATATATCTATTTCCTTCACCAAGGCTATGCGAAATAAACTTGTGATGGGAGTCTCTGGCATCCTTGGAGAGTTCTGTGGTGACTGTCTTCTGTAAGCCAGAAATGACAGTGGGAATTGCTAGGCTCCCTGAACTCAGTGGAGATGATGGGATCCTGAGTGGCAGGGTCACGTGGCATCATTTAACTGACAGAGACAAGGAGACAAGGAGAGCATGATGTACTGTAATGGGCAGCAAAGATCAAACGGTAATAAGCATAGTCTAAGCCACAAAGCTCTTTGGCGTTGGTTAATTGATTATGGTATCCCTAGACTTAAGAGTGGTGGGCAGTGTATACGCAGAAAATCTCCAAGTTTGGTGAGTAGAAGTCTCACTTAAATCATCATTGTAGACAGCAATGGCCCCATGACCAATTCCCAGACTGAATCACTTTACGGACCCAGAGTCCCTTGAATAAAGGAGAGGTCAGATCTTCTTAAGAAAAGACCCTGTCATACAGCCAAAAATATAAATACTGTAAATACTCCATCTAGCCTTTCCTAAAGGGATCCGTGACCGTTCACCAAGGTGCCTGTGCATGAGGAAGGGCAAATAATCACATTTGTGGGAGATTATTAAGTATTGGCTTTGAATTGATTCTGATGCCTTGAGAATTAGGCTGCTCTACCAGCCAAGCTAGAAGTTTCTGGAGGTCAGGTGGTCAGTTGACCTGGTGGGTCCCTGAATTATTTCCCCAGTTCTGGAATGTGTAATTGGAATGGACAAACCCAGCAACTGTCAGAATCCTTACATTGGTTCCCTGACCTGTGGTATAAAAGCTATTATGGTGGGGAAAGCCAACCGTAAGCCACTCTACTTGCCTCTACCTACCAACAGAGTAAACCAAAGCAAAACTGCATTCCCAGATGGATTATAGAGATTAGCACCATCATCAAGGACTTTAAAGATCCTAGGGTGGTGATTCCTACCACACAGGCATTCAGTTTGCCTCTTTTGCCAGAAGACAGGTGGATCTTGGAGAAAGATAATGGATTTCTATAGACTTGATCACTCTGACTGCAGCTGCCATTCAGGTGTGGTTTCATTGCTAGAGCGTATTGGTACAAACATATTTACTATTTGGTTTGCAGCTATTAATCTGGCTGATTGTTTTTTTCCTGTATACACTGTCGTCGTAACTATTAGAAGCAGTGTGCGTTCGCTCAGTTGGGCCAAGAGTATACTTTCACTATTCTGTCCCAAGACTGCCTGAAGTCTCCAGCCTACACCATAATCTAGTCTGCAGGGACCTTGATCATCCCTCCATTCCACAGGACATCACGCTAGTCCATTACATCGATCTGATCTATCAAGGGGAAATTAGGTTACTGCTGTAGAATACAAATAGGATAAGGAGGTGTGTGTCTGGAATGCATATCTTCTGGAGCGTTTTTTAGTACTCCCATGTCCTGTGATTAAAGACAATGGAAAACAATACCCAATATAAGCAGGATGGCTAATGGCCTTCATTTAGGAATGAAGGTATGGGTCACCATACTAGTCAAATAACCTTGAATAGCCAAGGTGCTTACTGAAGGCAAAGGGAGTATAAAATGGCTAGAACATGGTTAGAACACCAGCCATGACCATCCTACCAGTTGTAGAAACAAAGTCTGACAGCTATGAATATTTCTTCCTTATTTTGATTTGAATACATTTGTGTATACATTAACGATTTTTTTATTTGCCACTTCCATTTACCATCTAATGTAAGAAGTGCTAATGATAATTATCCTTATATTTCAGGATTTAGCTTTAGGATATCAAAGGGAAATGGGACTTTGCTCAAAGACAAATCCATACCACTCAAAGATGGAGAAAGGGATTTTGTATCCCCTTTTGGAAGAGAATTAGCATGTTTTTGGTTATACATTGAATGGTTGATTTTGCCATTGTCTTTATTTCAAAGTTAAGTGTATTAAAAGAGGTGTATATGGATGCCAGGTTGACAAGGGGTAGACAACGGTGAATTTGTATTGTGTCAGCTTAGCGAAGCTGTAACTACATTTTCCAGAATTTGTTTCTTTTTATTCTGTGAGTTATTGCAGAAGGGACATTTTGCATACGATTTAGAAGGCAGAAGTGAAGCAGCAGCCAAATTCATTTTATGCTTGGAAGGCTCTGCTGCAGCTTATCTTTGCTTATCTTCTGGTCCCCTTTGTTGGCATGGGGCAACAACTAGGGAGTACAGCTACTATGACTTCTGCTGAATTTCCTCCTCCACCTTTTCTGACTCCTTGGCCAGGTCCCTATTTAGTAGCTCCCAGATGAAGGGCATCATTTTGTCCTCTGTCACTGCCATCATCGAATTTAGAGGCTTAGAGATGGTGAGAAATCCACAAGGGTTCCAAACAGTCCATCCTGTGTGTTCCCAGCTCATCCTTGCAAGTTCTAGACTTTTTTGCTTCTCTCACTTTACATCTTCTTTATCATTCTGTGTGCTTGCCCTGCCCACTTTGGGCCCCAGCTGCTGATACATATGCAAGAGCCTCACAATCACGTAATGCCAAATGCCTATAATAAATGTCTCATTCTATATTACGACTGGTAGCTCTGCTTCTCTCATCAAACCCTGACTGACTCACTTACCACACCAAGCTACGTCCAGTCCCACTAAGGTGCCAGGCTCCTATGCCTTTGTTTTGTCCTCTGTCTCGAATCCTGGTCTCCTCTCTGCCTAGCTAATTCCTCCACATGGTTGGCTCCTATAGTTTACATCCTGAGAGAAGCCTCCCCAGGACTCTCCACACTAGTTCAAGGCCCCTCTCTGTGCTTATGCTTCTGGAGCAATCTGTGCTATCTGTCGTGGTATCTATGATTTTATACCGCCATCTTCTGTTCTTGGTCGTTCTCTGTAAGGAGCCTGACCTCTCTGAGAGTGGGGACTGAGTCTTATCTCTGTATCTCTAGACTGGCACAGGGCCTTGCACATAGCAAGTGCTCAGTAGCTATTTGCTAATAGCTAAATGATGAAAATGAGCACTATAATTCTGTAGTGAAGTTTCTCATATTTTGTTCAACACCTGCATATCACAGCTCATGGTAATAACTACCATGTAACCCCCTACATGCAAAGCCCCGCACCCATCACTCCATAATCCTAGGCCCATTCTTAGGCTGACTCTACTCTGCACAGCACGAAGGAGAAGTAGGAACATGGTGGCTTGTTCTCATTAATGTAGACGAAAAGAAAGTTTAGATAATTAAGTCCCAAAGTGGACTTCTTGTGAGAACTATCTGGTTTAGCCATTGATATAACTGGAATTAACCAAATCATTTTATACCTGTTCTTTGGATGCAACTGTGTTTAGTATCGCTTAATTTATAGACTAATTTAAAAAGGTTTACCTATTGCTCAGACTGGGAATAAAAGGAGAACAGATGTTGAGGCCTGTGGGCTCTAAAAATGTATTCTTCCCAGTTAAACTACATTAATAATTATACCTGCTGTTCACGTAGTCTGGGAACTATGACTTAGATGAGTGATAAAGGCTGGAGTCTAGAACCACTGCTTTAGTTGGATTACCTAGGGTATAAACTATTCACTGCTCCTTTCACTATACAAGATAACAGGACCCATAATCTCGTTCTCTACCTTTTTTTAATTAAGCTTTCTACCTTTACAAATTTTTTTAAGTATAATTGACCTACATTATATTAGTTTCAGGTATACAACAATGATTCATTATTTGCATATACTGTAGTGATCACCATAGCAAGTCAGTTAACATCTGTAACCATGCATAGTTACAGAATTGTTTTCTTGTGATGAGAACGTCGAAGATCTACTCTCTTAGCAACTTTCAGATATACCAAACAGTATTATTAACTATAGTCATCATTCTGTACGTTACATCCCCATATACATTATTTTTTATTTTTATTTATTTCTTATTTTTAAAAAAAATTTTATTTATTTGAGAGAGAAAGAGAAGGAGAACAAGTGGAGGGGATGGAGTAGGGGGAAGGAGCAAAGGGAGAGAGAGAAGCAGGCTCCTGCTGAGCAGGGAGTCCCATGCAGGGCTCGATCCCAGGATCCTGGGATCATGACCTGAGCCGAAGGCAGACACTTAACTGATTGAGCCACCAACCAGGCACCCCTATTTTTTATTTTTTAAAGGATTTTATTTATTTATTTGAGAGAGAGAGCATATGCAAGAGCAGGGAGGGGGTGAGTGACAAGCAGACACCCACTGAGTGAGGAGCCCAGTGTGGGGCTGGAGCCCAATGTGGGGCTTGATCCCATGACCCTGAGATCATGACCTGAGTCAAAATCAAGAGTCAGGACACTCAACAGATTGAGCCACTTGGGTTCCCCAGGACTTACCTGTTTTATAACTGGAAGTTTATACCTTTTGTCTACTGTTTTTTTTCCTTTCAGTGCTTAAAATACCAAGAGACTAAAGCCTCTTAGGGGAATCAACTTCAAGTGAGGTTCACTGTCTTTCTTACCCTTCTTCCTCCATTATATCACCTTGACCCAACATTCATTTTCTAAAATAAGTTAAAATATTCTCAAAGACAGCTGAAATAAGACAGAAATTAAGCAGGTTACCTAGAGTCACAGCTCCTACAACAAATCCTTGGGCAGCAACTCTTATGTGAATAAGATGAATGGACATTTTCTGATCTTTTCTGTACTTTAACTTGTAAAGACCATAGGACACCACAGTCATAAAGCCTGCTATTCCTGTAAATTAAAAAAATAGAGGTTATGTGAATAGTAGGCTAGAATCCCCAAGATTTAGAGAGCTGAATAGAAGAGTGTCTAAAGGATCGGTACTTGGAAGATAAGCAGGCCAGATAACAAAGAATACTTAAGAGGAATGATGCTGGATTTGATTCACCAGATTTTTTAAAAAAATAGACCCTTAACACCCATGGATTCAATATTTGCAGTTTTGACTCTTCCCAGAAAAACCTAAATCCTGTAGTGTAGTAATTTCTAATGTTCCTGAGGCATGATTTCCTGTTGTGCATGGCTTTTATTTGGGGCAAGTCACTGAGCCAGTGAGCAAACCAACCAAACCTCCCAGCATGCATGCCTTTCGAATGTTTGGCTTTACTCCTCTCTGCTTGTTATCAAATAAGGAGGAAATCTAGTGGTAACAATTTTGATCTTCTGTAAAATGAGATACTTAAATTTTAATGAGATGAAAGGTATGAATATTTGCATAAGAAGTATGTAGCTGCAGAAATATCTGTGACTTTGGAAAACTCCAGAAGCACACAAGTATTTCCGTATTCCCTGCAAATGTCACGGGGTGAGGATACTGCTGTGACAACCAAGATCCTGTATAATTGACTCTAAGACAGAAAACTGATCAACTGAATAGGGAAGATTCCAGAAGGAGATTTAAAACATGGTGAGAACTTAATTCATGACAAATCAAAATAATCAAATAACAGATAAAGGAATTGTTATTTAATAAATACCATTGGTACAATTTTTTTAGTATGGAGAACTAATTTGAATGTGTATCTCACAGCAGATCCTACAAAAAAAATTCTGCATGAGTTAGAATTGAATGTAAAAAACAAAACAAAAATATCAATAAAAACTAGAGGAAAACAGAATAGCATATTTATAACATCGGAAAGAAGGTAAAGTAAACTTTAGAGAAAATGGGGAGGACAAAATGCCATATTTTGACAGAGGAACAGAGAAGACTTTGCATAATACAAGTATGGGTCTATTTTTTGGGTTCCCTCTTCTATCTTGTTGATCTGTGTATTTATCCCTCCAGCAACACCACGCTGTCTTGATTAGGTAGCTATCTAGTATGCCTCAATATCAGGTACAGTGATTTCTCCCACGTTATCCTTTTTTAAATTTTTTTTATGATTGTTTTAGCCATTCTAGGACTTCTGCCTTCACATATAAATTTTATTGAAAAAAAATTTTTTTAAAGATTTTATTTATTTATTTGACAGAGATCACAAGTAGGCAGAGAGGCAGGCAGAGAGAGAGAGAGAGGGAAGCAGGCTCCCCGCTGAGCAGAAAGCCCGATGCGGGACTCGATCCCAGGACCCTGAGATCATGACCCGAGCCGAAGGCAGAGGCTTTAACCCACTGAGCCACCCAGGCGCCCTATTTTTTAAAATTTTTAAAAAATATTTTATTTGTTTATTTAACAGGGAGAGACCACAAGTAGGCAGAGAGGCAGGCAGAGAGAGAGAGAGAGAGGGAGAAGCAGGCTCCCCGTGGAGCAGAGAGCCCGATGTGGGGCTCGATCCCAGGACCCCGGGATCATGACCTGAGCCAAAGGCAGAGGCTCAACCCACTGAGTCACCCAGGCGCCCCCACATATAAATTTTAGAGTAAGCTTGTCTTACCTACAAGAAACCTTGCTGGGATTTTGATAGGTATTACACGAAACCTGTAGGTCAATTTGGGGAGAACTGACATACATTCTTTATATTTATATTCTTCTTTACTATACATTTAGTCTTGCAATCCATGGACACAATACTGCATGTAGTCTTCACATTTATTTAGGTCCTTTTTGATTTCTTTCATTAACATTTTGTAATTTTCAGCATACAGATTGTATACATGTTTTGTTAAGCATGTATCTAAGCTTTGGAGTGATTTAATTTTCATTTTCTTTGGAGTGATTATGAATAGTGTTATGTTTTTATTTCAGTTTCCATATGTTTGTTGTTAATATATAGCATGCAATTGGTATTTATGTAGGATAGCAAGTTCTGATTAGTTATGTTGGCACATGTGTGTCTCTACGGGTGGGTGAGGATATATTCTTTCAGAATCCATTTAATAGATGGAAGTAAGAGAATAATTGCATTTACGTGTATATTTTATAGGCTGATTAGCAAATGAAATAAAAATTAAAATGACAGGGGTGCCTGGGTGGCTCAGAGGGTTAAAGCCTCTGCCTTCGGCTCAGGTCATGATCCCAGGGTCCTGGGATCGAGCCCCGCATCGGGCTCTCTGCTCAGCAGGGAGCCTGCTTCCTCCTCTCTCTCTGCCTGCCTCTCTGCCTACTTGTGATCTCTGTCTGTCAAAGAAATAAATAAAAATAAATAAATAAAAAAAATTAAAATGACAAACAAAAACAGCAAAAAACAGTAATAGATACATTGACAAACAGGTACAATGCTGAAAGCTCTGTAAGTTTAGCCCCACCTTAAGAACGCTGGCAATATATAATAAGTGGTATTAAACTGAATGTGCTTCCTGCTCTGGAAATTCATATTCCAGGGAAATAAGCAAGAGAAACATCAAGAAGTTGACACAAAGCTACAGTATGTATGAGGAAAAACTGGACAACAGCAAAACTAAATAACAGCAAATTGAAATGACCAAACAGAGGGATGACTGCCATAGCTATGAAAAAAATTTTAAGTATAGGCAGTGCTAATACACAGAAGTGTACACACGAAAATGTTAAGTGAAAGGAGCAAAAACAAATGATCAACACAGAGCTTCAGTATATATGTAATGTATGCACAGACGTTAACAGTGATCATAAGACAATTTTAAACAGTACAAATAGATTGTAATGATGGAAGTTGTTTAATAAATAAAAATGTTTTGTAAATTCTCTGCACAGGACACTATCCTGCAGCAGGAAATACATAGTAGATATTATTAAAATAACCATAGCTAAACTAGTCAACAATATATATTCAAATTTTATCATTTATTTATCTAGCAAAAACTTGATTCTCTTCCCTTATCAAATCAAGGCTCTGTTCTTAGTTAAATTGGTTTTGTTCCTTCGGAGATGAAAGTCAGAACCTTTACTGTTTTCCATATAGTGTCTCTGTAGTTTGTATATAATTGAATTTAGCTGGAAACACTTTTATCTTTCTACTTTAATCACCCTAAATGTCTCTGGAAAAATAATTTAATTTATGATAGGCACAATGATTAATGTCTCTTCATGATAGTGATCTGTTCAAGTGGCACCTAGTTCTATGAATTGTTTTTCTAGTTAAAAATGCTAGAAAGATGAGTTAATCACTCTAATATTATTTGCTTCCATTTTTTATGGATGCTATTATCAAGTTTTAATCAAATTAAATTCTAAACAATGTATTATTATAAAGTAAAATTTTTATTCTTTTTGATATGCGAATAATGACATGAAGTTGCTAGATTTGCAGTGACAAGGAAAACCTAACGACATACCTATTGGGAAGGTTTTAAGGAATTAATCACTTAGTGTAACTTACATAATGTAAGTCTTATTTAAATAAATTATTTTAATAGTTTCCAGACCAAATGAACACCAGGAAAGAGTCAAGGCTGCAGAATATAATAATGCTTAGATTAGCTTAAGCATCCAAAAGAAGAAAGAGAAAGCTTAGGTTTTAAAACGTAATATTGGGGGCGCCTGGGTGGCTCAGTGGGTTAAAGCCTCTGCCTTCAGCTCAGGTCGTGGTCCCAGGGTCCTGGGATCGAGCCCCACATCAGGCTCTCTGCTCTGCAGGGGGCCTGCTGCCTCCTCTCTCTCTCTGCCTGCCTCTCTGCCTACTTGTGATCTCTGTCTGTCAAATAAATAAATAAAATCTTTAAAAAAAATGTAATATTGGTGCTTAGAATTTTTTTTTTAAGTCCGGATACATATAGTATTATTCTAAATGTAAACATACTAAGTCTGTGTTGGGGAAGGATAAAGAGGCTAAGACCAGGTCTAATTATAATAACACTTCTTTGATCTAGAGTTTACTTAACCATCAACCTCAACATCTGGAACACATCAGGAAACCAGCACAAAGGGCCATTGAACGTGAACATCACAAAGTTCATGCTCTCAAGTGTACAGACAGGTAGGTAGCCTAGGCTTTCATTCAGAGCCTCCTTACTCTGAATTGACTCACAATTCCTTTAAACTTGTGTATCTAGCTTCTGATGCCACAGAATACTAGAGGCAGAACTTTTTGATTGTACTCAATATTATATGGAAGAAACAGAAAAATCTGTAAACAATCAGGTACAAGAACTTAAAGGTTGGAGTTAGAGGACAAAGACCCCTATACATCTCGGTCACTAACAGACTTTCAATATAATAAGCTGATGCTGCTGATGATCTCGAGTCATCACAAAAGTGTTAAATCTCATTCAGTGTGGTCTAGTTAGAGTGGCTAGGAATTAGTAATTTGAGATAGACCTCTAATGAAAGGGAGTTAAAGAAATAAAATTACCTGAAAAACTTAAGTGATAGAAAACATTTCATTCCTCAAAGGTACTGGATAATGCGTTGTTATTACAAACAGTTCTCTAGTATCCAGTCAAGGCTTGTACTTACCTACGGGGACAAAGGGGGATTCTCTGGATTTCCTGATCAGTCGGGAGAGTTGGCCTTCTTCCTCATCTGCTGACCACTGGTTATCTGCAGACATTTTTCTTTCTAGTAACAGGAGGGGATAAATGTGGTTGCTGAAAATCATTAAAAATCCATTTATCCTCTCCCAGTAGTATATTGTTGATCATGTGTTCATCTGTCTTCAATTTGCTTGATCCATGCCTGTCTGCTCAATTGAAATAAACATCATGTTTCCTTCACCCTTTTCATTATGGAATCCTTTTGTTTTGTTTGGGGTAAGGGGTAGAAGTAAAGAGAGGTGATGATAATCAGATTCCATGAATACGGAATAAAGACAGATCATAAATGGGTTATTCAGTCTCCTTTCACTGCTCAGCATTTGAGATCATTGGGAACCTCAATCATTGGGAACTTCTTCCACAAACAGTAAGAGAATACTTTTACAAAACAGCATTTTAAAGAACAATGGCAGTGCCAACATAGGCAAAATTACCTCCAAATTTACAGGTGATGGGAGAGTGATCACTGCAATTCTTCAGAATGTGCAGGGCATTATAAAGTCATTGAAATATTTACCAAGCACCTACCACATGCTATGCTAGACAATGGAAATAATCTTCCTTGTCTACACAGGAATGAGGGAAACTTGCAAGAGCAACTGTAATCACAATCACCATGGTTAGCAAGCACCTCAGTCCATTATCCGTGCAACCCACCATTTTCACCTAAAAACTCAAATACAGTGACTTCATCCTATGAATCAGCTTTCATCAGAAAATGTAACCTGGTAAGTGGCATAAGAACCATACCTTTGGGGAACCCCACCACCTGCTGTGTCCTGGTGTTCCTTCACGGGAAGCTGTAGATCAGAAGAGGCTTTGTAAGGCCAGGACACATTTATGTTCAATTTCCCACTAACTGACAATAGGAAAGCCCAGAAACAACGCTGTCCCACCCCAGGGGGGGTGTGGCCAGCTGGTATTGGCTGAGGTTTCCACATCCCTTGCTTGGAAACTCACTGGTAACAGCACCTGGACCACAAACACTAGATTTTCAAATTAAGGAAACAGTCTTTGAAGAACATTCTTTTCCTTTTACTCCGCCTTCACAGGGAGCTCCCAACTTCCCTCTGTGGCTCTGAGTCTCACTACCTGATTCCAGGACCCCAAATCAAGAGGAAAATGGGTCCACTGTTACAACACTGGGCTTGGGTGGCAGTGGGCATTATTAGCCATATGAGACCAAGAGTCTTGTCTTTAAGGAATATGCGCTTGCGAGAGGGGCACCCACTGGGGCCTGGATCCCGGGTTGAGGGGCCACGGGCCTGTCTGGGGTCACCTGGAGGCCAGGCCCTCACACCTGTGACCACTGGAGAGCCTCGAGCCGCACGAGTGCCGAGCTGTGAAGGACGTGATGTCACTATGCCCTTGGCCAATCTGAGGGCCGGGCAGGTGGGCGGGCGCAGGAAGGTGCTGAGTGAGCCGCAGCCCTGCGCCTGCGCCTGCACAGTAGCACGAGCCTAGGAAGGGCTGGTGGAGGACGCTGCTTTGGCTTCTGCTGTACCCCGCAGCCTTCCAGCGCTTGCGGCCTCGGGAAAATCCTGGTTCACCGCCTCTTTCTGAGTGCAGCCGCAAAGATGAGCGCAGAGGACCAGGTAGTGTTCATGGTTTTTTCCTTATAACTTTAATTCTTTAAAATAAGTTCAAGTTTACAGAGAAGCTCCCAGAATACGACACAGAACCTCACGTTCGACCCCCAGCTTCCCTTGTGTTAACACTGAGCCACTTCGATTTATCATTTTTCCCAAGAAAAATTTCTCCCCTTCTTCCTGAGAACCATCTGAGAGCAAGTTGCGTGCTGATGCACCCTACCCCCTAAAAACTTTTGTAGGCATTTGGGGCGTTCTTTTCTGTAGCCATAGTACCATGGTCAAAATCAGAATATTAGTGTTGCTATACTACTATAAGCGAGAAATTTTATTCATATTTCACCAGTTAAGGTCCCAATGATGACCTTAATGACAACTTTTTTTTCCTAGTCTAAGATTCAATCAGGAATACATACTATGTTTGGTTGTCGAGTCTCTTTTCCTTTAACTTGGAACATTTCCTTAGTCATTGTATTAGTCAAGATTCTCTAGAGAAACGGAACCAATAGGAGATATATATGCATACATATATATGCGCGTGTATATATCTATGAGCTTGCATATCTCCATATGCCTATATTCATGTATATATACTTATAGATGAGATTTATTGTAGGAATTGGCTCGTGTTTGTGGGGGCTGAAGGGTCTCATGATCTGCCATCTGCAAGCTGGCAATGGTGTAAGTCCCTGTCCAAGTCCAAAGGCCTGAGAACCAGGAGCACTGATGTCTGAGGTCAGGAGAAGATGGATGTCCTGGCTTGGGCAGGGAGCAAATTCACCTTTCCTCTGCCTTTTTGTTCCGTTCAGGCCCTCAGTTGATTTGATGATGCTCAGCTGCATTGGTGAGGGCGATCTTTATTCAATCTACCAATTCAACTGCTAATCTCTTCGGGAAATACCCTCACAGACACACCCAGAAATAACGTTTTACCAGCTATCTGGGCGTCCCTTAGCCCAGTCAAGTTGACATATAGTGCTAATCCTCAAAATCTTCTTTTGTCTCATGACCCTGATATTTTGCTAATGCAAGCCAATTATTTTGTAGGATGTTTCTCAACTTAGTTTTTTCTGATACTTTCTCATCATTAGGTTGAAGTTAGACATTTTTGGCAGAATACCACAAAGGTGATGTTGTGTCCTTCTCAGTGCGCAATATCAGAGGCACATAAATTACTTTGTCTGGTGGTAGTAACTTCAATCCACTATTCCGATAAGTGACTAACAACTGGTTATCCAGAGGAAAAAGGGCCCTGATTTGTAATATTTGCCAATTTCCATGGTGTAAATACTCCCACAATGGCCAGTTTCAAGCTGTTGTTTTGTCATCACTAAACGCAAAATTGGGAAGAGATGTGCCACACCTGAGTTGGTGTGAGTTGACTCTGGCACACCACAATTTTTATCACTTGGATTAAAGTGCTGTCTGCCAATTTCTCTACCATAAAGTTACCATTTTTCCCCTTTATACTAAAGTATTTTGTGAGGAGATACTTCAGTATTATATAAATACACTGTTATTTATCACTTTTACGCATTAATTTCAGCTCCCATTGATGATCCTTGCCCGAGTCAATTAATATTATGTTTGCCAGATGTTAATTTTCTAAATCCATCATTCTTTTTATAATTTTCAGTTGGCATTCTAATAGAAGGAATTGTTTGCCCTTCTTCCCTATTTTATTTTTTAAATGTTTAAAAAATATTTATTAGAAAGACAGCATGCACCTGTGCACACCTGCGGGGGTGGGGAGCAGAGGGAGAGAATCCCAAGCAGACTCCCACTGAGCGTGGAGCCTGGTGCAGGGCTCAATCCCACAACCTTGAAACCATGATCTGAGCTGAAATCAAGAGTTGGATGCTTGGGGCACCTGAGTGGCTCAGTCATTAAGCGGCTGCCTTTGGCTCGGGTCATGATCCCAGGGTCCTGGTATCAAGTTCCATATCGGGCTACATGCTCGGCAAGAAGTCTGCTTCTCCCTCTACCTCTCCCCCTGCTTGTGTTCCCTCTCTCACTGTGTCTCTCTCTGTAAAATAAATAAAAAATCTTAATAAAAAAAAAAAAAGTTGGGTGCTTAACCAGTTGAGCACCATGTGCTCCCCCCACCCCCACATTTATTTTTTTCTTCTTTCCTATATAATTATTCATTTATATCAGTTTGGACTCATGACTATCTACTTCATTCAGTGGCTAATAATCCAATACTATCATTGTTTATTTTGATGGTCTAATTGCCCCAGATTTGGCTAGTAGGAACCCCTTTAAGCTGGCTTCTATGTCCTATTGACATGATCCCATCATTCTTCAAACATTCTTCTTTATATTCTGGCATAACAAGGTGTTCCAGGCTAACTTTATACTTTTTCTGCCCCAGCCCTGAAATCAGCCATTTCTTTATGGAGCCCGGATTCATTTTACTGGAGAGTGGCATATAGAAACCAAGTTCTGGGCATTAGAGATATTCATTGTTACTGGAGTGTCATTACTTCTAGACCCTCTCAGCAGAGAGAGTTAGGATTTATATCTATGTCTATTTCTATTCCTATGTATCTATCTATATTAAAATCATGAGGGGGTAGTAACATTTCCACGTTCAACCCAGTGCCACATGGTTCATTCTAGTCTTCCCCTTTTCATATTTGTGATTCCTTTCTCTCTGAGATAACTGGCTCCCACTATCTTCAGGATATTTACTTATTTGCTTAATTCTAGAGCACACAAAAATTCATTTAAAAAAATTCATTTCAGAATTTCTGACCCATACTTCTGTGAAAAACAAGCCTATTAAATATTTCTATAGTTCTTTTTTGTCAGAGGGAAAATAGTCAAAATACAGTCTTCAAAAATCACTTGGAATGAAAACATATTTCTACACGAAAACTTGTGTACAGATATCCGTAACATCATTATTCTCAGTAGCCAATAAATGGAAGCAAGCCAAACATCCATCATTTGGTGGATGAATAAAATGTGATATGTCCATACAATGGAATATTATTTGGGCACAAAAAGAAATGAAATACTGTTATGTGTACCCAATAGATAAATCTTGGAAACATGCTAAGTGAAAGAAGCCTGTCACAAAAGACCATATGATGTGTGATTCCATTTATATGAAATGTCCAGAATAGGAAAATCTATAGAGAAAGAAAATAGATCAATGGTTGCCTAGGGCTCTGAGATAATGGGGGGAGAATAGGGAGGGACTGCTCATGGTTACAGAGTCTTTGCAGGGGTTAATGAAAAAAATTTTAAATCGATGGTGATGGGGGCACCTGGGTGGCTCAGTCGGTTAAGCATCTGCTTTGGCTCAGGTCATGATCCTGGGGTCCTGGAATCTAGACCCTCGCTGGGCCCCCTGCTTGATGGGGAGCCTGCTTCTCCCTCTCCCTCTGCCTGCCGCTCCCCTGGCTTGTGCTTTCTCTCTCTCTGTCAAATAAATAAATAAAATCTTTAAAAATAAATAAATAAATAGATTGTGATGATGGTTGCACAACTCTGAATATAATAAAAACCAGTAAGGGTGCCCAGGGGGCTCAGTCAGTTAAGCATCTGCCTTCACTTCAGGTCTGATCTCAGGGTCCTGGGATCAGGTCCTGCGTTGGGCTCTGCACTCAGCCAGGAGTCCACTTGAGAATTCTCTCCCTCTGCCCTTCTACTGCTCATGCTCTCTCTCTCAAATAGATTTAAAAATCTTTTTGAAAAACCCACTTAATTGTATATTTTAGCTAAATTTTATGATATATGAATTATATGTTAATAAAGGTTTTTTTAAAGATTTTATTTATTTGACAGAAATCACAAGCAGGCAGAGAGGTAGGCAGGCAGAGAGGGGAAAGCAGGCTCCCCACCGAGCAGGGAGCCCGATGTGGGGCTCAATCCCAGGACCCCGAGACCATGACCTGAGCTGAAGGCAGAGGCCCAACCCACTGAGCCACCCAGGCGCCCCTTATAAATATATTTTATTTGTCAGAGAGAGAGAGAGAGAGAGAGAGAATGAGCGAGCAAGTGCACAAGCAAGGGAAATAGGAAGCAGAGGGAGACCCAGGCTCCCTGATGAGCAAAAAGCCCGATGTGTGACTCGATCCCAGGACTGTGGGATCATGACCTGAGCCAGAGGCAGACACTTAACTGACTGAGCCACCAGGTGTCCTTGAGTTTTTTGTTTTTGTTTTTTAAAGTTACTTGGAATGAAAGCTACTTGGTGTGATTTTTTTTTTCCCCTCCTGTATCAACATGGTTAGTCTTCATTTGGAATACAATTAGATGTGTGTGTATGTGTGTGTGTTTTAAAGATTTTATTTATTTATTTGATAGAGTGAGAGAGAGTGCATGAGTGGGGCAAGGGGCAATGGGAGAAGCAGGTAGCCCGACGTGGGACTTGATCCCAGGACTCTGGAATCATGACCTGAGCCAAAGGCAGACGTCTAACCAACTGAGCCACTCAGGTGCCCCTACAATGAGATGTTTTTTTATTTTTCCACCTTAGGGTCCCTTCATTTTTCATTTTATTTTACATAAGACATACTTTTGTGTATTTTATGTAAGACATCAACATGGTTCCCAAAATCAAAACTAAAAGAATAACAAAAGAATACATTTAAAAATGTATCACTTCTCTCTCCCCTTTATTTTTACTCTCTTCCCACGTACCCACTATAGATAACCAAGGGTCTCCTTTATTCTTCTGAGGTTTCTTTTTGCAAAAATAAACACGTATAAATGTGTTTTCTTATTTACCCATCTTTTTTATGGAGAAGGGACCACACTATAGTTTTACCTAATGTAGCTCTTGTTTACTTGACAGCAGCACCCTGAAATCACACCCTATCACTTCATAGAGCTTCTGTGTCTTCCTGCCTTACAGGTGTGTAGGACTCCACTACAGAAGCCGTAATTTATTCAGGCATTCATATGTATGAACACCTAGCTTGGGAACATTACGAGCAATGCTATAATGAATTATCTTGTGCATCTGTGTTTTCGTATTGTTGGAAGTGTATCCTCAGGATGAATTTCTAGAGGTAGGATGGCTGAACCAAAAGGTAAATGCAGGTATACTTTTGCTAGATATTGCCAAATTCCACAAGAGGTGTACAAGGTTGCATTCCCATCTGCAGTCTATGGAAATGTCCGTCTCTCCATGGCCTGCTCAACTGAATGTGTGGTCAGACTTTTGAAGTCTTTGCTGATAGGTGAGAAATGGTATCTCACAGTAGTTTTGAGTAGCATTTCATGTGTTGTGAATGAGCTCAAACATATTTTCACTTGTTTAGGGTCATTTTTGAATATTTAAAATCATACGTTAGGTTTCTGAATTTTAAAGCTCCTGAAGAATTTGGGGAAGGTTGGAAAATGTCCTCAGGCTCATCAAAGGATTCTGAGTTAAGGGATTAATATGGGAAGGCTCCAGAAATAGAAACGATCATTTTAGCATGTGGAGATTTGTCAGGGACAAACATGAACTGTCTTACAAAATGCAGCCTAATTTTCTTTTTGAAACCTAGAGTGTACAGACAGCCTTTTGTCCCTTTGTATCCCTCATTCAATTCTTCCCACAACTATTTGCCTTTCCGCAATGTTCTCACCTTGGCTCTATGTTAGTTCAATCCGGCGCCTCACCGAAGGGCCTGCTATCATTTACATACTTCCCTTTTCTTTCTTGTTCAGTCTAGCTGAGATGGTGGGTAGAAAAATTCCTCCTCTTCCCCACTCCCAGATGTGTCCACATCCTAATCCCACAACCCGTTGGATGTGTTACGTTACATGCCAAAGGGAAATTAAGGTTGCAGATGGAATGAAGGTTGCTGTCCAGCTGACCTTGAGAGGGGAGGTTGTTCTGGATTGTCTGGGCGGGGCTCATGTAATCACAAGGGCCCTTATAAGTGAAACTGGGAGGCAAGAAAGTCCGGCAGTTTCAGAAAGATATTTGAAGATGGAAGAAGGGACCATGTGCCAAGGAACCCATGCGGCCTCTAGAGGCTAGAGAAGGCAAGAGAACAGATCCTCCCTAGGGCCACCAGAGAAAACAACCCTGCCAGCACCTTGATTTTAGCCCAGTGAGACCCATTTTGGACTTCTGTCCTCCAGAACTGTAAGATAATACATTTGTATTGTGTTAAACCACTAACTTTGTGGTGATTTCTTATGGCAGCCATAGCAAACTCATGTGGCTCACGTGGGCCTGGCACACTAGCAGCCGGTCTGCCCCAAAAGCCCGGAGAAGGTGGCGAGGGGGACTTGGACAGGACAGCTCTGTGGAACTCCACTAAGGGAAATCCGTAGGAATGGAGAGGATTAAGGACGGAATCCTGGGGAGGTAGAGGGCAGCAAAGGAGCTGGAGATGGAGCAGCCAGAGGGTCAAGAAGATGCACAGGAGAAAGGAGGAAGAGCTCAAGAAGGGAAACCAGAATCTGATTTTACAGAGCTCCTACAGGCCTTTATATTTGGAAAGCAGCAATGAGTTTGTGCAGAACAGTTTCAGATAGGGCCGGAAACCCAATGATCATGGTTTGAGGAGTGAGTGGGAAGTGGGGAAAAAAAACCCAAAAAACTGAATTTGGTATTTTTAAGAGATTTGACAGTGAAGGGAGGAAAAGAGCATAATAATTTCAGGAGAAAGCAAAGCTAAGTTGGTGGTTTTCTTTTTTTTAAGTTTTTGGGTTTGTTGTGTTGTTTGGTGTTTTGTTTTTACTGGAGGAAGGTGGTGTGGATTTTAGACAGTTTGAACACAGGGGAAGAGTGAAGATGAAAAAGGATTATGACTTGGCAGAAAAAAGACCTGAAAGGGATGACTCCAGAGCCCAGGGCTGGCCTTGCAGCTCTGGTCAGGAGGGGGCATCTGTGAGGTTCTTAAATTTCCAGACCCACTGAGTGGCTCTCTTTTTGTTTTTCCTTCTGCTGAAGTGAGCAGTGAAGTCATCTGCTGAGAGGAGACATGTGGAAATGAGCATAGTCAAGGTTTGGCCTCTGTGGCAGCCGAGGGTAAATTGCGAGACTTCTGAGCAGCCCTGAAAAGTCTAACTCAGGCCTCATACTCTGAGGCAGCAGAGGAGGCAAATGGCTGAAATTGTTCGTGTGTTTCACAGAGATTGAGCGCTGATGATAGGAAGCTGAGTTAAGACCCATGCCCTATCCCTGAGAAGCTTCGAGTCAGGCATGGGGGACAGATGAGTAGCGCCACATGGCAACACATTGTGGGGGTGGGAGGAGGAGGCCTGGGCTTGGCTGAAGGGCCTGAAAATCAACCGGGAGAAAGAAGGAAGTTCTTTTGGGAGAAAGTGACTTATGGGATATTTTAGAGAACAAGTACATTTGAGGTGAAGAGGGGAGGGGGTAGGGGTATTCAAGGCAGCAGGCATGGCCTGTGGAAAGGCCCAGAACTCACAGCCCAGACAGCACAGGGTGCAGAGCCAGGGATGGGAGTGGCTTGTAGAGGACCGACCTACACAGCCAGTGGGGCCAGATCATAAGAGCCTTGCATTTTAGGCTCAGGATTTTGAGGTTTCATCCAAAAGCCATGAGAAGCCATCAGAGGATTTGTGGCAGGAAGTGACTTTTTAATTTCAGTTCCAGGGAGTAACACCGAGGACAGATTGGAGGATTGGAGGGGTCAGGCTGAGGCCAGTTAATCCAAGTAAGGAGGAATGTGAGCAGACATGTTGGGGGAATAAGGGAAGGAACAGTGTCTGACTGGCTGTGGGAGGTGAGGAAGAGAGAAAGCCAGGATGATGTCCTGGTTTCCAGCTTGAGTGAGAGTGACAAAAATAGTTTTGCCATTTACTCAGATTAAAAAAAAAAAAATAGAAGAAGCAGTAGATTAGGGGTAAAGGAGACCCCGCAGTCAGAAATCGGCAGGTTTGTATGGCAATAGGAGAAGGAGGCATGAGTAGGAGTGTGAGGATGGACTGATTTTTGTCTGCTGTCCAGCTTAGTTCCAAAAGGAACGCCGTACTGACTGGCAGCCAGAGACGGCCTGAGGCAGGGCAGCAGCACTAGAAGTCTCCAAGCTGAAGGCTAGGTTTAGTGGGGGTGGTGAAAGGCTAAAGGCTCTTTCAAGAACAGGATTACAGCATTTGAATTTTCATATGCGGCAATTTGGAAACGATGACCATATACTCAGGAGCAAGGCATGTCTGTTTTCCTCTAGAAATGGTAGGTTTATTTGTAGGAAAATTTTTCCAGGGAGAGGATCTAGACTTTTCATCAGATTCTCAAGAAGTTTCTTAGGACCCTATAAAAATAAAGTATTGGTACCCGGTGGCACCATTTTTTTACCTCATCCTCACACTTTCAGACATAATCTGTCATCCAGGTAGGGGTGTGCACTGGCTGTGTGAGCAAAAGGCAAAGTTTTTTCATAAAATTTTAGTCAGAGTCCCAGAAGGCCTCCTTCCCAGAATACAAAGGGAGGAAAATAAAAGCCCAAGGGCAAAACTGCGGGCTGCCAGGTGAATGATTTATTAGCTGTGCCCACTTTCTCCCGAGTTTTCTCCCACCTTCAACATTTGGGCAGATGAGGGTGCATGGATTGGTAAGCAATTTGATATATGGCAACATTTATATTTACAAATAAATATTACATATTTATTTTAGTATTGCAGCATTTTCTTTCTTTCTTTTTTTTTAAAGGTTTTTAGATTTCTTTATTCCTAAGCTTTGGTGGACAATAAAATTGAAAAGAAACTCCTCCTCTGGGATCAGAGTAAATGATCTATTCCCATAACCTGAGAGGTGAGATGGAATTTGAACTGAATGCTGCTGCTTTTATGGTCCTACTACTGCCTGGTTAGCCTGACAGGTAAAATGTGAGCTGACAGGTATTTTACCTGACAGGTAAAATAAAGATTAAAGGGATTTGGGGAATGACGTCTGCATCTCTAGCACTCTGTGTAGAAGTTCTTTGCAGCATCTCACGTAGGTGCCAAACTTTTTATTGTTAGATGCCAAAATTAGAGCTTTGACAAGTTATTTTTTGAAAAAAAATTTAAGGATTTTACTTATTTGACAGAGAGGAGGAGCAGGCAGAGAGATAGGCAGAGAGAAAGGGAGAAGCATATTCTCTGCTGAGCAAGGATCCCGATGCGGGGCTCAATTCCCAGGATCCCGGGATAATGACCTAAGCCGAAGGCAGACACTTAACCCACTGAGCCACTCATGCACCCCCATGCCAAGTTATTTTTTATGGGAGATTTCTTTAAAATTGTGCCAAGTCTCCAGAGGGGCTTCTGGTTGGCACAGTTGGTTAGGTGTCCAACTCTTGGTTTTGGCTCAGATCATGACCTCAGTGTCATGGGACAAGCCCTGAGTGAGCCCTGGCTTGGGCTCTGTGCTCAACAGGAAGTCTGCTTACGTTTTCTCTCTCTTTCTCTGCCCCTCCCCCCACCCAACTTGTACTTGCATGCTTGTGCGCTCTTTCTCTCTCAAATAAATAAATAAATAAAATCTTAAAGAAAAGGTATGCTGAATCTCCAGAAAACATGGTATATGATAATCCAGTTGATGGGAATTCCAGGACCACATTCATAGAAGTAAAATATCTCTTCCTACACAGCAAGATAAACTCCATTCTGTTCCTCTCACAAATGCTTACAGAGGCCGGGCTCTGACCCAAGTAAGGCACCACGTGAAGAAACTCCAGCACACATGACCAGCAATTTGATAGTTTACAAAGCACCTCTTGCATTTATGCCCTTCATCTTCACAAGAATGCCGGGAGCTGTAGGAGGTGGTCTCTTCTTATACTAAGTGAACAAAATATTGGTAAGATGCAGTGATGAGATCTGGATTCAAATGTTCTGACCCCAAACCCCACGAAGCTGGGAGAAGTGTTGAGATGTCTGTTGACAGGTGCTCCTAAACATTGCTGAGCAACCTCAGTTCAGCTTCACGCTGAGGAGCTTCCTTTATGATGTTGAGCTGCAGGAGTGGCTAAAATGTTTGGAAATTATGGGTGTGAAGATGGGTGGTGAGGGCATGGAGATCCATTTGAAGCATTTTCTAGCATGAGAGATTGTGACTTGGCTCAGACATTCGTGCTTTCCTAGGAAACCACTTGTTTGTGCCCCAGGAAAGTTATGAGCTTCCATTTTTCCATCCTAGGTTGGTGGGGGGTGAAGGAAGGCAAAGAAGGCCGAGTTCATTGCAAAAGGAGTGTTTTCCCGCTACCATATCCAGATGTAGTATCTTCCCCTCACCTTAGAGCCACTTCTCTGCCCTATCCCTGAATCATGCAATACCTAGCAAGTTCTTATGGAAATGGTTTGTCATTCCATCTGTCCACACTCAGTCTGTATGTATAGTCATCTGGGGCTTAGTTCTTAGACCAAGATGGCAGCTGTGAAAACGCAGTAGAAGGGACCATCTGAGAAGTATGTAGAAGAGGCAGGACTTGATAATGAATTAATTGGTAAATACTTTGGGAGCACCTGCTATCTAGTAAGCACTGTGTCTGGCATGTAGAAGAAAGGAAGAAGAGACTAGTGGTGTGAAATCACACCCATGGGTATTACTGAATGCTAAGAGACTTCTCTAGGAGGAAGCTACTTGAAATAGCCAGCAAATGCTTTCTAGAAGGGCATCTCTTTATCTGGTCCTTGGGAAATAATTATAGGTTTTGAAGAAATTGGAAAGTGTTGCTTATTTAGGGAAAGACACAGTGAATTTTGTTTTTTGGGTTTTTTTGATTAACATATAATGTATTATTTGCCGCAGGGGTACAGGTCTGTGAATCATCAGGCTTACACTTCACAGCACTCACCATAGCACATACCCTCCGGAATGTCCATAACCCAACCACCCTCTCCCTCCCCTCCTCCCCCCAGCAACCCTCAGTTTGTTTTGCGAGATTAAGAGTCTCTTATGGTTTGTCTCCCTCTCAATCCCATCTTGTTTCATTTTTTCCTTTCCTACCCCCCAAACCACCCACCCTGCCTCTCAAATTCCTCATATCAGGGAGATCATATGATAATTGTCTTTCTCTGATTGACTTATTTCACTCAGCTTAATACTCTCTAGTTCCATCAACATCGTTGCAAATGGCAAGATTTCATTTCTTTTGATGGCTGCATAGTATTCCACTGTGTGTATGTATGTATGTATGTATGTATGTATATATATATACCATATCTTCTTTATCCATTCATCTCTTGATGGGCATCTAGGTTCTTTCCATAGTTTGGCTATTGTGGACATTGCTGCTATAAACTTGAATTTTGTTTTTGACGTGTTCAATTCTCAATATCAAAGGAATGGCAAGTCTGAGGTTTAAGAATCTTTTTCAAATAGGTGATGGCTCACAACCTAGGATTATAAGGCAGGCTCAAGGGACTGAAACAGACTGAATGAGTCTTGGGGGACCATTCACAGTAAATGGCCACCTATAGGGACTTGGGTTCCAGAAGACCTCAAGAAGCACTGCAACATCATGGGAAGGCCTGGGCTTTGGAATCAGGTAAACTATGTAGGCATACTGGTATGACCATTCCCCATGTGGCTTTGGGCAAGTGATAGAACACCCACTGGTCTGCTTTCTCATTTGTCAGTTGTAGGTAATTTACCTTCCTTGTAGACTTATGAGTACTATATGAAAATAATTGTGTAGGCGTGCTGGGTGGCTCAGTTAAGCGTCTGCCTTCGGCTCAGGTCATGATCTCAGGGCCCTGGGATTGAGCTCCGCATCAGACTCCCTGCTCAGCAGGAAGTCTGTTTGTCCCTCTCCCTCTGCCCTTTACCCCTGCTCATGCTCTCTCTCCCTCAAATAAAATCTTAAAAAAAAAAAAATCGTGTAAAAAGTTGGTGCCTGGCATAAAGAATGCACATAATAAATGGACAGTTATATTGTTAGCTATTAGAGTCATGGAATAAAAGGATCATTCCAAGGAAAAGGATGACATCAGTGTCAGACACATTTTAAAGATTGAGAAGGACACAGCCTGAATTAAGGCTGTTGGACATGAGAGGTTTTTATTTTTAGGATGGTAAATTCTGAATGGCAATTTCCCTTGGTTCTATGTAATTCTTTACAGGTTTCCAGATACTTTCTTTTAGGAACAAAATAATACCTTTCTTGGTCAGCCAATTGCTGTGTTTTTCTGTTTTATGTTTGTCAACTAGAAATTGGGAACATTGGTCACTCAGCATTCATTTCCTGTGCCCTCAATGAACATGACCTCTGTTCTTGATTCCAGTGGTTCCATGGGTCAGGGAATTCTGATTATTCTTTAAAGTAGCTTGAATACTTTTGGTTTTAAGTATTGAAGTCATTAAAGTGATGCTTACTGAACAGTTTTGTTTTTTGTTTTTTGTTTTTTTTGCTTTTGTTGACATTGGGCGGCTGTGATTCATTCCACTCTCAAGTGCCTTAACACATTAACAAGAATTTCAGTTGTGTTAAGTTCTGTGTTTTCTAAAGGAATACCGAAGGGAAAGTCTTCTGTTAAGGTTCAAGAGTACAAAAGGAACTATTATGCAATGTGCACTTCACTTGTATTTAAGTCTGAAGTATATAGGAATTCAGAAGAAACAATTACAATATGAGAAAACTTGGGACCAGAATGTTTTATAATATAAATATAAGCAATTTCTTTTTTTTTAAAGATTTTATTTATTTATTTGACAGAGATCACAAGTAGGCAGAGAGGAGGAAGCAGGCTCCCTGCTGAGCAGAGAGCCCGATGTGGGGCTCGATCCCAGAACCCTAGCATCATGACCTGAACCGAAGGCAGAGGCTTTAACCCACTGAGCCATCCAGGTGTCCCTAAATATAAGCAATTTCAATGGCGTTTTGTTTTGTTAGCCGTTAAAGTCAAGTATCGTGTTCATGGATCCTGGGGCTTAACTAGATAAGGAAGAAGCTAATGGAAAAAGTAGTCCTCCTCCCCATTTCTCCCCACCAGCTATGCCGCCTGGCCCTGCCAGTTCCTCAAACAGATTGTGTTTCCTCCTTTTATTTGTCTGTGGCACAAGCTGTTCTCTTATGCCCCAGTACTAATATCCTCTGGAATTCAGGTCGGATGTTACTTCCTCAAGGAAGCCTGTGATCCTCCTCCCAGGCTGGGTCAGATTCCTTCTTCCCGGCACCTGGTGCTTCTCCCCTGTAGCCAGGATTTATCCCTGCTGTGGGCTCCATGAGGGCAAGGAACAAGTCTAGCTGATTCCGGGCCCTAGAGCAGAGTCCACAGTAACCATTTGTTGAATGAAGTTCAACATTTATTAAGTACCAAGTGCTTCACTTCATTAATTCCTCACAATAACCCTCTAGGAGGATAGTACCCTCATTGACAGGTGAGGGGGGTGACATGAGAGAAATAACTTTCCCGTGGTCACATAACCAATAAAGGACACAGCCAGGACTTGACTTTGGTCACTTTGGTGCCAAAGCCAGTGTCGTTGGTCTTTCATTTCCCTTGTTGTATACAGTTAGCCTCCTGAGAAGCCAGCATTCTCAGCGTGGTGCTTTGTGACCTACCACAGGACAGGGGGCAGAGGGTCTGACCTAAATGCGATGTGCTTCTAGGGGCCGCCTGCGGTTTGCCTGCTCAGCGCGCATTCCTGATGTCCCCAGTCACTGGCCCTGTTTTCATTTCGAGGATATACAGCTCTCCTTGTCTCAGCTCATGTGGTCTGGGCGTGCTCAGCCCCAGGAATGAGGCGCTGTGACCTGCACTTGAACCAGGCGGCGTAATCCATCAGGTCTAAACATTAGAATGGGTTCAGGCATGGGCTTGTGACTCCATATTGTCAACTCAAGCCAACTGAGACCCAATCCAGAACTTTGGTTGGAGTTTTTGCAAAAATAGACTTTATCTCTCCAACTGGTCGCGGACTCTGAAAGCATGAAGATTGGCACCTACTTCTACTAGGGCAGATAGGAGGGCAGCTGTGACATCGAGGAGTTTCAGCTGAGCCCTGCTGAAGATGTGCCTGAGGCTTTCACTAACTTGAGTATTTAAAGTCCTTTTTCTACTTAAGGAGCTGCGCCACTTGCCATCAGAGAAATCCTAGCCAGCACGTTGGACATGTTTTGCATTTTTCTGTTTCCATTTTGCAGGGGCTTAGGTCACTTCCATGGGCTGTTGGAATGACCATAAACGTGTGTCTTCTTGGCCTGGGGAGGAAAGCAGTGCATAGGTAACACGGCCCCGATCGTGTCGAAACAGGTTTTGTAGTTCTGGGAACTGGGGCTTCTAACACCTGCTCAGTAGCTTGTGGAATATGAGAAACTCCATTTTTTTATTTCTCCATGTCTTAGTTTTATACAGAATGTGAGGATAATATTTTCCATGCCACTTAGACAAGAAAGAATTGATAAGAATGTGTCTAGTACTTTGTACTTTGGCATTATCTTCCAACATGCTGGTAACATTTCGGCATGTCAATGCATGGTTTTTCCAATTTCTCAGTCACTAGAGTAACCTAACCAATAGTGAGGTGGCTGATTAAGGAGAGTCCTCCTTTGGGGAGACTGTAGAGGGAGGAGATTCTTGTTGTAGAGCTCAGGAGGCCTTAGATGTAGGTCCCAACCTCACCTTAACAGTAACTGTCTTCATGTTCAAGAGAGATAGAATAGTTAAGTGTCCTTTCTTTCTACTCTATGGATTTTATAAGTGAGGGTCTTTGGGCTTGAACCTTCCAAAACTCACTCTGATCCTTCCCAAATTGCTTTCTCTAAAATCCACTAGCTGTGTTTATAGTTACCTGGCAGTAGAAAGAAAAATCTGTATGTTCAAATAGCTTAATTTTCCCCTCCCAGAGACATTAAAAAAGTGAAGCCAAGCCAGCAAAGACATAAACCATTTATTTCCATCTCTAAAATCAATGTGAATTTATTGATTGATTTCATATTTAAAATAGTTCCTTTGTAAAGTCATTATACTTTACAGAAAATATACTAACTTTATTAAAATACACACAGTTGCTGAAAATGCTATTCTTTTTTTTTTTTAAGATTTTATCTATTTATTTAACAGAGAAAGACACAGTGAGAGAGGGAACACAAGCAGGGGGAGTGGGAGAGGGAGAAGCAGACTCCCTACCGAGCAGGAAGCCCGATGCTGGGCTTAATCCCAGGACCCTGGGATCATGACCTGAGCTGCAGGCAGATGCTTAACCAACTGAGCCACCTAGATGCCCCCAAAATGCTATTCTTAATCCCTCTGACCAACCCAACACTTGTTTTCAAAGCACTTATGATTTTCAGAGGTTTCCACAATGGCAAGGAACAAAGAAATCATCTTGGGACAGGAGTTGAAATTTGGTCAGAATAATCCCCCAAATATGTGTCTCCTTCTCTACAGACTCCCAGGCTGCCTAGGTTTTAGGGGGTCTTACAAAGCGTACCTAATTATACAAGGTTTTCCTAGCTACAGTTGGCCTTTTCCTTACCTACAATTTAAGACAGGAGGCAGCAAAGTATATGCTACATAATAAGGAAAATGTTCTCAAGAAACTTAAGTGCCTCAGCTATTTTTCTGGATACACTAATATGCCAAGTACAATCTTTATCTTAAGTACTGAAGGTTGGCATTATATGGTAATAAAAAAAAATGAAGACTGGAATGCAGGAAAATAAACGTCAGTGGACTGCGGGAGTAAAAACAACGCTGGGCAGAGCTAGGTGTGGCTTCCTAGTCCATTAATTCTGAACACCAGCCCTGCTGATACTAAGAACAACAAACAGATTCAGATTTCTCTTTCAGAAAGACCTGGGCTGTTGAGATTTGGATTTTCAACTAGTTAGTATTCCCTGGTTCAGTCTGTGATGTTTTAAGATCTTGTCACTTCTCCCTTTTCAAGTCCTCTTTTGAGTGATTTCACTGCCTCTTAGCACCAAGCTCTCAAAGAGGGGGGTGAAATGAAAATCTGCCAGGTAACCGTATAAACCGGAAGGATTTTGAAGTTATCCCATAAACTAAAGTTTGGGGATAATGGTAAACTTCAATTATGAAAGCCCAGTGTTTCCTTTTAAGGGAGAACCCTGTTTTGCTTTGGTTTGGTTTTGATTCCCTGGGAGACAACAGAAAATGGCTGAAGAAGTTATAACATAAATTCTTAAGGATGAAATGCAACTTTACCTTAAAAACAAGGGAAAAAAAAAAGTTTCCTTTCTTCCAATTAGTATTTGAAGTGTCAGAGTGTAGCCTGAAGCTATGAGCCGTTCAGCATTCTACTCCCCACTCCGGCTACTTGATAGCATAGCCACAGATGTGGGGGCGCACCAGCTCCCAGGAAAGCGGTGCCCAGAAGTGCTGCAGCTTGAGCTCAGAGAAGCCCGCCCGCTCCAGCGCCTTCCAGCTCTCTCTAGTCAGGTGGCACCCGTCAAACAGCAGGTACCAGGAAGGATGCAGGATCTGTTGCCAGAAGTAAATCCAGGTGGAACTCTCAGCAGCTACATGCTCCAGGAAATAGAAAGCCCCGCCCTGAGAAAGGAAAAAAACAAACAAAAAAAGCCCCACGGATTTTAGTTTTGGAAGAACAGGTTTATAAGATGATGGAAGCTTCAATTTCAGTGGCTCTAAAGGCTAACTCCATGAGAAGGCTTGGATAAATGAGCACTTACTAAAACACCATTTTGGCCAATAGTCTCACATTCGGTCTAGTTTTATCCAGAGCTGCGAATCTAATCGAATTAACACGTATTTTCTGTTCATAAAAGTAATGCATCATGACAACTAAACCTCGTAGCAGTTCCTGTATGCAAGGTATGCGGGAACTGCTGCAGGTTTAGCTATCATGATGCATGAATGCCTATCACACATCAACTTGCTTGATCCTTACGATAAACTTATTTGGTAAGTATTATCAGTCCTATTTTTTCAGATGAGGAAAGTGAGCCACAAAGAAAATGAGCAACTTGCCCAAAGTCACACAGCTTGTAAATGTCACATCAGGTTTGGTTTGACCCTGGACAGTCCGGCTCACAGAGGCTAGTAATACTGACTTGACCATGGGGCACCTGGGTGGCTCAGTGGGTTAAGCCTCTGCCTTTGGCTCAGGTCATGGTCTCAGGGTCCTGGGATTGAGCCCAGGGTCGATTGGGTGCTCTGCTCAGCAAGGAGCCTGCTCCCGCCTCTCTCTCTGCCTGCCTTTCTGCTTACTTGTGATCTCTCTCTCTCTTTCTCTCTGTCAAATAAATAAAGTCTTAAAAAATACTACCTTGACCATATGCTGACCTTAGGAAATGAAGAAAATTTTAAACAGAAAAATAAGCACTGTTCTATCGTCTCAATATAGCTACTGTTAAAATTTTGTGTGCACATTGTATGAATATGTATCTTTTCCCTAAAACTAGGACTAGAATGTACCTTCTGTTTTGTAACCTGCTTTATTTGTGTATTCAAATATTATTCTAAAATGTAATTTAAAAGCTCTTTACACAGTATTTCATAGCACTGCAGGTACCATCTCTTATTCTCATTGAAGTTATTTCCAATTTTTCATTATTATAAATACTATTACGGTGACCTTATCTATACATCTCTGTGCCCATCTCTAATTGTTTCCAAATAAATAACTTGCTAAAAAGGGGAACTGCTGAGTCAAAAATCTGTTACTTCTTAAAGATTTTACTTATTTATTTATTTTAAGATTTTTATTTGTTTGAGAAAGGGACCACGAGAGGGGGGAGGGTCAGAGGGAGAAGCAGACTCCCCACTGAGCAAAGAGCCCGACTGTGATGGGCAGGACTGGATTCTAGGACCCCAGGATCATGATCCCAGATGCTTAACCGACTGGGCCACCCAGGCACCCATGTCTGTGCTTTCTTAAAGCTGTTGGCACAGGTTGTCAAACTGCCCTTTGGAAGAGGCATTGCAAGTTCACATTCATACCAGCAATGGGTGTGAGTGCCAATTTCCGACAAACTCCCATCTATACTTTTTCCTCTGTATCCTGCCGATTTGATGGATGAAATGGTATTTCATTTTCAATAATAGGCATATCTTTAATTTCTTAATATATATAACATTTTTTTGCTAAACCTTATTGGTGATTTGGACTTCTCTTCTGCTTGGTCTGTTGATGTCTTTTTTCAGTTTTCTAATAGGGTGTTGAGTTTTCTTACTCCTTAGGGAATTTAGTATAAGATCATATATACTAGAAATGTTCCCCCCAGTTTGCTTGCCTTTTTTATTTTTAAGGAATCTCTACACCCAACGTGGGGCTTAACCTCACAACCTCAAGAGTCCCACCTGGGTGGCTCAGTCTGTTAAGAACCTGCCTTTGGCTCAGGTCAGGATCCCGGGGTTCTGAGATCGAGCCCCATGTTGGGCTTCCTGCTCAATGGGTTGTTTGCTTTTCCCTCTACCCCTCCTTTGCTTGTGCTCACTCTCTCTTTCCCAAATAAGTAAATAAAGTCTTAAAAAAAAAAAAAAGTCACATGCTCTATCAACTGAGCCAGCCAGGCACCCGAGTTGTTTGCCTTTGAAGTACAAAAAATTTTAACATCTTTTTAAATTTTTTTTTAACTTCATCTGAACATTTTTCTTGGGTTCTGCTTTGCAAACCTGTGGGACAGTCTGCATCCACGCCCAGCACTGCCTGAGACTAAACAAGCATGTCTTATACTTTTGTACCATTGTCACGAGGATGTAAATGCTATGATGAATTAAAATACTGAAGCATCTAAAAAAGCATTACTGAAGCCATGGTACCACTGTGTCATTAGGGATTTTATTCAGGGATTTTTATTTATTATAAATGTGGGTGAAGGGTAGACACAGTAGAGGTTATACATTATCAGAAGGACCTTGGAAGTCTTCTCCCCTTCTACCTCTGTGGGGAGCAAAGGGAAAGGGACCTCCAAATCCCCTCCAAAACCCGTGGTGACAGTCACACTCTGGCTACTCTAGTCTTGCCTATCCCAGACAGCTGAGAGGGGACAGATAAGACCTGGGTTGAGGGGGATGCCTGGGTGGCTCAGTTGGTTAAGCGTCTTCCTTGGGTTCAGGTCGTGATCCCAGGGTCCTGGGACTGAGTCCTGCATTTGGCTCCTTGCTCAGTGGGGAGCCTGCTTCTCCCTCTGCCTGCTGCTCCCCCTGCTTGTGCTCACACTTTCTCTTTCTGACAATAAAATAAATAAAATCTTAAGAACAAAACAAAAACCTGTGTTCAGGAATGGAAAACCTGGAATTTCCTGAGTGGTTTAAAAAAAATTTTTTTTTCCATAGACGAGAACAGCTAGACAAGAGCAGGAGGCGGCCCAGGTATGGGGAGGCTGATGTCACCCTTGGGGTAACACAGGTTAAGCTAGAGATGGCCTGTCACCCGTTCAGGTGACGGTTGAATACAGTGATGGATACGAAGGTGTGGGGTCAGAAGAAAGATCTGGGCTAGATGTTCACATTTGGAAACCATCTGTGTATGCATGGTACTTGAAAACTTAGAGATGGGCAGAGGAAGAACAGCCAGCAAAAGTGGTAGAAATGTTGAAGTCAGAGAGATAAAAAGGCCCTAATGACAAGCGCTGTGGTGCAGAAGGGAGAATATTTGTGTTAAAGAAAGTCAGACCTACTAGCTGTGTAACTTTGGGCAAGTTTCACACCATGAAGAGAGTATCTGTTATAAAGGACTGTTGAGAGGGTTAAAGGACAGTGTAATACAGCTCCTGGTCAAATGCAGCAGAGAGCGGGGTCTTCACAGGAGCTAGGGAGAACGACCACGAATGCGATCTCATTGAGAGTGCTAGAAAATACAGGGAATCGTTACTTGCTTTGTAGACGTAACACTGTACACAAAACACTTACTAGCCTTGCCCATTTACTGCCCAGTCTTAGGACACAAGAACCCAGCATTTGAATATAAGAATCAGAACATTTCAGGGCACCTGGGTGGCTCAGTTGGTTAAGCACCTGACTCTTGGTTTCTGCTCAGGTCATGATCTCAGGTTCGTGGGATCCCAGCCCCATGCCCAGCTCTGTGCTCAGCGTGGAGTCTGCTTGAGATTCTCTCTCTCCCTCGGCCCCTCCCTCATGTGCTGTCTCTCTAAAATAGATGGATAACTCTCTCTCTGACAAAGTGTTTTAAAAAAAAGTTTCATGTCTATCATTCCCATTACCATATACATGTATGTATATATACGTGTGTGTGTGTTGGTGTGTGTGTGTGTGTGTGTGAGCTCTCACACAGCAGGCTTATATGCTACATAATAGTCCATGCTTTGATTGCTTTTTTTCATTTAACATTTTCTCTTGGGGACTTTTTCATATTAACATAGATAGCTCTTCTTTTATGCTATGTGACCATTTACTTGAACAGCCTCCTACTGATGGACATTTAGGATAATTCTGGTTTATGCTATTACAAATACACCACAGAATGTCTTTGCAAATAGGCAAGTGTTTGCATATTTGTTCAGTATAGCTATAGGATAAATTATTACTGGATACAAGACTGTGTTCACTTTAAGTTTTTAATATCAAATTATGCTCCAAAGAGGGCAGCTCCTCCAGTATGGGGTGTACTGCTTCCCAAACAAACCCCAATACCATATTGATCTTAAAAGCCTCTGACATTATAACAGGTAAAAATGGTATCTTGCTTTAGTTTCTTTGTGTGGAAGGCTGAGCATTTTTATCATATAATTGGCTTGCTTTTTCTTTTCTTTTTTTTAAAGAGGGCAGGACGAAGTGAGGGAGGGGCTGAGAGAGAGGGAGACAGAGAATCCCAGGCAGGTTCCACACCCAGCTCCAGCCCGAGGTGGGGACTGGATCCCACTTCCCTGAGATTAGGACCCCAGCAGAAAACCAGAGTCCCACCATTAACCCACTGAGCCACCCAGGCACCCCTGTAATTGGTTATCTGTATTTACATTTCTGTTCTTGTTTGCCTGTTTTTCTCTTGTGTTTTTCTTCTTTTTTAAAAAATCCTATTGATCTCTTGATTTGTAATGTCTTTTAAAATGAAGGAATTAATTAAATGAAGGAATTAACCTTTTTGTCTGTCATCCCTGGCAAATACTTCTATGTTTTGGTACTTTGTTTATAGTACTTTTTTTTTATTCTCTGTATAAGTTTTTAAAAATTGATGTATTCAGAATCAGTCTTTCCCTTTATAGCTTCCTTCTGACTCTAAGGTTTTTAAAAATGCAACAGTGCCTTCTCTAGTCGTTTTACTTTTTATGTTTGAATGTTTGAGCCACCTGAAATTGACAAAACTGCCCTTGGTGACTGTGGTTACCACTAACTAGTCCTCCTCACAACCCCTCACTCACCGGCCTCAGCACTCGGCGCACCTCCCGGAGGAGGCGCTCCTGGCTCTCCACGGAGCACAGGACCAGGGTGCAGACCACCACGTCCACAGAGCCATCGGCCACCTGCGGCATGTTCTCCCCTGCGGCCACCACGAAG
This sequence comes from Martes martes, assembly GCF_963455335.1. NCBI lineage: Eukaryota > Metazoa > Chordata > Mammalia > Carnivora > Mustelidae > Martes > Martes martes. The sequence continues at coordinate 86,221,276 of NC_137895.1, read as the reverse complement.
CGCTCCAACTGCAGGTGTCGGTTCTCCGCAACGCTCTTGATCAAGAACTTCTCAAAGTTGGGGTTGGGGTCAACACAAGTCACCCGGCATCCGGGCGGGTAGAACTTGAAGTTGGCCCCAGTGCCACAGCCCACCTCCAGCAGGGACAGCTTCCCGGAGGGACCCACAAAGCCCTGCAGGTTGCCGAAGAGCTCCTGCTTCTTGCTTGCCATCTGTTCGTTGTAGATCACGGTGAACCTCTGCATGAAGTGGGGGAACCATTTTTTGCATATCCAGTTCCACAAGCCCAGAAAGTTCAGCAGGAACATGGGAAATGCCAGGATGCAGACGAGTAGCCTGAGGATAATGATGGTAAGCGCCATCACTCCGAGGAGAAAGATCGACCAGTTAGCCCTGGACCCTTTGTTGCAGGAGGTAAGAGTTCTGGCCACACTCCAAGGCCAATCAGCGGCAGAGGAAAAGAACTGGTTGGGAGAGAGAGACGCAGCTCAAGTCACATCATGGGCGAGGGGCCCATTTCACCTAATTTATAGGCGTTTGGCAAAAGATTCAGCTTAGTTTTCACGAAGCCAAGGGAGAAGGTTCCCAGCTTCCCTTAGAAGGAAAGTTGATTATAGTCCCTTAACTCCAAAGCAGTTCTCCTTCTCTGGGAATTACTGCGAGTTTCCAGCGGGAGTTTTCTCTGCACTTAGGCCTGCCCTCTTGGGTCCTCCAATGACATCTGCAAAGAAAACAATCTGTGGGTGGAGCCTGGTGAAACCGAACCAGAAGGCTGCTGGCAAGTGTCGCTGTCTTGCTTACCCTTTGGCTCCTCTCCTGTATTTTAAAACAGGAAGTGATTAGACGCGCTTGCCTGGCCACAGTCAATAAGAATTTACCCCTTTTGCATTCAGGACTGAGGCTCTCAGACATTTCTAACTCAACGGGGTTATTTTTAAGTCACTGGTTCGGCTTGCCTCTTGTTCAAAGGGCGAGTTTGAACTTCAGACTGTGTGGGACTGCTGCATTACTCAGCTAATTTAGATAAAAGTCGTCTCCAGAATATTCATCTTTGGGAACCTAAAAACCTAAGGCGCACAGAAAATAGTTTGAAGCATTCATCTGTTTTTAATAATGAATAAATTTTAAAAAGCAAGCCCTGGCTTTAGAGTGGGTCAGGGAACGCAGAAATTTTCAAAAATAACAGTAACATTTACTTTTTTCTTTTACTTTTTGAAACATTTTATTTCTTTAAAGAGAGAGAGAGAGCATGAGCAGGGGGAGTGGTAGGGGCAGAGGGGGAGAAGATATCAAGCTGATTCTCGGGACTGGGGAGCCCTGGGCTGGGCTGATATCATGACCTGAGCTGAAATGAAGAGTTGGAGGCTTATCCACTGACACACACCACTGCCACCCACCCCACCCCACCCCACCCCCATGGCTGTGGTAACATTTACTTTTTTAAACTGGGTGATGGATACAGGAGTGTTCTGTTGTTTCACTATTGCTATATCCTATACATATGTTATATCTTTTCCATTTTTAGCAGCATTTTTGAGGTGGAATTGACGTGCAATAAACAGTACATGCAAAGTGTACAGCCTGATACATTTTGACACATGTACATACCTGTAATGCCATCACTTCATCAAGATAATGAACACATCTATCACCCCCAGAAGTTTCCCCTTGCCCCTTTGTCATCCCTTCCTCCAGCCTGCCCCATACTAAGGCAAGCACTGATCTGTTTCCTGTCACTAGAGATTGATAGGCATTTCCTAGAATTATAAGTAAATGGAATCAGGCATTACATGCTTTTTTTGTCTGACTTCTTCCACTCAGGGTAATTATCTTGAAGGTCAGCAACACTGTTGCACGAATCCACTGATTTTATTAAGTAGTGTTCTGTTGTATGGATCGGTAACTTTTTCCATTCACTTGTTGATGGACATTTGGGTTGTTTGTTTGTGGCTATCACACATTGAGCTAACGTGAACATCAGCGTACAGGTCTTTGTGTGGATGTATGCTCTCCTTTCTCTTGGATAAATTCTTATGAATAGAATGGATGGGTTACATGGTAGGCAAATATTTAATTTTTGAAGAAACTGCCAAACCGTTTTCCAAAGCAAGTATTGCCATTTTATATTCCCACTGCAGGTGTATGAGAGATTTCGCTGTCCCACATCCTCACCAATAATTGGTATGGTAGTCTTTTTAAACTTCAGCCATTTAAAAAGATACGTAGTGGTCTCTCATTATACCTTTAATTTGCATTTCTCTGATGATTAATAATGTTTAGCTTCTTTCAATGGGCTTATTTGCCATTTGTGTGTATTAATTGGAAAGGTGTCTGTTCAAATATTTTGCCCATTTTTAAATTGGGTGAAGAGCAAGAATTCCTTGTATATTCTCAGTATAAGTCATTTATCAAATGTGTGATTTTTTTTCCCCTAGTCTGTGGCTTTTCTTTTTAATTCTTTTAGCAGTGTCCCCATCTTGTCCCCCCTCTTCTGCTCCCCCTGCCTCTGGCAACGACCAATCTGTTCATCTATGAATTTGTTGGTTTTTTTCTTTCTTTTTTTTTTCTTTTCTTTTTTTCTTACACATGTAAGTGAAATCATACGGTATGTGTCTTTCTCTGACTTATTTCACCTAGAATAATGCCATCAAGGGGTGCCGAGGTGGCTCGGTCCATCCGTTAAGTGTCCATCTGACTCTTGGTTTCAGGTCAGGTCATGATATGGAGGTCGTGGGATCAAGCCCCAACGCAGGCTCTCCACTCAGTAGGGTGTCTGCTTGGGATTCTCTCTCTCCCTCTCCACCTGCCCCTCTCCCACTCTCTCTATCTTTCTCGCTAAAATAAATAAATAATCTTAAAAATTGATCAGTTTAAAAAAAAATAAAAGAATAATGCTCTCAAGGTCCACCCGTGTTGTCATTTTCTTAGCTGTGTCTTTTGATAAAGTCAGTTTGTCCATGATTTTTCCCCCTAAAAGCCCTTGCCTATTCTATGGTTGTAAAGAGTTCATCTTATATTTTCTCTCTACATGTTTTATAGTTTTAGATTTTATATTTAGGCTAGGCCTATGATTCAATTGAAGTTTTTTTTTTCTTTTTTAATATATGGGATATGAGATAAAGGACAAGTTTAATTTTTTCTAGTTTTATTGAGATATAATTGACAGAAAGCACTTTATAAGTTTAAAATATATTGCATAAATGTTAATATATTTTCCATAAGGAAATGTAGTTACTCCAGCATAATTTGTCGAAAGGACTATGCCTTCTTCAATTGAATTATCTTGGCAACTTTGTTGAAAATCAATTGCTCATATACGTGTGGGTCTATTTTTGGGAATTCTGTTCTGCTTTATTGTCTGTATTCCACCCATATGCCAGGACCACACTGTTTTGATTACTGTGGCTTTACCAAAAATCTTGAAATCAGGTAGTTTAAGTTCTCTGACTTTGTTCTTCTTTCTCAAAATGGCTTTGACTATTCTGAGTAGTTTGCATTTTAAAATAAAATTTAGACATTTAAAAATTATATAAATACACATACTGTATATATTTTTAATTACAAATTTAATTTCTTTAGTAAATATAGGAACATTAAGATTTTCTAGTTCTTCTTGTGTTAGTTTTTGTAATGTGTCTTTCAGAAGTTTGCCACCTAACAAGTCTAAGTTGCCGAATATATTGGTATAGAGTTCACAATATTCTCTTCTAATCCTTTTAATGTCTGTAGGATCTATAGAAATGCTTTCTTTTCCGTACTGATACTGATAATTTGTGTCTTTTTTTGTCAATTTAACTAGAGGTTTTTGTTTTTTCAAATTTTTATTTAAATTCTAGTTAACATACAGTGTAATACTGGTTTTGGAAGTAGAATTTAGTGATTTGTCACTTCCATATAATACCTAGTGCTCATCATAACAAGTGCCCTCCTTAATCCCCATCACCCATTTAGCACATCCCCTGCCCACCTCCCTCCAACAACCCTCAGTTTGTTCTTTTTTTTTTTTCCTCAGTTTGTTCTTTATAATTAAGAGTCTCATTGGTTTGTCTCCCTTCTTTTTTTTTTCTTCCCCTCTATGCTTCTGTTTCCTAAATTCCATATATGAGTGAAATCATATGGTATTTGTCTTTCTCTAACTGGCTTATTTTGGTTTGCATAATACACTCTAGCTCCATCCACGTTGTTGAGAATGGCAAGATTTCATTCTTTTCGGCAGCTAAATAATATTCCATTGTATATATAGACCACTTCTTCTTTATCCATTCATCGGTCGATGGACATTTGGGCTCATTCTATAATTTGGCTGTTGATGATGATGCTTCTATAAACATAATGGTGCATGTACCCCTTCGAATCAATATTTTTTGGGTAAATACCTACTAGTGCAATTACTGGGTTGCTGGGCAGTTCTATTTCTAACTTTTTGAGGAACCTCTGTTCCGTAGTGGCTGCACCAGTGTTCATTCCCCCCAACAGCATAAGGGGGTTCCCCTTTCTCTGCATCCTCGCCAACATCTATTGTTGTCCAATGTTGTTAAGTTTAGCCATTCTGACTGGTGTGAGATGGTATCTCATTGTGGTTTTGACTTGTATCTCCCTGATGCTGAGTGATGTGGAGCATTTTTTCATGTGTCTGTTGGCCATCTGGATGTCTTCTTTGGAAAAGTGTCTCTTCATATCTCCTATTTCTTAACTGGATTATTTGTGTTCTTTTGGGTGTTGAGTTTGGTAAGTTCTTTATAGATTTTGAATACTAACCCATTATCAGGTATGGCACTTGCCGATATCTTCTCTCATTCTGTGGGATGGCTTTTAGTTTTGTTGACTGTTTCCTTTGCTGTGCAGAAGCTTTTGATCTTGATGAAGTCCCAGTAGTTCATTTTTGCCTTTGTTTCCCTTGCCTCTGGAGACTTACCTAGTAAGAAGTTGCTGTGCCTGAGTCAAAGAAGTTGCTGCCTGTGTTCTCCTCTAGGACTTTGATGGTTTCCTGTCTCACATTTAGGTCTTTCAACCATTTTGGATTTATTTTTGTGTATGGTGTAAGGAAGTGGTCCAGTTTCATTCTTCCTCATATTGCTTTCCAATTTTCCCAACACTGTTGAAGAGACTATCTTTTTTCCGTTGGATATTCTTTCCTGCTTTGTAAAAGAGTTTTGCTTTGTTTTTTGGGGGTTTTGTTTGTTTGTTTGTTTTGAGTGAGAAGAGAAGAGAGAGAGAGTAAAAGAGCTGGGGTGGGGGTGCGGAGGGAGGGGCAGAGAGAGAGGGAGAACAAGTCTTAAGCAGACTTTATACCAAGTGCAGAGCCTGATGCGGGGCTCAGTCTCATGACCCTGAGATCATGACCTGAACCCAAATCCATAGTCAGACACTGAGCCACCCAAGTGCCCTGGTTTGTTTGTTTTTAAATGAAGGACAGTTGACATACATAATACAATATTATATTACTTTCAGGCATACAACGTAGTCATTCGATATTTGTATGCATTACAAAATGTTCACCACCATAAGTGTTGTTACCTCCTGTCACCATTCAAAGTTATTACAATAATGGAGACACCTGGCTGGCTCAGTTGGTAGAACATGTGATTCTTGATCTTGGAGTCCTGAGTTTAAGCCCTACATTGGGTGTAGAGATTGTTAAAGAAAAAATAATGTAAAACTTGGACTAACTTAAGAATTTTCCTTTGTACTGCTTAATTCATTTATAAGTATTTCACATATGACCAGCTTCCTTTTATGTTTGTAGCTTCTGAATAATAAATAAAAGAGGGGCCACAAATATTACTGAAAAAAAAAAAAAAAGAAAAAGAAACCAAGCCCCTGCCCTCTCAGAGCCCAGCAGTTCAGACTGGTTCCTCATTAAGTAATGAGCAAAAGAAGCAAGGTGCAAGGGGTGCCTGGGTGGCACAGTCATTAAGCATCTGCCTTTGGCTCAGGTCATGATCCCAGGGTCCTGGGATCGAGCCCTGTATCAGGCTCCCTGTTTAGTGGGAAGCCTGCTTCTCCCTCTCCCACTCCCCCTGCTTGTGTTCCCTCTCTTGCTGTATCTCTCTCTGTTAAATAAATAAATAAAATCTTTAAAAAAAAAGAAGCAAGGTACAAGCTTGTGTGAATGGAGAGGTAGAAAGGTCTTTGCTGTTATAGAAGTGTTGATATTTGCTATTTGACTTTCTGGTTGTGAACATGAGGAATGTCACATCAAAGAAACAAAGTAATTACAACATTATTTACTATATTCTGTATGCTATACTTTATATCCTCATTTATTTGATTGCAGTTAAGTCTGTACCTCTTAATAGCCTTCACCTATTTTGCCCATTCCTCCATGTCCCTCCCCTCTGGGAACTGCCAGTTTGTTCTTGGTATTTATGAATCTCTGTTTTGCTTGTTCATTTGTTTTTGTAAGATGCCACACATAAGTGAAATCATACAGTTTTTGTCTGACGTATTTCACTTAGCATATCTTCTAGGTCCATCCATGTTGTTGCAAATGGCAAGATTATACCCTTTTTATGGATGAGTAATATTCCATACTACAACTTTCTTATCCATTCATCTGATGATGGGTGTTGATTCTATATCCTGGCTATTGCATATAGTCTGCAAGGAACATAGGGCTGCATATATCTTTTCAAAGTAGTGTTTTCATTTTCTTTGGGTAAATACCCAGTAGTGGAATTGCTGGATTGTATGGAAAATGCTGAAGTTTTAATTTTTTGAGGAATCTCCATGGTGTTTTCCATGGTGATTACACCAATTTACATTCCCACTATTAGTGCATGAGGGTTTGACACTAGCCATTTTGACAGGTATGATGTTTAGTATCTCATTGTGGTTTGGATTTGTGTTTCCCTGATGCTGAGTGATGTTGAGCATTTTTTCATGTGTCTGTTGGTCATCTGGATGTCTTCCTTGACATATCTAGAAAATGTCTATTCAGGTCATCTGCCTATTTTTTTTTTTAAAGATTTTATTTATCTGAGAGTCAGGGGGAGGGGTAGAGAGAGGGAGAGAAAATCTGAGGCAGACTCTGGGCTGAGCATGGAGCCTGACGTGGGGCTTGATCCCACGACCATGAGATCATGATGTCATCCAAAACCAAGAGTTGGATGCTTAACCAACTGAGCCACTCAGGCACCCCTGTCTTAAAAACCCCTTGACCCTTTTAAAATCACATTGTGTTTTCTGGGTGTTGCATGAGTTCTTTGTATATTTTGGATATTTATCCCTTATTGAATATATACTTTACAAATACCTTCTCCAATTCAGTAGGTTGCTTTTTCATTTTGTTGAAGGTTTCCTTTACTTTGCAGAATCTTTTTATTTTGATGTAGTCCTAATTGTTTATTTTTGGTTTTGTTGCCCTTGCCTGAAGAGGCAGATCAAAAAAAAAAAAAAAATGTTGCTAAAATCAATGTCCAGGGATGCCTGGGTGGCTCAGTTGGTTAGGCATCTGCCTTCAGCTCAGTCCCAGGGTCCTGGGATTGAGTCCTTCATCAGGCTCCTTGCTTAGTGGGGAGTCTCCTTCTCCTGCCTGCCATTTCCCCTGCCTGTGCTCTCTCTCTTTCTGAGAAATAAACAAATAAAATATTAAAAAAATAAAACCAGTGTCTACGAAATTATTGCCTGTGTTTTCTTTTAGGATTTTTGTGGTTTGAGGTCTTGCATTTATGTCTTTAATTGACTTTTGAGTTTGTTTTTCTCTATGGTGTAAGAAAGTGGTTCAGTATCATTCTTTTGCCTTTTTTTTTTTTTTTTTTGCATATATGCTACCTTTGCATATGTTTTCCTAACACCATTTACTGAAGAGACTGTCTTTTGCCCCATGGTATGTTCTTGCCTCTTTTTAAATGACCATATAACCACGGGTTTATTTCTGGGATTTCTATTCTATTCTATTGATTTATGTGTCGATTTTGACTACTATAGCTTTGTAGTACAGTTTGAAGTCTGGGAGTGTGATACCTTCATCTTTGTTCTTCTTTCTCAAGATTGATTTGGCTATTCAGGGTGTTTTTTGGTTCCATGCAAATTTTAGGATTATTTGTTCTTGTTCTGTGAAAAATGCTCTTGGTATTTTGACAGGGATTGCACTGTATGTGTGGATTGCTTTGGGTAATACAGACATTTTAACAATATTAATTAGTGCACGCTAACCCACAGCATGGTATATCTTCCCATTTATTTGTATTGTCTTCAGTTTTTTCATCAGTGTGTTATAATTTTCAGAGCATGGGTCTTTCACCTCCTTAGTGAAGTGTATTCCTAGGTATTTTATTGTTTGGGGTGCAGTTCTGTGTTGGTTTTCATAATTTCCCTTTCTGCTACTTCATTTTAAGTGTAGAGCAATGCAGCAAATTCTACATATTAATTTTATATTTTGCAGCTTTATTAAGTTCAATTAGTTCTAGTAGTTTTTTGGTGGAGACTTCAGGTTTTTCTTATATGATGTCATCTCACCTGCAAATAGTGATAGTTTTACTTCTTCCTTACCAATTTGAATGCCTTTTATTTCTTTTTCTTGTCTGGGACAAGTATCCAACTTGTGCGTGGGACTTCCTGTACCATATTGAATAAAAGTGGCAAGAGTAGACATCTTTGTCTTGTTCCCAATATAAGAGAAAAAGCTCAGTCTTTCAGTATTGAGTATGATGTTAGCGCTCGGTTTGTCATATATGGCCTTTGTTATGTTGAGGTATGTTCCCTCTAAATCCACTTTGTTGAGAGGTTTTTTTTGTTTGTTTGTTTTTGGTTTTTGGTTTTTGTTTTTGTTTTTTTTTTTTTTACATGAATGGATATTGTATTTTGTAAAATACTCTGGCATTTCTTGAGATGATAATGTGGTTTTTATCATTTCTTTTGTTAATGTGATATATCATGCTGATTGATTTGCAAACACTGAACATCCTTGCATCTCTGGAATAAATTCTACTTGATTGTGGTAAATGACTCTTTTTAATATATTGTTGAATTCAGTTTGCTGATATTTTGTGAGGGTTTTTGCATCCACAGTCTGTTTTAAAGTCTGTTTTTTCTGTTATAAGTATTTCTACCCTGGCCTTTTTTTTTCCTTCCGTTCGCATGGTGTATGTTTTTCCAGCCTTTCAATTCAGTCTGTATGTGCCTTTTGGTCTGAAATGAGTCTCTTGTGGGTTCTGTATAGGTGGGTCTTTTCTTTTTTTAATCCAACAGTCACCCTATGTCTTTTTATTGGAGAATTTAGTCCATTTTAGTAATTTAAGTCCATTTTAAGTAATTTAGTCCATTTAAAGTAATTATTGATAAGTACGTATTTATTGCCATTTTGTTACTGTGTGTCAAATATACTAAAATAAAATAAAATAAATAAATAAAAATAAAATTAAAATTAAAATAAAATTGTGTCTGTACTCTAATAGTCTCTTTTGATGGTGGGAAATGTTATATAACTGAATTCCAGTTGCCTTAAGTGATCCAAGCTGGGCAAAAGATAAGAAAGTGCTTGTAGTAATTCCTACCTAATTAGAAATACATACCTAAAGAGTAATTAAGATATTCTTTTTGAAGTGAAAAACAAGAGCTTGCTGCCAATATATTTTAGAAGAGTTCCTTAATATTAACATTCAGGACTATCAAGTGAATCTGAGTGGTACTCAGGTGGTATAAATAGGAAAAGACTAACACATTATGCTGATTGCTATGCAAGCATTACCAAGTAATTCCTTATAAGACCTTGGTAATGGATAACCTGGGTCTCTTTTAAGAAAGAACAGTCAGTATCCCAGCGGTGTTGCTTATAAGCCTGTAAAAATCACAGTCTTCTACCTCCTGAGCATTAAACCAGTAGTGATCCCTAAGAGAATATTTTTTTTTTTTTGAGGGAGAGAGGGAGAGAGAGTGCAGGAACTTAGCTGTGTGTGTGCACGTGCCCGTGAGCACAAATAGGGAGGGGAGAGACCAAGGGAGAGGGAAAGACAGACTCTCAAGCAGACTCCACATTCAGCCTGGAGCCCAATGAGGAACTCAGTCTCAGGACCCTGAGATTATGACCTGAGCCGAAATCAAGAGTTGGATGCTTAACCGACTGAGCTATCCGGGTACCCCTGCCAAGAGAATTAATAGAGGGAAAACTCATGTTTACTTTCAATTAAACCTTGAAATTAGGTTAGAGCAAAACAAAAGGACAACAACAAAAACAAAGTACTTGATTTTAGCTAGTTGAATATAACCAATGGAGCCACCCAGATGCCTCTTAGCTAGTTGAATATAAAAACAAGGATGAGGGGCACCTGGGTGACTCAGTGGGTTAAGCCTCTGCCTTCAGCTCAGGTCATGATCTCAGGGTCCTGGGATCGAGTCCCACGTCAGGCTCTGCTCAGCAGGGAGCCTACTTCTCCCTCTCTCTCTGCCTGCCTCTCTGCATACTTGTGATCTCTCTCTCTGTCAAAAAAATAAATTTTTTTTAAAAAAGGAGAAAATTATTTCTCTTTTACTACATGGGTTCCCAAAGTTCAAAGGAGAAGTGAATTTATTAATAGTAGATACTAATTCAATCAGCTTGTTCTTTTGTTTTAATAACTTAATTTATAGATTAGTCATCATAAAGTTTAGCCCAAGTTGGATTCCCTCTTTTACCTAGCGAGCATTTTCGCCACCTTCCCTCACAGTTTAGAGCCCGAGGAATACAAAATTCAAGCACAGGATTCAAGAAAATAGGTTTAGAAAGTAGGTAAAAGCTGTGAGAAAGTCACATTATAAATTTTTAAATAAGAAGTAAATTATATGGGGTTGTCTGAACCATCATCCTTTTTTGGCCTAAGAAGGGAAGTATTAATATTTTAAAAATTGCTTCAATTAGAATTTTAAAAATAGGCAAATACTTTCTCCAAGTATACGTTAGAACCAGAACCAAGATGATAATTAAAAAATATATATCAAATAAATGGCTTTAAATAAAATCTAACTTGAAATGGTTTTGATTAATTTAACAAAAGAACAGCTTTCATTTTAATTATAAACTCTTTATTATTTGACATTTATATACATAAGGTATCTATTTAATAACTGAAAATTCTATACAAACTCTAGGAAAGTATTCCAAATGTGAAATTATGATTATAACATAAAAAAAATCAGAATACATCAAAGAAGCATGTGATTCAGTGCTAAATTTATAATTACATATTTAATATATCACAATCCTTTTGTTCCAAAAATATTCACATGAGAACTGTAAAATGAGCAATTACTTGCCAAAAGAATAAGTGATATTCATTATATAGTACATGGAAAGGGACACAATGCAAAATAAAGATTCTTCAGAATTTCATTATGGAATTGCTAGTAAGACAACAGAACCTGAGGCTACAAGGACCTGTCCAAGTAGAATATTTATGTTGAATATGCCTTTATTGCTTGCCTGGTAGAGGTGATCTGTCAGCCACTTTTGGTAGAAGGATGGCCCACAATAGACACCAGGAAAATTTTTTCGACCGCAGCCATATCCGTAACTGGTAATTCCCATTACAAAAAATCGTTTATGTTCTGGTAGGTAGCACATTAACGGTCCACCACTATCACCCTATTAAAAAAGTCCCAAAATAGTGTTAGTTGCTTCTAGTAGTCTTTATATGACAGCAAAGCTGGAATAAATTAATCACATTAACCATACATTTATATGAATACACATCTTTAATATACCTTCAAGTTATAAAGATCCATAGGTTTTCAGTCTTATATTCCAACTCAGGCAGGAGGGTTTCAGTCTGGCCTGATATTTAGAGGAGCCCTAAAGCTGGTGAATTAACTTCCTGTCTGCATGGTTTTGAACCAGAATTGTACAAATCACACTGTCTGGATTTTTTTTTAGTACAGTTACTCGGGAGAAATATAATTTAGGAAATAATGTGCAAAATACTGTAACTACCAGTAGAATACTTCTATCACTTAATGCTGAGTGGGAGAAGTGTAACTTTAAGATGGACTCCTTAAAGGAGTCTTTAAGGTGCGTGCATGGTTTGCTAACTAGAGGAGAGGAAGAAACTGGCGACTCGTAAGAGGTGGCGTCTTTCTACATGTTCACGTTGGCTGGTGCAGGGTAACAGGAATAAATGGCTAAGGCTCTCAGTTCTATTACAAACCATAGATTCTGTCCTGGTTTCTGCATGGCTGTCAAGGCGCCAAACACTATCGCTGAGGACTGTTAATCACCGAAAACATCAAGGATGCTGAGATAATGGTTTCAGCACCAAAGATTAAAGACTGTATTTCGAAGGTGTTTTCAGTTCTCTGTAGAAGGTAGGCATTGTATTTTTGGATAATGAGGAAGTTTTGCTTATGAAGGCAATTCAATTAGATGAGATTCTCTACTGTTTTACTCAGAGAAATTTTTTAAAAATTTTTAAAGATTTTATTTATTTGACAGAGAGATCACAAGTAGGCAGAGGGACAGGCAGAGAGAGAGAGGAGGAAGCAGGTTCCCCACTGAGCAGAGAGCCTGATGCAGGGCTCGATCCCAGGACCCTGAGATCATGACCTGAGCCGAAGTCAGAGGCTTAACCCACTTAGCAACCCAGGTGCCCCTACTCAGCAAAATTTTTAAGGAAAAGGACACTAGGAAGATAAACCCTGGATTACAGAAACCAGAATGAGTAGGACAAGGTTCGAGGATAGGGCACTGCTCAGGAATGAAGTGCTGATATATTTAGAGGTAGTGAAGACAAGAGAAATAAAGATTCAAAAAGCACAAGAGACAAAACCAAAAAAATAGATAAATTGACTTCATAAAAATGAAAAAGGTTCTATGCTACAAATCGTAACATCAGGGAAATGAAAAGAGACCACAGAATGGGAGAAAGTATTTGCTAACTGTATATCTGGTAAGGGACTGGTATATAGAATATATTAAAAAAATGCTTATGGCTCAATAATAAAAAGATAATTTTAAAATGGGCAAAGAAGGGGCACCTGGGTGGCTCAGTGGGTTAAGCCTCTGCCTTTGGCTCAGGTCATGATCCCAGGGTCCTGGGATCGAGCCCCGCATGGGCTCTTTGCTCAGCAGGGAGCCTGCTTCCTCCTTTCTCTCTGTCTGCCTCTCTGCCTACTTGTGATCTCTGTCTGTCAAATAAATAAATAAAATCTTTTTTAAAAAATGGGCAAAGAATCTGAATAGACATTTGTCCAAAGATCTACAAATGGCTGGCCCATAATTACGTGAAAAAATGATCCAATCATTAGTCACCGTGGAAACACAAATTAAAGCCACGATGAAATACCACCTCATACCCGCAAGGATGGCTGTGATCAAGAAGACAAGTGCAGACAAGTATGTGGAGACATTGAAGCCTTCATACTGCTGGTGGAAATGTGGAATAGTGTGGCTACTCTGGAATAGAGTTTGGCAGTTCTTCAAAATGTTCAACATGGACCCAGCAATTCCAGTCCCAGGTGGAACTTCCAAGAGAAACAAGAACCCACTTACACATAAAAAATGTATACTCAAGTGCGTATAGCGACATTATTCATAATAGCCAAAAAGTGGAAATAGCTCCAATATCCATCAGCTATGAATGGATAAAATGAAGCACATCCATACAATGGAATATTATCCAGCAATAAAATGAATAAAGTACCAATACATGCTACAATATGGATGAACCTGGGAAACACGTTAAGTGAAAGGAGCCAATCACAAAAGACCACGCATTGAATGATTCTATTCATACGAAATTTCCAGGATAGGCACATCTATAGGGATTAGTGATTGGCTAGGTCTAGGGGTAGGTGGGAGGAGAATGGAGAGTGATTTGTAATGGGTAGAGGCCTCTTTTTGGGTTGATAAAAGTGTTCTGAAATTAGATTATGATGATGGTTGCACTGGTCTGTAAATTTACTATAGACCCATTGAGTTGTACACTTTAAATGGGTGAATTGCATATATGTAGATTATACCTCAATAAAGGTAGTAATAAAAAAAATCCAAAGCAAATTTTGTCTAAAGTGGACCATGAAACCAAGAAAGCAAGAAGATTTGGATTGTTGGGCTGTAGTTAAAAAGGAAAAAAAAAAAGAGTTCAGTACTTGTAAACTTGATAATTAAGACTTCACCAGCAAGTGATCAAAGGCCTTGATGAAGTTTCTTTCTAGCTTTAGAAAAGATTTCAAAGGAAAATTATTTGGTCTTACCCTGCAAGTATCAAAAATCCCATCTTCATGACCTGCACAAAATGAAGTGTCAGGAATCATTTTCCCGTAACTCCACTCAGAGCCACAAATCTTTCGAGAGATATAATGCACTTCCGCTTCCTGTAACACATCTGTAGCATTACCTGTTAACAACAACAACAACAAAAGTACAGTAAATGATTTTGGAGAGCAGGCATTTTGACAGTTAAAATATAAATATATGATATTTATATTATAATATTATAATGAATATATAGTATTTATTATATAAAATATAAAAATATAAAATGTTCGTGTTGAATAGGTTTTCTTTCCCAAGTGGCTCAACAATTGTGTAAGACTGTCTCCATACACGCATGTATATGCCTAAGGAGACTGGAAGAATGGTCGCCAAACGTTCATGGCCATTATCGCTAGACAAAGTTGGAATTTCAGGTCATTTTTGTTATCTTTGTTTTCCTCTATCACTTGAAGGTCTCTTAAAAGGATCTATACTTTTTTTTTTTTTTAAGATATATTTATTTACTTTGGGGGGAAGGGGAGAGGGAGTCTCAAGCACACTTCCCACTTAGCCCTTGTGGGGCTCAATCCCACAGCCTTAAGATCACGACCCCAGTGGGAACCAAGAGTTGGATATCCAAACAACTGCTCTACCAGGCGCCCCAAGGACTTAAACTTTTTACAAAATTGAACTATGTAAAAATTGTCAAGGGGGCGCACCTGGGTGGCTCAGTCGGTTAAGCGTCTGCCTTCGGCTCAGATCACAATTCCGGGGTCCTGGGATTGAGCCCTGCAGCGGGCTACCTGCTGGGCAGGAAGCCTGCTTCTCCCTCACCCACTCTCCCTGCTTGTGTTCCCTCTCTCGCTGTCTCTCTCTCTGTCAAGTAAATAAATAAAATCTTAAAAAGAAAAAACAAAACTGTCAAGGGCCAATGCTGAGATCTGTCTTGGGTTCTAAGTTGTGAGCAATTTTTATTAAATTTTCTAAGAATGGGAAGTTTTGAAGATGGTCTACATGAAAACAAAACATATTTTTAATTCATATACTCCCTTCAGTTCTCTGCTAATCCCTGAACATAAGTGGTTCTCTGCTACTAAAAAGATAGGAAAATACAGGGCAGCACTTCAGGAACTATTAAAGGACAGATTATTGTAAGATTTATCCATAGAAAAGCTTCTGTAACAGCAGCATCTGATCTTAGAGTTGCGGTGGTCACATGTGGTAGCTGAGTATTTTGTGGCCCCTGCATCCTTCCCCATTGTCTGTAGGTGGGCCGATGACCTAACCCTTCCATTCTCCTGGGACACTGATTGGTCTAGGAGTATGTATTGTATTGTATTAAGTGCAATTCTAACCAGCTGGAATACTTCTCTAGCACTGTTCTGTGTTTGTTTTTTTTAAAAGATTTTATTTATTTATTTGACAGACACAGAGAGAGAGCACAAGCAGGCAGAGTGGCAGAAGGAGGCTCCCTACCAAGCAAGGAGTCCGATACGGGACTCGATCCCAGGACCTTGGGATCATGACCCGAGCCGAAGGCAGACGCTTAACCGACTGAGCCACCCAGGCATCCCTTCTCTAGCACTGTTTTAACTGGAGCTGCCAGAGAAAAACCTTTTTTCACAGTAGTCACATGACTGCTTAGATATAAGTTCAAAGCCACTGCAGCCAAATTTGAACTTTTTGACGACAGGCAGCCTGAGAAAATAGTCTATATGCAGAAAGAATAGGCACAGGAAATTGAAATGAAATATGTCCTAATGACATTCAGATTCCTAGATAGAGGCTTCTTAGAGGCCAGCCACATTTCTGCCCTTTATTTAAAAATAGTTAAAATAATACTGGCTGCATATAAAAGCATATTTGTAACATAGAAGTTATAGAATATAATAATGAAATGAACACCTGTGAACCTACCACCCAGTTTGTGAGTCTGAACAATATTAATACAAGTATGGTACTGGTGCAGGACTATTAAAAGTAACTAGAGATTTTCAAAGTGAGTAAGACAGAGAGCTGAGAAACAGACGTCTGGTTTTCTATTCTGTTCGCCTGGTCACTTAGGATATCTTTGCGCAAATATAACAGACACTAATTACTGCAGCTTTAAAATAAACTTTGATTTCTGGATGGCAACACTTCTGACATATTTTTCTTCTGGAGGAGTGACTTGGCTATTCTTAGGTCTTTTAGAATGAGCTTTTTAATTGTCTCAAAACTCATGTTAGGGTTTATCATTCCCTGTTTTTGTTTTGTTTTCAGTTTTTCAGATAGAACTGACATCTTCATGTCAACATTGAGTTGTCCTCTTCAAGCATAAAGTATACCATTCCATTTACTTAAGTATTTTTTTTATGTCTTAAAAACGTTTTAGGATCTTTTCTGTAAAAGGCCTGCAGTCTTTTGTTAGATTTGTTTTAAGCTGCCTAATCAGTTCGGTATTACTGCACATGTTAACTTCTGTTAACTTTCTTCTCCAACATTTTATTATGAGAAATTGCAAACATAAGGCAAAGATGAAAGAATTTCTCCATAAACAACCATTTGCCCGCCTCCTATAGATTCTTCAGTATTTTTGTTTCATCTGTTAACTGTTTTTTTTAAAAGATTTGTTTGTTTGTTTGTTTATTTTAGGGGGGTGGGGAGAGAGACAGAGGGAGAGGGGCAGAGAGAATCTCAAGCAGACTCCATGCTGAGCGTGGAGCCTGACCTGGGGCTTAACCTAACGACCCTGAGATCATAACCTGAGCCGAAATCAAGAGTCAGATGCTTAGGGCGCCTGGGTGGCTCAGTGGGTTAAAGCCTCTGCCTTCGGCTCAGGTCATGATCCCGGGGTCCTGGGATGGAGGCCCATATCAGGCTCTCTGCTCAGCGGGGAGCCTGCTTCCCCCTCTCTCTGCCTGCCTCTCTGCCTACTTGTGATCTCTCTCTCTGTCAAATAAATAAATCTTAAAAAAAAAAATAAAAAGAGACGCTTAACTAACTGAGCCACCCAGTTTCCCCTGTTAGCTTTTTAAAAAATTTCTGTAATTATTTTGGCAATTTTTTATTTAGATTTAATTTCAAAATTATAGAGTAGTAGGAATAGTACAAGGAAGTGTAAAATGGCTTTTACCCAGATTCAGCAATTACTCTTTGTCACTCTTGCATTATCATTAGTACTCTGTATATAAATTTTTCTGAATCATTTGAGAGTAAATGGCAGACCCTGTACTCCCATATTCTTAAATACTGTCATGTATATTTCTTAATAGCAAGGACAGGGGCTCCTGGGTGGCTCAGTGGGTTAAACCTCTGCCTTCAGCTCAGGTCATGGTCTTGGGGTCCTGGAATCGAGCCCCACATCAGGCTCTCTGCTCAGTGGGAAGCCTGTTTCCCCCTCCTCCTCTGCCTGCCCCTCTGCCTACTTGTGATCTCTCTCTCTCTGTCAAATAAATAAAATCTTTAAAAAAAAAAAAAAAGAGCAAGGACATTTTCGGGGCACTGGGTGGCTCAGTTGTTGAGTGTCTGGCTTCAGCTCAGATCATGATCACAGGGTCCTGGGATCGAGCCCCGCATTGGGCTCCCTGATCAGTGGGAAGCTTACTTCTCCCTCTCCTGCTCCCCCTGCTTGTGTTCCCTCTCTCCAAATAAAATAAATAAATTTATTTGTCTCTGTCAAATAAATAAATAAAACCTTAAAAAATTTTTTTTTCTTACATAACCACATTTTCTTACATAACCACAGTACATTTATCAAGATCAGGAAATTAAACACCGGTACAATACTATTAGCCAATTCATGTTTAATCTCTAAGTATTCTTGCATTTTCCAGCTATCTTTCAGTTACAGATTCATAGTTTAATTCATTGTTTATAGTTTAATTCCTTTAAGTTATTTTCTGTCTCTATGATTTGTCCATTCTGGGCATTTCATCATATAAATGGGATCATACAATATGTGGGCTGTTAGGTCAAGCTTGTTTCCCTTAACATAATGTTGTAGCATGTATTAGTACGTTGTTCCTTTTAACGGCTAGATGATATTCCATTGTATGAAAATACCATATCCGTTTATCAGTTGATGGAGTTGTATATCCATTTATCAGTTGATGGAGCTTAGGTTGTTTTGTTTTGTTTTTTGCTATTTTGAATACTGCTGCTATGAGCATTTGAGTACAGGTACTTGTGTGGACATGTGTTTTCATTTCTCTTGGGTATATACCTAGGATTGGAATTTCTGAGTCGTATGGTAACTATATAATTTTTGAGGAACTACCAAACTGTATTCCAAAACCCCTGCGCCATTTTATATTCCCACCAGCAATGCATAAGGGTTCCAGTTTCTCCACATCCTTGTCAACACTTGTTCCTAAAGTTTTGATCATAGACATCCCCGTGGGTGTGACATTTGTTAACTTTGAAAATTACATTTTCTAACTATTGATAGTGTATCAGAATGAAATAGATTGTGGTAGTTTGGTTTTATATCTGGACATTTTACGAGACTCTCTTAATTCAGTGTATTATAGATTCTTTATTGTAGGTAGTTGTATCACCTGTGAATAATGAGCGTTTTGTTATTACCTAAGTCCTATGTGTTTTTCCATCTTTTTCTGGTGTTACTGCACTTGGTAGAACCTCTACTACAACACTGATGAAAGTAGTGACGGTAGGGGAAACTGTTCCTGACTTTTAAAGAAATGTTTTTCTGTAATAATGATGTTTCCTATAGCCTAGAGGTAGATGACCTAATCAGGCTGAGAAGTTCACTTCGTGTCTCAATTGTTACGTTTTTAACAGGGCTTCTTCTGTGCCCACTGAGATAATTTAAAAAAGAATCCTTTAATCAGTTATGAGGGAAACTACCTTAAGAGACTTCTAACATTAAACCACTCTTACATTCCTTAAACTCATCTTGATTATGTTGAATTCCATTTACGCTATTCTTGATAGATTCGGTGTGCTAATAATGTGTTTGGGATGTCTGCATTTATAATATTGGCCTTCCTTGTACTCTACTCCCCTGATGTGGGAATCATATACTGAGTTGGGGTGTGTTCTCTCTTTTTGGATTCTTTGGAGGTATTCAGAGGAAATTTAAACAACCTATCTCTGGTAATTAAGGTAGGGCTCACTTGTTCTGAAGTCTGGTGTTTTATTTTTGAAAACAATAATGACTGATTCAGGGGTGTCTGGGTGGTTTAGTCACTTAAGCATCTGATTCTTGATTTTGGCTCAGGTCATGATCTCAGGGTCATAAGTTGAGCCCCACCTTGGGCTCTGTGCTGGCCATGGAGCCTGCTTAGGATTCTCTCTCTCCCTCTCTCTCTCCTCTTTCTCTCTCTCTCAGAAAAAAAAAAGAAAAATGACTGATGATTTCTGTCACTATGGGTTTGCCTGTTCTAGAAATTTTGTCTTAATAAATCACTTGGCCATAAATATAAGATGGGTGGTCCCCCTGCTCGTCCTCTCTTTTTTGGATTCAATTGTGTCCTGTTGATCTCTAGGCTCTCATTAAAATAAACAAACCAGTACTGTACTGCCTTGATGGCTATAGTTTTATAGTATATTTTGAAATAAGAGTAACTCCCTCAGCTTTGTTGTTTTTCAAAACAGTTTTGGCCACTCTAGGTCTTTTGCCTTTTCATATAAGCTTGTCAATTTGTATGAAAAGTCTTGCTGGGATTTTGATAGGGATTGCATTGAATATATAGGTCAGTCTGGAGAGAACTGTCATATTAACAGTATTGAATCTTCCAATACATAAATGTAGTATGGCATTGATTTCTTAGGTGGTCTTTAATTTCTCTATGTCGTGTTTTGCAGTTTTCAGTGTTAGACCTTGCCCATCTTTTGTTGACTACAATAAATGTAGGTGGATCTCTCTCATTTTTAAAAAAAATATTTTATTTATTCATTTGAGAGAGAGAGAGACAGAGTACAAGTGGGGGGAGGGGCAGAGGTAGAGGGAGAAACAGACTCCCTGCTGAGCTGGGAGCCTGATGCAGGGCTCAATCCCAGGACCCCATGGGTCATGACCTTGAGCCCAAGGCAGATGCTCAGCCGACTGAGCCACCTTTTTTTTAAACCTTAAATGGGTATTTATTGAGCTCCTATAAACTGTTTTTCATAAAATTTAGGAGTTTGGGGCCATATTTTCTTTGAATATTTTTTCTTCTTTTTTTCTTCTCCACTTTCTCTCTTTCCCCTTTCCAGAAATGCCATTTTACATATGTTGGTGTACTTGATGTTGTGCCACAGGTCTCTGAGTGTGCATTCATTTTTCTTCAGTATTTTTTTCTATGTTCTTCAGATCAGGTTACTTCTATTGCTGTGTTTTAGTTCACTGATTCTTTCTTGTGCCATTTCAAATATCTAGAATTTCTATTCAGTTCTTTTTTAAAATTGACTATTTCTCCATAGATAGTCCCTATTTGGTAAATCATTTTCATCACATTTCCTCCTTTAATGATTTGAACAATAGTTACTTTACCTTATTGCGCATATTTAAAGAGCTTCCTTGAAGTCTTTAGCTGCGAAATTCAACATCTGAGTCTATTCAGACTCCATTTCTATTAGCCGCCCCCCCGCATAGGTGACACTTTTGGATTTTTTTTTTTTTTAAATGCATGTCTTATATTTTTGTTGAAAATCGGGTAGTTTAGATAATACAACTCTGGATTTTTATTCCCTCCTCAACAATGCTGTTGTCATTCTTAAAATGATTTACCTGGGCTTAAACTGTACAATCTGTCTTCCCTACAGTGTGTGACTATTGATGTCTCTGCTCAGTGTTTTTAATTCTGATTTTTACCTTTAGTTTAGCTTCATAGGGCTTGGCTCTATATCTGCAGAATTTAGTGGTTAGTGCATGATTTGGGCTGTTGGTGAATGAATCTGTGTGTGGGTTGGGGAATGTGTTAAAAAAGTTCAGTCAGCTTTTTGTTTAATTTTTAGAAGTGAGGAGTGGCAGAGGAGAGGGAGAAAGAGAATCTCAAGCAGGCTCCATGCCCAGTACACACCCTACTCGGGGCTCTATCTCACAACCCTGAGATCATGACCTGAGCTGAAATCCAAAGTCAGATGCTTAACCGACTCAGCCATCCAGGGCCCCTTCAGTCAGTTTTCAAATCTACTTTGACTTTCACTTTATTGTGAGTTCTCTCAGATTTTCCCCACACATGTATGGTTTCCCAGTAAGCCAAAAATATTTGGAGAGCTTATTGACCCATTCTATAGCTCTCTCATTTTGGGGATTTTTCTGTCAAATTTCTGACTGTCTTACTGCTGGCTCTATCAAGGACTATATTCCCAGGCCAGTAGAGCTGTGGATTTTCCCTATTTGTCTCTTGCTACTGAGTCCACTATTTTTTTTTTTTAAGATTTTATTTATTTGACAGAGAGAACAAGCAGGAGGAACAACAGAGAGAGAGGGAGAAACAGGCTCCCCACTGAGCAGGAAGTCCAATGTGGGGTTCGATCCCAGGACCCTGGGATCATCACCTGAGCCAAAGGCAGACACTTACTTAACCAACTGAGCCACCCAGGTGCCCATGAGTTCACTACTTTTATTAGTAATGCTGCTAGCCTGGATTTTCAACTACTTTTCCAAATAGAGTTCACCTTCTGTGGCAACAAGGTTCTTCATAGCTTTAGTAAAACTACTGTACTGACTAATCTGAGAGGGGAGTTGGGAGAACCCACAAGCAAGAAAGCTGCAAATTCCTCTTTTTACCCAAATTTATAGCTGTTATAAATATTCCTCAATTCGTTGTGTACTTTGGTTGATTTTCAGGACCCTAAAGTAGTCACTTTTGATGATTTTGTCTAGTTTATATTTATTTGGGGGAAGAGGATTTGCCAACCTCCCCATGCCATCACAGCCAAAATTTCTGTTCCTTTTATTTGTAAATTTATCATAATCAGAGTTCACAGTTTGTACATTAGCTATCTTTGAACTTGGAGTTTTGCTTTATGGCCTAATAAGTGGTCAATTTTTTTAAAGATTGATTTATTAGTTTGAGAGAGAGTGTGTGCCTGTGCAAGTGGGGGGAGGGGCAGAAGGAGAGAATCTTCAAGTGACTCCTGCTGAGCGAGGAGCTGGACTCAGGGCTTGATCTCATAACCCATGGGATGATGACCTGGGCTGAAAACCAAGGGTTGGATGCTTAACCAAATGAGCCACCCAGGTCCCCCCAAGTGGTAATTTTTTATAAAGATTCCACCTACACTTGAAAAGATAAAAAAGCCTCTGAATTTTTGAGTGTACTGATTTGTCTATTAAATCAAGCTGGCTAATTATGTTGTTCAAATATTCCAAATCTTTACAAAGTTTGATAAAAAACAGATTTTTTATTGTTAAATAAAAAGAGTTCTATCATAGAGGAGTTATAACATTTGCTGTACAATTCTATTTTTCCTTAATATTATCTGAGTCCTGTTTATTAGGCTCAGAAGTCTAGAATTGTTCTATCTTCTTGGTGAGTTGAACCTTTTCTAAATAAAAATGATCTTTTTTTGTCCTTTTGTTTTAAAGTCTATTTTATCTTAAAGCCTATTTTGTCTGTAATTTGCATAGTGATACTAGCTTTCTTTTCATTTTAATTTAATTGATATATTTCTTTACTGTTGTTTTACTTCAGTCCTTCCATATCCTTACATTTTAGGTATCCCCTTAGATAAGGTGGATTTCCTACTCCCTAATCCGATTTTCTGTCTTTTAACTAGTGGTTTGGTCCATTAACATTTATTGTGATTATGGATATATTTGGGCTTGTTTCTACTGTCTTATTTTATACTTTCTATTTTTCTCAGTTTTCCTAGGCTTATATCTCCCTTCTTGATTTTTTATTAAGATGTTCTTTATTTTCTTATTCCTTAGGTTTCTTATTCCATTCCAAGTTATATCCCCTATTTGCTTAAATCTAATGTTGATCAGTATGTTAACACTTCTGAATAATACACAGACCTGAGGCTACTTTAACTCTGATCACACCATTTGAAACACAGCTCCCCCCCCCCCAATATTTAAGTATAGTTTTTTAAAATCCCACAAATTATACATTATTTTTATTGTATTCCAAGGTTTCCCAGTCTCAGCACTATTGACATTGTAGGCCAGATAATTCTTTGTCGTGGAGGGTGAGAGAACTACCCCGTGCGTTGAAGGATGATGAGCAGTAATCCTGGCTTCTACCCACTAATATGCCAGTGGCATACTTACACCCTGCCTAGTGGTAACAAACTTTTCTCCAGACAGTACCAAATGTTCCCTGGGGACAAAATTATCCTTTGTTGAGAACCACTGTTGTATACAGTATTTACCTATATAGTTATCTATTTTTGCTCGCTTCTGCATTATGTACCTCCCTTTTGGCATCTTTTTTTTCTTTCTGATACATTTCTTACTTCCTTTGGTGAAAGATTATTGGTGGTAAAGTCAGTTTTAGTTCCCTTTTATTCTCCAATGATAGCTTAGTTGGGTGCACAGTTGTGGGTTCATTTATTTTCTCTCAGTACTTTGACCATGACATTTCATTGTATTTTGACTGTCATTATTGCTATTGAGAAGTTTTCTGAAAACCAACCAGTAGTTATTTTGTCAGGATTTTTTTTTTAATT
The DNA here is from genome assembly GCF_963455335.1 of Martes martes. Taxonomy (NCBI): domain Eukaryota; kingdom Metazoa; phylum Chordata; class Mammalia; order Carnivora; family Mustelidae; genus Martes; species Martes martes. The sequence goes on along the minus strand of NC_137895.1, from coordinate 86,197,509 downwards.
TTCTGGCTGTATTCAGACTTCTTTGGTTCCCCCCCCCCCAAAACTTCATTACAGTGTTTGAAAAGGAATTACATTTTGTTCTGGATATCCATTTGTATTGGAATATCCATTTTACTCATGGATATCTGGATTCATGTTTTCCATCAGTTACAGAAAAATTTCAGCCCAAATCCATTGAATATTGCCTCTCCTCTATTCTCTTCATTTGTTCGTTCTTGCACTCTCATTAGATGTATATTTGACTTTCTTATCCCATTTTTCTTATATCTTACTTTCTGTCATAATCTCTTCTTTTTTCTCTGTGCCACAGTCTAGGCAGTTTCTTCAGATATATCTGCTGGCTCACATATTTTCTCTAGAGCTGAGTCGAATATGATGCTTAACTCATCCAGTGAGTTACAAACTTTAGCAGTTACATTTTTTTCATTTTTAAAGATCCTATTTGGTTCTCTCTTATTCTTTCTCTCTCTCTCTTTTTAGAGATGGGGGAGGGCCAGAAGGAGAGGGAGAGAGAGAATCCCAAGTAGGCTCCATACCCAACATGGGCCCCAACACAGGGCTTGATCTCACAACCCTGAGATTATGACCTGAGCTGACATCAGACTTACCCACTGAGCCACCAAGGCACCCCTGGTTCTCTTTTAAATCTGCCTGGTCATTCTAGATAGTCTATTGCTTATTTCTAATTCTGTTTTTTAATTTCTTCAAACAATTTACATATACTTATTTTGTATTCTACACCTAAAATATTAATATCTGAAATCCTTGGGGGATTTCTGTTGAGTTTCATTATTATGGCTTTTCTCCTAACATGTTTGGTGATCTTTGATTGTAAGCTGATATTTGGTTGATTTTAATCTGTGGGAATCCTAAGTATTTTCAGACCTGGTACTAATTTAGTCCATTGAGTTTATTTCAATTATTATATTTTTTATTAATTTTTTTTATTTTTTTTTAAGATTTTATTTATTTGCCAGAGAGAGAGTACACACAAGCAGGCAGAGAGGCAGGCAGAGGCAGCGAGAGAAGCAGGCTCCCTGCTGAGCAAGGAACCCGATGCGGGACTTGATCCCAGGACCCTGGGATCATGGCCTGAGCTGAAGGCAGCGGCTTAACCAACTGAGCCACCCAGGCGTCCCTTATTAATTTTTTTTTAGAGAGAGCACACACGTGAGCTGAGGGGGAGGGGCAAAGGGAGAGAGAGAATTTTTTTTTTAATTTTTTTAAAGATTTTATTTATTTACTTGACAGACAAGAGATCACAAGTAGGCAGAGAGGCAGGCAGAGAGAGACGGGGAAGCGGTTCTCCACTGAGCAGAGAGCCCGATGTGGGGCTCGATCCCAGGACCCTGAGATCATGACCTGAGCCAAAGGCAGAGGCTTAACCCACTGAGCCACCCAGGCGCCCTGGAGTGAGAGAATCTTAAGAAGGCTCCACACCCAGTGCAGACCCTGACGTGGGGCGCGATCTCACAACCTTGAGATCATGACCTGAGCTGAAATCAAGAGTCAGACACTTAACTGACTGAGCCAACCAGGTGCCCCTCAATTATATATTTTTAAATTATTATCATTGTTTGGTTCTTTTATATAGCTCCTTTTTATTCATATTTTTAAGCACATCTTTTATTTCTTGTACTATATTAAATACCTTTTTATTATTTGATCCCAATATCTGACATTTTTGCAGGTCTTTTGATGTCTGTTGTTCCTGCTGACTCTTACTCATAATACCTTATTTGCTTTGGTGTTTAGTGATTTTTAAAATTATAATCCATTTTCATTTAAACTTTATCAGGTGAAATTCTTTTGAGGTCTTAGATGAAATTCAGTTTCTATACAAATGATGTGCATTTGATTCTCTCAGCCGCCTAGAGACCTTAACAGTCTATGACCTATTTAACCTAAATCCTAAGCCTGAGTCTTTCTATTCAGAGTGATTTGGGGCAGCAACTCCATATGAGTGGTATTTGCAATTACATGTTTTCTGGGAAAATTCCTACCTTTTTCCCTTTAATGAAGCAGTTTTCCTAGAAATCCTGGGGGTGGGGGTGGAGGTTGAGGATGCTTTGGTTTTATCTTGTTCTTTAAAAAAAATAAACTTAATTTCATAATAATTAGAGTCACAGGAAGTTGCAAAAGTAGTACAGTGAGGTCCAGGGTACTCTTTATCCTGCTTCCTGAAATGGTTGCATCTGTGTAACTGACGTACAATATCAAAATCAAGAAACTGACATTGGGGGGGGTGCCTGGGTGGCTCAGTGGGTTAAAGCCTCTGCCTTCGGCTCAGGTCATGATCCCAGGGTCCTGGGATCGAGCCCCACATCGGGCTCTCTGCTCCGTGGAGAGCCTGCTTCCTCCTCTCTCTCCCTGCCTGCCTCTCTTGCCTACTTGTAATCTGTCTGTCAAATAAATAAATAAAATCTTAAAAAAAAAAAAAAAGAAAGAAACTGACATTGGTACAATGTGTGTCGCTCAGCGCCACTTAATCGTATGTGTACATTCTTAACCATTGCCTCCACAATTAAGATATGGAACTATTTCACCATCACAAAGATCTCCTTTAGGCTACCTAGCCTTTTTACACCTAGCAACCAATAATTAGTTCTCCATCTCTAATTTTGTCATTTTGGGAATGGTATATAAATGGAATCATATAGAATGTGTCTTTTAAAAATGGCTTGTTTTCACCTAGCATAATGCCATCTAAGTTGATGCACATATCAATAGCTAATTCCTGTTAATTGTTTAGTATCATTCTGGGTTAAGGATATACAACAGTTTGTTTAATCATTCCCCTAATTAAATATGTTTACTTTTTCCCAGTTTTGGGATATTACCAATAAAGCTTTTGTGAATATTTGTGAACAGGTTTTTGTGTGGAAATACGTTTTCACTTCTCTGGGATAAATGCCCAGGAGTGTGATTGTTGGGTCATATCATAAATATATGTACGTGTGTGTGTGTTTTTTTTAAAGATTTTATTTATTTTTGTGACAGACAGATATCACAAGTAGGCAGAGAGTCAGAGAGGAAGGGAAGCAGGCTCCCCGCCAAGCAGAGAGCCCGATGCGGGGCTTGATCCCAGGACTCTGAGATCATGACCTGAGCCAAAGGTAGACGCTTAACCGACTGAGATATCCAGGCGCTCCCATGTGTGTGTTTTTAAGAATTATATCTCTGGGGGTGCTGCAGGGCACAGTTGGTTAAGCAACCTACTCTTGGTTTCGGCGCCGGTCATGATCTCAGAGTCCTGGGACTGAGCCCTGTGTCAGGCTCAGTGCTCAGCTCGAAGCCTGCTTAGGATTCTCTCTCTCTCTCTCCCTCTCAGAAGGAAGGAAGGAAGGAGGGAATGATATCTCTGGTGTTTGGTGCATACACATTTAAGATTTCTATGTCTCTTCTGTAGATTTACCTTTATATCATTGTTATGTTCCTCATTGTTCCTAGTAGTTTTATTTGCTCTTAAATCTACTTTATCTGATGTTAATGTAGCCATTCTTGCTTTTTCTTTTTTTTTTCTATTCCAGTTTTCTTTTGATTAATGTTGCCATGATATATCTTTTCCCATCCTTTTATTTTCAACCTGCCTGTATCGTATTTAAAGTGAACTATGTATAGATGAACTACACACTGCGTCATGAGTCTGACTCATTCTTGGAGTGTAGCCCTCTGGCTCCAGCTTGATGAGAATCTCCCCTCACACACTTGAGCGGCTTTGTTTTCAACGCTCTCAGGCCCCATGAGACCACAGAAATTCATATTCAGTGTTACTACTGGCAAATACCCTCAAGATAAAAGCCAAACTGCTTCAGTTACCTAAGTTCCCATCTTCACATTCAGTCCTTGACCTGTGTATTTTCTCTGTTAATAGTTTTCACAGGGGGATGCCTGGGTGGCTCAGTCGGTTAAGGTCTGCCTTCAGCTCAGATCATGGTCCCGGGGTCCTGGGATCCAGTTCTGCATTGGGCTCCTTGCTCAGCAGAGAGCCTGCTTCTCCCTCTGCCTGCTGCTCTCCGTGCTTGCGTGCGTTCTCTCTCTGACAAATAAAATCTTTAAAAAAATAAAATAGTTTTCACTGGGAAGGTTGGTGTGTGCGTATAATTGACCATGTTGCTGGAGAGCAAACTTAGTCCTTAAAACAGCTCTCTGTCAGGTGTTATTGCTCTCATCTTACAGATCATGACAATGTATGACAGTGTGAAAGATGGTATAATATAGTGGAAGCAAGAGTTTTGAGGCAGACCAATCTGGGATTGAATTTTTACTCCTCACTTAGCTGTGTAACTTTGGACAGCTTGCTTAACTTCTTTATTTTATTTTATTTATTCATTTATTTATTTATTAAGATTTTATTTACTTGTCAGAGAGAGAGTGTGTGTGTGAGCACAAGCAGGGGGAGCATCGGGGAGAGGGAGAAGCAGGCTCCCTGCTGAGCAAAGTTCCCAATATGAGACTTGATACCAGGACCCTGACATCATGACCTGAACCAAAGGCAGATGCTTAACCAACTGAGCTACCTAGGCATCCCTCATTTAACCTCTTTAAATCTGTTTATATATCCATGTCATAGTACTTCTCATAGGTTATTGAGGGCATTAAATGAGAAATGCATTAAGGGGCTTAGCATTTTATTAAGTACCTAGCCCTGAATAAATGGAAGCTACTTGGATCACTGTTGTTCTAACTGTTGTTAAGGAGTCAATAACTTGCCCATGGTCATTCAGCTAGTACATGGCAGGGCTGAGATTCAGGCTTACGTCTATGATTCTAAAGCCCATAGTCTTTTCCCTACACATGTTGCTTTCTTAACTTGTTTAAACAGCATTCACAGAGGAAAAAATAAAAATAGTTCTTCAAAGATCTTTCATACATCTATCTGTATCATATCTAAATAATCTACACTTATTTAACTATTTTAAAGTTGAGGGTTTTTTTTTAAGTTTATGTATGTACGTATGTATGTATGTAATCCCTATACTTAACATAGGTCTCGAATTCACAACTCCAAGATCAAGGGTTGCATGCTCTTTGGACTGAGCCAGCCAGGTGTTTCTAATCTACACATATTTTTTTTTTACAGATTCATTGATCCATTAAGGAGAGAGAAGAGGGAGTGTCAGAGGGAGGTGGGGAGAGAGAGAATCCCAAGCAGATTGGGATCCTCCCCGCTCAGTGGGGAGACTGATGTGGGGCTCATCCCAGGGACCTGAGATCATGACCCAAACCAAAACCAAGAGTCAGACGCCCAATCAACTGAGCCACCCAGGCACCCCTCTACACATATTTAAATGGCTAATTTCCATAGGGAATAGAAAAAAGAGTCTCAGCACTTGAACTCATATATTGCTAACTAGACTTTGATTCCATCAAGAACAGTTGGTACTTAATACAGTACTTAGCTATTCAGGCTGTAGAATAAGGAAGACCTTGATTTGTGCCCTAGCTTCTCAACCGCTCAGATCCACAACTCCTGGTCTGTTAAATGGGAATAATGACATTAACTTCCTAACAGGAATATTTTGAAGATAAGATAAAATAATATATTTAGAAAAAGGCATAAAGCATGGTAAATGCTCCCAAATGGTAACTATTTTTAGAACCAAAGGCAGAGACCATTTTCTACATTTATTTGTTCATAGTTCATAGTAGTTCAACCAGTCAATAATTAGTGCTCATTTGTGCACTAAAGAAAATATAGGGCACTCAACCTGTTTGATATTAAACAGGGTATTGAATTAAAAGGACACTAAATTTGATTCCTGACAGCCAGAAGCTTATTGTTTACAATAAGCAATCCTCTTACAGAGCTGGTTCTATCATCTATGAGTCTCAGAAACCTACAAAAACACTTAGAATCATCATTCTTTCTGAGAATGGTTAAAGGTTCAAATATGTTAGCAAGCATAACTGGAGAAAGTCTCTATTTCTGTTTTGGAAGATAACTTTCTCTTTCCTACAAGGAAGAAAAAAAATACAAGAAAAGAAGACTTTTCCTTTTCAATGGTTTATAAAGACCTATTGCTCAAACTCGTGATATAAAGAGATGAATATACAAAAGGGTTCACCCTCTCCAATAACCAGGAAAAAATGTATAAATAAAATTCAGACTGTAATTACCTTCTTCTTCTGTTCTTCCCCAGCCGCTTATGAAACACTTTGTGTTTTGGTCCAGTTTTTGGAAGACATCAAAAGGCAGACAAATAGGCTGAATATACTCAGTATACCTCACTGCTTTTTTTAAGTGAAATAGTGCAATATCATTTACGTAATTTTCCAAATTGAAGTCTGGATGGATAATGATTGCTTTAACTTTTATCTTCTTGGAGTGTGGATGATGATGCCCTTTTAAACTATTAGTTCCAATCACAGCTCTCCACATTAAAGGATCTCTGAAAGAGAGTAAATGGTATTATAAACATGTTATTTTAACTAGATAAATATTCTCAATCTCCTAGTTTTTCATTTTTCTCATGTTAGATTAGAATAGAATCCTACTTTCATGTACATGAGGTCACATCAAATAAAAACCAATATATCATGATGTAGGAAAGGAGAAAAAGATCAGTAGAACAGAGGGTCCCCAGGTTCAAGTATATGACATTTTAATATATGATTAAGGTAGCACCTCTTATTTGTGGACAAAAGAATGAATGACTTGATAAATGGTATTGGGACACCTAGCTAACTAACTAGTTTGAAAAGTGAAATAAGGTGGTGCCTGGGTGGGTCAGTGGGCTAAAGCCTCTGCCTTCGGCTCAGGTCATGATCCCAGGGTCGTGGGATCGGGCTCTTTGCTCAGCAGGGAGCCTGCTTCCTTTCCTCTCTCTCTGCCTGCCTCTCTGCCTACTTGTGATCTCTGTCAAATAAATAAATAAAATCTTAAAAAAAAAGAAAAAGAAAAGTGAAATAAAATTAAATCTCTGAAAAACATTAAACAGTAAAATAAACTTGATTAAATGTTTAAATATAAGAAATTTTTTCAATATAAAAGTCTCCTTTTAGAAATACATAAGGTGGTATGTCTGAGAGTTGCTTCAAAATAATTGAAGGAAGGGGTTGATGAGGATAAAGATGAAATAAGTTCAGGGATGTGTTGGTAACTTGAAGCTGGGTGATAGGCTTATGGGAATTCATGAAACTATTCCCTTTACTTTTATAAATTTTGAAGTTTTAGAATGAAACATTTGTATATTAAATTAGCATGAGAATTATAAAAATTAAACCAGAAAGAAAATGTAGATGACTACATAACAATGATAGCACTGATGTAAAACAGGAAGCAACTAATGGATCTTGACAATCTTAAAAAAACAAAACAAAACAAAGAACAAGTAAAAAACCAAACTGAAAAATCTTTTGCAAGTCAAAACCAACAATTAAAATGTTAAGCATTTAATAGTTGTTACATTTGGAAGTGGATTGGGAAGGAGGACTTTTTACTTTATACATTGTTTACAGATGCTGAAATTCCTTTTCGTCCTTCAAATTGGCAAAGTTTATGAGTGTGTGTGTGTGTCTGTCTGTCTGTCTGTCTGATAATGCTCAGGACAAATAACAGTTATAAAAACAAAGGAACACTTATTCATGTGGAATGTATAAACAGGTATCTTGGCAGCATGTACCAATAGTCTATAAAAGTTGCGTTGTATTTTGTTTTAAGATTTTATTTATCTGAGAGACAGCAGGGGGAGGGGCAGAGGAAGAGGGAGAGAGAGAATCACTAGCAGACTCCTTGCTGAGCACAGAGTCCAACTCAGGATTCGATCCCAGGACCCTGAGATCATGACCTGAGCCAAAACCAAGAGTTGGAAGCTCAACTGACTGAGCCACTTAGGCACTCCAAATTGCACTGTAGATATTTAGCTATCTTAAAAATGGTTTAGGCGACCTCTAGAAAGTTTACCAAAAAAATTTAAAGCCCTAGTTCTATTTTGTATAAAAAGAAATCATTGCTTTAAGCTACTTTGAAATAATGATTGTTCTTTTCTTTTCCAAACTTATTCAATTTATATTCCTTATTCACTTCAATTTATATCAGACCATAAGATGAAAAAACAGGCTGTGTACACTGAACACTGCAAAACATTGCTGAAATCAAAGAAGACCTGAATAAATGGAAAGACATCCCTTGTTCATGAATTGGAAGGCTTAATATTATTAAGATGACAATACTGTCCAAGGAGAGCTACAGATTCAATGCAATCCCTATAAAAATCTCGATATTTTTTGAAGAAATAGAAAAACCCATCTTAAATTCATACAGAATGTCAAGGGACCCAAATAGCCAAAATAATCTTGAAAAAGAAGAATGCAGTTGGAGGACTCACATTTCCAGACTTCAAAACTATAGCAAAGTTACAGTAACCCAAACAGTATAGTACTGGCAAATATATACACACCCCAATGAAAAAGGGTAGAGAGCCCAGAAATACAGCCTTGCATATGGGCTCAAGTGATTTTCAACAAAAGTGTTGAGACAATTCAGTGGGGAAAGGACAGGCTTTTTCAATAAATCTTGCTGGCAAAATTGTATATGTACATACAAAAGAATGAAGTGGAACACTGACCTTATACCATATGCAAAAATTAACTCAAAATAGATAAAGGCCTAAATATAAAAGTAAAACAAGGGACTCCTCAGTGGCTCAGTTGGTTAAACGTCTGCCTTTGACTCAGTGGGGGGGGGAGGTCCTTGCTCAGCGGGCATCCTGCTTCTCCCTCTACCTGCCACTCTCCCTGCTTGTGCTCTCTCTCTCTCTGACAAATAAATAAATAAGATCTTTAAAAAAAAACTGGAGAAAACCTTCATGATACTGGATTTGGCAATGATTTCTTAGATATAACACCAAAAACACAGGTAACCCAAAAAATCAAATAAATAAATGGAACTTCTTCAAAAGTAAAAACTTTTGTGTGTCAAAGGACATTTTCCAAGAGAGTGAAAAGACAACCCACAAAATGAGAGAAAATTTTTTCAGATTATATATTTGATAAGGGATTGATATGAAGAATATAAAAAGCACTCCTACATCTCAACAAAAATCCCAATTAAAAATGGGCAAAGGATTTAAATGGATACTTCCTTTTTTTAAAACTTTTTTTTAAAAGATTTTATTTATTTATTTATTTGACAGAGTGATCACAAGTAGGCAGAGAGGCAGGCGGTGGGGAGGGGGGGCTGGAAGCAGGCTCCCTGCTGAGCAGAGAGCCTGATGCGGGGCTCGATCCCAGGACCCTGAGATCATGACCTGCGCTGAAGGCAGAGGCTTAACCCACTGAGCCACCAGGCACCCCTAAATAGATACTTCTTCGGAGAAGATATACAAATAGCCAATAAGCACATGGAAAGATGTTTAACATCATTAGTCATTAGAGAATTGCAAATCAACCACAGTGAGATACCACTTCACACTCATTAGGACAGTTATGATAGTAGTAGTGTAAGTGTAAATAGTGTAAGTAATAGTGTAAGTGTAATTTTTTCTAATCCGTGTGGAGCACTGGGAAACAGAAAAAACAAATTTAAGAGATACTGCATAGAGAAAGCAAATTCCCTGGGTCACAGAGCTGTTGTTGATGCCGTTATCTGAAAGGCTAGAGAAGGAACAGGATTGGAGGAGAGATTTTATTCATTTTCCAACTTACTGAGACAGTGACTCCAGTAAAAACATATATAGTAGGGAGCTGGAAATATGACTCAGCTGGAAAGACTTGGGGTTTCCAGCACATGGTGATTGCTGAAACAGAAATAGATGAGACATCTCTAGAAGAGCATACAGATAAGGCAAGAGGATGAGTGGAAATGTTGCCATTTAGATGATGACAAAGACTCATCAAGGAAAAGGAGAAAATTAGAGGGGACTTAGAAATTAAGAAAAGAGATAGTTTCTAGGAGAACAGTGGTCAGCTTTGCCACATTATGAAGATCAAATAGGATGGGGACTGAGAAGAGGTCATTGGATTTGGCATGGAGGGGGATCTCTAATAGTGTGTTTGGAGCACAGAAATAAGACTGCATTTGGCATTTTATAAGTCAGTGCAGATGAAGTAAAAGGGAGTCTCTCAAATAGAAGAGAAGAAACGGTAGGGTTCGTCGATAGGTTGCTTCGGTTTTTAAATAACGATGGAGTGACCTAAACATGCTTGAGGGTTGTAGGGAAGAAACCTGGGAGAAGACTGAAAAGTACTAGAGACAGTGAGGTATAATGCTACAGCACAGGTTGAAGAACCGGCTTTGGGTCAGGGGGCTGTTATTTAACAGCAGTGTGATCATGGGCAGTTACCACCTCTCCCTCATCTCTGGATTCCTCAAGTGTAAAACAGAGGTGATAACAGCTATCTCAGAGAGTTACTGGGAGGGCTTTTTTTTTTTTTTTTTAGATTTTATTTTATTTGAGAGCAAGCACAAGCAGGTGGAGCTTGTGCTTGTGCTTGTCCTTCTGTCCCTCCAGAAGGAGAGGGAGAAACAGACTCAATGCTGAGCAGGGAGCCCGAGGCGGGACTCGATCCCAGGACCCTGGAATCACGACCTGAGCCCAAGGCAGACACTTAACCGACTGAGCCCCCCCAGGCTCCCCAGGGCTTTTTTTTTTTTTTTTAACACAGAATTATATGTAACATCCTTAGTACCTCATCTCGGAGCAAGTCTTTGATAAATGTTTGTTCTAAGAAGGAAAAAGGGATAGTTGATGGTGCAAGGTTTAGGAAATGAGGGGGACTGGAACAGAGTGTAGCAAAGTTAGTCCTCTGAAAAGTAGAGAATATGCCTCAGTAATGTCTGTTGCCTCAGCAGCTAGACCAGTCCCTAGCATATAACATACATTCAGTCAATGTTGAATAAAGGAGTGAAAACTTCAATAAGATTTAGTCTTGAGAAATGTTAAGTGGAATATGACAGTATCTTCAAATGCTTGGAGGAGGAATTGGGTTAAATATATATGGCTTCAGAAAGCAGATTTAAAAAAAAAACAAAACAACAAAAAACCAAGACACTTATTTCAACATAAGAAAAGCTTCCTAAGAATTAAAGCTGTCTGAAAATGAAATTATATTCTTCCCAAGGTAGCAATCCATCATCACGAGAGATGTCTCAAATAGAGAGCCGTATGGGATAGTTATGGTTATGTGTGTGGGTTTCATTCTGGCAAACCTGGAGTTGATCCTTGATTTTGTTGCTCTCCAGCCATGAGCAAGGTACATGAGAATGCCTAAGTCTGGGATGTCTGGGAGGCTCAGTCGATTAAGCATCTAGCTTTGGCTCAGGTCATGATCACAGGGTCCCAGTATCAAGTCCCACACTGGGCTCCTTGCTCAGTGGGCAGCCTGCTTCTACCTCTGCTTTCTCTCAAATAAATAAAAAAAAAATCTTAAAGATAGCATTTTAAGGGTGCCTGGCTGGTTCAGTCAGTGGAGCATAGGACTCTTGATCTTGGGATCATGAGTTCAAGCCCCATGTTGGGTATGGACTCCACCTAAAAATAAATAAATAATAGGGGCGCCTGGGTGGCTCAGTGGGTTAAAGCCTCTGCCTTCGGCTCAGGTCATGATCCCAGAGTCCTGGGATCGAGCCCCACATCGGGCTCTCTGCTCCACGGGGAGCCTGCTTCCCCCCCCCCCTCTCTCTCTGCCTGCCTCTCTGCCTACTTGTGATCTCTGTCTGTCAAATAAATAAATAAAATCTTTAAAAAAATTAAAAAAAAAATAGCATGCTGTACAGGCATTGTAAAGAACAGAATCGATTCCAACCTCTGAAATTCTTCTTCTAGATCTCTTTCTGTACCCTTAATTTATAACTTAGTATCTTATTATTTTTCTACCTCAATTCCTCAGAAGGTAAGTTTATGGAACTGAAATGTATGTTTGAAAAATGTAGTATACAGGGGCACCTGGTGGCTCAGTCAGTTAAAGTGGCTGCCTTCAGCTCAGGTCATGATCTTGGGATCCTGGGATCAAGCCCTGTGTCCAGCTCCCCGCTCAGCAGGGAGTCTGCCTGCCTCTCCCTCTGCTCCTCCCCCATTCATGGGCGCATGCGTGCGCTTGCTCTCTCAAATAAATAAAATCTTAAAAAAAAAACAAAAACAAAAAACTATGATCCAATGGTGAGAAAGAAAAACACATGGTTACCATACAATAATTTTAAAAGCTAAAGACAATTGTCATTATTTAAAGCACAGTCTGACAAATTCCCATAGGCCAAATCTGACTGTCTCCTATTTTTTAACAGTCCATGAGGGGAAAAAAAAGTGTTTTTTATACTCTTAGATGGCTGGAAAACAAAAACAAAAATACTATTTTCAAATTTCAGTGTTCATTAATAAAGTTGTATTGGATCACAGAACATTTATTCAATTGTATTGTCTATGGCCACTTTGGTCCCATAGTGGCAGGGCTAAGTCATTGTGACAGAGTCCTTAACATTTTTTACTATTTTACTATTTTACAGAAAGCATAAACCTCTGATTTATAGGATTCATTTCAACAAACAGTGTGCTAGTGTAAAACATTATGGCTACTTGTAAACACACAGCTTAACTGAACATGGCTGAAATCAAATGGTCCTCTACTACTACAAAGTATCCCCCAAGAGAATAAAATAGAGGAGTTGTGCTCTGAATACATACCTAGTATCCTTAGTGCAGTGGGCAGCTGTGAGGACCCACTTACTTTTCACTAAGCTTCCCCCACATATATGAGCAAGAATTTTGCCTGATTGAATCTGCAGGCTAACTACCCATGGCCATGCGCCAGTTTGAGCTGCTGTGCCCCCTACTATCCGGGACCCTTCCAATATATCTGCAAGTGGTGCTGTCCCACAATCTAAAAATAAAAATCATATATTATTTGTACTGAACATCTGATGATATGTATTCATAATCTTAACATACTAACAGAATCTTTTAGATTCCTATTTTAAAAAACAGATAAAGCAATCTGGATACCTAAGGCTTGCCCATATTTTGGGGGGGAAAAATCTTGAAGGAGATTTAAGACAAATATGCCTTAAATGATCACTACAAATAGAAAGGCATTAAATCAACACAGTTCGTTAAAACTCTATTCCCCCAAAATCTAAAAAGGAGGTAAGTTTCTCTGACCAGGTATCACGTTGTTTCCCAGACAAAATGGCAATTAAAGAGCCTGGGAGTGGTGAAGCAACAACTATACTTCTAATATTTGCTATTTGACTGTTGGGTGAATTTTTCTCAAGTGTAGTAGGACAAGGTCAACTACCAGCCTTTTCAACTCTGAATTCCTAACCTTTAAAGTGGGAATGACAAACCTCAGAATGTTTTGAGCATAAACAGCCGCGCTCTACAAGTGTATGGCATTTTTGCTACGATGACTACTACACTGTCATAATTAACCAGACTGCGTAGGTCTGTACATTTTAAAGGCAGTTGGGCCAGCAGAAAAGGAGGGAGCCAAATTCACACACTGCAGAAGTGGGCAGCACGCACGGGAAGCTGTTCAAAGAAGGGAATGAACCGATACTGCCCTCTGCGGCCCCCGCTTCCTTCATGGCCTGGAGCACCTTCCGCCCCCCTTGCGCGGCCTCCCGCCACACAGGGGCACTGGCCTGCTCCCGCCAGGAGCTGCGCCCAGTCCTTCCGGGGAGTGAGTGGAGTCCGGAGTCAGGGAGAGTGCTCCCCACGAACAGCAGCACGGCGCTCAGGAGCCCCAGCCCCATTTGGAAACTCCTGGTGGGCAAGATGGCGGCAGGCATGGGCTGCCTGCGTAGGCCGCGAGCTCGAGGCCTAGGAGACAGGCACGCGGGGTGGGAGGGCCAAGCCCGCCGAGGAAGCCAGGGGTGTGGCGGTGGGAGGCCTGGGAGGCTGGTGCGGTTGCCGGGATGCGTGAGTCCTTTGGGTGGTGTCCGAGTTGGCGTCCACTCATTGGACAGATGCAAGGGAGGAGCCTGCGCCCTGCAGGCCTCTGAGTGCTCATTAATGGGCCAGACCCACTGGCTTGTGCCATACAGCTGGGCTTTTGTGCTGAGAGGGGAGTGGAGAACAACTGGGCCCTGCTAGCTCAGACTTGTAGGGCCCGGAAGGCTTCCAGAAGTAAGGGCAGCTACACGGAGGCGTGTAGGCTGGGGAAGGGAGACAGAAAGCAGAAGACAGAGCAAGTGCAGAGGTTGGGATCTGATATGAGACAGACACAAGGAACCCAAATTCTGTGACAGAGATCTGTCTCCTTATTTTTCCATTGTAGTTTGTCTTCAACCCATCACCTCAGGGTGAGCTGATAAAATCAAATGGAAGGACCTACAGAGTTAAGGACAGGAGCTGACTGATGGTAACTGTGTGCGCACTGGCTCTCCCACTCTTTCGCTCGCTCTCTTTCTCCCCTCTCTCCCCCTTCAGTCCCTCGCCTGAGAGAGAGATTATTCCTGGCCCCTCTCAGAACCCCTGAGATGCCCTCTGACGTTCTAAACTGTGGGGAGAGGACACGGATAAGTCTCTCCAGTTAACTGAACCACTGAACAAGCAGGTATCAGCCTCACACTGTGCACGCATGCTGAGATACCACATCACAGGAGGGCTGCTAAGACCCGGCCCTCCTGGGGCACCTGGGTGGCTCAGTCAGTTAAGCAGCCAACCCATTTTCTGTGTGGGTCATGATCTCAGGGTCATGAGACAGAGCCCCGAGGTGGGCCCCGGGCTGGGAGTAGAGCCTGCTTAAGATTCTCTCTCTCCCTCATTCTCTGCCCCAACCCCTCCTCTAAAAAAAGAGAGAGAGAGAGAGACCTGGCCCTCTAACCCAGAGAACATTATAACTTGGTCAGCAGAGAAAATCACGTGGGGAACAAAGAAGTAAGTGGTGACACCTAAACCAAATACAGATTCAGACACAAGGGATCTGACTGTCTGGGAAGGGTCCCCGAAGTTGGGGGGTATGAGTTGGCCTAGATTGAGGGGAAAGATCGAGAGGAGGAAGGAGATGTAGTGAAGACCAGTCCCATGTCAACGTGAAAGGGAGAGTTTACCCGTCCTCCGCCTTTTTGTTCTATTTGGGCCCTCAGTGGATTATATGGAATGACACGTGTGTACATTGGTGAGGACAGATCATCTTTCCCCCCATCTGTGGATTTAATGCTAAACTCTTTCAGAAACACTCTCACAGACACACCCAGAAATAGTGTTTCACCAGCTATCTGGGCATACTTTAGTCAAGTTGATACATAAAATTAACCTTCATAGTAATAATAATGTAGTGCATATGTATTACTTTACTATTGTTTTTACTGTTTGCTATTGTAGAGACAAAAGAGACAAGCCATGCCTCACCAGGATATGTAAGAGAAAAAATTAAGTTAAAGGCTTCTTCCTGGTTTTGTATTTGATTTGATTCTGTTTTGAGTCCAGAATCAACATGTTTGGCCCTTCTTCCCTTTCACAGAGTCATTTAATATGGTTTTTAGATATTCAGGAGTAAGCCCAGAACTTGCTTCCTCCTTAGGGGTAAGGGCATTTATTGCTCAGTGTAATCGAAGAGAAATTTCTCAGTGTGCAGAGGAGGCCGGGGAAGAGGGAGGAAAGAAGCAGGCAGTGCAACAACATGGCAGAAAACCAGGCCTGAGCTAAAAAAGACATCTATGAGGGTTCCACAGGCTTAGGTTGACATTAACAACAGTGATATCTACTGTTTGAGGTTTTGTTTTTGTATTTTTTTTTAACATTTTATTGATTTATTTGACAGAGAGAGATCACAAGTAGGCAGAGAGGCAGGGAGGAAGCAGGCTCCCTGCTGAGCAGAGAGCCCGATGCGGGGCTCGATTCCAGGAACCTGAGATCATGACCTGAGCCGAAGGCAGAGGCTTAACCCACTGAGCCACCCAGGCACCCCTAATGTTTGGTTTTAAATTGTGTTATCGTTGCTATCTTGAGCTGTGCTGAAGGTTGCTTCTGTTAATGCCACACCTTCAGTAACAAGGGAACAGTGTGGGCTGTAGTAGTCTAGGCGGTTGGTCACATGATGGGGAATTAAAGTAGGGGTCAGCAACAGGACAGCTGCCTTGCTCATATTATCTCCCTGAGGTCGTCCTGGTTGGCAGCATTAAATCAAAGGTGGCTGCTAGTTGGGGCTTACAGGTGGTAACACGTGGGAAAGGAAACAGATTAGGACAGGGCTGCGCGGGAATCAGTGGTTGAGAGGTAGGCGATATTGGAGGAAACAAGGCGCAGCTTGGACTGACCCATGAAAGATTTCCTGTTCCCCAGGTATTTCAGTGGAAAGTGATACTTGAAAGGGAAGAAACACAGTTGGGGTGTGTTTCTCTGTGGGGGGATGTGATGAGATCGGGTATGGCTGTGAAAAGTCAAATGACAAGTCTTGCTGTGACAGATAACAGAGATTTTAACCAATTTCTTTGACATATTCTGATCAAAGACAGGTACATGTAGCCAAAACATGAAAAGACGTTGGAAAATGCAGTGGACCAGGAACTGCAGAGGTCCTGTGCCTGGATTTCCTCTGCATTTTCTAGATCTTCACTCTTCTCTCCTGTATTGTCACCTCCTTTCTTTGTGGGGCCACTCCTATCAGCAGACAAATGTTGTCTGGAGGGGTAGGCAGCCTTCCAAATTACCTCCAATTAGCCCTCTTCTGGTATTCACACCCTCATTAAACCCCCGCTCCCCACCGCCATTAGTGTTAGCTGGATTTAGTGACATGTTTCTAACAAATGGAAAATAGCAGAGGTGATGGGCTGTCGCTTCCAAGATTAGGTTACAAAAAGACTGTGACTTGTTCTTGATGGTCTCCCTACCTCTGTCACTCAGAGGGAAGCTGGCTGCCTTGTGAGTTGCTCTGTGGAGCAGCCTGTAGCAGTAGCCAGTGAGGGAGAGAGTTCTCTCTCTTACTGCCCAAGAAGAACCCAATCACACAGCACACTGCATGAGTGGGATGGGAAGCAGGTTCTCCCTGGGTCAAACCTTCAGATGAGACCACAGTTGTGGCTAACACCATAATTTCAACCTCATGAGAGACCTTAAGCCAGAGGCACCCCACTAAAGATTCTCTCCCCAACAGAAACTGAGCTAAGTTCCTAACTCATTTTATGAGGCTAGCATTACCCTAAACCAAAACCAGACAAAGATATTATAAGAAAACTATGGACCAATGTTTCTTATGAACAAATGCAGACGTTCTCAATATATTAGCAAATCAAATCCAACAGTGTATAAAAAGAATTGTACACCATGACCAAGTGCCATTTATCCCAGGTATGCAAGGCTCGTTCAACATTTTATTTTTGAGCGGGGTGGGGGGGGGAGATGGGGGAGGGGCAGAAGGAGGAGAGAGACTCTTTGTTTCTTTCTTTCTTTCTCTCTCTTTTTAATTTTATTTGTCAGAGAGAGAGTGTGTGTGTGAGAGTACAGGCAGAGAGAGAAGCAAACTCCCTACTGAGCAGGAAGCCCGACGCAGGACTCAGTTCCAACACCCTGGGATCATGACCTGAGCCAAAGGCAGACATTTAACCAACTGAGCCACCCAGGCGTCCCAAGGAGAGACAATCTTCAGCAGACTCCATGCTGGGGTTTGGGACCCGGGATTGGCTGGGTGTGTGGCGGGCAGGTGTCAGGGCTGACTAGGTCTGGAGTTGTACTCCGCTTGGGGCACATCTGAGTTAGTTCTAGAAATCTTTTTAATAAAAGTATTTTATTATGCAGACTTTAAATATTAACAACAATGTGCATATCCACGTACCTACCACCTCGTTCACTACTTTGGTTTTACTGAATGTTTAAACCATGTCAAAAAATACAGTACAGTGTGTACACAGTTTGTTTATTTTTGGTGGACAGCAAAGCAAGGTCTATTGAGCGACAGCAAAGTGATAGTACAAAGCTCCCAAGGAGGGAAGAAACCATAGGGGGTTGCCCCAGTGTATGTACAGTTTAAAGAATGACAAAGGAATACTCACTTAAGAAAAAAAAATTGATGTTACTCTTGAAATCCCCTGTACACCCCTCCCTGATTCTCTCCCTTTCTCTTTCCTTCAGAAGTAACCAGCATTCTAAATTTTGTATTCATTATTCCATTGATTCTTTTTATAAACCTGAGAGTATAGTATGGTAGCCACTAGCCACAGGTGACAATTAAGTTTATTTATCTATTTACATATATTTATTAGAGAGAGTGAGAGAGCGTGCAAGCAGGGGGAGCAGCAGGCAGAGGAAGAAGCAGGCTCCCCACTGAGCAGGGAGCCTAATGCGGGGCCCAATCCCAGAACCCTGGGGCCATGACCCAAGCCAAAGGCAGATGCTCAGCCGACTGAGCCACTGAGGTGCCCCAACAATTTAGTTTAAATATAAATAAAATAAAATAAATATTCAGTTCCTCAGTCATGTTAGCCGTATCTCAAGTGCTTCATAGCCACATATGTCTGGTGGTTACCATAGTGGACAACAAAGTTATAGAATATTTGTATTATTTCAGAGAGTCCCATTGGGTAGCTCTGCTCTATGCAATATATTGTCAAATTTTGCTTGTTTCTGAACTTTATATAAATCGAATCATACAGTGAGCTTTCTCTTGCAGCTAGCTCTGTTTCATTCAGTATTAGGTTCTTGATGTTCATCCATGTGGTTATTTATAGCTGTAATTAATTTACTTTACCATATACATACTGCAAATAGGACACAATGTATTTATCTACTTTGGAATCTATTGGTGATGGACATTTGATTTATTTGCAGATTTTTGCTATTATAGCTAATACTGTGGTACCTATGAGCATGGGTTTCTCTGGAAGGTATACCAAGTTAAGGTGGCTGGGTCACAGAGAAGACATACTCTCACCTACTCTAAATAATATCAAGCTATTTTCCAGAATGTTGTAAAACCTACTCTCCAACTAGCAATGTATAAATGTTCCAGTTGTTCAGATTATCACCAACTCTAACTTTTTACAAATCTTGTGGGTATGAATTGAGAACTCCATGGTTTCAACCTGCACCTTTCCTGATTTTGAATGAGTTTGAGTATTGGAATATTTTTTCATATACTTAAGGGGACATTCATTGATTATTGTGCAGTAAGTTTCTGTTCAGGTGTTTTATTTCTTTATCTTTGTCTTAACTAATTTCATTAACCAGTAGCCCCTTATCTTTCTACTGTCTCCATGGTTTGCCTTTTCCAGAATGTGATATGATTAGACTCATACAGTAGGTACCCTTTTCAGATGGGCTTCTCACTTAGAAATATGCATTTAACGTTCCTTCATGTCTTTTCATGACTTGATAGCTCATTCCTTTTCAGTGCTGAATAATATTTCATCATCTGGATGCACCATGATTTACCCATTCACCTACTAAAGGACGTCTTGTTTGCTTCCAGGCAATTTGGCAATTCATGATTTAGCAATTATCTACGCTTTTTTTTTTTTTTTTTTTTTGTCAGAGAGAGAGAGAGAGCACAGGCAGACAGAGTGGCAGAGGGAGAAGCAGGCTCCCCGCGGAGCAAGGAGCCCGATGTGGGACTCGATCCCAGGACGCTGGGATCATGACCTGAGCCGAAGGCAGCTGCTCAACCAACTGAGCCACCCAGGCGTCCCTCACGCTTTTTTTTTTTTAGTAGGCTCCACACCCAGTGCAGAGCCCAGTGCAGGGCTCAGTCTCACAGCTCTGAGATCATGACCTGAGCTGAGATCAAGAGTTGGACACTTAACCCACTGAGCCATCCAAGCGCCCACGTAATTTGGCAATTATGAATAAAGCTGCTCTAAACATCCATATGCAGGTTTTTGTGTGAACATAAGTTTTTAGCTCCTTTGGGTAAATACTAAGGAGTGCAATTGCTGGATCATATGGTAAGAGTTTGGTTAATTTTGTAAGAAGCTGCCAAACTGTCTTCCACAGTGGCTGGACTGATTTGTATTCCCACCCACGCTGAATGGTGTTGCTCCCCATCCTTGTTAGCATTTGGTATTATCAGTATTCTGGATTTGGACCTTTTTCTTTTCCTTTTTCTTTTTCCTTCCCTTTTCTTTTTCTTTTTCTTTTCCTTTTTTTTTTTTTTTTTTTTTAAGAGGGAGCAGGGGAAGGGGAACCAGGGACAGAGGGAGAAGAGAATCTTAAGCAGGCTCCGTGCTCAGCACAGACCCTGATGCAGGGCTCGATCTCATGACTCTGAGATCCTGACCCAAGCTGAAATCAAGAGTCAGATGCTTAACCAACTGAGCCTTCCAGGCAACCCTGGATTTGGGCCATTCTAATAGGTGTCCAGTAGTATCTTGTTTTAACTTGCATTTCTCTGATGACATAGTATATGAAACATCTTTTCGTATGTTTATCTGCCATCTGTAGATCTGCTTTGATCAGATTAAAGTCCATTAAATTCTTTGGCTTTAAAAATTTTTTAATTATTATTAATTTTTGTACTATCAAGTTTTAAGAGTTCTTTGTATTTGGGTAACATTCCTTTATCAGATACGTCTCTTGCAAATACAGCTGACCCCAGAACACTGGGGGGGTTAGGAGTGCTAATCCCCACACACAGTCAAAAGTCTGCATATAAATTTTGACTCCCCCCAAATTTACTAACAGATTGCTGTTGACCAGAAGCCTTACTGTTAACATAAACAATTGATTAATACATATTTTGTATGTTATATATTTTATATACTATATTCTTACAGTAAAGTAAGCTATAGAAAAGAAAAATGTTATTAAGAAAATCATAAAGAGATAATATCTTACAGTGCTGTACTGTATCAATACAGTAAGTTTACATCTATTTACAAGATGAATCATCTGTCATTACATACATCAATACTGTCTTATGATACAAAACACTATATACATATTGCTAACACTAGACATCAAAAGTGAAAATATAATGTGAAAAATGCATATTTATTTATAGGTATAATGATTCATACATTAATGACAATGAATCAGCACTGTGATTGCTTTACGGTAGCCTTGTGTATACACTGGTGAATTAATCATTGTAAAAACTTTATGACAGGAGCACCTGGGTGGCTCAGTCAGTTAAGTGTTCACCTTCAGCTCAGGTGATGAACTTAGGGTCTTGGGATCGAGTCCTACATCAGGCTGTCTGCTCAGCGGTGAGTCTGCTTCTCCCTCTGCCTTTGTGATTGCTTTCACTCTCTCTCAAATAAATAAAATCTTTAAAAAAATTAAAAAATAAAACTTTATGACATAACAGCATATGTCAGTAATATTTGTAATACAGGATTGGAAACATTGTCACATTTTTAAAAACCACTTACCTGTGATGATAGGCCAATGTGAAATTTCTCCAGTTACAAGACAGAGGTGTACTGTATAATGTCATTCTTTGAAAGCAGTTATAGGGGCACCTGGGTGGCGCAGTGAGAAGCGTCTGCCTTGGGCTCAGATCATGATCCTGGGGTCCTGGGATTGAGCCCCACATCAGGCTCCCTGCTCAGTGGAGAGCCTGCTTCTTCCTCTGCCCCTGGCCCTCCTCCCCACTCCTGCACTCTTCCTCCCTCATAAATAAAAATTAAAAAAAAATTTTTTTTTGAAAAGAAGGCGATACACTTTAAGGAAAAAAGCAAAGTTATAAAATAGTAAGAAAACGAACATTATTAATTTTAAATATGCCTGTGCAAGGATCGGCCCTCCACCTCCACCCAAGGCTTGCACGTGCTGAGCCCCGGGTTGGATGTTGAGACAACGACGACGACGGTGACACGGAAGCGCCTGCGAATCCTTGCCCTACAGGTATTTGCACATGAAGACGCACACACGACAGACGAGCTTATTACCTGTATTTACAGCTCGCTGCGTGCAAGTGGGTCATCCTAACGCTCTTCATCCTCGTGTCTTCATGTGGCGTAGGCTCAGGAGCAGGGAGCGGCCTCGGGTGACGGAAGCAAACAGGCAGATGAGGGGGCAGGAGAGGCAGGCGCGCCGCTGGGTGTTATTTGCCGGAAATACCTGGCAGTTTCTGTCTGGTTTGCTTTTTCATTTCTCTGAAAATGATTCCATGCGCTGCTGATCCTTCTTCCTCCATTTCCTTTTAGTTTCGGGCCTGTCTCTTCGAAGGGTCCCAGGCGTAACCGATAGCAGAAGCAGCCGTGACTCAGGGGAGCCTTTCTGTCAGGTTCTGTGGCGGCGGTTTGCTTCCCGGCACGGCTGCTTCTCCATCTTCTCACTGCCCAGCCGGGTGCCGAAGCACTCACCTCCGTCAAGTCCTCTGCTGTTAATTCCTCTGGCATGGTGTCTGTTAGCCCTTGAATTTCTCCAAAATTCATCTACTGATACCCTTCCCCACCTACCTTTCTTGCCAGATCCATATTCTTCATGATTTGATTAGCTCTGTTGTAAATCCAGTGTCCAACATCTGGACACCGTTCTCCCCAGCAGGAATCGGTTGTTTCGGGCTTCATGGCTTTCATGACTTTTTCTGTGACAGTGATGGCCTCTTCCAAGGTGTGATCCTTCTAGATCCTTCATGATGTTCTGTCAGGGTTCTCTTCCATAGTGCTGACCATCCTTTCCCTAGAGTACCACACGTAATGATACTTAAAGTTTCTTTTCCCCTGATCTAGAGGCTGAATCAGAGACATTGTGTTTTGGGGGCAAGTAGACCACTTTGATGTCTTGGGCATTGAACTCATGGGGTTCAGGGTGGTCAGCGGCATTGTCCATTATCGAAAGAGCTTTAAAAGGCAGTCTCTCACTGACACGGTACTTCCTGACTTTAGGGACACAATCAATCCAGAAAATCCAGTTCTTGTTGTCCAGGCCTTTTTGTTGTACAGCCAAGATGGCAGCGGTGTGCTTTTCCCTTTAAGCCTGGGGGTTCATTGCTTTATAGATAAGGGCGGTCCTGATTGCAAATCTGACTGCATTTGCATGAGAACGTAAAGCTAGCCTGTGCCTTGAATTCTGGTGCTTGCTTCTCTTCCTTACCAATAAATACCTTTTGTGACATTCCCCCCCCTCCCCCCAGAACAGGGCACTTTAAGCTGAATAAAAAACCTGTTCAGGGGCGCTTGGGTGGCTCAGTGGGTTAAAGCCTCTGCCTTCAGCTCAGGTCATGATCCCAGGGTCCTGGGATCGAGCCCCACATCAGGCTCTCTGCTTGGCAGGGAGCCTGCTTCCCCCTCTCTCTTGCTGCCTGCCTCTCTGCCTACTTGTGATCTCTGTCAAATAAATAAATAAAATCTTTAAAAAAAAACAAAAACAAAACCTGTTCAGGCAGCTGTCCTTTCTCCTCAGTAATTTTTTTTTTTAAGATTTTATTTTATTTTATTTGACACAGAGAGAGAGAGATCACAAGTAGGCAGAGAGGCAGGCAGAGAGGAGGAAGCAGGCTCCTCAAGCAGAGAGCCAGATGCGGGGCTCCATCCCAGGACCCTGAGATCATGACTTAAGCCGAAGGCAGAGGCTTAACCCACTGAGCCACCCAGGTGCCCCTGGTTTTTTGGGTTTTTTTTTGTTTTTTTTTAAATGGCATCTGGGAACTCATCTTGCAACCTCTTACGCTGCTTCTCCTGTTACCTTGACTTTTCTTTAAGCCAAACACCTTCTTTTGCTGGCATTAAATTCTCCAGCTTTAGAGCCTCATCTCCTTTGCTTAAAGTTGTCATATAGTGATTTTTATTTTTCTCACATCCTATTGGAGTCTGTGGGTGTGCCTTTCTTTCTTTTTCTTTTTTTTTTAAGATTTAATTTATTTATCAGATAGAGAGCACAAGTAGGCAGAGAGGTGGGCAGAGAGAGGGGGGGAAGCAGGCTCCCCACTGAGCAGAGAGCCGGATGCGGATGCGGGGCTCGATCCCAGGACCCTGAGATCATGACCTGAGGCTTTAACCCACTGAGCCACCCAGGCGCCCCTGGGTGTGCCTTTCTTACAGCAGTCCTGCACCCCCATAAAAGCTGCACTTTTAATACAAGATGGAAAGGTATTTCACAAAAAGTGCAAGGGTTTCTGTGCCTGCCACTGTAGCACAGCGATGTCTTCATGAAATTCAGTGCTCCTTACACTGGTTCATTTTTCTTGAAAAGGGGCATCACAGCCACAGACCTCAACCTCTGCTGCCTATCAAGCAATTAAACATTTTCTTGTCATGTCACGACTTTTCTCTGCTTCTTGGGAGCACTGCCAGCATCACTCGTAGCATTCGTGCAGATCCCATGGTGTCCTGCAAATGGCTTAGAGTACTGCCCTAAATATGGCGAAAAATACCAAGAACCAGGAGAGATCACTTTCTACTCTGATACGCATGCAGTTTACAGAAGAGATGAGCTCCTCATAGGGTTGGGGCGATGGTGTGATTAGCGTCACTTAGGTGGCTTAGGTGGATCCTTGCACATTCACGCTCACTGCAATAGCAACAGGAGGTGGCTACGAAATTTCCAGTAGTGCGGGATATAAGGGATATGTGGATATACAGCGGTTAACCTGCAGTCAGGATTTAATATTGCATCTTTGTTTACATCTCTTGGCTGAATGGCACGAGGACAGCCAGAAGTTTTGATACATTTTAACTTTTTATAATAGAGTTGTGATATTTTATGGTAATAACGGTAGGATAGACTACTGTCTACAAACATTTTTATGCGTTTATGACATATCTAACTTTTTCTTAAAATTTTTTTTTGTTACTTCTAGGCTAAGTGGTTCATCTGCACCTCTTTTCTTTTTTTTTCTTTAAGATTTTATTTATTTGACAGACAGGGATCATGAGTAGGCAGAGAGGCAGGCAGAGAGAGTGGGGAAAGCAGGCTCCCTGCTGAGCAGAGAGCCTGATGCGGGGCTCGATCCAAGGACCCTGAAATCATGACCTGAGCAAAGGCAGAGGCTTAACCCACTGAGCCACCCAGGTGCCCCATCCTCTTTTCAAGTTAGATAAATCTTCCAAAAGGGGCGACTGGGTGGCTCAGTTGGTTAAGCGTCCGACTCTTGGTTTTGGCTCAGGCCATGATCTCAGGGTTGTGAGATTGAGCCCTGCTTGGGGCTCTGTGCTGGGTGTGAAGCCTGCTTAAGATTCTCTCTCAAAACAACAACAACAACAAAAAACCCAACAACAACAAACCTCTAAAAAATATTCCAATATATTTACTAAAAGAGATCAATGTATAAGTGCATCCACTCAGTTCAAATCCATGTTGTTCAAGGGTCACCTATATTTTCTCTGGGTCTGTGGTTTGTCTTCTTCTTGTCTTCAAGTTGTCTTTCACAGGGCAGAAGTGTTTAATGAAGTCCTGTTTATCAATTCTTTCTTTCATGGCTCATACCTTTGGTGTTCATCTAGTCTGCCAAGTCCAAGGTCATATATGTTATTTTCCTGTGTTCTACGACTTTCATACTTTTTTTTTTCCACTTTCACACTTTTGTGTTTTACATTTATGTGTGTGATCCATTTTGAGTTAATTTTTATGAAGGCTATAAAGTCTGGGTCTAGATTCTTTTTCTCACATGGATGTCTGAGTGTTCCAGCACCATTTCTTGAAAAAACTCTCTGCTCCATATTATTGCCTTTGCTCCCTTCTTGAAGATCAGTTAACTATGTTCATGTGGGTTTATTTCTGTGCTCTCTGTTCTTTTCCACTGATCTATTCTTTTGCCAGTATCAGCCTGTCTTGATTACTAAGGCTTTATAGTGTGTCTTGAAGTCAGGTACCGTCAGTCCTCCAACATTATTCTTCTCCTTCAACAGTGTATAGTCTGTTCTGGGTGGTTTTTCTTTTTTTTTTTCTTTTTTTAAGATTTCACTTATTTATTTGAGAGAGAGAGAGAGAGAACAAGCAAGGGCAAAAAGGATGGGCAGAAGGAGAAGCAGAGCAGGGAGCCCAACGTGGGGCTCGATCTCAGAACCCTAGGACCATGACCCGAGCAGAAGGCAGACACCTGACTGACTGATGCACCCAGGTGGTTCTTTTTCCTTTCTGGGTCTTTTTCCTCTCTGTATATCCTTCAGAATCAGCTTGTTGATACCCATAAAAGAACTGGGGATTTTGATTAAGTTTGCACCAAGTCTGTAGACCAAGTTAAGAAGAACTACCATCTTGACAATATTATCTTTCTGTCCATTAACATGGCATACTTCTCCATTTATTTAGTTCTTTGATTTCTTTTATCAGAGTTGTAGTTTTCCTCATACAGCTCTTGTACATATTTTTGCTAGATTTATACCTAAGTGTTTCATTTGGGGGGTGGCTAATGTAATTGTTACTGTATTTTAAATTTCAGATTCCAGTTGTTCATTGTTGGTATATATGAAAGCAATTGACTTTTGTATATTAACCTTGTATCCTGTAGTTCTGCTATAATCACCTGTTAGTTCCAGGAGTTTCTTTATCGAATCTTCTAGATTTTCTGCATAGATGATCATGTCATCTGTGAATAAAGACAATTTTATTCTTCCTCCCTAATCTGTATACCTTTTGTTTCCTTTTCTTACTTCATTAGCTAGGACCTAACAGTATGACATTGAAAAGCAGTGGTGAGAACTTGCCTTGTTCCTGACTTCAGTGGGAAGGCTTTGGGTTTCTCCCTAGTAACTGTGAGGATAGTTGTAGGGGTTTTTTTGTTTGTTTGTTTTGTTTTTTAAAGATTTTATTTATTTATTTGACAGACAGAGATCACAGATATGCAGGCAGGCAGAGAGAGAGGGAGAGAGAGAGGAGGAAGCAGGCTCCCTGCTGAGCAGAGAGCCCGATGTGGGGCTCGATCCCAGGACCCTGAGATCATGACCTGAGCCGAAGGCAGAGGCTTTAACCCACTGAGCCACCCAGGCGCCCCAGGGTAGTTGTAGTTTTTTTGGTCGATATTTATCAAACTGAGAAAGTTCCCCTCTAGTCCTTGTTTACTGAGAGGTTTGTTTTTTTTTAAATCATGAATGGGTGTTGAATTTTTTCATATGCTTTTTCTGCATCTATTGTTATGTGATTTTTCTTCTTTAACCTATTGTGATGGATTGATTTTAAAATGTTGAACCAGGGGCACCTGGGTGGCTCAGTCTGTTAAGCATTTGACTCTTGATTTCAGCTCAGGTCATGATCTCAGGTGGGGAGATGGAGCCCCAAACCAGGCTCCACACCAGGTTTGGAGCCTGCATAAGATTCTCTCTCCTTCTCCCTCTGCCCCTCCCCCCAACCTCCCTCCCTCTCTCAAAAATAAATTAATAAAGTAAAATAAAATACTGAACCAGCCTTGCATACCTGGGATAAATGCTACTTGGTCATGGTATACAGTTCTTTTCATACACTGTTGGATTTGATTTGCTAATATATTGAGAATGTCTGCATTTGTCAATGAAAAACATTGGTCTGTAGTTTTCTTATAATATCTTTGTCTGGTTTTGGTTTTAGGGTAATGTTAACCTCATCAAATGAGTTAGGAAATATTTCTTCTGTTTATATTTTCTGAAAGAGATTGTGGAGAATTGGTGTAATTTAATTAGTATAAATATCATTCCTTAAGTGTTTGGTAGAATTTACCAGTGAATCCATTTGGATCTCGTGTTTTTTACTTTGGAAGGTTATTCATTATTGATTTCAATTTCTTTAATAAATGTAGATCTATTCAGATTGTCTATTTCTGTTCATGTGAGTTTAGATTGTGTCTTCTAATGAGTCGGTCTATTTTATCTGGTTATCCCATCTGTTGGCAGAGTTGTTCAGACCATTCTTTATTCTTTTAGTGTCTGTAGGATCAGTAATGATGTTCCTTCTTCCAATTTTAATACCAATTTTTGTCTCCTTTTTTTCTTAACCTGTTTAGAGGCTTGTCAATTATATTGATCTTTTCAGGGAACTAGCTTTTTGTTTTGTTGCTTTTTCTCCATTGATTTCCTGTTTTCAATTTCATAGATTTCTGTTCTAATTTTATTATTTTTCTCTTCTGCTTAATTCTAACTGAATCTAATAATATTTCCCTGTTTCTTTCTTTCTTTTTTTTTTTTTTGGTGACTTGTTTAGGATGTACTTTTTGTGATCCACTTAAGAAATCCTTCCCTAGAGGCGCCTGGGTGGCTCAGTGGGTTGAGGCCTCTGCCTTTGGCTCGGGTCATGATCTTGGGGTCCTGGGATCGAGCCCCACATCGGGCTCTCTGCTCAGCGGGAAGCCTGCTTCCTCCTCTCTCTCTGCCTACTTGTGATTACTTGTGATCTCTGT
The DNA here is from genome assembly GCF_963455335.1 of Martes martes. NCBI lineage: Eukaryota > Metazoa > Chordata > Mammalia > Carnivora > Mustelidae > Martes > Martes martes. The sequence goes on along the minus strand of NC_137895.1, from coordinate 86,169,387 downwards.
CAAGTAAATAAATAAAATCTTAAAAAAAAAAAAAAAAGGAAATCCTTCCCTAAGTTGAGGTCTTAAAGGTATTCATTACATTACCTTCTAAAGGTTTTTATAGGTTTTGTCTCTCATATTTAAATCTTCCATTCACCCAGAATTGATTTTTGTGTATGGTATTTGGTAGGAATCCAGTTTCCATTTTTCCTATGTGAATAACCAGTACTTCCAGCACCATTTTTTATTATTCCAGCACCATTATTAGTTTCTAAACTTTTGGTATGGAAAAATCACATATATATAAAGATAGAAGAATAAACTCCATGACAATTATCATTTCATGGCCAATCTTGATACATTTATATCCCTATCTACTTTCCCCCACCACCAAAATTATTTTGAAGTAAATTCCAAAAATTATGTAATTTTAAAATAAGGTATTTTAAAACATAATTGCAGGGGCTCCTGGATGGCTCAGTGAATTAAGCCTCTGCCTTCAGCTCAGGTCATGATTTCAGGGTCCTGGGATCGAGGCCCGGATAGGGCTCTCTGTTCAGCAGGGAGCCTGCTTCCTCCTCTCTCTCTGCCTGCCTCTCTGCCTACTTGTTCTCTATCTGTCAAATAAATAAATAATCTTAAAAAAATAAAACATAATTGCAACACCATTATCATACTTAAAATAATTATAATTCTTTAATAGCAACTCATTAAATAAATACAGCATTACCCAGATACCCACAAAAGACATTACAAGAACACAATAGTGCAGACCAATATCCCTCATGAACAGAACACAAAAATCTTCAATAAACATTAATGGATCAAGTCCAGGATTAATAAAAAAGATTATACATCATGACCAAGTGGTAGTCCTCCTGAGAATGCAAGACTGATTCAATATTAGCAAATCAATTAATAAAACCTGTCATGTACACAAACTAATAAAAGCTACATGATGATATCAATGGGTGTAGAAAAAGCATTTGATAAAATTCAACATCTGTCCTTGATAAAAAAAAATATATACATGTATCATGAACTAGGAACAGAATGAAACTCCCGTAATATGAGAAGTGGCTTCTATAGATAAACCAAAACAAAAATCCTACAGTTAATATTATACTTAATGTTAAAACTGAGTGGTTTTCCCCTTAAGACTGACAGAAATTAAGAATGAAGTCCATTCTTACCAATCCTATTTAACATTGTGCTAGAAATCTTAGAAGTAAAATAAAGCAGGATAAATTAAAAACATACAGGTTATAAAGATATAAAATTTTGTCTATTCCCGGATGACATTATGGACATTAAACTCCCCTACCCCACTCCCAGGGCTATAAATAGCTATAAGAAAAAAAAAGTAATAATTAGTTATAAATCTAAGAAAATATATGCATGGTCTCTATGCCAGAAAGAAAAAGAACAAGAGAAAAAAATCTGAGGAAAAAAATTTAAAAAGATCTAAATAAAGGAGATATGTTGTTTATGGATTAGGAGCCTAAGTATTGTTAAGATGTCAGTTTTTCCCCAGTTGATCTATATCTAGGTTTAATGCAACCCAATAAAAATCCAGCAGGATTTTATATATATACACACACACATACACACACACACACACACACACACACACAGGCAAGTTGTAGTACTTATTTATTTATTTTAAAGGTTTTATTTATTTATTTGACAGACAGAGATCACAAGTAGGCAGAGAGGCAGGCAGAGAGAGAGGAAGAGAAGCAGGCTCCCCGCCAAGCCAACTTGGGGCTCGATCCCAGGACCCCGGGACCATGACCCAAGCCAAAGGCAGAGGCTTTAACCCACTAAGCCACCCAGGCGCCCCAAGTTGTAGTATTTATATAGAAAAGCAAGGGAACTAGAACAGCCGAAACAATTTTAATGGGGAAAAAAAATCCCAAAAACAAAAAATAAGACTTAGTAAGAATTCGTACTACTTGATTTCAAGACTTACTATAAAGCTACAGTAATCAAGACTGTGGTTTTGGTGAGAAGATAGACACATCTAGATCAATGGAACATGGTAATATGAAACCAGTCCTTTGAAGAATTTGTTGAGACTTACTGCCCAATATCTGGTTCTTTTTATGAACACTCTTACGTGTTTGAAAAGAATGACTTCTAGGTTTGTAGTCTACGTTGAATTTCACTGATTTTAAGATGCACGTTTTTCACGTTTAAACATCTCTGAAATCGGTATGCATCTGGCCATCACTGGCCTGTCATACTTTTATGAGTGGTGGTTTTCACTTCTTCCTGGTACTTAAGGGGCGCCTGGGTCATTCCGTCGGTTAAGTCTCCAACTCTTGATCTCAGCTCAGGTCTTGATCTCAGGGTCTTTCTTACTTGTACTTAAAATAATAGTATGCCTGATAATCAGTATATTAGGTCAAGTTTTTTACTTGTTCAAATCGATGTCTTTACTGATTGTTTTCCTGGTTTTTGCATTGATCATGAGAGAGAGATGTTGTAAACCTGCTAAGATTGTTCCTTTTTCTTTCTCATTTTATTTCTGCATTTTGCTTCACATCCTGATCCTGTATTATTATGAGCATTCAAGTTTAGATGTTTTATCTTCCAGATGAATTGAATCTTTTATCATTTTAGAGTGACGGTCTTGTCCCCAAGTAATGTTTTCTTTAAAGTCTATTTTGTTGGGGTGCCTGGGTGGTGCAGTTGGTTAAGCTTCCTACTCTTGGTTTTGGCTCAAGTCATGATCTCAGGGTTGGGAGATCGAACCCTGTGTTGGGCTCCAGGCGCTCAGCCTGGAGTCTGAGATTCTCTCCCCCTCTCCCTCTTGGTTCACTCTCTCTCAAATATTTTTAGAAAGTCTATTTTGCTCAATATAAACATAGCTATACCAGTGCTTTCCTTTGTCTAGTATTTGGTATAAATTTTTCCATGTTCTTCCTTTTAACCCTGCTGTATTGTTAATTCATAGAAATTGCATTTGATTACTTATGAAGATAATGAGTAGTGGGCAAAGAAGTAATGTGGTCTTTTCATTTTCCTTTTTGAAATTCATTGCTCTAAGTCCATTTTTGTTTAGTTTTTTGTAAACTTAACCTAAGTGTTATTTGCAGAATGCTTCGGAATTAAGAAACATTTAGAGGGGAAGGAAGCCTTTTTTCCAGCTGTGGTATTAAATAATCTAATTATTTTCGGTAGAAAATGAAAAGCTTTGATGTTCATTTATTTTCCCCAAAACAAAGTATTATTGCCATAGATAAAATCCCAAGTCTTGTATGGTCTTCTTGACCTTTTATTTAGAGAATGGCACATTATTAAGATACCATTTATGGACTTCTAAAAAAGACAATTATCATCGAAACTGTTATTTATGGATTCATGTAGTTAATATAAAAACACGAACTTGGGGGCACCTGGCTGGCTCAGTGGGTAGACAATGTGACTCTTGATCTTGGGGTTTTAAGTCCCAACCCCATGCTGGGTAGAGAGATTACTTAAAAAAAAAAAACAAACCTTTATTAAAAAAAAGAAGGGCTGGACCCACACTAAACTCACGGTAGTGGTCTCCTTTAGGAAGAGAAATTGGACTAGGGATCAGAAAATGATTGGAAATAAGGATAACAGAATGTTAACATTTGTTATTCTGAATGACGGGTGTACAAGAATTTGATATGTTAAACTTGTGTAGTTTTTTTATATGGTTTTCAAAGTTTGTAAAACTTTCGTGATTTTAAAATGAAGGCTGCCATCTAGTGGACACATTTAAATAGAACTTTAAAATAATCTTTGCTAATGGTTCCATACAATGGAACAAAGCTTTTCAGACACTTCAACACAGATCAGAATGTACATAATGAAGGTTAAGACCACAGACTATTGGAGTTGATTACACTTAGCTCTGAAGCCTAGTTTTTTTGTTTTTTTTTTAAGATTTTATTTATTTATTTGGCAGAGAGAAATCACAAGTAGGCAGAGAGGCAGGCAGAGAGAGAGGAGGAAGCAGGCTCCCCGCTGAGCAGACAGCCCGATGTGGGGCTCGATCCCAGGACCCCGGGATCATAACCCAAGCCGAAGGCAGAGGCCTAACCCACTGAGCCACCCAGGCGCCCCTGAAGCCTAGTTTTGTTATTTACTGTGTGATTTGGGCAAAGTATCAAACTTCTCTATGCCTTCGGGAGTTAAAACCCCAGACCTTTTTTCACTTAAACATTATGGTGCAGCCCTATGACCCAGATAAGCACTGCTCTGGACTGTGGGGACATGGGAAAGCACAAGAGAGCCTCCCCCCTAGGGTCTAGTAAGGAGGAGAGACTACTATTTTACTTTTTTAATGGAATTAGTGCCCTTTTATGTATTTATCTTTCAAGTTAAGCTCTAAAAAAAAAAACTTCAAGCTCTAACCCAACATGGGGCTTGAACTCACAACCGTGAGGTCAAGAGCGGCATACTCTACCGACTGAGCCAGTCAGGTGCCTCAAAACTACTAGGATTGAATAGTTAGATACTAGCTTTAAGTCCCAGATCCCTGGTTACTAAAGACTCAATCTCTAATGCCTAATGTTTGCTATAAAGAAACTTACAATAGGGGATAGAATTACCAGAATGTGTCTCTTTAAAAAAAAAAAAAAAAGTTAACTGGCCTAAACCTCCAAATAACTGTCCTTGGAAAGATTTCTTGCCAAACTCCCTAGCACAGGCTTCTGAACTCTACAACCTTAATATAAGCATTCCTTTACTTTGTTTTACAGTAAAAACAAGCAGTATTTATTAAAAATAAAAATATTAGATTTTCATATACTTTGACATTGTTTTATTCTAATCTGTGACTTTCCCTTTAAATCAAGCCTAGTCCAATTTCACTGATTTTATATCATTTTTATAGCATCTTTTCTGAGAATCTGAACTGCCATTACAACTATATAATTATAAGCCATAAATACTTATTTTTCTGTCATTCCTATGTCCATGTATTTTCATTGGAGAAAAACACATTTAACCAGTAACTTCAATATAATAACTGAATGAACAAATATACAGCTGACCCTTGAGTAACACAGGTTTGAATTGTGCAGGTCCATTTAAACATGGATTTTCTTTTCGATACAGTACTAGAAATGTATTTTCCTTGTGACTTTAATATTTTCTTTTCTCTAGCTTTATTTTGAGAACACAATTTATAATACATGGAACATACAAAATATGTGTTAATTGACTGTTACTGGTGAAGCTTCCGGTCAACAGCAGGTTCGTAGGAGTTTGGGGGGAGTTAAAAGTTGTGCGTGGATTTCTGACTGCATGGGAGTCCATGCCCCTAACCCCTGCATTATTCAAGGGTTAACTGTAGTAAGATTTCCAAAGCTCTAATACATGCCACTCAAGCGCTGCACAATAAAATTAAAGCGACAACTTATATACTCAAGCTTTGTTCATGGGCAGTAATTATTTCCATCAATATATAAATAAACTGATAATAAATTTATGTAAAACAGTAAATTGAACTAAGGAAATAATTTGTCTATTGAACTTTTGGAGTCTAATTTAGGTTTGGACTGTAATCACTTTCAAAATTTCATAAGCCCCTCATTGGATTCAAGTTAGAAAAACATCTTGAAAGATAATTTGGTACACATTTATGGAATCATCGGTATGCTTGCTCATGCCTGTTAACACATTGCTAGCCTAGGTAACTTGATTTAGTGAGAGCAAGGCCCTACACCCGAAGTCTGCAGACAGTGTTAAGTTTATAAATATTTATGATGTCCAGCTGTTAAGGCATTAAGAGCTAAACAATCCCTGGGACAGCCAAGCATTACATCTACCCTATATTATCTTTTAAAATTCTCTTGATATAACACATTGAGCCCGGAACTCCTCTTGGCTTTATACCAAATAGTAAGTGATATAAGTAATCCCATGGATGATCAAACTTCTTTTCACAAACTGCTGCCAAATCAACAGAGTTCCAATTTTTAAAATACTGTTAATGAAATTTCTCATTAAGATTGCACAAATTTGTCAATTAAAGTTTCTACATAATAGACTCGTTAACCATGTCCTAATAAACACTTGCAGAACAAAAAATTTAGCCACTTTTAGAACTGGTTCTGACTGAATCAAATATATAAAGATACCCTCTCTTAAAACAAGTTGTGTGGACCAGAATTTTAAATTTATTCTCATTTTAAAACTAGAAAGGTACTATAGTTAGTAAAATTAACAGAATGGCTATCAGGAAGCTTGTTGTTCACATATCAAGCAATGTATTTTACATTCAGCAAACTTAATTTTATCAAATATCCTTTAATTTCACAGACAATATGATACATATTGTATACGAAGCGCACAACAGTTTTGCAGTACAATTTCAAAGTGTATACAAACTGGAATACAGAGGTTAAACACTGGTGTACTGATGGGCATTCTTGAGCTTTGGATAAAACTGCATACAAAACTTGCAATTCAAATATTAGCCAATCTGGAAACTTTTCATTATATAAAAATGATACTTTGAGATGCAAAATATTTTTTTTTTACTAAACAAACTATATAAACATTTAAAATAATCATTAAAAACTCAACTTTAGAATTTATAAAGATTAGCTATAAAAATATATTGGCAGTCACTTTTCTTAGAAATGTACCATTCACTACATTACAAAATAGACTCTAACATAAAATTGCCTTAATAACCATACTATTTTAGAATCTGATAAACCTTACATTAAATTGGTTATAAAATCCTCTTGGAAAACTTTGGTATGCATCTTCAGAAGGTTTTTTTAAAAATACTCTAATATCATCTTAAGGGCCTGTAAACATTCCATTCTATTAAAGCACAACAGAATAAGTAATGTATATTCAACTGCATACAGAATACAGAATCAAAAAACAATTTATTATATTTTTGTAGAAAATCTCCATTCCCACAGTAACCAAAAAAACAAGCTATTTAAAAGTATCAAACTTTTAAACAGAAGTTCACTCTCCAATCTGATAAAAAAAAAAAAGTTACAAAATCACCACACTCCATTCATGTACCTTAGATGCCTTTTAGGACAAAGCCTCAAAAATAGTTAACCCAAGCAAGTCTCAAAACCCCTCTCAAGTCCAAAAAACAAACTTTAAAAAACCCATTTAAAAGATTTGACAATAGAACAAGTATACATAATCAGAACACATAATTTATATATTTAGTTATGTATTAGCTTTTCTATTTGTAATTTAGAATTTATTGGCAGAAATAAAACAGATACACACACGCACACAATTGAAAAGAAATTTAAGAAACAGTAAGAAAGGCAAACCTACAGGGTAAACTGATTTATTTTAAAAATCAGTTTACCAGATTTCATCTTATCTGCCATTTCTGGATTCTTGGTATTTAGAAAATTCAAACTGGTGAAAGTTCATTTCCTGCTTGTTGAGTAGGTTTAATTTTTAGAGTTTCCAGTTGTGCCAGTAACTTCCTTGAGGTCATTTTCCATTTTATCTTCCGTCACCACATCTCTTGCATAAGATATTTATCTCTGAGTTGCAAAAGCCTAAATAAAAAGCTTCATTTTTGACCTTTTAATTTATAAACTCCACTAAAAAGAAAAGAAATCCATCTAATTTTTAGGCAAGTCTGCAAAAATATTTTCTTTCTTAATCAAACACTTTTATGGGAATAAAGATCCTTCAAAGTTTTTAACTCTTCTATTAGAGTTTTGTTTTGATTTTCCAAGACCGCGACTCGATTTTCCAGGCATTTCACATATTCTTTCTTCTTTCTGCGACATTCTCGAGCAGCTTCTCTAAATATAAGCATTAAAAACCAGTGTTAGAAAAGAAGTTCACATTCTTTAAATGGTAAATGCACCTCGGTAATCCTCCCTGGTCATCTACAGACACCGAAATACGCTGATCTTAAGTGCAGAATTCATTCCGTTTGGCCAAGGCATGTACCTGTATAACCCACACACTTATCAAGACAGAACATCTCTGTTGTCCCAGAAAGCTCCTACAGGCCCATTCCTGGTCAGTCCTCTCCCCAGACAACTACTGTCTGATTTTTATCACCACAGGCGAAGCTTTTCCTATTCTACAGCCTCCTACAGAATATAGTCTTGTGTCTGGTCCTTTTTTTTTTTTTAAATAAAGATTTTATTTATTTGTCAGAGCGAGCACGCACAAGGAGGGGGAGCACCAGGCAGGCAGAGAAGCAGGCTTCCCACTAAGCAGGGAGCCCGATGCGGGGCTCAATTCCCAGGACCCTGGGATCATGACCTGAGTGGAAGGCAGACGCTTAACCAGCTGAGCCACCCAGGTGTCCCTGGTGTCCTTCACTCATATTTTTGAGGCTCATCGATGTTGCTGCTCCGTGGTTTTTAACCTCACTGTTGCTGGTGTTATTTCATTGTGCGACGATCACCACAGTTTATCGATTATTTGGGCTGTTTCTAGTTTCAAGCTGCTATGCTTATGTCTGTCTCTTTGTGAACAGATGTCCCATTTTTCCTGGATAAATACCAAGGAGCAAAATTTATGGGTCCTCTAGTTAACTTTTACACAGTTTCTTTAATTTTTACTTGGGTTTTAATTACAAACAGTGCTTTACACTCAGCTTTGTACATGTCCTCTTAGAATATTTTTTTAAAAAAGATTTTATGTATTTATTTGAGACAGCACGTGCAGGGGAATGGGGAAGGAGAAGCAGACTCCCTGCTCAGCAGGGAGCCTGACACGGGGCTCCATCCCAGGACTCTGGAATCATGACCTGAGCTGAAGGCAGGCACTTAACTGACTGAGCCACCAGGACCCCCTAGAATATTACATACATATAGTATTAAAAAAGTATTTTGAGTATTTTTCTATACTATATAATGCAGGTATTATTTGCAACTTGCTCTTTTACACATACAGTTTTAATGATATTTCTATGTTGGTAGAGATCTCTGCCATGTGAATATTTCATTGTTAATTCATTTTCATTTCCCTAACTACTACTGAGACTGAACATTTTTTGGATTGCTTATGTAAACTGCGTATTCATACCCCTTTTTCCATTCATACCTTGTTTTACGATGAGAAATTACAAACAACCTAATACTCTCTCTGTGCATTATACATATTAATCCTTTATCTTTTTTAAAAAGGATTTATGGGGCGTCTGGGTGGCTCAGTGGGTTAGAGCCTCTGCCTTCGGCTTGGGTCGTGATCCCGGGGTCCTGGGATCAAGCCCCACGTTGGATTCTCTGCTCAGCGGGGAGCCTGCTCTCTCTTTCTGCCTACTTGTGATCTCTGTCAAGTAAATAAATAAAATCTTTAAAAATAATAATAATAAATAAATAAAAAGGATTTATTTGTTTGAGAGAGTGAGACCATGCCTGCCCATGTGCATGCACATGCGGGGAGGGGGCAGAGGGAGAGAGGGTCTTAAGCAGACTCAGAACTGAGTGCAGAGCTCAACCTCGGGCTTGATCTCACACCTTGTGATCAGGTCCCAGACTGAAACCAAGAGTCAGATGCTTAACCAACTACCAAGGCACCCCCCCTGTTTTTCTGTTGTTTTCTAATCTGCCCTTTGATTTCTCACATTTTTATATCTTAAACCATAAATGCTTCTTTTTTAGTCTTTTTCTTGGCTTAGATTAAAATTCCATACATTGTACCTTCTTAATTTTGAAGATTCTATAGCTTAATTTTTCCACCATGAAATCTTTAATCCATCTGGAATGACTTTTGTATGTGATGTAAGATAGGAGTCCAGTTTACTTTTCTTTCAGATGTGGAGCTTTGTCAGCTAACATTTCTTAAATAACCTATCCTTTAGGTTAGGTATTGTAGGTTAGGTTGTACTTAACTAACACAAAAAGCTATTTCTCGGCTCTACCCTGTTTGCTAGTATTACTGTCTGCCCCTTTGTTTATGTAAATTTGTGGTTTGTGGGTTTTTTTTTTTTTTTTCGTTTTGTTTTTTTCCATCCAGGTGCCCCACTTATACCACGTTTTGATTATGGTGGCTTTAGAGAGTATGTTTCAATGCCTAACAAAACAAGTAACCTCTTTTTTTTCTTTTTTTCTTTTTTTAAAGATTTTATTTATTTACTTGACAGAGATCACAAGTAGGCAGAGAGGCTGGCAGAGAGAGAGGGGAAAGCAGGCTCCCCGCCGAGCAGAGAGCCCGATGTGGGGTGGGGCTCGATCCAGGACTCGAGCCGAAGGCAGAGGCTTTAACCCACTGAGCCACCCAGGCGCCCCAATGTTCTTGACCATTCTTTCTTTTTTCCCAAAGATTTTATTTATTTGACACAGAGTACAGGAGTGGCAGGCAGAGGGAGAAGCAGGCTCTTCATTGAGCAGGAAGCCCAATGTGGGGCTTGATTCTAGGATCCTGGGATCATGACCTGAGCTGAAGGCAGATGCTTAACTGACTGAGCCACCCAGGAGCCCCCATTCTTGACCTTTCTTGCATACTTTTTTCTTCCATGTAAACTTTCATCTTATTTTGTCCAATTCCATGGAGATCTATAGATACTAATTTGAATCACAATAAAATTATACGTGAATTTTGGAAGAACTGATATTTTATATTAAGAGTCCTCATCGGAGAACACTGATATTTTCTTTATGTTCCGACTGTTTTAGCTCTAAATACATTTTAAAAATGTGGATCCTATGCCTTTCCTATTGAATTTACTAAGTATTTTATGATTTGTCACTAATGTAGATATTACTTCCCATTACATTTTAAGATGGTAATTCACAGAAAAACTTAGTAATTTCCTTATAATCCCCATGGTTTTACAACTTATTATGGATTGGTATACATACAAAAGACTGTATGTGTTGTAGATGTAAGTTATGAAGCATAATGACAGAATGAATATATGTAAACCCAACACCGAACTTAACCAAGAGAAAATATGATCTATACTGTTGAAGAAAACCCTCTGTGCTTATTTTCTAAAACTACAACTTGTTTTCCCTCAACTTTATCTTTCTAATATTTATTCATGTTAAAGTGATCATTCACTCAGTCAATACAAATGAACACTCCCACTGTATAAACACAACCACAGTTTAGGTAGCCGTTCTGTTACTGATGAGTATTTCGGTGGTTTCCTGATTTTTGCTGTGTGAACATTCTTAGGCACACTTCCTACAACAGTTTCTCTCAGTCACATGTGCAGAATAAAACAGCTAAATCGCAGAGCATATCCAGGTCAACTATACAAGGTAAAGCCAATTAATTTCAAAGTGGCCATACTAATTCTCACTCCCGTAAGCAGTCTCTGAGTTCCACTGTTCCAATACCTTGCCAATTTCTGGTTAGACTTTAAGATTTTTGTCAGTTGGGTGGGGATAAATGATATCTAAGTACATAGTACTAATTTGCACTTCTTTGATTGCTGATAAGGGCAAGCAATCTTTCATATGATTAACCACTTGTGTTTTCTGAGAAAGGTCTATTCATCTATTGGGTTGTACTTATTAATTTAGAAGATATTTTTATTTTTTTCAAACAAAATCTTTTTGGGGGTTAGATCTGTTACATATATCCTCTATAGGGTTGAAGCTTATATTTTCACCCTATCTTCTAATGAACAGAAATTATTAATGAAGATTCATTAATCTTTTATGTTAATTATGTTTGGGTATGGGAGGGGGTGTGAGATGTTTTAAGGCCCCTTTCCCTATTCCTGAAACCATTAAGATTATACATTCTCACTGAAAATTTTCAAAATGTCACCTTTCATATTTGCGTTGTTAATCCATACGCAGTGATTTTTGTGTATGGTGTGAGAAAGAAATCCAGTATTTTTTCACGTATCAATAATTATCCTAGTACCATTTACTGAGGTGCCCCTCCTTCCCCCAATAATCTGTCCTATCATATCAGGGTTTCGTGTGTCCATGTACCTATTTTTGAGCTATTTCTTTGGTCATTTTGTTTTTCTCAATGCCAGTATCACATTGTTTCAATTACTACAGCTTTAAATAAAACTTGGTATCTCCTCACCTTATTCTTGCCTGGAAATATTTTGGCTGTTCTTGGCCCTCTACTCTTCTACAAATTTTAGTATCTCTTGTGAAGTTCTTCAAACAACTTGTCTGGGTTTTGAGTGCAACTGCACTGCATCTATGGATCAACTGGGGGAAAAACAGTCATCTTCATAATACTGAGTTTCCACATCTATGGACACAGTATTTACTTCTACATTTATTTAAATCTTCCTTAATGTGTATTTTTCATAAACAGTATTTTTCATAAACATCCTGAATATCTTTTGTTAGATTTATTCTCGGGAATTTTACTTGTTGATAACATAAATGATATCTTTTTAATAATTATTTATCAAGCCATTGCTGATGTAAAGAAATATGATTTTTGAAAATGGGCTTTATATCTAGCAATCTTACAAATTCTTTACTTCTAATAATTTTTTTGTAAGTCCATTTTAAAAAATAGGCAATTATATAAAAAAGGTTTCATTTCTTTCATTTAAATCTTTGTAGCTCCCCCTCACCAATTCTTTTATTTTTTTTCTTTTTAAAGATTTTATTTAATTTGACAGACAGAGATCACAGGTAGGCAGAGAGGCAGGCAGAGAGAGAGGAAGGGAAGCAGGCTCGCTGCCAAGCAGAGAGCCCGATGCGGGGCTTGATCCCAGGACCCTGGGATCACGACCCGAGCCGAAGGCAGAGGCTTTAACCCACTGAGCCACCCAGGCGCCCCCCTTTTACGGTTTTACTAAACTGTCAAAGATTTTCAAGACAATGTTGATGAGAATCATTTCTTTTCTTTTTGGAGATGACTGTCCTTGATATTCTACTAATAAGTTTTATCTTTCCCAATTTTTATCATTTTTATAGCCTCTTAACTTTTGATGATTTTCAATGACATCCCTTTTCTTTGCTTTAAATATAATAGATAACTGAATACTTTACATTACTCATTCTTCTGTCTGCTCTTTCTGCTGACTCTAGCTCCTGAAAGGTAGGTAGCGTGTGGTATCTAAGTCTTTGGACTCTGAAACTTGGAGCCATGTGTTTATGAAATCCTACCTCTACCACTTACTAAGCAGTCTAACCTTGGGCAAATAAAGTAACCTAAGCCTCTGCTTCCTCATCTCAAAAAACATTGGAAATAATACATACACCTCAAAGATTTCTGTGAAAATTACATAAAGGTGTTGGCACATATAATGATGGAGGCCTAATTCCTTGGGTAGTCTGTGGTTTTTCAACTTGTATTTGTTGGAACTCAATGTACGGGAATTTGTTAAAGCCTGTGTTGAGACTGCTTTTTTCCAAAAAGTTGGGGGCACTATGGACCCATCTTTAAATGACAGCTGACTCTTGAACAACACAGATTTCAACTATGTGAGGCTATTTATATGCAAATTTTTCCAATAAATATAGTACCACAAATATATTTTCTCTTATGTTTTCTTAATAACACTTTTTCTCCAGCTTATTGTAAGAATACAGCATATAATACATACAACATATAAAATACATGTTGACTATTTCAGTAAGGATTCTGGTCAACAGGAGGCTAAGCTTTGGGGGAGTCAAAAGTTATACATGAATTTTCAACTGTGAGGGGTCAGTGCCCCAATCCCTATGTTGTTCAAGGGTCAATTTTAGAACCCCTGTGTTCGGTAGAGCACTTCTTGGGTGCTGACTTCATGAAGAAGAATCTCTGATCCAGTGTCCCAGCCTACACAGACCGCAGGCTTTATCCCTTGTTCCCTCTGAGTACCAAAGCTGTAGCAATCACAAAGATTTGAATTTATCACAGAATTTACAGGGGCTGCTTCAGTGCTTATTAACTTCACGGTCTTGTGCTTCTGGTTCACTCCTAACCTCAACAGATATTTTACTTTCCTGTAGTCTCATTCAATCATTTAAAAGGGTGATTTTTATGTTTCACCAAGCTTTTAAAAATATTACACAGCCTAGGTCATATTGTCAGAAAGAGAAGTCTTATTCTAATAATTTTTAACAAGTCTTTTGGGTTTCCTAGGTACACAGTCATATCAACAAAAAAACCACAATTTCCTCTAGTATTTACATAACTTACTTCAGTTCCTTGTCTTAGGGCATTTGTTGGAACCTCCAAAACAACAGACAGTCCCTGCTATGTTAATAAGTTCATTTACAATGATGCCTGCTCTTAGTTTTTAGTAAAGAAACTTTTATCCTGAAGTAATTAAATGCGTCTCTCCGGTCCTTTTATGATAATTTTTATTGCTTTAGAAAATCATCCTTTTATTCTAGCTGTCTTTACTTACTGGTGAGAAGCTGAAAACAGAATTCTACTGTAATTTTTCTTTTCCTTTTAATTTTTTTTCAAGATTTTATTTATTTATTTGACAGAGATCACAATTAAGCGGAGAGGCAGGCAGAGAGAGAGGGGGAAGCAGGCTCCCCGCTGAGCAGAGAGCCCGACGCGGGGCTCGATCCCAGGACCCCGGGACCATGACCCAAGCTGAAGGCAGAGGCTTTAACCCACTGAGCCATCCAGGCGCCCCCTTACTGTAATTTTTTTAAAAATTATTTTATTCCTGGGTACTCATCCTTTTTGGTTTCTAATATAGTTTACTTGTATCCTTTTTCTTCCCCCCTTGTACTCACTGCAGAAGGCTACCCATTATACCCCTTTTCTCAAAGAACTGGTGGTTTTTCATGGGTGATGTACATATAGCTCATAAAGCTATGTTTAAAATACATTTAAAGGGGTGCCTGGGTGGCTCAGTGGGTTAAGCCTCTGCCTTCGGCTCAGGTCATGATCTCAGGGTCCTGGGATCGAGCCCCATATCAGGCTCTCTGCTCTCTGTGGGGAGCCTGCTTCCCCCTCTCTCTGCCTGCTGCTCTGCCTACTTGTGATCTCTCTCTGCATCAAATAAATAAATAAAGTCTTTAAAAAAAAATAATAAAATAAAATAAAATACATTTAAAGTGAGCGGTGCCTGCAGGGCTCAGTCATTAAGCATCTGCCTTCAGCTCAGGTCACGATCCCAGAGTCCTGGGATCAAGCCCCGCATCCTGCATGCACCCCGGTGTGCACCCCATGTCTACCTCCCTGCTCAGCAGGGAGCCTGCTTCTCCCTCTCCTCCCTGCTCATGCTCTCTTGCTATCTCTCTCTCTCAAATAAATAAATAAATAACCTTAAAAATAAAATATGTTTAAAAAGAAAGTAAGTATTTCTGGAGGTTAAATCACTTCTATATATTCATGGGTGAATTTCATTTTTTAGGAGCATTTCTGTGTTCATCAGTTTTTGTAGGAATTCTTCCCTCTTCTTGCTGTCAATGGCAAGCAGTGAGTTATTACTTTCATTTAAGTTTTGTCAGCCCAACAAGAACAAAGTTATTGTTTGAAAAGTTTGCTTAACAGTACTATTAAAAAAAAAACCAATATATTAAATAAGGAGACTGAGCAATGGGACATACCAATCCACTGGAAATAAACTAGACATAAAACTCAGTTAAAAAAAAAAAAAAGCTGATATAAACCTCTCTCTCTTTTTAAAGTAAGCTCTATGCCCAACGTGGGGCTCAAACTCACAACCCCAAGATTAAGAGTCATGTGATCCACCGACTGAGCCAGCCAGGCACCCCACAGCTCTCTCATTTTTAATACACACTTGCAGTTAACCCATGGTTGTTTTGAGATTTACAAAAACATTACCCATTCTGGCAGTACAATTTTACCACCTACCTGTTTTTCATCAACCTTATTTCTCTTTTCAGCTGGGGGTCATCCGTCTTGGTTGTCTGAGATGTAAGAGTCACAGGAGACGTCATCACCACAGTCTGCGGCAGTGAAGTGGCTGAAGGCGTGGTTCGGATCTGGTATGTCTGCATATCTCCCGTAGCAGCTGTGCGGTCAGAAGAATGAATTAATGCCTAAGTGTCTTTGAAAGGACGTTGGGAAGTTCTCCACAGACACTTAAGCATACTTACTTTGTACAACTACCTGGTTGCTGGGCACAAGTATCTGCTGTCCATCAGAGGTCTGTGCATACTGGAGAATTGTTGTACCTTGCTGAGTACTGCCTGAATTTGTCATGGTTAATGTCTGAAGTCCCTGTACTCCATCTGTGCCTGGACTGGCCAGTTGTAAGGCTCCATTTGGGGCAATGGCAACTTTAACCAAAGAGAGAACATAGCTATTGTAAGGCTAGACAACACATTAATTGCAAAGGATTGGTGAAAAAACCCCAAACACCACTATTTATTAGAACAGGTTTGCATGCAGTTCCACTTGCTACCTGTCAACTACTCTGAGTGAACTATATGTAAAGGAAATAAAAAGGCATTTTTCCATAAAATGTTATAGTTCAGATGCACTAATCTTAAATTTAGTTTCAAACTATACAAATAACTGACTAGTCAAAACACATCTTGGTCTCCATGAAGCACTGCACACTAATTCCCACTGTGGTCACAGCAGTTCTGGTGCATTAGGAGAGGGTACCAATGGCTAACTTTTAAAGGAAAAATAAGTAGAAGGAAACATTAACATAGCTTGTGATTTTTATTCAAATAAGCTCAAAAATATTTCTGAATAGATTAAATTGTGCCTATGGAAAAATTTTAAATAGGATTAAAGGTTACACAATGAAAACAAAAATCTTCATACTGTTTGAGCTCTGCTGTCCTGTGGTAACCAGTTTAAAAAGTATTGTTATTTACATAAGTGATATTTTAAAAATGTAATCTATTCAAGTCACTTCCTAGTGAACCAGGAAGGTGGTCATGAGAAAGCCCATATACAGACCACATTACTATGTGCCCCCCAGGCATTTTTCAATAAATTTTACTTATGTTAATGCTTTCCTCTCAAACCTTAAATGAAATACCCAAAAGGTGTGACCGAATAGAAAACATTTTAGCACAATTCCACACAATAAATCCCCTTTAGAGGGCACGTGGGTGGCTCAGTTGGTTAAGTGTCTGCTTTCAGCTCAGGTCATGATCCCAGGGTCTTGGGATAGAGTCCTGCATCAGGCTCTCTGCTCAGCGGGGAGCTTGCTTCTCCCTCTGCCTGCTGCTCCCCCTGTTTTGCTCGCTGACAAATAAATAAACAAAATCTTTAAAAAAAAAAATCCCTTTTACAATTTAATACCTCATCTCTGTACCCTCTTATCAGACTATTATTAGATTTTTTCTTTTATACTTTGGCTATCAGAAAGCCAAAGCACACTTTTCTGGATTTGTGCATTTTAAGTGAAAATAATTTCTTTTAGGAGTTTCTAAGTATCCCTCACCCACAGGCACACAACCAATACTCCCATATACTTTAATTTATATGACTATAGAAGTAATGACAGTGTTTAGATGCAGAGGTTTTAAATTTATATTAGCAATTATTTGCAATCTCTACTTCTGTAACACACATTATAAATAAAAAGTAAAACCCCCAATCTCTATTTATTCCACCAGCTACCCCATACCCTCTTCTGGAGGTAACCATTATTTTTGGTGTACATTCTTCCTAATCTTTTCCTAGTTTCACATAGACTGATATATTAATACATACCAAAATATCTGTATCTGTACACACATACGTATAGACCTACATCTTGTGATGTTAAGTATATGCGATGATACAGAACTGTAACATTGTTCGGTAACATATCTTCCTATTTTTTTTAAAGATTTATTTCAGAGACAGAGAGCACGCATGAGTGGGGGGAGGGGCAAAGGGACAGAGAGAAGCAGACTCCCCACGAGCACAAAGCCCAACGCGGCCCGATCCCAGGACCCCAAGATCATGACCCAAGCGGAAGGCAGATGCTTACTGACTGAGCGCCCCTGGCGTCCCCTTCCTGTTTTTGTTTAACCTATGTATTTACCTGGTTAAGTTTACTCTAAATCTGCACTGATACAGTAGCCATCAGCCACAGTGGCGACTAAAATTAACTAAAAAACAAGATAAAAAAATTCAGTTCCTCAGTCTCACCAGCCCCATTTCAAGTGCTCAGTAGTTACACTGGCTTAGCGGCTACTGGCCAATGCAGATACAGAACACATTCATCATCAAGGAAGTTCTACTGGATCATGCTGTCTTAAATACTAGTTGGTATTGTACTTATTTCAATCATATATACAATATTAGCCTCAGTTTCTATATAGTTTTCATAATTTCTAATTTTAATTGTTTTAGAATAAGCCATATTAAAATATAATTTTGCTAATATGCTGCTTTAAGAAAATTTTTTTTGAAAACCATAATGCATGTATACAGCAAAAAAAAAAAAAGTCAGTTTTATTTAAAAGTGAACTTCTTTTGTTTGAAAGTGAACTTCTCCACCGCCTCTGATCTTGCTCCCAGGTATCCTTTCTTGCAACCACTGTTCTCAGTTTCTTATGTGTCCTCACTGCGGTCTTTTTTTATATATTCTTTAAGTATTTATTCATAACAAACACCACTGAAAGCCTACTGTGCACCAGGCGCTCTATGTCTGGTGTTCACAGTTGTGAACAAGACAAAATGCTTGTCCCTCAAGAATTTATCCTTGAGAACAGATCATAAATGAGCTGATAATTCTATATAATCTAGGATTAAAAAACTAATATATACTTTTCTATGATTATTAAAAAAATGTTATAAAAATGCTAAGAAAGCTAACCAAAGGGCGTATTTTAAAAAGAGTAGTCTCTGAGGAAGTGACACTTAAGTGGAGCAGGGGTGAGGATACAAGTCCTGTGAAGCTCTGGGAGAAGAATGTGCCAGGCAGGGGGGAGGACGACCCTGAACAGCCTGAGGCAGAAACAAGAAACAAGAAAGTCTGTGGCGCCAGATGCTATCCAGTGGCAGATGAGAGTGGAGCTGGGTAAGCAAGACCAGGTC
Organism: Martes martes; assembly: GCF_963455335.1. Classification (NCBI taxonomy): domain Eukaryota; kingdom Metazoa; phylum Chordata; class Mammalia; order Carnivora; family Mustelidae; genus Martes; species Martes martes. Next base: position 86,150,574 of record NC_137895.1, on the reverse strand, counting down.
CTGGATATAACCTACCCCTACAGAACTTATCCTAGGTGTGATGGAACGTCACTGGAGGATCTGGAGCAAAAGTGGTGTGATCTAACTGACATTTTAAATAAATGGCTTTGGTTGCAGTATGGGAAACAGTGAGCGCAAGAACAGAAGCAAATGACCACCACAGTACTGAGACTCGAGTATAAAGCAAGGGGGTGGCAGTGACTGGAGATGGTGAGAGATGGTCAGATGGGACACAGATTTTGAGGCAAGAGTCAACTAGACTTGAAGAACAGGAGTTAGGAATGGAAGGAGAAATCATCTACAAATGGATAGCACAAAGAATTCAGTGGGCGTGATAAAATTGTATCTTGACTGTGGTAGTGGTTAGACAACTCCATGAATTTGTCAAAAATCCAAAGTAAGCGTATCACTATGTGACTTTAGGGACATTATCTAACCTCTCTAAGTAACATAAGTTTCCTCATAAATTGAGTAACTGCCTATCTCACAAGTTGTTGTAAGAAGCAAACATGATCATGCAGAAAAAGTACTTTGCATTATTTTTGGCTCAAAACGCTATTCTTCAATTATCCTCACTATTAAAGCATGACCTTCTTTGTATATACCACTTCTTTATCGAAGTTAGTTTTTGTGTGTCCATCATGTAAAAATTCATTCCTATACGTACTGTACTGTCCACTGCTAGTTTGATAGATGGGAGTTGGAACAGACATAGAAGTGACAGCAGAAACTCCAGGGTTTTCTCCGTCTCCTTTTCTGCCCCGTGTATCTTCAGAAGATAGATCTTTCAAAATTTTTCTGTGAAAAATAAAACTCTATTAATTGGTAAAGAGGACAGCTTTACAAAAACAAATTGCTACATCTTTTTCAGTCTCAGGTTAGAAGTTTACTCATCTACTAGACATCTAAACTGTTGTGTCAAGGAACCATTTTAGTTTAGCACAGACTACTGTATGATGTGCACTGCAGGCTCGTTAGGCCTTATCTCATGGCTACCTGAAGAGAGACACTGAATAAATACCCCTTACAGAGGTAGAAAAGGTCTCTTTCCCCTACAAAACAGAAGACTCCATTGTAAGGTATTTCATTAATTAACAAGAATAGTATTCATTTTCAAAATAGTGACCTTCATTTAAAAAGACCAAATTTTAAAAAATTTTTTCAACCTTCAACTCTATAGTTAGAAGCCCACAGTTCTAAGAAACAACAAGGAAATTTAAAATGCTACTATAAAAAAGCACACAGTATTAGTGATAAGTGAAATTATTTATGAATGATCTTTTTAAAAGTAATTTCTATATCCAATGTGGGGCTTGAATTCACAGCCCCGAGATCAAGAGTTGCGTGCGCTCCACTGACTGAGCTGGCCACATGCCCCAATAAAATTGTTCGTATCAACAAGAAGTAAATATAATTCCACCAATATCCTCAGACTTGGTAAAATGGGACCTAAGCAGGAATACGAGGATAGAGAAGGATTCCTTTCTGAATCTGAAAGGAAAGATCTTCAAAACACAACTGGGAGTGCAGGGACAAATAATTCTTATTTGTTTCTAAGGGAAAAAAGAAAAAAGAGAAGAGAAAGAAAAATCTTTCCTTAAGAATTCTATGTTCATTGTAGAAAAATCAGAAAACTGAAATACTTGTGTGGAAGTAACAAAAAATAGTCACAAAGGGGAAAAAAGCCCTTAGCATTAAAAAGGATCTTTCATTTATGTATGCCAACTTTCCAGCCTATGCAGGAATTCCCTAACATTCCTAACAGCCTCTATTTCCAGGAATAAGGCACCCACAACTTCCAAACAGCAAACCATTCAATTACTAAGCCCTTTCTTATTTAGATCCAAAGCTGGTTCCACCCAGTGAATGAAGCTAAGAAACTTAAGCTTAACCCTAACTGTATATCCATGCCCTAACTCTGCAATATTTGACAATTGCTACAGTTCTTTATTTGAGGCCAAATAATTTTAGTTCCTTCAGCTCTTCTGTAACATGCTGACAATTGGTTCTCCAATGTGGTCTCCTTACCAATCTTCCCAATAAGAGCTAATACAACCGTAGAGTGTTATCAACAGATGTCCCACACGGAGAATAAGAGAAGTGGCAGTCCTACAGGACTCCGTGTTAGGCATCTGTAAAATGAGCATGCTGGCTCCTAAACCTGCTTACATATCAGAATCCTCTGGAGAGGTTTACTGAATCCACATTCCCATCTGGTATCCCTAAGGGTGAGGGGGCGGGTCAGGACAGAGCTCTAGAATCCCTTTCACAGATGCCCACATGGCGTTCTGCAGCCAGCCTTACCAAAGACTGTGGAATACTGTGCCAGTTTCTTTTCACTTTTAAGTTATGAAACATTTTGAGCATAAAGAAAAGTACAGAAATTAAAACACCTATGTACCATATACTAAGAATTGACAGATGGTAATATATCCTGCAACCTTGATGAACTCGTTAACTACCTCTACTACAGTGGATTCTTTAACATTTTCTTCTATATATGAAATCATGTCATCCCATCCTTTCCAATCTGGATGCCTTTTATTTCATTCTCTTGCCTGAATACAATGTCAAACAGAAGTCATGACAGATGTCCACAGCATTGTTGGGTTTATGACCTTAGGAAGAAAACATTCAGTCTTCCACCATAACATATGCCGTTGGTTACAGGCTTTTGCAGAGGGGCTTTATTAGGCTGAAGAGCTCCCTTCTATTTGTTTTGATAAGCATTTTTATCATTAAAGGGTACTCAATTTGTCAAATGTTTTTTCGGTGTCTATTGGAATGACCATATATTCTTCGTTCTTATTCTATAAATATGTATAACACTAATTGATTTTCAGATATTGAGCCAATCTTGCATTCCTGGCATAAAATCCTACTTGATAATCATGTATAATGCCTTTTATATATTGTTGGATTTGGTCTGCTTAGCTCGTATTTTGCTAGGGATCTCTATGTTTATATTCATGAGGAATATGGGTCTATAATTTTATAATCTCTTTTAATTAGTGAGTTAAATTCATGTCTTAATATAAATATTGGTATCACTTGATCTACCTATTATTTTCTTTCTGTTTTTTAAAAAGTCTTCTGGGGGTGCCTACCACTCTTGACTTTCAGGGTCATGAGTTCAAGCCCCACGCTGGGCACAGAGCTTACTTAAAAATAAAAAGTCTTCTGTATTCTTCTGGGTTATCTGAAGATTTTTCAGAATTCCATTTTAATTAACTATATTTGACTAAATCTCCTAATATCTAGTAATTGCTCTAAGTAGTTATAATATAGATACATTGTCTACTTAGAAAAATCTTGTTAAGATTTTTTATTTATCTGCCAGAGGGTATGAGCACAAGCCGGGGGAGGGGCGGCAGGCAGAGCGAGAAGCATGCTCCCTTTGGAGCAGGGAGCCCAGTGAGGGGTTCATCCCAGGACCCTGGGATCATGACCTGAGCTGAAGGCAGATGCTTAACCGCCTGAGCCACCCCAGTGCCCCCGTAGTTGTCTTGTATGTTACATCTGCATACACTGAAAGCCACAAGACAATGCCATCTTTTCTTGTCAACCAAACACAGTTTAAAGAATTCAATAGGAGGAGAACAGTTCATTATATTTGCCCAGGTCATGCTGTTGCTATTTCTTCATTCCTAACCTTCCAGATTTCTGTCTTCAGAACTTTCTTAGCAGTTACGTTAGAGCAGGTCTGCTGTCAATGATTGCTCTAGGTTTTCTTTCACCCAAGAATAATGACCTCACCTACCATTTCTGACAGATATTTTCACTAGATACAGAATTCTGGATCCATTTTTTTTTCTTTCAACACTTCAGAAATGTGTTTCACTTTCTTCTAGCCTCCTTGGTTTTGATGAGAAATCTCTAATGAATCACACTGTTCCCTTTTAAGTAATGTGTCATCTTTCTCTGGCTGCTCACAAAAGTGTGCTTCGTCTTTACTTTTCAGCAGTTTGATCATGACCTGTCTGGGTAGGGGTTTCTTTGTGTTTATCTATGGCTTAGCATTTGTGGAGCCTTTTTTAAAGAGATTTATTTGAAAGAGAGAATGAATGAGCACCAGGGGGTGAGGGAGGAGTCTCAAGCAGACTTCATGCTTGGCCTAACACAGGGCTCAATCCCACGACCCTGAGATCATGAACCGAAACTGAGAGTCTTGACACTTAACTGACTGTGCCACCCAGGTATCCCTGCTGAGCTTTTTCAATCTGTGGGTTTCATCAAATATGGAACGTTCTGGCTATTGTTTCTTTAAAGATTTTTTTCTGCAACACACTTTTCCTTCTCCTATGACCCACAAATGTTAGAACTTTCGGTACTGCCTCACAAATTCCTGGGACTTAGTGAATTTCTGTAATCTTTATTGAAATTAGTGAGCTCGTCTAATCTCTTTTGTTTAGACTGGATCATCTCCAACCAACTATCTTTGAAACTGGCTATCTCCTTATCCTTAGTCTCCTACAGAATTCATCCAGTGAGGTTTTATTTGTTACTGCATTTCTCGGCTCTAAAATTTCTATTTGGTTCTCTTTATATCTTGTACTTTTTTGTTAGGAGTTCCTATCTTTCCATTCATTTCAGGAGAATTCATGCTTCTTAGAACATTTTAATAATAGCTCCTCTGAAGTTCTTGTCACATAATTCCAACATCTATGGCATCTGCTGACAGTTTTCCCAAGCAGTTGGGATTCTTCCACGTTCTCTGGTATGCCAAGTTATTGGGGACATTTTCAATATTATGATATGATATGGGTCCTGTTTAAACCCTCTGGAGAATATCTGATATTCTTGTTTCAGCAGGCTCAACCTAGCTGGATCAACCCAGTTGTGTCCAGGTCACAAATTCCAACAAGCATTCAGTGGACTGTGGTTCCAACATTAGTTCAGTTTTCTAAGCCTTTTTTGCAGTGTTATTCAGATCTGGTCCCTGTGCGCACCATGAATTACTGGTCAGTCTGGGACGCAAGCCATTATCTGTCCTATGTGTAGTTCAGTTGCCCAAATGCTAGGGAAGCCCATTTTACTTATTTGCTGAACATTTATGAATGGGTGCTGAATTTTATCAAATACTTTCCCTGTATTTACTGAGTTGACTCTCACCAATGGTAGTTTATTTCCTTGTATGTTTGATGATTTTTCACTGTGAATTCATATCTGGTTGATCCTAATCTAGAGTAATCCAGAAAGCTTAACTTGGGGAAGCTTCCTTTCAGAGGTTCTAGCCTACTACAGGGATCCCAGCATAAAACAGAAATCTCAGGGGCGCCTGGGTGGCTCAGTGCGTTGGGGCCTCTGCTTTCAGCTCGGGTCATGATCTCAGGGTCCTGGGATCGAGTCCCACATCAGGCTCTCTGCTCGGTGGAGAGCCTGCTTCCTCCTCTCTCTCTGCCTGCCTCTCTGCCTACTTGTGATCTCTGTCATATAAATAAATAAAAATAAAATCTTAAAAACAAAACAAAACAGAAATCTCAGGTTCAGGGTCCCTTCCTGCAGGAGACCCAAAGTAACGGGTGTACCTTGGTTTTCATGCTTGCTTCCGCTTCCCACTCTGGTTTTGGCTCATGTACCTGTATCGTTAAAAAGAAAACCAGGGGCCCGAAAGGGCATCACTTAGGCTGAGTCCCCAACCCAGGACTTAATACCTAATCTAATTACAGTTTCAACCTCCCCCAGAAATGTGGTGGTAACTAGTTAGCCAGAAGTTTTCAGATCAGTGCCAGTGAGTACTACATGGGCCCTTTCCATACCCCAAAGGAAGGAAGGGTAATTTGCATCGTAAGAACCCATGCTGCAGGCCACCTAGGTGGCTCAGTCCGTTAAGTCTCTGCCTTTGGCTTAAGTCACGATCCCAGGGTCCTGGGATCAGACCCTGAAATGGGACTCTCTGCTCATTGGGGAGCCTGCTTCTCCCTTTTCCTCTGCTGTGCTCTCTATCAAATAAATAAAATCTTAAGGGAAAAACAAACAAACAAACAAACAAAAACCCGGGTTCTTCCCACTAAGAGACCTTGCCTGGGACAGTCCATTTCATTTGCTAAAACTTTCCTGCCCCACTCTTCTTCCCATAAAAGCCTTCCATTTTGAAAAGCTCCTCAAAGCTCCCCTCCACTTGCAATGAATTATTCATGAATTATTTACTTAAGCCCATCAGACCTTCAAATTTACACAGCTGAATTCTGTTTAACAGATTTGGTGGTGTCAGGATCAAAAGCGAACTTCTGGCAGCATCTGGGAACAACAAAAAACACAGGTGTGGAGCCCCACAAACCCTTCAGAGTTCACGGTCTTTCTCACCATATCTGAGGACCCTTGGTAAGGCCCTTTCAGTTTTATCTCTGCTCTTTTTGTATCCAGCTGCCAATCTGAATTTCTAGTAAAGGGTTAACGGGTCAGGCTAGACCAATGAGGTTCTAAGGGAGTACCAGTCCTTAACCCCTGGTTTAGCCCACACTTCCACCTTGGAATCCTTCCCTAGTTCTAGTCCATAGGCTGGCTTAGTTCACACTGGGAATTGCTATTAGTACACAAAGAATTCTCTTGGCTGTGGCCATTCCACAGTGACTTGTTTAACGTAAATAAAGGTTAGCTAGTGGGGATTTCAGAAAATGGAAAGCCACAAGAATTGGTGGGCATAGGTCAAAGCATTCAAGAGCTGTTAGACCACTTGCCACCTAACTCAAAGACTCCCAGTGTTCGTATAAGCTGGTCAAAGAACAGGTTAGACTGACGGTAGTTCACCCACTGACCTCACAAAACCTTGCACGCAATGAGGTACACTGTAAAACAACCCGTGAATCTCAACCCCACAGCAAGTCCCTCTTAGGTATCAGTTTGGGTATGGGAAAAAGGCCTAGTTAAAACAGATGGGGTCCTTTCTCTCTACAGAGCTGAGTGTGCTGCCTTCCAGCACACCTGCTTATTTTATGTCTAAGCAACATAGTCCCAAAGTTACAGCTACCTAGGAGGATTAATTTTTTTTTTTTTCACTAAAACAACATGGAATTACTATGACTGTTATGAGGAAGGTTGAATTAGACAAGATCATCCATTTAAGAACCTTTGCACTTGAAAGTTTAATTGGTAAGAAGCCGCCTCCAAAAGATTTCAAGATTCCAAAATAGTCTCATTTAATGAGATTCATGATTCAAGATTCATGGCAAAAAGGTATCTGAAACAAGACGGTAAGACTGATGTAAATCCTATTGTTCCTGTCTGTCCTTTGATTACTCCTCTTGGTGAGCTTCTGTTTGAACTGCCTTTCCATTCTCCTGAAGAGATTGTGACCTTTGGAAATAAGACCACTTGGGGCTACTGGTGAGTCTCTCAGTCCTTGCGCTAAGGCTGAACTGAAAGCCATAGGTGAAAATTTTCTTAAAACTCAGGAGGACCAGGGGCGCCTGGGTGGCTCAGTGGGTTAAAGCCTCTGCCTTCGGCTCAGGTCATGATCCCAGGGTCCTGGGATTGAGCCCCGCATCGGGCTCTCTGCTCAGCAGGGAGCCTGCTTCCTCCTCTCTCTCTGCCTGCCTCTCTGCCTACTTGTAATCTGTCAGATAAATAAATAAATAATCTTAAAAAAAAAAAAAAACAAAAACTCAGGAGGACCCTCAAGAGTTTTTTTTTTTTTAATAAAGAGATTATCTCCTGAGACCAACTGAAAGAGGGGAAATAAAACTTAATCTTGTCCCTTTGTTTCCAATCCAGACCCAGTGGATAATGATCCTTTGTTTTTCTTGTTACCTCCTAAGAACATGGCTTAGCTTTCTGCCTGTCTGGGACATGAAACTGAGTGTTCTTTCTTTGGCTATCTTTGGGAGTGACTCTAGATCTTCCTAAGATAATGTCTTTTACTCTCCCACTGAAGAGGCATTTGGGTCCATAAGGTTACCAGAAATATTTACTCTTTTCCAAGCTGACACCTGATGAGATATTTGAAAGGATTTAGTAACTCTATAATCAGAAATGTGGCCAAATTGGAAGCTGATACGGAAAGGCTTTTTTTTTTTTAATTTTATTTATTTGTCAGAGAGAGAGAAAAAGCATGGGTGAGTGAGCACAAGCTGGGGAGCGGCAGGCGGAGGGAGAAGCAGGCTTCCTGGTAAGTAAGGACCTGATGCGGAACTCAATCCCAGGACCCTGGGATCATCATGATCTGAGTCGAAGGCAGATGCTTAACATACTGAGCCACCCAGGCATCCCTGAGTGGAATTATTTTTTTAAAGGCCTTATCCCCTAAGCTAAACGTACCCAGAGGGAAAGAAGACATTTCCTTAAATGGGACGGGGGTGTTACTCCTTTGGTGTCCTTCAATCGGCAACCCAGTTCTTCTGAGGAATTAAAAAGAGCTGTCCTTGTTCTAAGAACGTAGTCTTAAAGGATCAGAGATGTCATTCCAAGAACAATTCAAAGACCACCAAGTCCCAAACCTCCCCTATTTATCTCAAAAAGCGCACAAAATGTAAAAATTCTGGTGTGGGGGAACAGAAGTTCTAGGAGAACCTTGCATTTTTCTCCTGTGTCTTTAAAATTTAAATATCTTGGGCACCTGGGTGATTCAGTGGGTTAAAGCCTCTGCTTTTGGCTCAGGTCATGATCCCAGGGTCCTGGGATCAAGCCCCGCATAGGCTTTCTGCTCAGCGGGGAGCCTGCTTCTCCCTTCCCCTCTCTCTGCCTGCCTCTCTGCCTGCTTGTGATCTCTGTCTGTCAAATAAACAAATAACATCTTAAAATGTAAATATCTGCACTTGGCTGGCTCGTTTGGTAAAGCAATTCTTGATGTTGGGGTTATGAATTCAAGCCCCACACTGGGTGTAGAGATTACTTAAAAAAAAAAAAAAAAAAAAAACAAAAAAAGCCACAACATAAAATGTTCAGTGTTAAACCTGGTCTTCTCTAGAAACTCATATCTAGTCCACTCTTTAAAATTTAGGGGCGCCTGGGTGGCTCAACTGTCATGAACCCAGGGTCCTGGGATTGAGTCCCACATCGGGCTCCCTGCTCCACGGGAAGCCTGCTTCTCCCTCTCCCATTCCCCATGCTTGTGTCCCCTCTCTCGCTGTGTCTTTCTCTGTCAAATAAATAAAATCTTTAAATAAAATAAAATAAAATAAAATACAAATTTAATGGAGGTAATTCTTATTTGAGCGAGAAAGCGAGACAAAGATACCGACAGGAAGCATGAGCAAGACGAGCGAACATGGGGTGGGTGCAGGGTTGAGAAGCAGGCTCCCTGCTGAACAGGGAACCCAATGCGGGGCTTCATTCCAGGACCTCGGTATCATGACCTGAACCAAAGGCAGATGCTTAATGGACTGAGCCACCCAGGCTCCCCTTAATGGAGGTAATTCTTATCAAGAAAAAAACAAGAGGGGGAAAGGCTGTGTGGACAGACATGTCTTTAGAATCATCCACATTAAATAGGAAACTTATTCTGTGTAGATCCCTGTTATCTCTTATTCTGTCAACAAAAAATAATAGCTTAGGGGGTGCCTGGGTGGCTCAGTGGGTTAAAGCCTCTGCCTTTGGCTCAGGTCATGATCCCGGGGTCCTGGGATCGAGCCCCGCATCGGGCTCTCTGCTCAGCGGGGAGCCTGCTTCCTCCTCTCTCTCTGCCTGCCTCTCTGCCTACTTGTGATCTCTGTCTGTCAAATAAATAAATAAAATCTTAAAAAAAAAAATAATAGCTTAGGATAATGGCTGGCTTTGTCTAATGTTTTAAGTTTTTGTAGATAATCTACACATGATTATTAAAGACAAATTAAATAGATGTATGCAAGATAAAAATTTATAAATGAACTTTTCAGTGATATTAGGTCAATTTAAATAGTTTTCCCCATTTATTGGGGGGGAGTTAATCTTAAACTTTCAAAGTTTTACTGAATTAGATTAAATAAGTTAAAACCTAAACTCAGTAAATATCTAAATCATTCCAAGTAAAACAAAATACTGCAACATTAATAAATAAACAAAGGTTTATCTACTTCTGGCTTATTACAGAGAGACTAAAAGATACTTATATGTTAAAGCTACACTGGAAAAATTTTAAAGATATGCTTTTGAAAATTTTGAAATGTATTAATTTGTAAATTTAAAGAATGCTTATATAACAGTTCACAGTTACTTCTTAATTTTCACTAGGAATTAAGGCTTTTAAAGGTTAAGAATTCTAATTAATATGTGTAACTAAAACTAATAATAAGGAAAACATCTTCATATACCAGGAAAATAGGATATGCTTTCAGTGAAGGAGAAATACATTTTTTTTTTTTTTGGTCCTAAAATGAGGCTGGTTGTCTAAAGAAGAAAAACATAGGACAAAATCACAATGGAGAAAAAAAAGTTCTAGAAATTTTGTGGCAGAGGAATCTTTGAAAAGAAATGTGTGGTCCAGCTCGCTAAGATTAAAATACATTTATTTTTAATATCAAAAGTAATGGTACGAAATTAGAATTTGGTTTTCTCTCTGGCCTGATATTGGTAAAATTGTGAAAATTCCTTTACCTTTTAAAGTTTCATAATGATCTATGATCCTGTTTAAGGCAAGTGCTTTAAAACCTATTTTTGAGGGGCACCTGGGGGACTCAGTCTGTTGAACGTCCAACTCTTGGTTTTGGCTCAGGTCACAGTCTTGGGTTGGTGGGATGGAGCTCTTGGGCTCTGCTTGGCGGGAACCTGCCAGAGATTCTCTCTCCCTCTACCCCTCCCCCTGCGTGTGTGCTCTAACTAAAAAAAATAAAATAAAAAACCTTTCAAAAATAGGGTTTTCCTTCTCTCTCAAATAAAAAAATCTTTTAAAGAAACAGGGTTTTCTTTTCCTTTTCAAATGTTTCTATATATATATTTTTAAGATTTTGTTTATTTGAGAGAGTGAGCCGAGACTACGCACGGCAGTTGGGTAAGCAGGAGGAGCAGAGATAAAGGGAGAAACAGGCTTCCGGAGAGCCCTATGTGGGACTTGATCCTGGGACTCTGGGATCATGACTTGAGCCCAACGCAGACGCTTAAATGACTGAGCCACCCAGGTGCCCCAAAAGTTTTTATATTTTTGACAAACTTCCCAAAATTAAAGTTTTTTAAAAACATTTTAAGAATCTCTATACCCAACATGGGGCTTGAATTTATGATCCTGAGATCAAGAATCACAAGCTCTACTGACTGAGCCAGGCAGGAATCCCCCAAATTAAGTTCTAAAAAAAGTCTTTTTGACATGGAATATCAAAGAAGAATTTGTTAAACTAATTAGGTTTATTTGATATGTCAACTACATGGTAAGCACTGTCAAATTAAGTAATTTTAAGCCGCCTTTCTACTGTAAGACTGTGGCACATGTGGATAAAGTTTACTCTGCTTCTGCAAAAATGGCCCTTCAATGCCAGACTTCTGCTGTCATGATGTCCTTTAACATGGCCCACAGCCTACTCCTACATCAGAGAAATTAAGATGGAGTAGTTAAGGCTATGAGAAACCCAAGATGGGCCACTGGGTTGTTTCCCACTTTCTGGCAAATCTATTCTTTCGTTTTTACATTTCTTCACCCACCATGGTATCTTTAAGAAGACTCAAATTATAAATAGACATTATGGTGTGGAGACTTCTCTAAGACTGCAGAAACAGTTTACCATCAATGTCTAACCTGGAAATTTTCCATAATCCTAGAAAAACTTTGTTTCCAAAGGCCTCAAGCCTCCTCCTTCCAACAACTGAACACCTGCCACTGGACTTCATTGCCACCTACTACGGGTCATCAATATACTCTTATTATTGTGTGTGTGTTTTCTGGAGACAGACTGAAGTTTGCCAGTGTGAGGGCATTAGTCTTGCAGCAAGGGAAAATGAACAAAACCTTTAGAAAACATGTTTCCCGCTTGGGCTGTCCCTTCCTTTGAGGCACCTACTTCACCAGGCAAATCACTCAAGCCTTGATAAAGGCCTTACAAGCATCTTGGAATTTATCACTGCCCCTGTCACCCTCAATCATCAGGCAAGGTTGAAAGAACTAATGAAGTTCTCAAAGGCTCTAAGCTCGAGAAAACTGCTGGACTCCCTTGGCCTAAGGTGCTGCCACGGGCTCTGCTCAAACTCCCTCCAGAGGAGACAGTCGCTGGGAGACCACGGTTATCGGCATACGACTTTCTGCTGATTCCTGGTTGTCTCCTGCTAGTATGACCAGTTACTGTCAAGTCTTCAATGTCTTATTCTAAAGCCTATCATCAACAGGTTAAAGGAACTTTCCCTCACCTTATCAAAGGATCCTGTTGGTCACAGTCTGGAGCCTAGTGACCAGTATTTTGGAAAGATTATAAAATAAATAATCAAAACAAAACAGAAACACGCAGCTCTAAAGCCCTGCTGGAAAGTACCTTACCAACTGCTCCTGACTACTGACACTGCTGCAAAACCAGAAGGCAGCTGTGGGGACACAACACAGCTGAAGAAGGCGCTGCCCGACACCTGGTCCGAAACAGATCCTGGAGATCCCTGAGTCAACTGACAAGGAAAAGTAGCTTACATCAAGATAGACTGCTTCCACCCAAGATGATGGATCAAGACTTCACAGGGGCGCCTGGGTGGCTCAGCTGGTTAAGCCTCTGCCTTTGGCTCAGGTCATGATCTCAGAGTTCTGGGATTGAGCCCAACATCTGGCTCCTGGCTCAACGGGGAGTCTGCTTCTTCCTCTACCTCCTAACCCTTGCTTGCACTCACACTCTCTCTCTAATAAATAAATAAAATCTTTAAAAAAAAAACCTTCATACTTTAATTGCATTATCTTTTGCTAAAGCAATCGCAAACCCTCTAGTCAAAGTTATCCTCGATAACAAAATAGCTCTTGATACATGTTTTAGCTGAGCAAGGTGTCGTCTATGCTGTAGCCAACACCACCTGCTGCTGGGCCTGGATTAACACTTTCGGAGAAGCTGAAAGTCAATTACAAAACATCACAGAACAAGACACTTGCCTTAAAAGGTGACTCCTTCCATGAGGTTCTTTCTTTGACTTATTTTTGATTGGTTTAGGTCTTGGGGACCGTAGCTCCAAGATGCACTTCAAATACTGACAATTATTCTACTTAGAGTAATCACAACAATCTCCTGTGTACACTGTATTCTCTCAAAAGCTAGCTAGCTAGTTAGTTAGTTAGTTAGTTAGTTATTTGTTTGTTTGACAGGGACAGTGAGACAGGGAGAAGCAGGCTTCCTGTGGAGCAGGGAGCCTGATGCGGAGCTCGATCCCAGGACCCCAGGATCATGACCTGAGCCGAAGGCAGATGCTTAACGACTGAGCCACCCAAGGTGCCCTTTCAAAAGCTCTGAAGGCATGTTCATAGCTGCTAACCACCGAACAAATGCTCTCACTTAAGACTAAAATGTAATGGGCACCTGGGTTCAGGTTCAGTTAACCGTTTGCCTTTTTTTTTTTTTTTAAAGATTTTATTTATTTATTTGAGTGAGATAGCTAGCATGATAGTGATAGCTAGCATGAGAGAGGAGAAGGTCAGAGGGAGAACCAGATTCCCCATGGAGCTGGGAGTCCAATGCAGGACTTGATCCCGGGACTCCGGGATCATGACCTGAGCCAAAGGCAGTCGCTTAACCAACTGAGCCACCCAGGTGCCCAACTGTTTGCCTTTGGCTCAGGTTTTGATCTCAGGACTCTGAGACTGAGCCCCACATCAGGCTCCCTGCTCAGCGGGGACCTTACTTCTCCTGCTCCTCCTCCTCCTTTCACTCTCAAATAAATAAATTTTAAAAAAAGAAAAAAAGACAAACACAAAGCAATGTGAATCTGAAGCTGTGACCTGTGAATATCACAAAGATTAAGAAGAAAAAAAGTCTGGATATCACACAAAGGGAAAACAAAAACTACAAGAACGTTCCAGTGCTGAGAACAGAACTAATGCCTTAAAATTTGATCACAGACAAGTTGAGTCTGATCAAAAGAAAGGAGCTGTTAAAAAGAAAACCAAAGGCCCAAAATGGCATCACTTAGGCCAAGTGCCCAAACTTGGACTTAATACTTAATCCAACTGCAGTCTCAGCCTCCTCCCACAGAAATGTAGTCACAACTAGTCAGTCAGAAATTTTCAGATGAGGACCAATGAGGTAATTTGTCATATGGGCCCTCTCCATCCCCCCAAGAAAGATTCTAGAATCTGCATGCTAAGACCTCCTGGCAGTTTCCCCTAAGGGAAAGAGACCTTGACTGGAACAATCCTTTCACTTCTAACTCTTGCCCCACCCTCCTTCCTATATAGAAAATTTCCATTTTGCTCCCCAGCCCCCTTTTGTAAGTAAACTCCATGCCCAGCGTGGGGACAATGTGGGGGGCATGGGGGGTAGCCCTGAAATCAAGAGCTAAGCTGAAATCAAGAACTGGATGCTTACATGACTGAGCCGTCCAGATACCCTGAAGCCTTCCATTTTGTATAGCTCCTCAAAGCTCCCTTCTAACTTGCTAAATGGGATGCTGCCCAACTCATGAATTATTTAATAAAGCCAATTAGACTAAATTTTATATTATGAATACGATTTTTATGTTTACTGCAGGCAGTGATATTTTTATTATTTCCTATAAATGCACAATGTATTACCAAGCATTTTATCCAGGAGCTGTTTTGTGCTGGGAAAGCCCCCTTGTTTGGAGACTGCGTCTAATAATCTAAGGTTAAGTCTAATCAATACCGTATAAGTAAGCACATGTTTCTGCCTGGTAAAAGTCCTTGCATTAAAAAAAAAAAAATTATTATTTATTTGAGAGAGCAAACACAAGAAGTGGGAGGAACAGAGGGAGAGAGACTCCCAAGCAGACTCAGTGCTGAGCAAGGCTCAACCTCAAGACCCTGGTATCATAACCTGAGCCAAAAACCAAGAGTCACATACTTAACTGACTGTGCCACCAAGGCGCCCCTGTATTTTGTTTTTAAGCTACCAAAATTGATTATTCTTATCGTTCTAAAAATCAACAGTTCTTACAAAAGTCAGCGCATCTGTTAGCTCACCATTTTCCCTTATATTCACATTCCTTCCATTTGTATGGAATTTTCTTCTTCCTGAGGTTATACCCTTTAGTAATTTCTTAAATTGATTTGAAATGTTTTTTATTTTTTTCTTAAAGAATTGTGTTTTGTTTTGTTTTTAAAGATTTTATTTATTTGACAGAGATCACAAGCAGGCAGAGAGAGAGGAGGAAGCAGGCTTCCCACCGAGCAGAGAGCCCGATGCGGAGGCTCAATCCCAGGACCCCGAGATCATGACCTGAGCTAAAGGCAGAGGCTTTAACCCGCTGAGCCACCCAGGCGCCCCGGTTTGGAATGATTTTTATTTCACCATTATTTTAGAGTGATTTTTCAGTTGGGTATAAAGTTCCAGACTGAGAGCTACTTTCTCTTGTCATTTAAATATTTTCTAGGGGCACCTGGGTGGCTCTCAGTTAAGCATCTGCCTTAGCTCAGGTCATGATCCCAGGGTCCTCGAATCAAGCCCCATGCTGGGCTCCTTGGTCAGGGGGCATCTGTTTTTCCCTCTATCCCTCCCCCTGCCTGTGCATGCACACGTGTGTACTCTCTCTCTCAAAATAAATGGAAAATCTTAAAAAAATAAAGATTTCCTAAGGCCACTGTCTTCTAATACTACCATTCAAAACCTGTTGTCAGTCTAATGGTCATCCTTTTCTAGGTAATCTTTTTTTTTTTTTTTTCCAAAAGCTTTTAAGATCTTATTGTTATCTTTGGTGTTCTCCAGTTTTATTTAATAAGTTACATCTAGATTTGTTTATCTTGTTTGGGACCTTGCTTTCTGAAGCTGACAGATTCGTGTTTTAGAAACTTCAGTCATTAGAGAAAAGCTGCTGGCAGTGCTCTTTGACATTCTAGGTCACTTACTTGGAGGATAACTCCCAGATCCCTAATTCTCTTAAATATACCTAATCTGTTATATAACACTTAAAATTCCTCAATAGTTTTTAGCAATTGTATTTTACTATCTGAAGTTCTTTGGTAGTTTCATTCTATTTATGTATCTCCCGCTGCTTGCTAAAAATGGATTTGTTTCAACTTTTTATAATTTCAGGTTATAAGCTCATTTTAAGTAGGGTTTCTTTTTCAACACCCCCCCAAATTCAGAGACAAAATTTGTCTGTTCATTAACCGTTTATTCAAGAGAGTCCAAATTCCTTAACATGGTAATAAGGTTCGAAGAAATTTGGCACTTGTTTACCTTTTCTTGCTAAACCTCCTCTTCCTTAAGTTCCCAATTTCCAAAACCGGCCAACCTCTTTCATATCATACTGTGATTACACTGTCCCTCAGTCGAAGCCCTTTTCCTGCTACCAAACTCCTCCCCATCCCTAAATTTTTCAGATTGCTGGCGATCCAAATGACATCTTTTATGAAATCTTTCCTATTTATTCCACCAGGCAGGAATGGCTATACCCTAAACAGTGTTCTTTTATATTTAAAATCTTAACTGCATTTGTTTATATGCTTTCAAAGACAGCATTTCATCCTTTTCTGTCTCCCTTTCCTCCTACCTTCTAGCTGTTTTCATTCAACAAGTAGTCACAGAGCATCTACTCTTAAATGGTCACTCCACAATGCAAAAAATTGTTTAAGAGCATGGCCCATGTATTTTTTTTTTTTAGTTTATTTCTTTTTAATAATCTCTTTATCCAACATGGGGTTTGAACTCATGACCCCCAAGATCAAGAGTCGCATGCTCTTCTGACTGAGCTAGCCAAGGCGCCTCTGGCCCATGTATTATTAGCTGGTATTCCAACAGGAGGAGCTAAATACTGTAACAGGGGTCAGTAAAAGAAACACCACAGAAGAAAGGCCTAACTTGGTCTTAGGAATTGGAAAGAAGGTAATCAGAAGACTTCCAGGAAGAAATAAGGCTTAAAGTATGTGCAGGAGTTACAAAGAATGCAGAAAAATGTATTTCAGCAATGGGACAAAGGCCCAGAGTTAGGAAGCTAAGAAAGGGAACAGAAGCTAGTTCGGTTCCTTAAGTCTACAGTCCTTCTTTCACACAGCTCTTAAAGTTAACTATCTAAATATGGCAATCTAGTACTCTGCCAGAAGATAAGACTAAATTCCTCTTCAGGACAGCAATCTGGCCCTTCATAATCTGGCTCAAATCTCTCTCTCAACATTTCCCACGTGACACAGACACATGCTCCCTCTTTAAATACTTTGTACGGCACCACTCCAACTTGCTGGTGTGGTATCACATGTGCAGGCTCTGAAACGTGGAGTACTCACCTGTAAGACGGGCGCCGTGCTAGGATCCCGTGAGCTTTCTGTGAGGAGCCTATACTGTCTGATGAGTCCTGAGACTCCTCACTCTCTGACAAAGATGATACCTGAAAAACAGAACTGGTTTTATGGTGATGAACAATGCAGGTGGAAACAATTTAATTTTTACTCTCAGAAAATATGATCTGTCTCCTGCCAAACAAATTCATTTGTCATTAAATCTAAGGTCTAAAAGAAAAAGCAACATTTATTTCAGAGACCCAAACTACTTAAAGGAACATACAGTACAACATGCTCAGAACTAAGAAGAAAGTCTATCCCTAAAATAAAGCAATGCTATTTTACTAGAGTTATAAAGACCAGTCTCTGATTTCCACCCTGTTTCTAAACTAATACACATTACTCTGTTTTTTTAAAAATCAATAATCTGATTTGGATTCTGGACATGCCAACTTTGAAGCGCTATTAGAAATCCAACAATTTTCAAATTATTACATAATAACATTGCAGAGACTGCCAAATATACAAGCCTTTGAGTCAGGGAGAGGTCTTGGGCTAGACATAGAAACTTGGGAGAGCTCTTTAGAAATCCTTAAAGCCGTAAGATTGGATTAGCTCAATATACAGAGAAAAGAACCAAGGACAAAACCCAGGAACACAACACTGGGGAGGAAGGGGAGGAACCTGCAAGTTAAGACCAAGAACAAGCCACCACTGAGACAGGAAGAATACCAGATAAATGACATGCCCTAGAGAGCTAGCAAAACCAGCGTATTAAAAAGAATGATCAACTATGTTAAGTGATGCTAACAGGTAAAGTGAAACACGACTGAGAACAGCTCATTAGGGTTAGCAAGATGGCAGTCACTGGCAAGGGTGGATATAAACATGCAATTTAGAAATCTGTATTAATTATTAGGCTTTATTTCAGTTGATAATTAAATGAGTTAATACATGTAGAGGACTTAGTGCCTGGCATATAGCAAGCAACTTTAAATGGTAACTATTAATAATAAGCCCTTTAAAATTGTGTCAGCGCACTAACCACATGCAAATTTGTTATAACATTCTTACTATTAAGAAAACAAGTTATTTTCAACTTTTAAAATATATTAAAAGTCCCCAACATTAATCCAAAGTTGCACTGTGACACCTGACTTCATCTTTATTTTATTTTTTTAAAGATTTTATTTATTTATTTCACAGATGGAGATTACAAGTAGACAGAGAGGCAGGCAGAGGGGGGAAGGCAGGAAGCAGACTCCCTGCTGAACAGAAACCCGATGTGGGGTTCGATCACAGGACCCTGAGATCATGACCTGAGC
This sequence comes from Martes martes, assembly GCF_963455335.1. Taxonomy (NCBI): domain Eukaryota; kingdom Metazoa; phylum Chordata; class Mammalia; order Carnivora; family Mustelidae; genus Martes; species Martes martes. The sequence continues at coordinate 86,131,992 of NC_137895.1, read as the reverse complement.
CGAAGGCAGAGGCTTAATCCACTGAGCCACCCAGATGCCCCCATCTTTATTTTAAAAAATAAAATAACCCAAACAGGCTTCTAGCGAGGACACTAACAAATCAGTGTTCTACATCACTATCTACAGAAAGCTTTCCCCTAAAGGAATCAGACTTACATCTTAAGTTTCCAGGGAAATTTGTTTTATATTCTATAATCTCCTTCAAAAACAAGTTCTGGTGTGCAACTGTTTATATCTTATATTAAATCTGTATCTTTTGGTAGAAAAGCATGAACTGGTCATGACCTGTAATAATTAACCAATAGTAACGGATATTATATTATAGTATTTCCTCAAGCATCATGGATATACCAATCTAACCTAAACCTTTAACTGTTCTCACTGTCCTTAAATTTACTCCAAAGTCTCCTACTGAACTCAAGAAAATAATTTCTGGAACTAAGAGATTACTTACATAACTAAGATCAAGTATTTCTTTTTAATGACAGCACTGGCAAGCAAGAGTAAAATCTTCATGTAAAACTAAAAAATCCACGCAGTAGCCACCTTTTGTACAGGAAAACCACATTCAAGACACAGCTGTAGAGCAGACAACAGAGCCAGGTACTTTATAAATAGTCAGCAGGAAAAAATGAGGGATGACCAAACACATCAGAGACCCAGGGAGCCAGAAGATAAAATGGGGAGAAAGAGTAGAAAGAAAAAAAGAACCCGGGATCGCTTTCCTTTCTACTGCTCTCAACTGGTAATATGAAGGTAGAGAGACCTAAGTAAGAACTTGCCTCTACTAGAGAGAACTCTCCTATCTGACCTCCACAAAACATAAGGGATGCATTTTTCTTACTTTGCTGACACTAACACCATCGCCCTTGCTTCAGAATTCTCCTTTTCATGAAAGATACCACTGGGACAAAAAGATGTTTTCTCTTAAGGAGGTCTCATTTCTGAGCAATAACTTCCCCCCAAACTGTCTTACTTTTTCACTGCGTAATCTATACGTGAAACTAGAAATTCGCAAACTTTTCTATTTGCCTCATTTGTCTTACCATCTAATTTCTAAGACAACTTTATTATCCTGGTTTATAATATTGCAACTACAGCAACTTCATTGTGTCCAGAGACTCAGGGTATAAAAATCCCCTCTCTCAATCACTAAGTCTTTGAATTTTTGTACCGTTTGCACATGTGGTGGGTGAATTACAGAAGACTGAGCTGTCTGGATGACCCCCTGAACCTGTACTTGCTCTCCAGGAAGAGGTATAACTGTCACTGGCGCAGATCCTCTTAATGCCATCTAAGAACAAATAAAAATTGAGTTAACAAATACGTATTATACCTATGCACGTAAGATAGCTGAGTTCTTAACACTGGAAAACAAATTTCAGAGTTTACTGTTTAACCACATCTATTAATTAAACATTAGGTATCTTCTAGGGGCCAGACACTATACTACGGGGTTGACATTAATCAACGAATTACAACAAACTAAGAGCTATAATAGGAGAGAAAAAAACAGAAAATACTGTACTACAGGAGCAAAGAAAGGGCACTACTTCATATGGGTCTCAAAGGATAAACAATTCCCTGAAGGTGCATAATGGGAGTGGGGGTTGGAAGATTTTAGGCAGAGAACTGATTGTGCAAAAATGTGGAGGCTCTTTAGAACATGTTAATCTGAAGATATCTGGCTGAAAACCAATCCAGAAATCTAGAGTCAAAAAAGTAAGAGAAATACCTACTTTGAGACATGTTTTTAAAGAAAAATATTTAAAAATAACTAATCCAATTGTGAGACTATAATTTATTTTTATGGAAATCTGATGGGGTTTCACGGATATACCATAATAAAATGCTAAACCAAGAAAAGCCTACCCATCATTCTTCAAGGTTCAGCTCAAGTTCTTCCTCTTCCAAGAAGCTTTTTTATATTTTACAGTTAACAGTGATCTCTCACCTTCCTGTGGGTTATACTGGTTCATACTATTCATCTTGGAGTTAAATAACAAAATAAAATCCAAGACAGCTTTCTCAGGTCCTTTAAGTCCACTTCCTGACAGCTCCCCTTATTTCTTTCTTTGCATAAAGCTTCCCAAACAATGCCTTATTCCCTTCAATGAAGGTTCTTTTCCCCCTCCCAAGAAGGGACTAAATTCCAGCCTCATCATTCCCCAAAATGTCCAGGTCATGAAATTTTGTATATAAAATGTTATCCAGGTACTGAGAACTGCAAACTCTCAGGACAAACAACTCCAACAACTTCTCCCATCACAAAGCTTTTATCAGCTTAAGGCCATGTCCCTAGGATCACCCTTGCCCCCTTAAAATTCCTGCTGAGAAGGCTCAATGCTCCCCTCAAAATTTACTGTTTGTTCTCCCGTAAACCTGACTATAGGTCCCTGACTTCACTTTGCTTAGAGCATTTACTTTAGAATACCTGCAGTTATAAATCCCTTCTCTGATCCTTGAGATATAGATCTTCTACAACCCAGAAATGTCTTCTCTCAAGAACTGGGGAGCCATCCCTTTGAAATGTCATCAGGAAGAACAGGGCCCTTGTCTCCCAGTCTCTGTGGGACAGGAGAAGTCTTAACTTCGATAAACATCAATTAGCAAACACAGATGGCCTAAGCACATTGACCAACCTAACATCTTCAGTACTTTTCCTTTAGTACATCCCAGCATTTAAAAAGGTTCCTGGGGTGCCTGGATGGCTCAGTCCTTAAGCATCTGCCTTCGGCTCAGGTCATGATCCCAGCGTCCTGGGATCCGGCATCGGGCTCCCTACTTGGCAGGAAGCCTGTCCTCTCCCAATCCCCCTGCTTGTATTCCCTCTTTCGCTGTCTCTCCGTCAAATAAAAAAATAAAATCTTTGAAAAATAAAAAGATTCTCACCTTTTGTTTCAGTAGATCTGAACTCAATTTGTGCTGCAGTCTCTCTAAATGAAATCTGTCTTGCTACCTTTAACATATGTCTGGCTCTCTTTCTCTTTGACAGCACCCCAGTATAGGGGATACAAAAATTAAAGAGTTAAAATAAAATTCACAAATCTTAAGAGTCAAGCTCTAGAGTTACCATTATACTCAGAAAAAAATAAATGAATGCCCCTTACCTTTTAGACCCAAACTGAAGCCAGTCACTCAACTGATAGGGAAAGCTTGTGGTAGGATTAATTTACATTTCTACAAAGATAAAAGCAATCATTCCTCCAGGGTTTCTGGCAATCCTTGTGATTTTTGTGTGGACTGTGGGTCTGGCAGGTGGGAAAAAGGCACCAGGTTTTGTTGTAGCTATTAGGAATCCCTCCCCCTTATTTTCACTGTTCTAACCTCACAAAATGCTCGTTATTCAGGGTCCCAAAGCCTGGTATTTTCCCACCCCCATTCTCAAACTTCATAATTTAAATCTGAGATCACTCTGAAAGCTGCCCCCACAATTTTAACATAAGGCTGAAACACACATGACTACCTCCACACACTACGTTTCAGGACTAACCACTTTCCTCAATGGTGGAAGTGTTCTATACTGCAGGATCCAATACAGCTGTCACTGGCCGGCCACATGTGAATACTAAGCATTTGAAATGTGGGCAGTGTGACTGAGGGACTGATTTTCAATTTTACTTAATTTTAAATAATTTAAATTAAAATGGAAATATCTACCTGTGCCTAGCGGTTACCGCACTGAACAGTGCCCTTCTGTACGCTATGGCTGCAACCTCGGAACTTCTCTTAGGAGAGAGGTTAGAGGAAGCAGAAAGAAAAGGATTTTTTTGGAGTTGCTCTGGTTAAACTGGGAGCTGTTGGACAAACACCCCTTGATTTCCTCTCAATCCCTGGGGTAGATGAGCCCAAAGTTCCTCTTACATATAGGCAACTAGACAAAAATTAGTATGCTCCTTAGCCACCTAATTCAGGAATCCTTGGACTGTAAACACTTGGGTGAGGGAGGGCAGACAGCTAGTAAAATATCATGGGAAAGACTCCTCTGTTTTGTCAAAGTTTGAATCCAAAGTCTTTTTTTTTTTTTTTTTGGAAGGGTTGGGGAGGCAGAAGAAGAGAGAAAATCTTAAGCAGGCTCCACACCCAGTGCAGAGCCTGACACAGGGCTCAATCTCATACCCTGAGATCATGACCTGAGCTGAAATCAAGAGCTGGGACACTTAACCAAATGACAAATCCAGTCTTTTTTTTTTTTTTTTTAAGATTTTATTTATTTATTTGACAGACAGAGATCACAAGTAGGCAGAGAGGCAGGCAGAGAGAGAGGAAGGGAAGCAGGCTCTGGGCTGAGCAGAGAGCCTGATGCGGGGCTCGATCCCAGGACTCTGGGATCATGACCTGAGCTGAAGGCAGAGGCTTTAACCCACTGAGCCACCCAGGTGCCCATCAAATCCAGTCTTTTAACTCCATAAAGGCACATAGGCTTCGGACACAGATAAGCTTGGGCTGATTTTCAGCTAAAGGCACTCGCTAACTCTGTGATGCTAAGCAAATGACTTAACCTCTCAGGACCTCAGCTTCCTCCTTTGTAAACAGAACTAATACTATCTTTTTCACAGTTACAGAGAAGATTAAATAAGTAGAAAGGTAAAAATAACAGATGGGGGAAACGGTAAAGAGAAAGAGCCTACATATATGTCTCTTACTTGGATCCTGGCTCAACAAACGGCTGAAAAGTGTATGTGTGTGCACTGTGAGGAAGACAGCAAAGTAGAAGGATCCTGAGCTCATCTCATCCATCAGACACACGAAGATAACCGCTTCATCTGTGCAACGAACTCTGAACACGACCTGAAGACTGGCAGAACAGACCATCCTGGAGAGGAGGCCACCTTGAAAAGGGTAGGAGGAGCAGAGAGGTGGGCGAAAACCAACACCCCGGGGGAGAGTAATGACAAATGGCAGAGACCCTGAGAAGCACAGACAGCAAGAGGATCATACCCTACACCATACACCCCGTGCACAAGGGACCCACACTGGGAAGACAAGTCTCCACAACATCTGGCTTTGAAAACCAGTGGGGCTTAACTTCGGGAGCTCCAAAGTGACTCCTACCCTGGGGAGAGGGGAAGATAACCACATAAATCAGTGTGCACACTTCCAGCACCAAACCTTGTAGCCGGCCATGCAGGGAGAAACAGACAAACAGCAGATCTGCTCTGACTGCTGACCCACCCACCAACCAAAATCTCTCAGGTGGCAGAGCACAAACAAAACCTTTGGTGGGCCTGTAACTGGGGCAGATTAAATGCACACAGCTAGCATGACTGCGGACCCCATCTATCTGCAGAGGCTTCAGACAGACTCCTCAACAATGCATGGACAGAACTCTGTCCAGCAAGCCCACAGCAGGAAAACTGAGTCACTGCAGTCAACCGGGTTGAAGGCAAATGGACGTCAGCCACAACAGCTCTAAGAGAAAGTTCGTAACAAAACAGGCCTCTCTTGGGGAAAAACAAAAACAAAACAACCCTCAAACAACCTAACCTTACACTTGAAAGCTTGAAAAAGAACAGAGCCCAAAGCTAAAAGCTACAAGGAAATAATAAAGATTAGATCAGAAATAAATGAAATAGAGACTTGAAAAAAAAAAAACCAAAAACAGAAAAGATCAATGAAACCAGGAACTGATTCTTTGAAAAGATAAAACAAAACTGATAAATGTTTAGCGGGACTCATCAGGACAAAAAAGAGACAGGACTCAAAATCAGACATGAAAGAAGAGAAATAACCAACACCACAGAAATACAAAGGATTTTAAGAGAATATTATGAAAATGTATATGCCAACAAATCAGACAACCTGGAAAGCGGATAAATTCCTAGAAACATATAATCTTCCAAAATAATCAGAAATAGTAAATTTGAACAGACTGATTACTACTACTGATATTCAGTCAATAGTTTAAAAAAAAAAACAACAAAAACAAAAACTCCCAACAAACAAAAGTCATGGACCAACTTCACAGGTCAATTCTACCAAACATTTAAAGAAGAGCTGGGCGCCTTGGGTGACTCAGTTGTTAAGTGCCTGCTTTTGGCTCAGATCATGATCCCAGGGTCCTAGGATTCAGCCCCGCATCAGGCTCCCTGCTCAGCGGGAAGCCTGCTTCTCCCTCTCCCACTCTCCCTGCTTGTATTCTCTCTCTCACTGTCTCTATCCGTGTCAAATAAATAAATAAAATCTTTAAAAATTTTTTAAAAAATAAAGAAGAGTTAACATCTATTTTTCTCAATTCCAAATTCACTATACGAGGCCAGCATTACACTGATACCAAACCCAGACAAAGACACTACAAAAAAAGACAACTACAGGCCAGTATCTCTGATGAGCATAGATGGAAAAATCCATAACAAGATATGAGCAAACTGAATTCAGCAACATATTAAAAAAAGTCATTTACCATAAGCAAGTAGGATTTATTCCAGGGATGCCAGGGTGTTCAATATTTGTAATTCAGTCAACATGATACATCACTTTAACAAGAGAAAGGATAAAAGCCATATTATCATCTCAGCGAATGCCACTGTATTTGACAAAATACAATATCCATTCATGGTAGAAACTCTCAACAAAGGGGATTTACAGGGCACACACCTCAACACAATAAAAGACACATAATGAAAAGCCTACAGCTAACATCACACTCAATATTGAAAAACTGAGCCTTTTCTCTAAGATTGGGAGCAAGACAAAGATGACCACTCTTGCTACTTTTATTCAACATAGTACTGGAAGTTCTAGTCACAGTAATCAGACAAGAAAAGGCGATAAAAGGCATCCAAACTGGTAAGAAAGAAGTAAAAATGGCACTATTTGCAGATGACATACCATATTTGGCTAAAAACTCCACCAAAAACTATGAGAACTGATAAATTCAGCAAAGCTGTAGGATATAAATTAATATACAGAAATCTGTTGCACTGCTATACACTAATGATGAAGTAGCAGAAAGACGAGAAATCAATCCCATTTACAACTGCATCAGTAATAAGCACTGGGGTACATGTTAGTAGAGCATGCAATTCCTGATCTTGTGGTTGTGGGTTCAAGCCCCACACTGGTTGTAGAGATTACTTAAATACCCCCTTCCCCCCAAAATAACAACTCTGTACCCATTAAGCAGTAACTTCCTATTCCCCTCCCTCTGGCTCTTTGGTAACCTTTTGGCAATCACCATTTAAAAAAAAAAAGGGATGCCTGGTGGGCTCAGTCAGTTAAGCATCTGCCTTCGGCTCAGGTCATGACCCCAAGGTCCTGGGATCCAGCCCCACATCAGGCTCCTTGCTCGGCAGGGAGTCTGCTTCTCCCTCTGCCTGCTCAGCCTGTTCTGCCTGTAGCTCTCTGTGCTTCTGCTTTCTCTCTGACAAATAAATACAATCTTTTAAAAAACCCTGAAACACCTAGGAATAAGCTTAAACAAGGAGATGAAAGACCCATACTCTGAAAACTATGAAATACTGATGGAAGAAATTGAAACGACACAAACAAATGGAAAAATATGCCATGTTTATGGATTGGGAAGAATCAATACTGTTAAAATTTTCATACTACCTGAAGTAATCTACAGATTCAGTGCACTCTCTAACAAAATACTAATAGCATTTACCACAGAACTAGAATAAATAATCCTAAAATTTGTATGGAAACACAAGAGACCCCAAACATCCAAAGTGATCTTTAAGAAAGAGTAACAAAGTTGAAGTTATCCCAGATTTCAAAAGATACTACAAACCTATAGTATTCAAAAACGGTATGATACTGGCATAAAAACAGACACATAGATCAATACAAAAGAACAGTCCAGAAATAAAACTATGCTTATATGGTCAATTAACCTACTACCAAGAAAGAATATACAATGGTGAAAAGACACTTTCTTCAACAAATAGTGCTGAGAAAACAGGACGACTACATGCAAAAAAATGAAATTGGACCACTTTCTTACACTACACATAAAAATAAACTCACAGTGAATTTAATACCTCAATTTGAGACCTCAAGCCATAAAACTCATAACAGAAAACCTAGGGGCACCTGGGGGCTCAGGTCATGATCCTGGAGTCCTGGGATTAAGTCCCACATCAGGCTCCCTGCTCAGCGGGGAGTCTGCTTCTCCCTCTGACCTCTCCCCTCTCATGTTCTCTCTCTCTCCCTCAAATAAATAATTAACTTTAATAAAAGAAAAAAACCTAGGTAATAATTTTCTTGACATCAGCCTTAGCAACATTTTTCTAGATATGTCTCCTCAGCTGGGTGCAGTGGTGCCCGCCTGAAGTCCCAGCTACTCGGGAGGCTGAGGGAGGAAGATTGCTTGAGCCCAGGAGTTCTGTAGTGCACTACTGGGCGTCCGCACTAAGTTTGGCATCAGTATGGTGACCCACCCAGGAGCAGGGGACCACCAGGTTGCCCAAGGAGGGGTGAACCGGCCCAGGTCAGAAACGGAGCAGGTCAAAACTCCCGTGCTGATCAGATATGTCTCCTAAGACAAAGGAAACAAAAGCAAAAATAAACTATTGGGACCATACAAAAATAAAAAGCTTTTGCACAGCAAAGGAATCATCAAGAAAACAAAAAGGCAACCCGCTGAATAGGAGAAGATATTTGCAAATATATATTTGATAAGGGTTAATACCCAAAATCTACAAAGAACTTATATAATTCAAAACCACAATTCAAGTAAAAAAATGAGCAGAGGACCTGAATAAACATTTTCCAAAGACATACAAGTAGCCAACAGATACATTAAAAGATGCTCAGAAATCACTAATAATCAGAAAAACACAAACCCAAACCATGAGATACCATTTTACACCTGGCAGGTGGCTACAATCAAAAAGACAAGAAGTAACAAACACTGGTGAGGATATGAAGAAAAATGAACCCTCATGCACTGCTGGTACAGCTACTGTGGAAAACAGTATGGAAGTTCCCAAAAGATTAAAAAGTAGAACTATTTTATGATCCAGTAATTCCACTACTGGGTATTTACCCAAAGAAAACAAAGACACTAATTCAAAAAGATAAATGCACCTCTATGTTTACTGCAGCATTATTTACAATAGCTAAGGTATGGAAGCAACTCAAGTGTCCACAGACAGATGAATGTTAAGAGTCCCGCATCGGGCTCCCTGCTCAGTGGAGAGCCTACTTCTCCCTCTCCCTGCCGCTCTGGCTACTTGTTATCTCTCTCTTTCTCAAAAATAAATAAATAAAATCTTTAAAATACATAAATATTGTATTTTTAATTTAAAAACCAAAAAAACATTAATATTTTTAAAAACCTACTAAAAAACTCTTTACCATGATCTACAGAGCCCTGCACAGACTGGCTCTTTCCTGCTTCTCCTGCTTCATCTTAAACCATGTTCTCCTAGTTCTGCCCACAGTGGAACCTGACAGTTCTTTTCACTTCTGCTCCCTCTCAAGACATTCCCCCACATGCCTAGAAAGGTCTTTCCTTCCTTCCTGCAAAGTTAACACCTATTCATCTTTCAGATTTCAAATCAAGCATCATTTCCTTAGAGCTGTCCTATTCCCCACACGCTCAAATCACTATTTTTTTTTTTAAGATGTTATTTATTTATTTGACAGACAGAGAGGCTGAGAGGCAGGCAGAGAGAGAGAGAGGAAGGGAAACAGGCTCCCCACCGAGCAGAAAGCCCGATGCGGGGCTTGATCCCAGGACCCCGGGATCATGACCGGAGCTGAAGGCAGAGGCTTTAACCCACTGAGCCACCGAGGCGCCCCTCAAATCACTATTATATAGGCTCTCATTCATCCTATGTATGATCCTCTGTACTTCTCAGGGTTACACCTGTACATCTGGCTGAATATTTGGTCCATGTGTTCTCTCTCCCACTAGACAGCAAGTGCTGTGAAGAAGAGGAACTTTCCTCTTTTTCGCTCCACACTGTATTCTCAAGCTAGGGTCTGAACCCCAACTAGCACATTTGATGCTAAACAAATGAAGTTTTGAGAATTTATGAAATATTTTCTGATTCTGGACATTACAACTTAGTGAACTTATTACTACACTTTCTTCTGGCTGTATCTTTGACTTTTCTAACTTGAATTCTACATCTCCTCACTTCAGGGCATTTGAACAATATTTTTATTTCCAACCAAGCAATATAAAGGGCGGGGAACACAAAATGATGCTAACTTTCCCATCTTTCTCAGGTCAACATGGCCAGGGAGAAATGTTTTGTGCCCTAAGATATATAGCAGGGCCGTTATCATTGTTAACAATCCATTTTGTCCCAACCAATGCCCTAACTTTCAAATAAGCAATCTGGTATCTTTGAATTCAACACATTAAAATAAAAATGTTCATCCATGCACCACTTAGAGAGCTCCGGAGTACACAGTGGTGGTATGTATACTGTATTTTGAGAAACACTGCACTAGAGAATTGGACTATGAGTAGGGGTGTTTAGATAAGCAAACCTAGGCAACACTGTTTGGAATATAAATGCTAAGAGTTTGGATTAAACAGATAAGGACCCAGTGAGTATCACCTCCGTGTCAGGTGCTGTGCTACACCTTCAAAATAAAAAGGACAACCAACAGATAGTCATTGCCTTCAAAGTCAGTAACAAAGCAACCAATGAAACAATTTTAAATATGTGTTTCAGTACACATATGCCTCAACATATGGCATTTATTTGTTCTTAAAAGCCTGCCTGGGGTACCCGCGTGGCTCAGTTGGTTGAGCAACTGCCTTCAGCTCATGAATTCATGAACTCCATGATCCTGGAGTTCTGGGATGGAGCCCCGCAACTGGTTCCCTGCTTAGCAGGGGGTCTGCTTCTCCCTCTGCCCTTCCCCCTCTCATGCTCTTTCTTTCTCATTCTCTCTCTTAAATAAATAAGTAAAATCTTAAAAAACAAGAAAAGTCTTAAAAAAAGAAAAGTCTGCCTAAAAAAGAAAAATTTCACACACACACACCTCCTCCTATCCCCCGAAAGTATGACAGAGTGTATGGGGTTATGTGTGGAAAGAGAGATATGTGTGACAAAGAAGAGTAAAATCATCTAGTTTTCTGTCATCTAGGGAAAAAATGCTGGGAAGACTGGAACAAGGTGAAGGCAGGGCAAAAAGGATATATTCTTCCATCCTTCTGGTTGAAACCCAATTCTCTTTGCGTCTCTTGTGTTTCTACATGTCTTCCAAGCAGAGGCAACTTTTGTTCTAGACCATCTCTTCTAGGATGTTTGTATGGTGAACAGCTTTTGAAGACAAGTACGTTATTTTCCTTCAGGACAAAGGGCAGATATGTTTGCTGTCCAGAGTAATAAAGGTAATGTTTCCTCCAGGGCAAAGTTTGCACAGGCGTGCAGGCGTGCTAGCAGCTTTCCTTAAAAGCTTGGGGTTTCAGGGCGTGCACGCCTGGGTGGCTCAGTGGGTTAAAGCCTCTGCCTTCAACTCAGGTCATGATCTCAGGGTCCTGGGATCGAGCTCCGCATCCGGCTCTCTGCTCAGCAGGGAGCCTGCTTCCCCCTCTCTCTGCCTGCCTCTCTGCCTATCTGTGATCTGTCAAATAAATAAACAAAATCTTTAAAAAAAAAAAAAGTTTTGGGGTTTCTGGACAGAGAGAGGCAAGATGGCAGAGGAGTAGTGGACTGAAATAACATCAGGTTGCAGGAGTTCAGCTAGATAGTTATCAAACCATTCCGAACACCTACAAACTCAACAAGAAATCAAAGACAAGAGGAGCAGCAATTCTAGGAACATAAAATTGACCACTTTCTGAAAGAGCTCTACAGAAAGCATTCAGTGAACAAAAACTCCTGAGAGCAAACTCCAGCAGATTTCTTAGCCTGGCCCCTGGCAAGGGCGGTGCAATTCCGCTTGGGGAAAGACATTTGAGAATCACTGCAACAAGCCCCTCCTGCAGAAGATCAGCAAGAACATCCAGCCAAGACCAAGCTCACTGATCAATAAGAACAAGCAGAACTCCAGAGATAGGGGAAAGCAATGCATGGAATTCATGGCTTTCTCCCCATGATCCTTTAATCTTGCAAAGTTAAATTTTTTTTAATTTTATTTTTTTCTTATTCTAATTTTTTAAAACTTTTCTTCTTTCCTCTTTTAAAGTTAACTGTTTATCTTAACAATACCTTTCTAAAAAAAATCTTTTTAAACCTTCATTATTATAGTCATATTACACACTTCATTATATCTAACTTTATTTTTTGTATACATATAGAGATTTTTCTTCTAAAAAATTTTGGGATACAATTTCTTCTAACAGATCAAAATATGCCCTAAATCTAGCACAGGGTTTTGCTCTAGTCTCTAGCTTGAGCACATTCTCCCCCCCACCTTTTTTTTCTTTTTCTTCTTTTTCCAACCAACTTATCAATTCCTTTTTTAGAACCTTTTCTTTATTTTCATCTTAACAGTCATATTCCATCCCTTCATTGTGTTTACCCTTATTTTTGTATATATATGTTTTCCTTTCTTTAAAATTTTGGGAGGTAGTTTCTTCTAAAAGACCAAAATACACCCAAAATCAAGTGGGTGGCTCTGTTCTATTCACCAGTCTAATATATATACATATATATATATATTTTTTTTTCTTTCTTTCTTAAAATTTCTTTTTACCCCTTCCTTTTCCCCCCCGGTTTGGGGTCTCTTCTGATTTGGTTAGTGGCATACATTTTTCTGGGGTCTTTGCCACCCTTTTAGTATTTTATTCTCTCATTCATATATTCTTATTTGGATAAAATGACAAGGCAGAAAAACTCACCACAAAAAGAACAACAAGAGGCAGTACTGATGGCTAGGGACCTAATCAATACAGACACTGACGGTTCTCAAGGTGCTAACTGGGCTTGAAAAAGGCATGGAAGATATCAGAGAACCCCATCTGAAGAAATAAAATCCCTTTCTGGAGAAATAAAAGAACTAAAATCTAACCAAGCTGAAATCAAAAAAGGAATTAATGAGGTGCAATCAAGAATGGAGGCTTTTACTGCTAGGATAAATGAGGCAGAAGAGAGAATTAGTGATATAGAAGACCAAATGAAGGGGAATAAAGCAGCTGAGCAAAAGAGAGACAAACAACTACTGGACCACAAGGAGAGAATTCGAGAGATAAGTGATACCATAAGATGAAACAATATTAGAATAACTGGGATTCCATAAGAAGAAGAAAGAGAAGGTATATTGAAGCAAATTATAATAGAGAATTTCCCCAATATGGCAAAGGGAACACACCCTCAAAAATCAATAAAAATAGGTCCACACCCCGTCATCTAACAGTAAAACTTACTAGTCTAAATGACAAAGAGAAAAGCAGCTTGGGACAAGAAGTCTGTGACATACAACGGTAGAAATATTAGATTGGCAGCAGATTTATCCACAGAGACCTGGCAGGCCAGAAAGAACTGGAGTGATATATTCATAGCACAAAATGAGAAAAATACGCAGCCATGAATACTATATCCAGCTAGGCTATCATTGGAAATAGAAGGAGAGATTAAAAAGTTTCCAGCACAAACAAAATTAAAAGAATTTGCAAACACCAAACCAGCCCTACAGGAAATATTGAAAGGGGTCCTCTAAGCAAAGAGAGAGCCTAAAAGTAGTAGACCAGAAAGGAACAGAGACAATATACAGTAACAGTTACCTTACAGGCAATACAATGGCACTAAATTCATATCTTTCAATAGTTACCCTGAATGTAAATGGGCTAAATGGCCCAATCAAAAGACACACAGTATCAGAATGGATAAAAAATCAAAACCCATCAATATGCTGTCTGCAAGAAACTAATTTTAGACCAAAAGACACTGCCAGATTTAAAGTGAGGGAGTGGAAAACAATTTACTATGCTAATGGACATCAAAAGAAAGCTGGGGTGGCAATCCTCATATCAGTTAAATTAGATTTTAAGCTAAAGACAATAATAAGAGATGAGGAAGGACACTATATCATACTTAAAGGGTCTGTCCAACAAGAAGATCTAACAATTTTAAATATCTAGGCCCCTAACACGGGAGCAGCCAACTATATAAACCAATTAATAACAAAATCAAAGAAACACATCGACAATAATACAATAATAGTAGGGGACTTTAACACCCCCCTCACTGAAATGGACAGATCATCAAAGTGAAAGATCAACAAGGAAATAAAGGCCTTAAATGACACACTGGACCAGATGGACATCACAGATATATTCAGAACATTGCATCCCAAAGCAACAGAATACACATTCTTCTCTAGTGCACATGGAACATTCTCTAGAACAGATCCCATCCTGGGTCACAAATCAGGTCTCAACCAGCACCAAAAGTATGGGATCATTCCCTGCATATTTTCAGACCACAATGCTCTGAAACTATAACTCATTCACAAGAGGAAAGTTGGAAAGAACTCAAATACATGGAGGCTAAAGAGCATCCTACTAAAGAATGAATGGGTCAGCCAGGAAATTAAAGAAGAATTGAAAAAATTCATGGAAACAAATGAAAATGAAAACACAACTATTCAAAATCTGTGGGACATGAGGAAGTATATAGCAATACAAGCCCTTCTCAAGAAACAAGAAAGGTCTCAAGTACACAACCTAACCCTACACCTAAAGGAGCTAGAGAAAGAACAACAAAGAAAGCCTAAACCCAGCAGGAGAAGAGAAATCATAATGATCAGAGCAGAAACCAATGAACTAGAAACCAAAAGAACAGGGCGCCTGGGTGGCTCAGGGGGTTAAGCCGCTGCCTTCGGCTCAGGTCATGATCTCAGGGTCCTGGGATCGAGTCCCGCATCAGGCTCTCTGCTCCGCAGGGAGCCTGCTTCCCTCTCTCTCTCTCTGCCTGCCTCTCTGTCTGTGATCTCTCTCTGTTAATAAATAAATAAAATCTTAAAAAAAACAAAAGAACAGTAGAACAAATCAACGAAACTAGGAGCTTGTTCTTTGAAAGAATTAATAAGACTGATAAACCCTGGCCAGACTTATCAAAAAGCAAAGAGAAAGGACCCAAATAAATAAAATCATGAACGATAGAGAGATCACAACCAACACCAAAGAAATACAAACAATTATAAGAACTTATGAGCAACTGGGGCGCCTGGGTGGCTCAGTGGGTTAAAGCCTCTGCCTTCGGCTCAGGTGATGATCCCAGGGTCCTGGGATCGAGCCCCACATCGGGCTCTCTGCTCAGCAGGGAGCCTGCTTCCTCCTCTCTCTCTGTCTGCCTCTCTGCCTACTTGTGATCTCTGTCTCTGTCGAATAAATAAATAAAATCTTTAAAAAAAAAAAAAGAACTTATGAGCAACTATACACCAGCAAATTCGACAATCTGGAAGAAATGGATGCATTCCTAGAGACATATAAACTTCCAAAACTGAACCAGGAAGAAATAGAAAACCGGAACAGATCCATAACCAGCAAGAAGATTGAAGCAGTCATCAAAAATCTCCCAACAGGGTGCCTGGGTGGCTCAGTGTGTTGGGCCTCTGCCTTCAGCTTGGGTCATGATCCCAGAGTCCTGGCATCGAGTCCCGCATCAGGCTCTCTGCTTGGCGGGGAGCCTGCTTCCCGCTCTCTGCCTGCCTCTCTGCCTACTTGTGATCTGTCAAATAAATAAATGAAATCTTTAAAAAAAAAAAAAATCTCCTAACAAACAAGAGCCCAGGGACAGACAGCTTCCCAGGGGAATTCTACCAAACATTTAAAGAAGAATTAATACCTATTCTCCTGAAACTGTTCCAAAAATAGAAATGGAAGGAAAACTGCCAAACTCACTTTATGAGGCCAGCATTACCTTAATCCCAAAACCAGACAAAGATCCCCATCAAAAAAGAGAATTACAGACCAGTATCTTTGATGAACACAGATGTGAAAATTCTCACCAAAATACTAGCCAATAGGATCCAACAGTACATTAAAAGGATGATTCACCATGACCAAGTGGGATTTATTCCTGGGCTGCAAGGTTGGTTCGACATCCGCAAATCAATCAATGTGATACAATACATTAATAAAAGAAAGAAAAAGAACCATATGATACTCTCAATAGATGCTAAAAAAGCATTTGACAAAGTACAGCATCCTTTCTTGATCAAAACTCTTCAAAGTGTAGGGACAGAGGGTACATACCTCAATATCATCAAAGCCATCTATGAAAAACCCACAGCAAATATCATTCTCAATGGGGAAAAATTGAGAGCTTTTCCGCTAAGATCATGAACACACCAGGGATGTCCACTATCACTACTGCTATTTAACATAGTACTAGAAGTCCTAGCCTTAGCAATCAGACAACAAAAAGAAATTAAAGGCATCAGAATCAGCAAAGAAGTCAAACTATCACTCTTTGCAGATGATATGATACTTTATGTGGAAAACCCAAAAGGTTCCACTCCAAAACTGCTAGAACTTGTACAGGAATTCAGTAAAGTGTCAGGATATAAAATCAACGCACAGAGGGGCGCCTGGGTGGCTCAATGGGTTAAGCCGCTGCCTTCGGCTCAGGTCATGATCTCAGGATCCGGGGATCGAGCCCCACATTGGGCTCCTTGCTCAGTGGGGAGCCTGCTTCTCTCTCTACCTCTGCCTGCCTCTCTGCCTGCTTGTGCTCTCTGTCTCTTTCTCTGTCAAATAAATAAATAAATAAAATCTTTAAATAAATAAATAAATAAAATCAATGCACAGAAATCAGTTGCATTTCTATACACCAACAACAAGACAGAAGAAAGAGAAATTAAGGAGTCAATCCCATTTACAACTGCACCCAAAACCATAAGATAACTAGGAATAAACCTAACCAAAGAGGCAAAGAATCTGTACTCAGAAAACCACAAAGCACTCATGAAAGAAATTGAGGGAGTCACAAAGAAATGGAAAAACGTTCTATGCTCATGGACTGGAAGAAAAAATATTGTGAAAATGTCTATGCTACCTAAAGCAATCTATGCATTTAATGCAATCCCTATCAAAATACCATCAATTTTTTTTTTTAAGAAATGGAACAAATAATCCTAAAATTTATATGGAACCAGAAAAGACCCCGAATAGCCAGAGGAAGGTTGAAAAAGAAAGCCAAAGTTGGTAGCATCACAATTCCAGACTTCAAGCTCTATAACAAAGCTGTAATCATCGAGACAGTATGGTACTGGCACAAAAACAGACACATAGATCAATGGAACAGACTAGAGAGCCCAGAAATAGACCCTCAACTCTATGGCCAACTAATCTTCAACAAAGCAGGAAAGAATGTCCAATGAAAAAAGACAGTCTCTTCAACAAATGGTGTTGGGAAAACTGGACAGTCACATGCAGAAAAATGAAACTGGACCATTTCCTTACACCACACACAAAAATAGACTCAAAATGGATGAAAGACCTCAATGTGAGACAGGAATCCATCAAAATCCTTGAGGAGAACAGAGGCAGCAACCTCTTTGACCTCAGCCGCAGCAACTTCTTCCTAGAAATATCACCAAAAGCAAGGGAAGCAAGGGCAAAAATGAACTACTGGGATTTCATCAAGATCAAAAGCTTTTGCACAGCAAAGGAAACAGTCAACAAAACCCAAAGACAGCTGACAGAATAGGCAAAGATATTCGCAAATGACATACCAGATAAAGAGCTAGTATCCAAAATCTATAAAGAACTTACCAAAGTCAACACCCAAAGAACAAAGAATCCAATCAAGAAATGGGTAGAGCACATGAACAGACATTTCTGCAAAGAAGACATCCAGATGGCCAACAGACACATGAAAAAATGCTCAACATCACTTGGCGTCAGGGAAATACAAATCAAAATCACAATGAGATACCACTCACACCAGTCAGAATGGCTAAAATTAACAAGTCAGGAAACGACAGATGTTGGAGAGGATGTGGAAAAAGGGGAACCCTTCTACACTGTTGGTGGGAATGCAAGCTGGTGCAGCGACTCTGGAAAACAGCATGGAGGTTCCTCAAAAAATTGAAAATAGAGCTACCCTATGACTCAGCAATCACACTACTGGGTATTTACCCTAAAGATACAAATGTAGTGATCCGAAGGGGCACGTGCACCTGAATGTTTATAGCAGCAATATCCACAACAGCCATATGGAAAGAACCTAAATGTCCATCAACAGATGAACGTATAAAGAAGATGCAAGATACACACACACACACACACACACACACACACACCACACACACACACACACACACACACACACACACACACACACACAGGAATACTATGCTGCCATCAAAAGAAATGAAATCTTGCCATTTGCAACGACTTCAATGGAACTAGAGGGTATTATGCTGAGCGAAATAAGTCAATCAGAGAAAGACAATTATCATATGATCTCCCTGATATGAGGAATTTGAGAGGCAGAGTGGGGGGGTTTGAGGGATAGGGAAGGAAAAAATGAAACAAGATGGAATCGGAAGGAAGACAAACCATAAGACACTCTTAATTAAAACAAACTGAGGGTTTGATTAATCACTCTTAAAACAAACTGAGGGTTGCTGGGATGAGTGGGGGTATGGAGAGGGTGGTTGGGTTATGGACGCTGGGGAGGGTATGTGATATGGTGAGTGCTGTGAAGTGTGTAAGCCCAACGATTCACAGACCTGTACCCCTGGGGCAAATAATACATTATATGTTAATAAAAATAATAAAAAAAATTTTTTTAAGATTAAAAAAAAGTTTGGGGTTTCTTAAGCTTGGAGTCCCCCTCAGCAATGATGCAAACTCTACAGTACTCTGTGCAATTTGGAGGGCAAGGGAGACTGAGCAAACATGAAATTCACGCTATTTGCTATACCTTGAGTTATAAAACCCCTTTTCTCTGAACGAGGATTCTCATGTCTTCTGCCAACATCCATGAAACTGAGGCATTCTACCTTATTAGCTTGCACTCATATTTCTTGACACTTCTCTGTCCTTCACTTATATCCTGAAGACTCTAGATTCCAAACAACCAGGGTAAAATTTGAGCTAGTGCAAGAACGAAGAGTAAACAGAACTGCTTATCAAGATAGATCTGAACTGCTCTCAAAGGATAGAGGGATATGAAAGACCAGGGTTTCTTTTCTAGGTAAAGACAGGAGACCCTCTTCCCCCTATTAAGCTGGGACTTCCAAAGGGCCTTACTGCCCTCAGAGTAAGGTAACAGAAGGAGAGTTGCATGGATATGGGGAAGGAAGGGCTAAAGCCTCAAACCCTTAAAATGGTTCCCCAGAGACCTGGTAACTCTAAGTTCTTTCTGGAGAAAGGCACTCTCATCCTTGGCCACGAAGAATTCCCATAAACAATTTTTCAAGATCATTACACAGCAAAGAATAAAAAATAACTAATCACACAAAGTACCATGAGCAAGAAGCAAAAACAAAAGACAGCAGAATCAGACATATTATAAAACAATTATGCTTACTATGTTTAAAGAAGATTATGCTTCAAGATAAGTTTGAAAATATCTTCAGGAAAGACAAAACTACAGTAGACTGGAAAATGAACCAGATACAGCACATTAGACAGAGCTAGAAGAAAAATCAGTGCACTGGATGACAGGAAAGAAACTGTATGAACTGAAACACAGAGACAGATGCAAAACATAAAATGCTAAGACATGAAGGATAGAGTGAGAAGGACAAAGAGAGTTGTTCAGAGGCAAAATGTGAAGAGATAATGGCTGAAATGTTCTATAAGTAATGATAGACACTAATCCCTAGATACAAGAAGCTCACTAACTCCCATGTGGAATAAATAAAAAGAATTCTAATAAAAACACAACATAATGGAAGCTGAAGAACACCTGAAGATAAGGACTTTATAAAAGCCACTAAAGGAAAAAAAAAGACTGATTATATTTAAAATAGCAATAGTCAGAGGACAAGGGCAACAGTGAAAGACAGAACCCAAGGGCAATAGTGAAAGATAGAACCCAGCACAATGTGGAGGAAAAAAAAAAAGTGGAGGGGAAAAAAAAAAAGTAGAATTCTATGCCCTATGAAAATCTTTTTCAAAAAGAGCTAGGTTTTGGTTTTTTTTTTTAAGATTTTATTTATTTATTTGTCAGAGAGAGAGAGCGCGCGAGCGAGCATAGGCAGACAGAGTGGCAGAGGGAGAAGCAGGCTCCCCGCGGGGCAAGGAGCCCGATGTGGGACTCGATCCCAGGACGCTGGGATCATGACCTAAGCCGAAGGCAGCTGCTTAACCAACTGAGCCACCCAGGTGTCCCAAAGAGCTAGGTATTTTTAAAAAGAAAAACAGTCACCACTATCTGCTGAGTTACATCAAATGAAATTCTAAAGCGGTAGTTCTCAAATAGGAAAAATTTTCACCCTCACTGACATCTGGGTTGTCAAAATGTGGGATGGTGCTGTCATCTAGTGGGCAGAGGCCAGGAATGTTGCTAGCCATCTCACAATACACAGTCCCTTACAACTAAACTATCCAGCCCCAAGTACCTATAGTGCTAAAGTTTTTCTAAAGCATATACTTAAGATTAAAAAAAAAGTAATCTCAAATGAAATTTTAGACATGTATGAAAGAATGAAGAGCAAAGAAAATAATAAATATGTGGGGAAAAAATCAAATAATTTGACTACATGAAATAATTATGTTTTATGCAGTTAAAAGAGAAAAAGATAAAATTAAGTCCGAACAATAACAGTAAGTTAGAAAGAGGATAAATGAAAATAAGTGTTCTAAGGTTACTGGATTATCTGAGAGTAAAGGTATAACTTTAGATCTTACTAAGGATATGTTCTGTAATTAGGATAATCACTACAACAGTGGGAATCAAGTCTATGTGCAGTCCAAACTGATGTAAGTAATGATGAGACAGAATGAGAAGAAATTATTCAAAAGAAGACAAGAAGGAAAAGAAAAACACGGAATATGTGGGTCAAAAAGCACAAAGAAAGATGGTAGGTCTGAACTTCTATGTGTCAGTAATTACGTTAAATGTACATGGGCCAAAGTTCTGTTAAAAATCTAGGAGACTACAGGGGCACCTGGGTGGCTCAGTCAATCATCTGCCTTTGGCTCAAGTCATGATCCCAAGAACCTGGGATAAAGAAAGCCCTGAGAGGGGCTCCCTGCTGAGCAGGGAGAGGTTCTCCCTCTCCCCCCAATCCACTCATGCTCTCTCACTCCTTCTCTCTCAAATAAAATCTTAAAAAAAAAAAAAAAAAAAAATCCAGGAGACTATAACGGCATTACTATCCATGACAACATGGATGTACCTTTAGGGCATTATGCTAAGTGAAATTAAGTCAGAGAAAGACAAATAACCTATGATCTCACTTATATGTGGAATCTAAAACAAACAAAAAAACCTAAACTCACAAAGAGAACAGACTGGTGGTTACCAGAGGTGGGGGGTGGGAATAAGTGAAATGATGAATGTGGTCAAAAGGTACAAACTTCCAGTTATAAAATAAATAAGTCATGGGGATATAATGTACAGCATAATGACTACAGTTAATAATAATACTGTATTACGTATCTGAAAGTTACAGAGAGTAAATCTTAAAAGTCCTCATCACAAGAAAAAAAAATTGTAACTATTATGGTGATGCAATGAATGTTGTTTTTTTTTTAAACATTTTATTTATCTATTTGACAGACAGAGAGATCACAAGTAGGCAGAGAGGCAGGCAGAAAGAGAGGGAGAAGCAGGCTCCCCGCCAGAGCAGAGAGCCCTCTCTATCCCAGGACCCCGAGATCATGACCTGAGCCAAAGGCAGAGGCCCAACCCACCGAGCCACCCAGGCGCCCCTATGGTGATGAATGTTAACAAGACTTATTGTGATGATCATCTGGCAGTGTATACAAATACTGAATCACTATGTTGTACACTTGTAACTAATATAATGTTGTATCTCAAAAACAAAAACAAAACAAAACACCAAACCCAACCAAACCAAAACCACAATGAGATACTGCCACATATCCACTAGATGGTTATAACTTTAAGAAATAAGAAACTCACAATACCATTTTGGGTACTTAGGTGGATCAACAATTCTCATACTTTTTTTTTTTTTTTTAAAGATTTTATTTATTTATTTAACAGAGAGAGATCACAAGTAGGCAGAGAAGCAGGCAGAGGGGTTGGGGGTGGGGGGGAAGCAGGCTCCCGGCTGAGCAGAGAGCCCGATGCGGGGCTCGATCCCAGGACCCTGGGACCATGACCTGGGCCGAAGGCAGAGACTTTAACCCACTGAGCCACCCAGGCGCCCCTCTCATACACTTTTTTTTTTTTTTTTAAGATTTATTTGAGAGACAGAGAGCAGGCACATGCAGGGGTGGGGTGGAAAAGCACAGAGCCTATATAAAGGTATAACTTTAGATCTTACTAAGGATATGTTCTGTAATTAGGATAATCACTACAACAGTGGGAATCAAGTCTATGTGCAGTCCAAACTGATGTAAGTAATGATGAGACAGAATGAGAAGAAATTATTCAAAAGAAGACAAGAAGGAAAAGAAAAACACGGAATATGTGGGTCAAAAAGCCACAAAGCAGGGCTCCATTCTTGAACTTGAGATCATGACCTGAGCCAAAATCAAAGAGTCAGAAGCGTAATGGACTGAGCCACCCTCGCGCTCCAGTTCTGATGCACTTCTGATGGTGTTAAAAACCAGCACAAGATTGTAAAATTGTTGGCAGTATCTTCTGTAACTAAACATTTGCATACCCTATGACCAAACAATTACGTGTAGCACAGACATATACAAGAACGTGCAATAAGCAAAATTTGGGGCGGCTGGCTGGCTCAGGCATTAAGCGTCTGTCTTGAGCTCAGGTCATGATCCCAGAATCCTGGGGTAGAGACCTAGAAAGGGCTCCCTGCTCAACAGGAACCCTGCTTCTCCCCCCCCCCCACTCCCCCTGCTTGTGTTCCCTCTCTTGCTGTGTCTCTCTTCGTCAAATAAATAAATAAAATCTTAAAAAAAAAAGCACAATTCACAATATCTAATAACTGGGGGAGGGAGGGAAATGGGTAGTCCAAGAGACTAGATTTTTTTTTAAAAATCTAGCTTTAGGTGTTAACAAGAGATACACTTAAAGTATAAGGACACAGGGGCGCCTGGGTGGCTCAGTGGGTTAAAGCCTCTGCCTTCGGCTCAGGTCCTGATCCCAGGGTTCTGGGATCGAGCTCTGCATCGGGCTCTTTGCTCAGCAGGGAGCCTGCTTCCCTTCCTCTCTCTCTGCCTGCCTCTCTGTGTACTTGTGATCTCTGTCAAATAAATAAATAAAATCTTAAAAAAAAAATAAAAAAATAAAAAATAAAATATAAGGACACAGAAAATTTGAAAGTGAAAGCACAGGAAAAAAAGATGCCATTAAGATACTACCAAATTAAAGCCAAGTAGTATCATATTAGACTTTAATACTTTAAAAAGTATTTCTGGAAATAAAGATATAAAAAAGGGACAATTCTCCTGGAATATTCAATAATTTAAAAGCCTACAATCAAGTGCCTTCTTAGTGCAGCAGACAGCACATCATCGGTCTCATAATCTGAAACCTACAGTCATAGAATAACATGGCCTTATATGATATACTCAATCACACAGCAAAAACTGAAGAACCCACTAGAAGAAATCAGTCCACAATTATACTGGAAGATTAATACATTTCTCTCAGCCTTTGAACAAGCAGACAAAAAGTGATAAAGGTACAGAAGATTTTAGAAGATTTATTTGTTAGAGAGCAAGTTAGCAAAAGCAGGGGGAGTGTCAGGCAGAGCAAGAAGCAGGCTCTCCACTGAACAGGGAGCCCAATTCAGGACTCGATCCCAGGACCCTGGGATCATGATCTGAACTGAAGGTGGATGCTCAATGACTGAGCCACCCAGGCATCCCAAGATAGATAAAATTTAATCAACAAAATCAACTTGACCTAATGTACAGAGCTCTGCATTCAATAATCATATACTTTCTTTTCAAGCATGCACTAAACATTTTTTTAAATTTACCACAGATTCTATGAGAACAAAGTTGTATTGTAAATCAGTTCTCAGTTTATTAATTTTGGAATCAAAGTTACACATATTCTACTACTTCATAGGAAGAGGCATTAAGGAACCACAAAATTGGGGCATCTGGGTGGCTCAGTCAGTTAAGTGTCTGCCTCTTGATTTCAGCTCAGGTCATGGGACAGAGCCCCGTGTCAGGCTCTGTCCATACCAGATTCTCCACCCCCACCCCCACTTATGTACTCTCTCAAAATAAATACAATCTTAAAAAAAGAGAACCACAAAATTGCTTCTCAGATAAAATACTCAAAATTATATCATTATTTAGAAAAATGCACTGAATATGAAAAATCTGAGATACAAACTCAGTATTTTTTTAATGAACACACCAAAGGTGGGAGTCTTAGTATATGTGCTGCCGAAGCGAGCACCAAAGGTGAGAGTCTTAACCTTAAGAACAGAAACTTGCTGATTACAGTGCCTCTGAACTGTTGTAGGTGATACAATGTGGTAAACTTTCTTCTAAGGCCCAACTGTTCTTACTTCTATTATCACAAAGCCTCTTTTATCAACAGAATGCTACTGTGTGTACTCATATTTCCTTTGAAGAAACTCACATATAATCAAGATCTCCTGGGTTTCCAACATCCACACATTTTCCGTAAACTCACCAACTGTACCTACCACATTATAATACTACTACCACACTTCAATTGTGGATGAGAATATTCATTCTGTATTTGGGGGAATATTCACCTCTTATCACAGATTTTTAAGATGAGATCTCTCATGTCAAATTCTTCCATATACATTAAACTTAAATTATGAACCTGTCTGCTCTCTTAGTTCAAACATATTACTTTACATAATTTGGGGCAGTTATTTAACATATTTACAGGCCAGCTCCAGAATATTATAACACTACAGACACAATTATTATTATAAGATGATGTATCTAAATTATCCAAAAATGTCTAGAATGGGTAAAATTTCATTACAGCATGATACTTGCAAATTGTATCTACTCTCACATCCCTCCAAAGAAATCAGATATTCTTTATAAATATATATATATATATATTTTAAAGGATTTTATTTATTTATTTGACAGAGATCACAAGTAGGCAGAGAGGCAGGCAGAGAGAGAGAGGAAGAAGCAGGCTCCCTGGTGAGCAGAGAGCCCGATGTGGGGCTTGATCCCAGGACCCTGGGATCATGACCTGAGCCGAAGGCAGAGGCTTTAAGCCGCTGAGCCACCCAGGCACCCCTATAAATATATTTTCTCATACTTTCCCAAGCTAAGAGTCATCCATTCAATAAATAACTCATTTCATCCTATCTGCAAAATAAACAGATAGATGATGAGAACTGAGCTGTTCATAACTCTTAATCTGCTTTCAAAATGAAAGATCTTTTCAAGCATCCATGGAATATTCAAAATACCATAACCTAGATAATAAAAAAACTTTAACAACTTTAAAAGAATTGTATTGGGTCAGACTGGTGGCGGGTATTATGGAGGGCATGTATTGCATGGAGCACTGTACATAAAACAATGAATTCTGGTACACTGAAAAGAAATTAAAAAAATAAAAAATTAATTTAAAAAAAAAAGAATTGTAATCACACAATATGTTTTCTGACCATAATGGACTCAAACTAGAAATCAGTAACAGAATTACAACAGAACATCATTAAACACATGGACACTAAACAACACACTCCTCATTAAGCAACTGTCAAAGAGGAAGTCTAAAAAGAAATTTATGATATACACAGAAGTGAATGAAAATGGAACTGCAACATATTAAAATTGTGGAAGGCATCTCTAACATTGCTGAGAGGGAAATAATATAGCATTAAATGTTTTCAATAACAAAGACAAAAGATCTCAAATCCATAATGTAAATTATGGGAGCACCTGGCTGTTTCAGTCAGAAGAGCGTGCAACTCTTCATCTCGGGATTGAGAATTCAAGCCCCAAGCGGGGCACAGAAATTGCTAAACAACACCACCACCACCACCACAACATACAACAAACAAAAAAAATATGTCCCTCACTCAAGAAACCAGAAAAAGAAAGTAGAAAAAGATGAACAAAATAAGCTCAAAATGAGCAGATGGAAGAGAATAATAAAGATAACAGAAATCAATAAACTGAAAACAGGAAAAAAGAGAAAATCAATAAAACAAAAAGCTAGTTTTCTGGGTTGGGGCTGGTGGTAAATGAAATCTATAAACCCTGGAAAGACTGACAAAGATAAAAAAAAAAAAAAGAGAAGACACAAATCACCAATACAAGTAAGGAAACGGGTATCATTATAGACCTGTGAAAATTAATTAAAGGAAACCTTACTAAACTGGAGTGGGAGGCCAGATTTGGGGGGGGGGGTTATTACCCACTCAATGTCAATCACAGGAAGCATTACCAATTATAGGCTCTAACAGGGAAACACAGTACACTGCATTTCCTAGAAGAAACTATCCCTGCATTTAAGCTAATGAGAAACTATCATTACCCTGAACTCATGCTTTTCTCCAATGAACCTTCTTTCAAAACAACCCTTTCCAATTTCCTCCTCCTGCTCCATAAAACAATGTTCTTCTCCTGTGTTTGTGAGATGTGTCTATGGTTTTGCCACAACTCTGCATGTCTCAAATTGCAATATTCTGTTATTCCCAAATAAACCCATGTTTGCTGATAAAGTAAATGTTTTAAGGTTAATTTTTCAAAAAAGATTTATTTGAGAGAGAGAGCGCACGCGCATGCAAGCTAGCAGAGGGAGAGGGAGAGGGAGAAGGAATCGCAAGGAGACTCCCTGCCTGGCAGAGCACAGAGCCCAACACTGTGGTCAATCCCATGACCCTGAGATCATGACCTGAGCTGAAATCAAGAGTCAGATGCCTAAACAAATGAGCCACTTCAGGCACCCCTAAGGTTAATTTTTAATAATTTTTAACATCATTTGGTGATGAGAAGTGAGGTCAAGGGAAGATCCCCAATAACTGTTTGGTAAGCAAATAGGCACCCAGTAGCCACAGAGATAACTGAGTTCACTACTTTCTTACACACCCTGGAGTTTGAAGGTTAAGCTTCCCCCTATATTCAAACTCTTCTCTGTGTGTTTGGTCTCTCTAGGGTTTCTTAAAGATCTACTTTAAGGCTTTGTCTTTTCTGAGAACACTCCTTTGGCCTTCAGTCCATCTCCTTTTTAGAACCAGAGTTTTCCCACTGAACTGTACTAAATTTCAGTCTGATTCCTTTGGAACTGGGCTGTTCCTACTGGAATGTGCTGGCCTTTGGTCTGATTCCTTTTGGAACCAGGCTGTTCCTCTTGAAACAGTTCTGTTTAGGAATTGTTTTTTTGCTCTAGAAAACAAAGAAAACCCTAAAAAATGGGATCTCTGTCATCAAATTGCTTTGCAGCACCCCCCCCTTACTGGGACCCTGGCCTGATTTTATATTTATTTTAATTTTTTATTAATTTTTTTTTGAGTTTTATAGATTTATAGGTAATCTGTAAACCCAACATGGGGCTCATACTCAAAATTCTGAGATCAAGAGTCATATGCTCTTCCAACTGAGCCAGTCAGCTGCACCCATTTTATATTTCAATATTATAGTCCTTCCTCGTGCACATTTCTAGTAAACAGACCAATTTAATCAAAAGTTACTTAGGGGGTGCCTGGGTGGCTCAGTTGGTTAAGCAGCTGCCTTCGGCTCAGGTCATGATCCCGGAGTCCTGGGATCGAGTCCCGCGTCAGGCTCCTGGCTCCATGGGGAGTCTGCTTCTCCCTTTGACCTCCCCTCTCATGCTCTCTCACTCTCTCAAATAAATAAATAAAATCTTTAAAAAAAAAAAAAAGTAACTTAGAACCTCAAATGGCCATTATGGGGAACTTCCAATCCTTCCAAACTTAACTTTCCTCAAAACTGAATTGAATAGTTAAAGCTCTAAAATTGTAGAAACTGAATGGGATGTTTTGATTCATATTTTGAAGCTTCCAAATGTTATCAGGAATCTAAAATTGCCTCTCCATGGGGTGCCTGGGTGGCTCAGCCCTTAAAGAGGCTCCCTTCGGCTCAGGCTCAGGTCACGGTCCCAGGGCCCTGGGATTGAGTATTTGCCTTCAGCTCAGGTCATGATCTAAGGATCCTGGGGTCAAGCCCCACATTGGGCTCCCTGCTCAACAGGAAGCCTGCTTCTCCCTCTCCCACTCCCCCTGCTTGCCTTCCCTCTCTTGCCGCGTCTCTGTCTAATAGATAAATAAAACCTTTAAAAAAAAAAAAAAAACCTGCCTCTCCACAAAACAGAATGTCTAGACTAACTGAGGCAAACCTTTAAAAAAAGACAAAAAGGCTTGTGAGGCCGCTGTTCCCCCCTCCCTTGTCTTCTATGCCTCAGGACTGCAGCAGCCAGAGCTGAGACCGCACTTCCACCACCATCCACCATCCTGACCTCTTCTCTGTGCCCCCTGCTCCCCCATGCTAATTCTTTCACCAAACTTCCTTTTTTCTCTGAACCTCTCTCCCCACTCCCTTCCCCTGAGCCTATCAGAATCTGTCCCTTTAAAGTTATCTTTTGAGGATCCAAATGAACCCCCCAATTTCTTAGGTTCTCTGGACTAAGGCCAAATGGAGAGTCACAGTTAAAGAGTTTTGCTAAAGTGATGAAGGAAGGACCACCCCCACAATAGCTTTGCTAGAGAATTTAATAAAATTATTCAAATTCATAGTTTCTCAGATTTTTTTTAAAGATTTTATTTATTCATTTGACAGAGATCACAAGTAGGTAGAGAGGCAGGCAGGCAGAGAGGAGGAAGCAGGCTCCCTGCTGAGCAGAAAGCCCGATGCAGTGCTCAAACCCAAGACCCTGAGATCATGACCTGAGCCAAAGGCAGAAGCTTTAACCCACTGAGCCACCCAGGCGCCCAGTTTCTCAGATTTTTATCAATCAGTCCACATGCTTGTTGGTGAGGACCAGGCTAAAACTGCATGAAGCCAGCCTGATGGGAATATCCTAAAGGGGATTTAGAGAAACAAACTCTAACTTTTGGCAGGATGCTAAAACACTCAATGTAAATCTCCACTGAGCCACGGCAGTAGACTTTTCTAAGCCTGTTGACTAGAACAAGATTCAGACTTGCACACAAAAGCCTGATGAACCTGTTTTTGACCACTGCAATCAACTCCAAATTGTCTTAAAAAACTTCTAGTCCTCCTTCAGATGTTCAATCTGCCTAGGTAGCACTTAACCATGTTTATTAATGGGCTGAACCAGTTCTCCTGGGATGGGAAATTATGCCCACTCCAGATTTAGTCTAAATTTAGCAAACCAGCTTGCTAGTACCCCACAGGAGTCACCTAAAATGAAGACTGCTAAAATTCTCAACTTTTAACTCTGGCAAATGAAGGACGTTCATCAAAGCCCCCTAGTTTCTGCTATTATTGCAAAGGATCATGACACTGGAAAAAAGACTGTTACCAACTTAAGTGCTCCAGGAGCTTCAGGCATTGAGTCAGCCTAACGAATGCCCTCCTAACTCCCAATGAAGAAGCTCCAAGAAACTAGAGGTTCTTCCTAATCTTCCCTCTTAACTGGCTTGGAGCAACCACTCTCCATACTGGGAATGAATCTCTTTCTGTCCTTACTGACACGGGAGCTACACTTTTGGTGCTCAAGCCCACTGCTATAAAGTAGCCTCTGTCTCAGAGTACTAAAACAGTTCAAATAGTGGCGTCTCTAATGAACCTCAACATGTTCCTGTCTTTGAACCTATTCCCCCTTGTTTAGGGCTTTTGAGAGATACACATCCTTTTCTCTCTTAGTTCCTCTACCCCTATTCATTTGTCAAGTTGAGATTTCTTAGAAAAATACCATGTGAAATTTCTCCCAAAAGGGGAAAATAATTCTAGAATTTGACAGTAGTCATCAAGTCTACGGCCATACCACCCTGAACGCGCCCAATCTCATCTGATCTCGGAAGCTAAGCAGGGTCGGGCCTGGTTAGTACCTGGATGGGTGACAGCAGTAATCAAGATAGCTAACCAGAGGATTAGATTACCCCTGACATCTTTTATTTGCTCTGTCTCTGACGGCACTACAGCTGTCTGGGGACACTGTCATTTGGTCCTATTGGATCAACTACTTTCCTCTTTATGAGCACAATCTTCAATTTTTATTGGCAGCATCCACAGTACACCTCCCATCAATATTTAGATCCCTCAAAACCTCTCCCCAGAATGAATCAATACCCTATAAATAAAAAACCCTTTCAAGTCGGGGCACCTGGGTGGCTCAGTGGGTTAAAGCCTCTGCCTTCGGCTCAGGTCATGATCCCAGGGTCCTAGGATTGAGCCCCGCATCGGGCTCTCTGCTCAGCAGGGAGCCTGCTTCCCTTCCTCTCTCTCTGCCTGCCTCTCTGCCTACTTGTGATAACTGTCTGTCAAATAAATAAATAAAAATCTTTAAAAAAAAACAAAAAACCTTTCAAGGCATCAAGCTCATATAGAAGATTACAAAGCTCAGAGCCTCAATATCCCCTGCACTAGTACCTGTGATACCCTGGTTTTGCCTGTGAGAAAACCCAATGGCTGAAGATAGAGGTTTGTCCAGGACCTGTGGGAAATAAATATCATCATTATTCCTTGGGACCCTGTTGTTCCTAACTCCCATATGTTACTGACATTCTTTCCCACTGAAAGCAAATTGTTCACTATGTGGTGATCTATTGATCTATGTGGTGAACTGATCTATGTGGTGAATTTTTTAGTAGTCCAGTTGATAAGGGTAGCTGTTTTTCTTTCACTTGGGAAAAACAGGCATACACTGGGACAGTAATGCCCCAGGGTTACATACACAGTCCTCTGACTTTTCACGATCCCTGAAAGCTGATTTGGATGACATAAAGTTTTCTGTAGGCCCTGCTTGGTCACAATACGGAGCTGATTAGCTTCTCTGTTGCTCTTCTCAAATCTCTTCACAGGAGTCAGCATCACTAGTTAAAACTTCCAGCTATAAGGGGATATAAAGTCTCCAAAAAAACCAAAACCAAAAACAAGAAAACCCTGCAGTTTGCTCCAATTCAGGTTCGATACATAGGGCACCTGATCTTGAAACAAGGTGCACATTTGGATCCAGGAAGGCTTCATGACACCCTAAACTTTCCAAAACCTAAAACTACACCAATTACAAGGTTTTCTTGGACTGGCTGGCTACCATTGAAAGTGGATTCCAAACTTATTTTTTATGGCTCAATCTCTATATGCTTTACTAAAAAAATTACCAACCTGATGCTACCATTTAAAAGGTCAGGAGGATATAGCTTTTGAGACTTTTATAGATTTTTTAAAAAGACTTACTTATTTATTTGAAAGAGAGAGAGCATGCACGCAAGAGAGCGTGCAGGGGTGGGGAGAGGGCAGAAGGAGAGGGAGAGAATCCTAAGCAGATCTGCACTGAGCATGGATGCCAACATGGGGCTCTATCTCATGACCCTGAGATCACAACCCAAGACGAAACCAAGAGCCAGATGTTCAACTGACCGTTCCACTCAGGTACCCAGCTTTTGAGACTTTAAAGAAAAGCCTAATAAAGCCCCCGGCCCTCAGACCTCCTAATTATCAACTTCCCTTTCTCCTCTTTTTATGTGAGAGGGAAGGGAATGTCTTGGAGTAGTCATCCAAAAACATGGGAACCATCATCGACCCACAGGTAATATGACCAACAACTGGAGCCTGGGGCTCTGAGCCCCTTTGCCTCAGAGCCATTCCTGCCACTTCCCTTTTAGTTAAAGTCACTGAAGAAATAATCCTAGGGGAATCCCTTTAACCCTCTGTGCCCCATGCAGTAATTCCTGAATTCTACTCATGCTCAGCACTTCTCAGTCATCTCACCTCCTAGGACATCCTGCTGCCAACGGCTCCTCACAGAACTCTTCCTTGCTGCAATAACCTTAACCCTGCTAGTCCTCTCCCCTCCTTCACTGACAAAACCCCTCATGGCTGCTTAATGCTGACAGACCATCTTCTGACTCTCTGTGACAATTAACACAAAACTCCTCTAGCCACTGCAGATTTTTAATGATTTACTGATGGTTCTATTTAAAGGACGAAAATGCAAGGTGCCTGGGTGGCTCTGTTGGTCAAGTATCTGCCTTCAGCTCCGGTCATGATCTTAGGGTCCTGGGATTGAACCCTGCATCAGGCTTCCTGCTCAGGGGGTAGTCTGCATTTCCCTCTGCCCCTTCCCCCTATTTAGTGCTCTCTCTCTCTCTCTCAAATAAACAAAATCTTTAGGGGAAAAAAAGGATGAAAATGCTGAACATCATGCTAGGTATGCTATTACAACTTGCTTTGAAGTCACTGAGGCAGCACCTTTATCTCTGGCTACATTTTATGAATTTTATGAATTCATAAAAATTCATTTTTTACAGGCTGAATTTTATGCCCTCACTCAGGCTTGTACACTGGCCAAAGGTAAAACTGCAAACACTTATACCCATTGTCAGTATGCCTTTGGGACGTATGGAAACTAAGGTTTCCTTACCTCTAATGGGAATAAAATTTAAAATGGCTCCTATGTCCAAAATTTACTAGATGCCATACTTTTATTGCTGCTCTGGCTATTGAACCTCTGAGAGGGAGGTTCCTGGGCATTCCAGACTCAACTTCCTGGGCACCAGAGTAAACCTTGCTGATATAGTCACCAAAAACACTGCTCTCAAGGAAACCAATAGCCAAACCTCTGTCATGGTCCAAAGGGATGTTCTCCCCAATTATCATTTGAGAAAACTAGTAAGAGATACCCAACAATTAGCCCCAGAGAGGGAAAAACAATACTGGAAATCTAGTAATTGTTGTTTCCATAAAAAGAGAATGCTAGTTTGGACCAAATGATAATCCAGCCCTAACCAAAATTCCAATGTTCCCACCTTCTACTCTGTGTGCATTAAACTATTCATCTACTGACAAAATGATAAGATATCATTCACGAACCAATACCAGTAGAGAAATACTAATAAGGCTACAAAAAGTGCCTATCCTCATGTGTTCTGCCAGGCCAAAGAACAACTGAGAGGAACTGGTTTGCACAAAAGGATTTCATATGCTTCCCTGTCTCATGGATATGTAAGAATGATTTAGTTATGGTTTGCATACTTTCTCAGTGGGCTGAAGCTTTCCTCATAGAGGAGCCAGTATTTTTTCTGTGCCTAAAATTCTGATGGAAAAGATTATCCCTACCTGGAGAACTTTTCTCTGAACTTCACAGTGATTGGGAAACCCATTTTTCTAGTCAAAGGGCTTCAACAAATCTGTGCTGTTTGGCCGTTTTTACAACACTTTCATTGCACATACCATCTTCAATCCTCAGGGTCAGTCAAACACATATATGGCACTATTAACTGGCAAAATTTGTAGAGAACATCCAAACACCCTGGCTAACAGTACTGTTAGTCCTTCCAAATTTCAGATTCTCCCCCTTTAGAATTCACAGATTCTCATTTCTTGAGATAGTCACAGGACATTAATACACTTGGCCCCTGACTCCTCTGAACCACAGTTGATAAAAAAGATATACTCCAATGTCTAAAGGCCTAACTGTTTCTATTTAAAATAACCATGCATTGGGACGCCTGCGTGGCTCAGTCGGTTAAACGTCTGCCTTCGGCTCAGGTCATGATCCCAGGGTCCTGGGATCGAGTCCCACATCATGATGTTTGCTGGAAATGGCCTTATAGTTACTGCTAACCACCGTGTGCCGCCAAACTCTAAGAAACAGATTCTTGGACTCATGTGACACATCTGAAGAAAGCACCAAGCCCTGACTGGTCCTGCACGCCACCTGGTGACCTGAAAGTTAAGATTTCCGGAAACTGAAGCAGGGGACATCTGACAAGACAGCTTTCCCAAGATGTCTGGATGAGGCCTGTGTACCTTTTTCTCACTACTGCTTCTTCTCATTTGTGGAAAGACAATGAATGCCCTTGTCTGCATTTCCCAAACCCTTGTTTGAAGGGAGGGAAACCTCTTGTTTTGATTATGGCCTTTCAGAAAGAGCCTCACTGTGATCCCATGACAAATTAATTTTTCACTCGCTTCTTCTAAAAGGTTCGGAATTCACAAAAGTCTTTCTTTCATCTGAACTACTAAGTGACTCTGGATTCTTATCCAAATTCATGGTTCTCTGAATTTGCAACCTTACCAACTGCAACACATTGGGTTCCAAACAGTTCTTTCAAGATAACAATGCTGTGTTAAAATGGGTGGCTCAGTCCTAAAGCGTCTGCCTTCAACTCAGGTCGTGGTCGTAGGGTCCTGGGATGGAGCCCCACTCGGGTTGCCTGCTTGGCGGGGAACCTGCTTCTCCCTCTCCCACTCCCCCTGCTTTTGTTCCCTCTCTCGCAGTATCTGTCTCTGTCAAATAAATAAAAATCTTTAAAATAAAATAAAATGTCTTTGAGGTTTTGCTGTTCTGCAGAAATTTTTCAGCTATTGCTTCATGTTTATACCTGCACTGTATCTTCTAAAATGCACTGTTAATTCCTTCTTTGTGCTCTTGCTATATTCACTATTCTGCTTTCATGGCAGCTTGAAGTGGAGACTTCCAAGAAGCATAAACAACTTCAGGTTTGCTTCCACAGGGTAACTTTTCTCCCATATGCTGGAAAAAGTGTCAATAAATATTTTTAGTTGGCTACTTTCAGATCTAGGATTCCAGTTTAAAACCACTACACAATTTGGAATCATCATGTTACTTTCTTCTGTATTTGCTGCCTATCGAGCTTTTGTAAAAATGATGTTCCCAATAAGGAAATGACCTTCGGAGCTTACGATCTTGGTAAATATGGACTATAAGGTGGGCAGTGCCTGAAAGTTCTCCCTCCTAACCTTCCTAGTTACTCAAATGTAACCTTAACTGGTTTCCAATTCTATGCACTTTCTGTCTGATGCCGGCCATGACAACCAGGAAACATCTTTCCTGGCACTGAGGGTCAAAAGGTCACTGAATTAAGAAAACCTGACTTTTGATCAGTTATGCTTTCAGGGAAGATCTTGATCAAAGGGGGTAAATATGAAAACTAACAAAGGGAAACCTCACTAAAGTGGAGTTGGGAAGCCAGAAGGGGGAGCCCTTCCACTCAGCGGCAATTACTCCAAAAGAATGGTTAACAGGAAGGAATTCATTTACAGGCCCCCAAAGGCAAGATGCACACTGCACCTCCTACAAGAAACTGACTAGCCCTGCAACTCAGTCAATGAGAAACAATTATCACCCTGAACTGGTGCTTTTCTTCAATGGACTTTCTTTCAAAATAACCACTCTGTGTGGTGGGGGGGATGTGGGGGGGGGGAACACCTGAGTGGCTCAGTCAGTTAAGCATCTGCCTTCAGCTCAGGTCATAATCCCAGGGTCCTGAGATCGGGCCCCACATTGGGCTCCAGGCTCCCTGCTTCCTGAGAGCCTGCTTCTCCCTCTCCTCCCGGACTGTGCTCTCTCTCACTATCTCTGTCACTCTCTCTCTCTCTCTCAAATAAATAAATAAAATCTTAAAAAAATAAATAAGTAAACAACCACTGCCAACTCTCTCCTCTTCCTTCTCCATAAAATAATGTTTCTCTCCTTTGTTTATGGGACCTGTCTATGGTTTTGCTAGAGCCTGCATGTCCTGGATTGCAATTTTCTGTTATTCCTGAATAAACTTATTTTTGCTGGTAAATTAACTGACTGTTAGATTTTTAAGGTCAACAGACCCTACAGCCATTAAGTGGGAAAGGGTAATACTACGAACAACTCTACATTCATAAATGTGACAACTCAGAAGTAATGCATCAATTTCTTGAAAACCACAAACTACCAAAATTCAGCCATGAGAAAATAGCCTGAATAGTCCTGTAAAGAAATTCCAGGCTCTAGTTTCACTGGAGAGTTTTATCAAACATTTAAAGGACAATTAACGCCAATTTTATACAATCTCTTCCAGAAGAGAGAAGAGGAAGGAGTATTTCCCGACTTGTTTTATGAGGCCCAAGACATTACAAAAAAAGAAAACCACAAACTATTATCTCATGAATTTAGATGCAAAATCCTCAACAAAGTATTAGCAAACAGAATCTAGCAACATATAAAAAGAATACACCACCATGACCCAAATGCTATTTATTTCAGGTATGCAAGATATTTCAGGTATTGGTATTTAAAAATCAATCGATGTAATCCACCACATCAACAGGCCAAACAAGAAAAAAATCATCACTGCACACCAGCTGATGCAGAAGAATCTCATTTCAAAAAATTTAATCTCATTTCATGAAAAAAAAAAAAAAAACCCACACATTTAAAAAACTAGGAATAGAGGAACTTCCTCAAACTCACAAAGAGCATTTATTAAAAAAAAAACAACCTACAGCTAACATCAGACTTAGTGATGAGAGAATGTACGTTTTCCCTTTAAGACTGGGTACGAAAGGGGCACCTGGGTGGCTCAGTGGGTTAAAGCCTCTGCCTTCGACTCAGGTCATGATCTCAGGGTCCTGGGATCGAGCCCCGCATCGGGCTCTCTGTTTGGCAGGGAGCCTGCTTCCCTCTCTCTCTCTCTGCCTGCCTCTCTGCCTGGTTGTGATCTCTCTCTCTCTGTCAAATAAATAAAATCTTTTAAAAAAAAAGACTGGGTATGAAGAAAACATATCCATTCTCACACTTTATTCAGCATAGTTCTGGGAGTTCTAGAGAGTGCAACAGGGCAAAAAAAAAAAAAATACATACTGTTAATAACTGGAATAAATCAGAATAACTGCAATAAAATTGGAAAATAAGAAAGTTTTAAGACCATCTCTATCTTTAGATGACATTACTCTCTACATAGAACATCACAAGAAATATTAAAAATGAAAACAATCATAATTCCTAAAACTAATGTTCCAAGATGTAAGATCAATAAACAAGAATCAATTACATTTCTATATCCTAGCAAGTAAAACCCCAAATCAACACAGTATCACTTACAACAGCTCCAAAGAAAATAAGCATTATTTACAAAGTCCCTAAGAAAATGAAATGCTTAGGTATAAGTCTAACAAAACACATACAGGATCTGTATGCTGAAAAAGACAAAATGCTACAGAAAGAAATCAAAGGAAATTAAACAATTGGAGAGATTCCAGGGCTGGAAGATTCAATCAGATATTAGTTCTCCCCTAACTGATCTGTAGGTTTGTAGACACGGACAAGCTTACTGCAAAAATTTATATGGAAAGGGAAAGGCCCTAAAGCAACTTTGAAAAAGAAGAATAAAATGGGAGTAATCTTTCTTCTGGATGTTAAGGGTTACTATACATAGTTATCAAGACAGCACAGTACTGACAGAGGGAGACCACATAGATCAATGGAACATAATAGAAAAGGAGGAGGAGATAAATATGCTCAAATAATTTCTGACAAAGGCACAAAAGGAATGCAGTGGTGCTGTAGCAATTGTACATCCAGAGGCAAAACAAAACAAAAAACAACCCAAAACTCTCAAATCTATACAAAAGTTAACTTAAAATGAATCATGGACTTACATGTAAAACATAAACCTCTAAAATTTCTAGGAAGAAACAAAAAAATCTTTGAAATTTAGGACTAGCAAAGAATTCTTAAGACACCAAAAACACAATCCATAAAAGGAAAACTTGATAAATTGGACCTAGTCAAAATTTAAAACCTTTGGCTCTGTGAAAGACCCTGTTAAGCGAATGAAAACGAAAAATCATTCTTCCACTCTCCCATGCCATCCATGCTGGAAACATCCTAATGAACTAACCCAAATTTCTAAGTTACTCTATAGGAAAATCTTTCTCTACCAGAAAGTGAAACCAAGATGACCTAGAATATCCAAATGTTTATCTATAGAGTATCTCCAGGTAAGAAAGGATTATCAAAGGCACTGATGCACACACATTCTTAGCTTCTCCCTAGATGAACCTTGAGTTAAGTCCTCATGTCAAAAATACGAATGGCGGGGCGCCTGGGTGGCTCAGTGGGTTAAAGCCTCTGCCTTCGGCTCAGATCATGATCCCAGCTGCTGGGATCAAGCCTTGAGTTGGGCTCTCTGCTCAGCGGGGAGCCTGCTTCCTCCTCTCTTTCTCTCTGCCTGCCTCTCTGCCTACTTGTGATCTCTGTCTGTCAAATAAATAAATAAAATCTTAAAAAAAAAAAAATACGAACAGCTTGGGGTTACCTGACTGGCTCAGTCCATAGCGCACGTGACTCCTGATCTTGGGTTTGTCAGTTCAAGCCTCACAGGGGTGCAGAGATTACTTAAAAATAAAATCTTAAAAAAAAAAATGCATGATGATCAAGCTGATTTTTTGTTTTGTTTTTAAGATTTTATTTATTTATTTGACAGAGAGAGACAGCAAGAGCAGGAACACAAGCACGGGGAATGAGAGAGGGAGAAGTATTCCCACCTAGCAGGGAGCCCGATGCACAGCTCTATCCCAGGATCCTGGATCATGACTGGAGCCAAAGGCAGAAGCTTAAGGACTGAGCCACCCAGGCACCCAGATCAAAATGTTTTTTTAAGTGTTTTGGAGCCAAGCCTATGTGTAATTTCTTCCACTATTCTCATTCATCCTCATACTCTCCCTGGAGGCAACAAAGGACTGGGGACTACAGATGTTGGTGTTGTGGTGGGCACTATGATCCAACTCAAAGATCCTATTTCACTAGTAAAAGATTTATTCCCTAGCTGCTGGAGTAGAGCGGCTGGCAGTGTGCAGTTGTCAGCCTTCTTTGGAATAGACCTGACGAGTCACCTCGTTTAAGGTCATATACACCCCCCTTCCCAGGTCACTCAAGATCCAATGACTGGTGCATGCTGGGATATGAAGGCTGGCTGGCCCTTTCCCCCCATTTTGAAGAGCCATCTCATTTTCAAAGCTCTCTATGGAGTCAACTGAGGCCCTCACTGAGACTGAATGGCAGTTCCACTTCTCCCTTTGCCCAATCCTGCTTCCTTCTTTTCTTTACTTTTCACAGGTGGTAATCCCAAGAGGACTCCCTAATAAACCTCCTGCATGC
Source organism: Martes martes (assembly GCF_963455335.1). Taxonomy (NCBI): domain Eukaryota; kingdom Metazoa; phylum Chordata; class Mammalia; order Carnivora; family Mustelidae; genus Martes; species Martes martes. The sequence goes on along the minus strand of NC_137895.1, from coordinate 86,092,972 downwards.
TAATCTCCATCTCACAGTCCACTTCCCAGGAAAACCCCAACTGTGACAGAGGTCAAACTGCTGGAATTCAAATCACGTCTCCAGGCTTACTAGTTGTGTGGCAGTTACAAAAGCACAATAGGTGACACAAGGTTTGAAGGCATTAAAACACGTAAAATGCTTAGAAATGCACCTAGCACACAGTGGACATGCAACTGTTACTATCTCATCGTTTTCCCTATTCACACTTGATACACCTATTCTCACCTAGTAATTTAATACAAATTTCTCTACAATATGAGAATTACTGAAAGTTATGAGCTGGAAAAGACCTTAGAGATCACCAAGTCTGACACATAATTTCCAGATGATGAACATCAAGTCTTATTAAATAAGTGACGTAGTCAAAGTTCTAGAGTCACTAAGTGACAAAATCCAGGTTCCAACCCAGTCTTCTGACTGCTTCCATCATTCTTTTCATTAAGCAAGACTGCTTGCCTCTCAATCTACATATAATTTGTCATTAAATGAAATTCAACAGTACTAAGTCCCTCCCCTTCGCCTTCCGAACCTCAGTTCTCTTCTCAAGAAAACTGCCTCTCCTACAGCTCTCTCCTGCACTCATACAATGAGCCCACAAATAAGGTGTGCGTTTCCTTTGCTTTTCATCAGTACTTCCAGACCACCCTCCCTTCAAAGTCCTCCCCTAAAAGCTCCCAACTTCAAGGCTCATAGCAGCAGACTGTCCTTACAGCAGTCATGTCCCCTCATTTCTTTAAGACATTAGCAGTTAAACCAACCTATTCCAATACCAGTCCTGATATGATTTGCGGTGATTCCCATTTGCAACATTCAGTAACCTTCCACACCCAGGCCTCTGTCTTTTATTCTTCTCCAAAGCCCTGTGTTCCACCCTCCTCAGCTACCTGCTCCTGCTGTAATACCCTACAAGGTTTCTAAACAGGCATCTGAGGCAGGATGACTCCTCCATGTGCAGGAATATCCTGCTCAGTGCAAAACATTTAGCATCTCTGGTCCCCACCCACTGAATATCAGTGGCACCCTCCCCACCCTCAAACACATACACATTTCCAGACATCTCAGTGGGGAAGCAGTACACTCCAGTTGAGAACTACTTACTTAATAAAATCTTATCATTGTCAGTATATACACCCTCCACAGTATCAAATTCAAGCATCCCTCTGACTATTACCTACATCCAAGTCATTACCTCTACTATTTAGACTCTCAACAATTCTTGGACTCCACAGGAACCCATAATCCATTAAACCCACTATGTTTTTTCCCTGCTCTTGGGCCCATCAAGTCCCCACTTCCTTCCCTATACAGCTTAAATTTTGTGACCCAGCATCTTAATCACCCTATCACACACATCACCAATGTCCTTGTCTTTTCTTGCTCCATTATAGACCCTTAACTAATCATCAGCCCTGTTAGCTTCCCTACTCTATGCCTGTAACCTGAATACAAACCCTACCTGAATTAGACTGGAGAAAAACACATTACTTAACAGTCTCACTTTAGGGGCACCTGGGTGGCTCAGATGGTTGAGCATCTGCCTTCGGCTCAAATCATATCTCCAGGTCCTGGGATCCAGCCCCATGTCAGGCTCCCAGCTCAGTGGGGAGTCCGCTTCTCCCTCTCCTTCTGCCTCTGCCTCTCCACCTGTTTGCTTGTGCTTCCTCTGCCCCTCTTTCTCTCAAATGAACAAATAAATCCTTAAAACAAAAACAGAAACAGTATCACTTTAAACTCATGATCAAACCTCAAGTAGACTGCTCATGAACCCCATCAACCCTATTACATATCCCAAAGTCCACTTCCATTCTCCTACTGTCCTGGCAGACTATTTCATACTTTCTCCTCCTTCCCTATCTTCTCAAAGCATTTTATTTCACTGAAAAACAAAGAAATTATCAAAAGAGGGGTGCTTGGGTGGCTCAGCTGGGTAATAAGCATCTGCCTTGATCCCCAGTCATGATCTCAGGGTCCCGGTATCAAACCCCACATTGGGCTCCCTGCTACGCAGGGAGCCTGCCACTCCCTTGCTTGTTCGTGTTCTCTCTTTCTGTCAAATAAATAAATGAATAAATAAATAAATAAATAACATTTGTTAAAAAGTTATCAAAAGAGAATTTTCAGAGTCTCTCATCCCCAATCTACCCACCTAACCTGTATTTACTTTCTTACTGTGAATAATGTACCTGTGGTCATATAAAATAAATTTTTCTACTTATAGACTAAATCTCGTTCCCGGCCCTCCTCAAAGATGTCATCCCAGAACTGACCTCTCCCCTTCCTGTATCATCCAGGCTTCCCCCTCTATTTAATCAATCCCACTGGTATACCAACAGGCTGTTAATTCCTCGTATCTTAAAAATAATAAAGCAAAGCTTTGGAGCTTTGACCTACAACCCTCTCCAGCAACTTCATTTCTTAGCCCCCTCTGAAACAAAATACCTTAAATGAGTTGTCTTTTCATTCTGTTCAGTGAGTGTCTACTCTTCTCCCCACCCCCAATCTCTTTTTCCATGCTCTCTTGGATCTAATTATTTAGATTTTTTATACCCACTCCCATTGAAATAGTTTTTGTCAAGGCTGTCAATAAACTTTATGTTGCTAAATAGTCAATTCTTGCTATTTGTGGTAATTATATTCTATAAAATTGCATGTACATGGCATTAGCAAATACTGAATCATTGCTCTGGGGAGGGGGGAATATGGAGTTAGGCTCCTGCAGACCTCTGGGCACATTATTTTCATCAACTGGTCAATATATAACCTTGTTTTAAGTGTTTCTGTTTAAAGACACCTTTTTTAGTATATATATTGCTAATTCATTAATACTGAACTCACAGACAGCATCACTATAACCCATATTTGAATAAAACTTACCTAACACATGTATTCTCTCCTCCTGGCACTCAACACTACACCTCGGAGGCCATTTTATTTTATTTTAAAGATTTTATTTATTTATTTGACACAGACAGAGATCACAAGTAGGCAGAGAGGCAGGCAGAGAGAGAGAGAGGAGGAAGCAGGCTTCCTGCAAGCAGAGAGCCCAATGTGGGGCTCGATCCCAGGACCCTGAGATCATGACCTGAGCCGAAGGCAGAGGCTTTAACCCACTGAGCCACCCAGGCGCCCTTGGAGGCCATTTTAGACAACAAAATCACTAACAAAAATGCAAAAAATATGCCACAATAGACCACCAAAAGAACTATTTAAAGCATGAGAGATAAAATAAGAAGACAAAGCCCTGGTGCCTCAGTTTAAGGTCAGCTGGAAGGTGTGCATCAAGTGACTCCAATCTGTCACCACTCTGGGCAAGGACCACAGAAGTATTGGGCTGATTCTGGGCTTACATATAAATTTTATCAAGTAGGCAAATCCGCAAATACAGAATCCTTGAATAATGAAGACCAACTGTGGTAGCAGATGATTTTTATTCCTTATTTCACCTGCCAGCAGCATTATACAGTTGACCATCACTTTATTCTTAATTTCCAAGATTCTTTCTCTTGAGTCTCCTCTTAACTTCACTGACTATCCCTCTTCAATCTTCCCAAAGTCCAACAAATGCTGGAGAGCCCTAGACAAATCCACAGACTCATCTCTAAGTATACAAGACCCCCCAAAATCTCATGTAGTTCCAGGACTTTAATTACACTTGTGTGAAATAGGTACTGTCCCTCACAGCTCTGAGATGCTCTATTCTGTTTTCCCTCTACTTGTTTTCTCTTTGTTTTCAATTTGGATATTTTCTGTCGATCTTCAAACTCACTGAATTCTCTCCTTGGCTATGTTCAGTCTACTAATAAGCCCCAAAACATACTTCCTCTATATCAAATTTTTCATTTCCAGCATGTTCATTTGACTTTCATATACTTTCCATTCCTCTGTTGAAATTTACCATCATACATGTTGTCCACCTTTTCCACTAGAATCTTTAATATATTATTCATTATTATTTTATTTTTTAAAAAGATTTCTTTATTTGACAGAGAGAGAGGATCGTGTGCTCACAAGTGGGGGTAAGGGCAGAGGAAGAGGGACAGAAAGAAACAGACCCCCAGGAGTGTGAACCCAACAAGGTGCACGCCCGGGTGGCCCAATCGGTTAGGTATCTGTCTTCACCTCAGGTCATGATCCCAGGGTCCTGGGATCGAGCCCCATATCTGGCTCTGCTCCGTGGGGAGCCTGCTTCTCCCTCTCCTTCAGCTACGGCTCCCCCTGCTTGTGTGTTCTGTCAAGTAAATAAATAAAATCTTAAAAAAAAATAAATTCAGGGAAGCCTGGGTGGCTCAGTTGGTTAACTCGCTGCCTTCAGCTCAGGTGATGAGCCTGGAGTCCCAGGATCAAGTCTCACACCCGGCTCCCTGCTCAGCAGGGAGCCTGCTTCTCCCTCTCCCTCTACTGCCACTCCCCCTGCTTGTGCTCTCTCTGTGTCAAATAAATAAATAAAATCCTTAAAAATTAATCAATTAACTGTCTGATAGTTCTCACAACTGTATCATCCTCAGTCTATCGGTTATTTTGATATTTGAACAGTGGGCTATTTTTTCTTACTTTTTGTATGTTTCAGAATTTTTGCCTGGATGATGGATATCGTGTATAACACAGGAGAATGAGGAAACAGTATAAAAATGGCTCTTTTTCTGCAAGCTATTAGTGGGAGCTGAGGGGAGAGGCTGAGTCAATCTCTTTAGGAATTAGGCTGGGTTTGGGTTCTTTTGTTATGATTAACTTCAGTGTACTACCTACTTCAAATTCCTCTAGGGCAACCTTCTGCTTATGGTGGGAGCTGGTTTGCCTGAGGGTTTTTCTCAGGTTCTTGCTCCACCCTCCACTTTAGGTTTTCCCTGGGCCCCTTCCCCAGAGGCTAGTCCCCTGGGGCGGAATGCTGTTGCTTTACTTGAGTCTGAGTCTCAAGCAAGCCATTATCCCTGGATCTCCAGGCACAGGGCTTTCTCCCAGCAGTAGGAAAACAAAGGGTCTGAACCCAAAAGTTTCCTCACCTTCCCTCAGGTTTTATGGGTTTTTGTCTTTTCACTCCTCCCAGCCACAATGGAAAATGGAGTTTATTCCTTTCCCCCAGTGGCTTAAAGCTCTTCCTGGGAGAAGAGTCCAGGAAGGACCGTACCACCTAGTGGGCCTTATCCCGTCTCCCTTGCTTTCCCCAATCTTTCTCACAACAAACTGCTAGGAGACCTTGAAGAAAAAGCCTAGAGGTGGGTGTTACGTACGCTGTGTCTGCAGCTCTCAAGGATTCTACAGTCTCATGCCAGCCCACACTTAGACTTCAGCAATCCATTAAAAACTTAGCCGAATTCTTCTCTATTCTTTTACCACAGCACTGCCTTCTTCCTGTGCTGTTACAGATGAGCCAGATCCCACCTCTGATGAATCAAGAGAAGTTATAACTTTGTATATTACAGCTCATTCTTATTTCAAGATGGATGCAATACTCTTTTCAGCTTTCTATATCCCAAGTGGAAGTCAGAAATCACTTTGTGAATTTAAATACCACCTGTAAAGCCACAATTCCTACATTTACATTTCTAGTCTGGACTTCTCCTCTGGACTCCAGATCATATATCTCCAGCTGCCTACTAGACAAACCTATTTTTATGGTTTGGCAGACAAACTTTAAGGTGGCCCCCGTGACCCCCACCTCCTGGTATTCATGCCTTTGGGTAACCCTTTCCATTGAGTGTGGGAAGGACCTGTAACTTTCTTCTTTTTTTTTTTTTTAAAGATTATATTTATTTAACAGACAGAGATCACAAGTAGGCAGAGAGACAGGCAGAGAGAGAGGGAGGAAGCAGGCTCCCCTTTGAGCAGAGAGCCCAATGTGGGGCTTGATCCCAGGACCCTGGGATCATGACCCGAGCCGAAGGCAGAGGCTTTAACCCACTGAGCCACCCAGGTGCCCCAGGACCTGTAACTTTCTTCTAATCAGTAAGGCAAAGATGATGGGATGTCATTCCCATGATTACATTTTATAGCAAAGGAATGGCGTATCATTTCCTTGATTAGGTCATATGGTATTAGACAACACTCTGTCTTGCTAGCCAACTCACTCTCATCCTCTTGCCAAACATAATGGAGCAGGCTGCCATGCTGTGAACTACTTATGGGGAGGGCCACATGGCAGCGAACTGCAGATGACCTGTAAGATCTGAGGGTGGCCTCCAGCCAATAAAAAACTCAAGCTCTCAGTCTTACAGCTGCAACAAAATGAAGTCTGCCAACAACCTGAGTCAAGTTGGAAGTGGATTCTTCTCCAGTTCAACCCACAGGTGAGAACCCAGCCCCAGCCAATACCTTGATTGCAACTTGAAACACCAAAGCAGAGAACCTAGCAAGGAAGTTTCTGCCCTCACAGAAACTGTGATAACATGTGTTGTGAGCAATTAAGTTTGCGGTAATTTTAGTATAGAAAAGTAATACAGATAGCATCACAAACAATATGCCTAAAAGCCAAATTCCTGATTGCCAAAATTACCCCACAAAACTAAAGAAAAATATGCTCGTGTTGTCCATCTTATTAAGTGGCAACTCCATTCCTACAGTTATTCAAGCCAAAAACTAGGGTCTATCTTAACTGCTTTTTTTCCTCTAAAATCCACATCTAATCCAAAAGTAAACACTGTTGGCTTTAAAACCAAATTATATCCAGAATCTAAATTTCATCCCCTACCACCTTGGTCCAAGCCACTATCACCTCTCAAGCACGTTATTCTAAACGCCTCCTAACTGATTTTCCTGCTTCTACTCTACAAAGTAGCCAAAATGATCCTATTAAAACATCAGGTAAGTTTTTACTCAAAACACTCCAAAGGATTCCCATCTCACCCAGCTTAAAAGCCAAAAGCCTTACAGTGGCCTACAAGGCCTACCTTATCTGGCACTCTCCTTCCCACCCCAAACCTCTCTGCCTCATCCTGTATCATTCTCCCCTCATTCACCTATCTCCCACAACACCAGTCTCGTGCCGTTCCTTAACTATGCCAAGTACCTCCCAGTCTCAGCGTTTTACAACTGTTAGTTCGTGTAAATGAAGTCCACTAATGGGACTTCTCTGACCGCTTTATATACAAAGACAAGTCCACCTGTCCCCACCAATCCCCATCCCTCCTGCCCTGCTTTGTTAGTCCCCACAGTACACACTATGAACTGATACCTGTTTTATTGCCTGTCTCCCCAAAATTAGAAGGAAAGTCCATAAGAGCTGAGGCTTCTGTTTATTCCTACGTCCCCGGCTTATACTGAATGACTAAATAAGTATCACGGCTATAGATACAGTTTCCTTACAGTATTTAGAGTCTAATGAAGTAATCACACCACAAGAATTTGGACACGAAGTCAGTAACATTATTTTTCAAAATCATTACAAAATCACTTACCACTTAGAAATGTACTCATTCTATATCTCACTGTAAATATGCTTCTAAGAAAACTTGGGAGAACATTCACATCTAACCAAAATAACTCAAGTATACAAGCCAAGTGAATTTAAACATTTCTGTGAAGGGCACTATTAACAGAAAGATAGCTGAAAGACTCTATAATTGTTTTTCCAGCACCATCTGGAGAAGATACCATTATTCTACACAGATATACCCAAATAATAAAGAAGGATGCATAAAGCTTGAAGGATTAATCCTTTCGGGCCTCGTTTCTCAAATTTTCTGGTCTCAAGACTCTTTACACTCTAAAAAATTACTGAGGACCCCAAAGAATTTTTATATATGTGGGCTTTTAATCTACTAACACTTTTAAAATTAAAACAGAAAACTTAAAAATAGTTAACAGTTCATTTTGAAGTAATATAAATCTATTACAAATCTAATTTTCATTTATGTAACTAAACTTCCCTCTCCCAAATTAGTATAAGAAAATGACATTTTAGATTTCTGCAAATTAATGTTTGAGTTAATAGAATATGGCTGAATTCTCTTACCTTCTTTTACATTAAATATTTTGCCATATGTTGTTCTGGCTGAGGTATATAAATAAAGCCTGGCCTCACATTTATATGAAGTTGGAAAAGGGAGGACTGTTTTTAATAGTGTTTTCAGATAATTGTGGATATTCTTTTTTTTTTTTTAATTTTTTTTAAATTTATTTATTTGTTAGCGAGCGAGCACAGGCAGACAGAGTGGTAGGCAGAGGCAGAGGGAGAAGCAGGCTCCCCACCGAGCAAGGAGCCCGATGTGGGACTCGATCCCAGGACACCGGGATCATGACCTGAGCTGAAGGCAGCCGCTTAACCAACTGAGCCACCCAGGCCTCCCGTGAATATTCTTCTTTGATACCACTTTAAAACTTAAACAGGTTGTAGTTTCTTAAAGGTTGTTTGCAATATACAATCTTAATGTTATGTATTTTTTTAAAAGATTTTTATTTATTTGAGAGAAGAGAGAGGGAAAGAAAACACATACAAGCAAGCACAAGAAGGGGTGGGGGGTGAAGGAGCAGAGGGAGAGGGAGAAACAGACTCCCTGCTGAGCAGAGTCCAACACGGAACTTGATCCCAGGACCACCTGATAATGACTTGAGCTGAAGGCAGACACCCAGCCAACTGAGCCACCGGGCACCCCTTAATGTTATATATTCTATTAACATCAACATCCATTGGTCTGGGGTGCCTGGGTGGCTCAGTCAGTTAAGCCTCTGCCTTGGGCTCAAGTCATGATCCCAGGGTCTAAGGACTGAGCTCCACATCAGGCTCCCTGCTCAGTGCAGGGTCTACTTCTCCCTCTCCCTCTGCCCCTCCTCCATGCTTCTGCTCTCTCTCTCAAGTAAATAAAGAGATCTTTAAGAAAATAAAATAAAATGAAATCCATTGTTTACCTTGAACTCTGAATGAATCTTATACCCAAGCATGATTTTGTAACACAACTTTGTAACTAAAAAGTCTGTAAGTACTGGGAAACTGTCAACCTCACAATGGTGAATACAAGTTTTCCAAAATTCTCATTTTTGCTTGAAAGTTCAAGTCTTATCACAGGCAACAAACACCTGTCCATTGTTTTCCTTGAAGTGGGTCACGTGCATGGATCAGACAATGTGAAATTTAAAAATATCAGTTCTGCAATATGCATGCCTATCAATTTAAATTCTCTAATGTATAGGCCTATTTTCCAGTTCAGCAAAAAGATTTCCTATATATCCACAATAAATCTACTGAACTGAAGATGGTTTGCCTCTTGAAACTATTAGTCTGTTTCAAGTTAGCACAAAGAGATAAATAATTTTTCATTTTTCTTATGCAAAAACAAAATCCATCTGGAAAAAATCAAAATAATCATGCACCACAAAAAATGAAATCTACTTCAAGTTTTGTAAAGTATACACCTATTAAAACAACATTAAAGGTACTTTGTATAGAAGAAAATAAAACTGAAATAACCTTGCCAGGATGTTTAAATCCAATCTACCTACCTTCCTTACAGTTCAACATTTTACAGCTCTTTTTCCTTGGTTCTTTTTCATAAAATATTCCTACTTAGCTCAGTATTTTGGCTGGATCCTGCCTTACCTGTTGAGCAATATGAGAAATATGAGTTCCCTGAACCGCTGAACCAGGCTGCGGCGCTGCCTCTGCAGTGTTACTCTTGTGGGAATCTTCCATAATCAACTATAAGCGGGAAAAAAGTCAGTTAGAAGATGCTTTTCAAGAAATCCTAAGACATTTCTATCCTTAACATGTGTATTTTTCAGAGGAGCAAGATGAAGTTTCTCTATGCTATGAGCTAGCTCAATTTATCCAGACTCATTGTCTTCTCATGTTCTGTTCTGTGTAGAGTTCTAATTACAAGATCTCAAGAAATGGCAAATAAAAAGCACTACAGAATATGTATAATATGCTGCACAGCTGTATAAAAATTGGCAACCTGGTTGCTTCTGTAGAAGAGAACTGGCAGTTATGAAACAGAGATAAAAAAGACTATTCCTTGCATATTCCTTTACATTTTAAAAATTTTGATCCACATGAATCTGTTAAAATTTAATAAATGGCAAATATATATAAATTATTGTGACTAAGTTTTCAAGTGTTATCCCACTCATGAAGTATGATAGTCTTCCTGTCCATGGACACAAGAATTCTTCTTCATCTTGGGAACAGTTTCTAATTGCACAGATAGTGCTACATAGAGAATTCATTAAACAGAAGCTGAACAAACTAAATAAATAAGCACAACCACACCTAAAGAGATTCTAAAGATCTAGATGATCTAGAGAAGCAAGTGCAGGATATGCAGGCTAGGTAAAAATGAGAATAAATGGCTTATGAGAGATGGAGTATGCCAAAAGGGAAGACAACCACTTAGACTGCTAAAAGATTTGGGCAGAATTTAAGGTTTTTTAATGATTACACACAAAGAAAAAAGAGGGGTTGGCCAGCAAACATGAAAAGATGTTCGGTATCACTAACCATTAGGGAAATCTAAATCACAACTACAATGAGATTTCATCCCAACATCCCATCATTAGGATGGCTAATATTTTCTTTTTAAGATTTTATTTACTTATTTGACAGAGAGAGATCACAAGTAGGCAGAGAGGCAGGCAGAGAGAGAGGCGGACGGAGGCTGCCTCCTCAGCAGAGAGCCCGATGTGGGCCTCGATCCCAGGACCTGAGACCATGACCTGAGCCAAAGGCAGAGGTTTAACCCTCTGAGCCACCCAGGCGCCCCTAGGATGGTTAATATTTTTTAAAAAATTAAAAATAAAACAAGTGCTGGTGAGGATGTGGAGAAACTGGGACATTTGTGCACTGTTGTTGGGGATGCAAAAAAGGTGTAGCCACTATGGGAAACACTATGGTAGTTATTAAAAAATTTAAAGATAAAATTACTGTGTGATCCAGAAATCCCTCATCTAGGTATACACCCAAAGGAATTGAAAGCAAGGTCTTTAAGATGTATTTGTACACCCATGTGCACAGCAACATTATTTACAATAGTCAAAAGGTACAATCAACCCAGTTATGCATAGAGATGAATGAATAAACAAAATATGGTATATTCAAAGTCTACATAATATTCCATCCAGGAAACAATACATAATTCTTTTTTTCTTTTTAACCAAACAAGATAATACTGTGATCAATATCTTTGGTACATAAAACTCTTCCACAATTAAAATTATCTCCACAGAACATATTCCAAAAAGGAGAATTACTTGATAAAGGAGTATGAGTATCTAAGGTTTTCTGGGGACACCTGGGTGGCTCAGTCATTAAGTGTCTGACTTCGGCTTAGGTCATGATCCCAGGGTCCTGGGATCGAGCCCCCCATCAGGCTCCCCGCTCCTCCCTCTCCCACTCCCCCTGCATCTGCTCCCTTTCTCGCTGTGTCTCTCTCTGTCAAATAAATAAATTAAATAAATAAAATCTTTTAAACAAACAAATAAATAAAAATGAAGTTTTCTGAAGGAGTTACAGTCCATCAGAAGTACATGAGAAAGCAATGACGGTGGAAAATGACATACTGTTTTACATTTCTTTAATTCTCTATTAGTTGTGTGAGCTATCTGTTCGTATTACTTATTCATCCATTTATCACCAAATCTTAGTGTTTTTCTTATTTGCCTGTTTCTTTTTTTAAAATATTTTTAAAGGTTTTATTTAGGGGCGCCTGGGTGGCTCAGTCATTAAGTATCTGCCTTCGGTTCAGGTCATGGTCCAGAGTTCTGGGATGGAGCCCTGCTTCAGGCTCCTGCTCAGCGGGGAGCCTGTTTCTCCTTCTGCTTGTGTTCCCTCTCTGACTGTCTGTGTCAAATAAATAAATAAAATCTTAACCAAAAAAAAAAAAAAAAAGGTTTTATTTATTTATTTAAAGAAAGTGACAAAGGGGAGGAGTGTGTGCATGAGCCGGTGGAGGGGCAGAGAGAAGGGGAGAGAATCTTTGAGTGCAGAACCCAAAGTGGGGCTTGACATGGGGCTGGATCCCAGGACCCTGAGAGCATGACCTGAGCTGAAATTAAGAGTCAGATGCTCAACTGACAGCCACCCAGGCATCCCAGTCTTTATCTTTTAAAATTTTATTTATTTGCCAGAGAGCGAGCACATGTGCACACACAAGTGGGGTAACAGGAGAAGGAGAAGCAGGCTCCCCACTGAGCAAGGAGCCTGATGTGGGACTCAATCCCAGTACCCTCAGATCATGACCTAAGCAGCAGGCAGACGCTTAACCAACTGAGCCACCCAGGCGTCCCTAATATTTCTTAATACAAATTTCATTTCTATCATGTGGATACAAGTATCTTAACAACGACTTAACTATGATTATTTTAAAACTTTTAATTTTGCCAAATTCATCTAATGCTTCCTATGTTGTTTCTTCAACTGCTCTTAATCTAATATATAGTCCCTTCTTTAGGAAGAGCCGTGATTTTTCATCTCCACTAATACAAGTATAGTATCACAGACTAAACACAGAGATAGCACCAAACCTGCAATTATGTATTTTCTCCATACTATCTGTATTGAAAATGCCTTTAAAAAAAAAAAAAAAAGATTTTGGGGCACCTGGGTGGCTCAGTGGGTTAAAACGTCTGCCTTTGGCTCAGGTCATGATCCCAGGGTCCTGGGATCCAGCCCTTTGTAGGGCTCTCTGCTCAGCGGGGAGCCTGCTTCCTCCCCTCTCTCTGCCTGCCTCTCTGCCTATTTGTGATCTCTGTCTGTGAAATAAATAAATAAAATCTTAAAAAAAAAAAAAGATTTTAAGTAATCTCTATATCCAATGTGGGGCTCAAATTTACAACTCCAAAATCCAGAGTCACACGCTCTACTGAGACAGCCAGGCAGCTGAAAATGCCTTTTTTAAAAACACTCCCATTTCAGAAGACATAAGTTAGAATGTAGAAAAGAAAAAAATATATATAGTGCTAAAGCACAGAAAGAAACTATAAAAGATTTTTCAAAACCTTATTAAATTACTGGAAATGATACTTTTCTGTTTCACTGTGACTCACTGATTTCTCCTCCATAACAGTATTATTAAGAAATCCTAAATCTAATGGAAACTAACACAATCAACAAAACAACACACATTTCCTAGTAAAAGCCACTACAAGTCAGCAAGTAAGATTTTGGCCAATTATTACAACCACATTTCCTACGGAAAATAAGATAGCCCATTTTCTATAACTTTTTAAAGAGAAATCAACTAATCAGCTTTTTTTTCCAAAATGAAGACAGCTTTATAGTTATATCTCACTGTAAACTATACTATATATTTTTTATGTTGGCGTATAATCTTCATTTGCTCACTCTTTTCAGCTATTACTCTTAAAACTGAGGTTAAGATGAACGATCTGTTAAAAACTGGCTCAACACAGAATAAGCTGTACGTGTACAAAAGAATTCTCTATGAAAATAATATAGCTCCCTGCAGCAGATGGAAGCTTAACACTAGACACCAGTAAGTAGGCCAGAATCACAGGGGTTAGTGAAACACAGCTTCAAAAGTGCCATCAACGGGATGGAATCTGGGAGGCAGATAAAATGCAGCAGGCTGTGATCTTGCTGACATATAGAGAATGTAAGTAAAAGACATGGTGCTTCTAAGAAAACTTGCAAAGAAAGGAATATTATATCCTAGGCACTAAATGAAGAGCTTTTTTATATCATTTCCTGGATTCCCTATTTGAGAGATTTGTAAATTGAGGCTCAAGGAAATTGCCATTTTCTATGAATCTCACAGTAAGATGTGAATACAAGACCTGAAGGCAGAACTATTTTAACTCAAAATCCATGTTTTTTTCTTCCCCCAACGCTGCCCCTCTTCCTCTAACATTGCCAACTTGTTCATCTGGCAAACTCCTACTCTTTTCAAGTTTCATCCCAAACATTAAGTTCCCAACTGCTCCAGGTCCTTTCTTCCTTCCTACTTTGTGCCCTCCACATATTTCTAATGAGGTCACTTAACACTTGGAACTGTGTTTACTGGCATGTCTGGTTCCCCCAGTCTTTTTTTTTTTTTTTGGGGGGGGGGTGTTGTTTCCCCCAGTCTTAAGGTACCTAAGGACAGTGCCTATAGCAGCCCAATAGAGCTACTCATGTATGCAGTAAATAAACATCAACAAATATAGTTAGTATTCTCATTTGATGAATGAAGGTCTTAGTTTCCTCACCTACAGAGAATACAGAACTATGATAAGCTTGAGGGCAAGGAGTCTCTTGCTTGACACTTCCATAACTGAACTCATGATCTCCCCTCAAAATTGTTCGTTTGCCATGCTGAATTTCTTCCAGAACTTCCCCCTGCGCCTACCTTGCCTTCTCTCACCTTCAGGCTTTCACATATGCCATTCCCTCCGCCAGAAACACTACTCCCCTCCTCTTCATGTGGCCTATTCCTATGAGTTATTTATTCTTCCAGGCAATCTTTCATGAATCCCTCAGACTAATCAAGAAGCTCTGGCTGTATCCCCAAAGCACATGTTACCCCCTCTTCACTCAGTATTGTAATGGCCTGTTTTCTGTCTTGCCACCAGAATGCAAGCTCTAGGGAGCCAAAGACCATATCCTGTTCCCAATATAGCACTAATACCTTGCATATTCATTAATGCTGACTAAATCAATGTGTTTAGTAGGGTTTGTCTAGCTACAGAAAGAAGTAATGGTTAAAGAAATATATTTAGACAATTACTTCAATTCGGCTTTGGAATCAAGAAAACACAGGCACACAAAAATCCTACTTTAGAGATGGAAATTCATTATAATTAAGTAGGATATGTGAAGAAAAAGCATTTTTGGACAGGACTACCACCTACTGGTGATATAGTAGTACTGTACAGATTTATCACAGACCAAACATAACCTTAAAGGATAACAGAACTAACACATTCAGTGTTAGGACAACTGTACTGATTCTATTTGGGACACCGAGGAACATGCATATTACAAAATCTACAGGAAAAACAGCATTCTAATAACACTGCTTAGATTTGTTGGTAATAAAATTCTCAAGATAAAATGCATTTGGCAAACAAACACAGCAATACAAACTCTCATCACAAACCATGCCAGTTTGACAAAGATGCTTGCCAAATCTATGCTGAAAAAGCCTCAGAAGGGCACTCTCAATGAGTATCACAGGTATCCCCCACTTCTCAAAAATTCGTGTTGCATCAGTGCAGTTTGACAAAAAACGTACACTAATACCTGATTTCACTAACAGAAAGAAATCTCAAGGGGATTTTCACTTTCAGGAAACAAGTGAAGATAGCATTCAGGGTTTGTTTGTTTCACAGCCAGCCATTACAGAGGCAGCCTGGACCACAACAGCAAGAGGGGCCTGCCAAGCTCCTTCCCCTAGAACTACACTCAGCATCTCAGCATCAAATCTCCACAGCTTTGAACTGCGTCGGTGACCATCAGGGACTTTATCTCAATTTATTTTGTCAGTTAAGATGAGTCCGAAGGTATGAAAAGCCTGAGAGATTATTTGGGGGGGTCTGAGAACACAGAAAAAATTTTCTGTATAAATTAATGGTAATTTCTTCTTCGCTTTAGGTCATTTCTCTTAAGGTTTCACAGGAATGCCCTTTCCGATAGCTGAGGAAACCAGTACTAACCCACAGCTCCTCAAAAGCGAATAAAACCACCATTATTTAACATCTACAAAGATTTTTAAGCAGATTAAGGGGCACGCTCCAACGTACACCTGATGCAGGAAACCTGCATGCTGGGAACGACCATGCTTAGTTTCACGATATAAGAGAAAATCAAAGAGACAGTTTCCTCGCCTTGATCCACTGTCCAGAGATAAACAGAGGAGCGTCTATCTTCCCACACGCTCCTTCTCCTTCACCAGCTACACTTTTCCATTGCTGTTTCGTGCGTCTGTGGCTTTACTGTCTACCTCCCCACTGGACTGTGAGCTCCCTGCGGGTAAGGACTGTTTCCGCCCTCCACCGACAGCCGGCCGGGGCCTCGCACGCCCAGCGCCCCCGGTGTGCTCTGCGGGATCCCTGGCGGACATAACCGGCCTCGGGCAGCTGGGCGGAAAACCCGCGGAGGCCAAGGCCACGCCGCCCTCCCCGCCCCGCCCTCTCCGCCCAATTCCGAGACCTTCGACGGAGGGCGCTCGCCTTCGGCCGCACAGGGGCCACTTCAGAGGCCAAAGCCACCCCCGGCGGGAGGTCTCCGGTTTTATTTTGGTTGGGGGAGGGGGAGTTGGGAGGCAGGGGAGACAGACGACTGCGGGAGAACAGCCAGGCCAGGCAAGAGAACCGGAAGGGCGCCCGGCCGGGGGACAGCGGGCAGCCCCTCCCTCTTCCGCCGCGCGCCCTCCGCGCCCCTCCCCCACCGCTGCCGCAGCGCGCGACCCCCACCCGGCGCGAGACTTGACTCGGCGTCCCGGACGGCGCCGAGTCCCCACGCCCTCCCTCTGCCCAGGAACGCGGGGACACAGGAGCACGTCCCACCCCCGCCCCCTGCTTACCTGTGGCTGCAGCTCGCCGCTGTCCGGGGCGGGAACTTCCACTCCCCCCTCCCAGGTGGATCCGAATTCTCTTCCCACTTCACCACCCCCTCACACGGCGGGGGACGTCCCTCTGTCTCAGCGGTCAGACGGAGCGGGGAGAATCAGTGTCACTTAATAGCCAACTATCCTAAGCTACCGTTTCCTCGGCAGTCAGGGCCGCCACTGGCGGCATGATCTACACCAGGCCGGGGGCGGGGGAGGAGAGGGGGGCAAAACTGAGTAAGTGAGCGTGGGGGGTGAGGTTAAGGCGGTCCGTCCGTGCGGGCCGCCGTCCGACGTCAACACGTTGCTCACGTGACGTGCCGCCATCTTGTGCCGGGTCTCCTCGGATGGCAAAGTGTTACTTCGGCGGTGAAGGTTAGCTGTGGTCGTTTTTCGCTTCTGGAGCTCTGTCCGCTCTCCTCCCACACTTCTGTTTTTGGAGGCCCCACCTGGCTTGGTGGTGTCAGGAGGCCGCTCGGTGTGAGGCTCTTTTCATGAGTTAGTGGCGTCGCTCTCAGCTCCTACTTTCTCCGGGTTGGGTGATGAGACCCAGAACCGTCGATCCTGGCCTTGACGCACGCCTCACCTGTCCGGATCTGGTGGAGAGAAAGGACTGAAGCATCTTCTCTTGGTTTCTTCAGCCTATTTTTAATCGCGTAAAACTGCGTTGAGTTGCATCCTTTCTCCCCCGCGACAGGATTTTCTCCAAAGACTGATTTCACACATACGGTACAGGCGGGGTGTTTTGAGCGCCACTAAGGGTGTCCCGCTGAAACAGATTTACCTCAGCTGTTACAGTGGAGCGTTGTCAAAATGTTACACGCCGTCATTTTAATACATTGCACAAACTTCAAAAAAATATTTTTGTAAGAGGCGCCTGGGTAGCTCCGTGGATTAAAGCCTCTGCCTTCCGCTCAGGTCATGATCTCTCAGGGTCCTGGGATTGAGCCGCATCGGGCTCTCTGCTCGGCAGGGAGCCTGCTTCCCTTCCTCTCTCTCTCTTCTCTGCCTGCCTCTTCTGCCTACTTGTAATCTCTGTCAAATAAATAAAATCTTTTTAAAAAATATTTTTAAATGTGTATCTACCTCTTTGGAAAAGGGATTATGCATTATCTGAATTTTTTTTTGTATCCATTTCCTTGCAAAGTATTATTTTATGGCTTTATAGTGATGATAACAAATGATAAATGATAAACTTTTTTAGTGTGTTCCTGACAAAATAAGCTCCAGGATTTTTCTGGCTTTTTATTAGTTTGAGATCTTCAATGTAGGCAAATCGATTTATCGAATAGAGCCCTTCCTGGTTTTGACCTTCAAGGCTTGGGCTCAGTTGTTTGAGCATCTGCCTTGGGCTCAGTTCATTATCCTAAGGGTTTTCAGATTGAGTCCTGCTTTGGTCTCCGTTCTGAACGGGGAGCCTGCTTCTTCCTCTCTTTCCCCTGCTCTCTTGCTGTCTCTGTCACTACTGTCACTACCTCTGTCTGTCTCTCATAAGTAAATAAAATCTTAACCTTTAAGGCCAGATAATGTGATTTAAAGCTCAAGAGTTGCTCTGACAGACACTCCAAAGAGCTCACTAACTTTTAGCTAATGCCATTCATTCAGCAAATACTGTTGACTATTGAAACAGGTGCCTTTATTTTCAATTTTTGATTAGGCAAATGACCCAGACCTCTCTAAGCTTGTCTTCTTGTTATCAAAATTGGGAAGAGTAATACTCAAGCCGTGGTCCAGAATTATTTAAAGAATCAAAATGTCATATACCATAGGAAAGCACAGTGTCCTATGAAGGTTCTCAGACATCAGCCTTTCCTAATGAAGAAAACCCAGTATCAGTCATTCTGGAACCCAGAATATTAATCCAGTCTGGAAGGTTGGCTGTAAGTTTACTGTTCTTTTGTGTTTGGTTGTTTCTTCCTTGGAATTCAGAATGCTTAACAAATACTGATCAGTAAAAGAGGGGTGGGGGACTGCAAAATGTTATCATCCAAAGAAACTAGATTTTAGTGGTACCTGGGTGGCTCAGTTGTTAAGCATCTCCCTGCAGCTCAGGTCATGATGGGGATCAGCCCCGCATTGGACTCTGCTCAGCGGGAAGCCTGCTTCTCCCTCTCCCAAACCCCCTGCTTCTGTTCCCTCTCTTACTGTCTCTCTTGGTCAAATAAATAAAATCTTTAAAAAGAAATAAATAAATTTTACTGAAACCTTCAAATTGTATAGACTGCTTTCTCTTCAGTTTCTCTTCCACCTTTGAAGCATCTTAAGTTTAACTCAGATACTATGCTGTGCAACACTGCCACTCACAAATATTTCTGCCATACTTGTTTCTCATGGAAGTGTCACCTGCTGTACCTACCACCCTTCTGAACCTTGAGGAATAACTGAAGAAGAAAGAAAGAAATCTTTTTTTTTTAAAGATTTTTATTTATTCATTTGACAGACAAATCACAAGTAGGCAGAGAGGCAGGCAGAGAGAGAGAGAGGAAGGGAAGCAGGCTCCCCGCTGAGCAGAGAGCCCGATGCGGGGCTCGATCCCAGGACCCTGGGATCATGACCTGAACCGAAGGCAGAGGCTTTAACCCACTGAACCACTCAGGCACCCCCGAAAGAAAGAAATCTTGGTTATGACACACACAGTTCTTTCTGAAGAAGTTTATAAACTAGATGGGCAGGTCTTTGACTTTAGAAGTAAGGAGATAAAGTGAAATAAAATAACCTAACTTTCAAAAGCCAAAGGTAATTGTTTAAAATAAACTGGTCAAGCCAGTGGTGGTTCCTCTTTGGCTCTTCTGGTGTACTGTTTTCTAGTTAAGAGGGAGAGACATGAGGAGATGGGTTTAATAATAACTACCTATTCCTGGGGCACCTGGGTGGCTCAGTTGGTTGGGCATCTGCCTTTGGCTCGGGTCGTGGACCCAGGTCCCGGGATCGAGCGCCGCATCGGGCTCCCTGTTTGGCAGGAATCCTGCTTCTCCCTCTCCCTCTGCCTGCTTGGCCTCCCTCTCCTTCTGTCAAATGAATAAATCTTTAAATAAATAATATAATAATAATACCTATCCCATAAAGTCTTGTAGATTGAATAAGCTTAACACACATAAAGTTAGAGGCACACTCCTGGCACACAGTAAACACTAGATGTCGGACATTAATATGTAAAATACTGCAGTGTAACCACTGGAAGCTTAGCTAAAAACAGTAAAGTGGCTACACACCCTGAGGACCCTCACAGTTTAACAAAAGGACTGAGCTGGAGTGGAGGACTTGAGAACCATGAAGCAGTGTTTGAAACACTTCCCCTCTCAAAAAGCAGAAATTATTTAAAGCTAATACATGTAGACTTTATGGTCTAAACAATAGGCTTAATTGTTTCTTTTTGTTTGTTTTGTTCTTTTTCAATACTCGAGGCTAAACACACAGGAAAACCCAACCAAAGGTAGTTAATAAATGCCCGCACAGGTTGTATGAACTACAGCCATACTATTTCAGATAACTCAGCTCTGAAATTGCTTGCTGCTCCATGTTAACTATGCTTGAATTAAACATATAGAACTAGTCTGTGGGCCCTGGGAGTAGTGGACAACTACCCTCTTACTTTTATGGAAAAACTTCTCACAGTCAAACTGATCTTACCAACCATGGGCCCCTGACCTAAGCTGGCCATCAGAGTCTCCCTAGTGGACATTTATTTTGGACCAAAAATCAGTCTTTCTCTAGGTGAATGGACCTAAAGCTCAGGAGGTTTGTAATGAGCCTCGTCCATCTGTGAACAGTGCAGATGAGCTGAGAGAGCAAACAAGTGGCTTTCTAGGCCCTAGTTTTAGACCCTGAGATGCAGCTGCCTGCCACAGCTCATAGGTTCCACAAGCCATCCTTTGTCCTTGAAATGAATAGGACTTTTTTATTTAAGCTAGCTTACTTTGGTTACTGTTATTTCTAGAGTCCTACCTACTACACCTGGATACAGGAGAAATAATTTCCTTGTGACTACCTCCCCTTCTCTGTATCCCATCACCTTAGTCCAAGCTGTCATTACTTCTTGCCTTGTGTATTGTGGTAGCCTCCTAGTTGGTACCATTAATAAAACCCTATAATGAGTAAGTATTGGTTTCTGTTGTGTGGTTGGATTGTATAAGCAAACAAATTATTTACCTTCAAGATTATTATTAAAGCAAGTAGCAAGACAGCTTGGAACTAAAATTCAGCTTACTGGAAGGAACCTTCTTTATGATGGTCAGAGCAGTCTGCAGGTGTCATGTACCTTTGTAACCCCCCAGGTAGGGACACTGAGTGGTGCTCTGAGGGCAGGAGAGTCAAATCGTTACACCAAAAACATAAATCTGTTCACATGAGAACAAATCACTGGTCCTTCTAGGATGTGAAGAAGCCCAGTGTTGTCCCCTATCAAGTGGCCACTTCGTCTCCTGCAGAAATAGTGTCATTTGGGAGTTCAGTATTGGTTTGTGTCAATGTTTAATGGAAGATTCAGAGATAGCTGTAGCTAAATATGCCTTGGTAAATGGAAGTCCATGCTTCTGGGCCCTGACATAGTCTCCATCTCTGCTACAGTGGCTACTCCATACATGTGCTCATTGTGTCAATTCTGAGATACTTGGGGGCTGGCTGACATCAACCAGCCAAGTCGTTTTGTTTATATGGATGTTCAATGTCTCTCCCATGGTGGATGCTTTATAGTGGGCATTGACATGTGAAGCAAAGACTTCATACTTTGTTCTCCCTCCCCTGTATCTATCCATATACCTCTACTCCAGACCTTGTTGTATCCAGTCTTCCAGTCTTTTTCAAGACACTGATCAACTGGTTAGGCCATTTGCCACTGCCCATGAGTCCATTTATATTCTCACTTTGAGCTACTTCTTGCACAGAATGGGTGATCATTTTAATATTTGCCTGTTGGGGGCACCTGGGTGGCTCAGTTGGTTGGCCGTCTGCCTTCGGCTCAGGTCATGATCCCGGAGTCCCGGGATTGAGTCTTGCATCGGGCTCCCAGCTCCATGCTCCCTCTGACCATCTTCCCTCTCGTGCTCTCTATCACTCTCTTTCTCGAATAAAAATAAATAAAATCTTTTTTAAAAATCTGCCTGTTGGGAAGATTTCCCTTGAAACAGAATGGCCATAACCCACTCATGGACCCAAACCATAACTCACCCACATACCAAACTTGGGCTTTTTCCAACTGCTTCAATAGGACTCTTCTCCCATGCTCCATTACAGCCATAGGTATGAGCTGAGTGAAGAACACTGGTGCAACTGTAGTGTGTAACATGGGTTTCTGGTGGCCCTGCTCATGCAGATTGTTTGTGTCCTCTGATGCTGCTTAGGTTTGATCCCAGGTGTAACATTTCCATCTTATGATGGATTGGTGCTGGGCCCATCTGACTTTATGACTTGGTGTGTCTGACACCATCCAGCCAGTGATGGAAAATTTCAGATGCATGGTCACTTGGTGTCCCCTGGTCAAGTTTTCCATCTCCTTTGTGGCCCAGTGGCACACGAGAAGCTGCTTTTCAAAAGCCATATAATTTTGTGCTACAACTCCCATGTATCTTGCTCCAGAATTTTAATAGCTTGCATTGTGATTCTTCCACTGGATCTTGCCATGAACTTCACACTTTTCTTTTTTCCACAACTATCACCTCCACCACCATGGGTCTGCCATATCCTATGACTCCAAGCCTTACTTAAAGCTGTCATCTGGTATATTGTGCTGAGCAGTATTACCAGGGATGGAACATGTTGTCTTTACCACTTTAGAGGCCTACTAAGGACTGTGTTTCCTTCTTAGAGAAAGAGGATGTAAGATGCATTAACTTGTCATTGTTGTCGAAGTAAGCTATGCCTAACATGGGGCTTGAACTTATGACCCAGAGATCAAGAATCGCATGCTCTCTACTTACTAAGCCAGCCAAGTGCCTCAAGAATTTGCTTTTTATGTCAGGAGCTATGTCAGCCCGCTCCTGACTGCTAGACCTCTGACTCTTCAGTTTATTTCCCATCCTCTGCACTGCATGCAGCTTACCAAGACCTTCAGTGTACTATTTCTTGTTCCATCTGTCTCACCAAAGTGATGTCATATAACTCTGGGACAATACTATAAATGTATATTATCCTTTCTATGTGAATGTGAAATACTTCTGATTCTCTTGTTTAAAGACTTAAAAATTTGGGGCACCTGGGTGGCTCAGTCATTAAGCATGTCTTCAGCTCAGGTCACGATCCCAGAGTCCTGGGGCCCAGTCCCACACTGGGCTCCCTGCTCAGCAGAGTCTGCTTCTCCCTCGGCCCCTTACCCCACTCTCATGCTCTCACTCTCTCTCCCTCAAATAAAAAAAAAAAAATCTTTAAAATAAATAAAAACTGTCTTAGTCTGACTTTGATATCAAGAGGAGTTGGATGGCTTTTTCTTTTATATGTGAAACTAGAATTCTCTTCCTTGTGGGTTTGGTAATATCCAGATTTTCTCTTTCTTAAATGAATTTTCAAATTGCATAGTTTATAGAAAATTACCCATTTCATTTAAAATTCAAGTTTACTGCAAAATGACAATAATCCCCTTAGATTAAAAAAAAAAAAATACCGTGGCTGTAGTTATATTCTTTGTGTTTCCCACTAGGTGTGTGTGTCTATACATATAAGAATTTTACTACAGATTTTATTGGTTTAAGAAATTAGCTTCTGGCTTTGTTGAACCCTTTCTGTTTTCTATTTATTAATTTGTTTCCCTCGTTTCCTTCCTTCCACTTTCTCAGAGGATCTTTTCCTTTGCTTAGTTGAATCCAACTTTTTAGTTTTTATTTTTTAATAAATGCATTTAATATAATTTCCCTTATATCTGCTTCTTAGGAATTCCCATTATTTGCAGGTTCCATGTTGTATTTTGTCAGCATATTTATTTATAGAAATTATCTCAGAAATGAGTGTTCATCTTCATAAATTGAAAACAGAGCTTCAGAGAAGTGAATGAAGTCATCAGGTGACCTCTATTAACTTCCTGCTTTCAGGATCTTGCCTCTACCCGATTGTATTTAAGAAAAAAAATGCTTCTTCCCCTCAAAAGCTAATCCTTCTACCTGTTCTCTGAATCTCTGCCTCTCCCGCATTCTCAATGATCTTTTTTGGTCGGTTATCCCTTACTGCTATATTTGGATGTTTTCCCTTTCTACTGGCTCTTTCTTTGGACAGGAATATTTAATTTCTTTCATCTTTTTAAAAAACAGCTTCCCCTGATTCTACACCCCTCATTTAACTACTGTACCTCCTCTTTCCCATGTGCAGAAACTTCTGGAAAGAGTAGCTGTTCAGTCTGTTCAGTCACATTTCCCATCACTCTTCTCTTGAACCAGTTTGCTGGCTTCTGCCCCCAGAGCTGCAAATGCCACCGCCCTGACCAAAGTCACCAGTGACTACCCCATTGCCAGACACAGCAGAGGCTAGCTAATCTGTATACCCAGCTTCACTGTAGCCTTTGGCATTGTTGACCACTCCCTCCTTAAAACTCCTCGTATGATTTCTTTGCCCATGTTCTTTCTTGGTTTTCCCCCTACTTCTCCAGGCGTTCCCTCTCCTTCCTCCACCAGTCTTCCTATACTGTTGTTTCCCATAGCTCCATTATTGATCCTTTTCTCACTCTACAGGATCTTCCTTGGCAATATCAAATCATCCCTACTGGGCTTCATCTGCTTCACGGGCTTCAACTACCACTTTTAAAAGGATGTCTCCCAAATATCTAGTTCATGGCCAGCAGCTGCCTGTTGCCCTTCTTCACTTGCATGTGCCATAGCACCTCAAATGAACATGACCAAAATGGAACGTATCTTTTTTCCCACATTTGTTCCTCTTCTTTTGCTCCCTACCTTGGTAAATGGCCCCATGTCTACCTAACTGCCCAAGCAGTTATTTTGGATTCCTCCTTCCTTAGCTTGAATACCCAGCCATTGAAATCTCACCTGTCTCCTCAGTTTGCAGGCATTGCCTTGTCTCCATCCTGTCACTGCCTTGGCTGAAGAGTTCTTGTTCTACCCCTGCAGTTTCTGCAAAGGCCTCCCGACCCCCGCCTTGGGTTTTATCATTTTCCCTACCGACACCAATCCACTTCCTATACCACCGGCATAATTTCCTAGGTTGCAAATTTGAGTATATCATTCCCTTGCTATAAACCTCTCACTGGCTTTCTCTAGCCCTCTGGATAAAAGTCCAAAATTCCTAGCAAGACACACAAGGCCCTTGGTGATCTGTGCTTGCTTCAAGCCACCACAGACAACTAGCTTTAACTTTTCTCCCTTCAAACCTTCTATCCTAATAACGAATTGTTAGTTCGCAGAAAATGCAACTCTGCCTTTCTGCTTGTTGCTTTATCTAGGTGTCTCATCCTTCAAAACTCAGTTCAGGGGCGCCTCAGTGGCTCAGTCAGTTTAAGCGTCTGCCTTCAGCTCAGGTGATGATCTCAGGGTGCTACAATTGAGTCCCATGTCGGGCTCCCAGCTTAGCAGGGAGCCTGCTTCACCCTCTTCCTCTGCCCCTCCCCCACCTCATGCTCTCTCTCAAATAAATAAAATCTTTAAAAACAAAACTCGGTTCTGATGTTACCTCCTCCAGTAAGTATTCCTCATTATTCCTCCTCATCATTGGATTGGGTGCCTGTCCTATGTGCTGCCACTGTCCACCCCTACTCATAACCCTTAATATATTGCACTGTTTTCCTGGATCTCCTTGAAAGCAATGACTTAATTTTCTCTCTCCAGCTTCAGTTCTGTTGCAGTACCTTGGGCCTAATGCGTAGACATTCAATAAATGTATGGTGAAAAAAGTGTTCTCAGCTCCCTAAATAGGTTGTACAGCAGTAGTTCAAGGACCAGTTTTAGTGTCGGAGAACACGCACACTTTAGTGAAGGCTGAAATCCTGTCCAATCACAGATTAGGAAAAAAAAAATTATGATCCATAGTTTAAACCTACCACATGCCAAATGGGTAGGAGGAAAACTAAACTTTAATTGTTCCTGACGGAGTCCTCTTAGTTTTCATCTTGACCCTCTTGTGTTCCTTGATTTGTCTTCCTGTTACAGCACTGATTAACTATAACTTTGGATCTTTGTGTTCATTTTCCTTAGACTACTCTAGCTATCTTTGGGTCTTACCATCTGAAGTTAAATTTAAAATTTATCAGTTCCGGGGTACCTGGGTGACTCAGTCGTTAAGTGTCTGCCTTTGGCTCAGGTCGCAATCTCATTGTCCTGCGACAGAGCCCCACACTGGGCTCCCTGCTCAGCGGGAAGCCTGCTTCTCCCTCTCCCACTCCCCTTGCCTGTGTTCCCTCTCTCGCTGTCTCTGTCAAATAAATAAATATAAAATCTTAAAAAAATAATGACATTTATCAGTTCCAATTTATCAAATCTCCCAATGTGTGAAGCATTAAACACAATCAGGCATCAATATTTATTAACACAAGACAAAGGAAACACATTCAATGAGTTAATAGAACACTGTCCAGCCAGATGTTAAATTTAAAAATGTATATCTAGTCTAATTTCAAATAAATAAAAAAACTTTTTACATAATTACACAGTACTATAGTCTGAATTTGACACTGGTAAATATCTTGACAGAAAGTAAACAAAACATCATTTAGGACTAAAAAATTATTCTTATATCTTTACACTCTCTTCCTGTGGACAAATAACATGGCCCATCTACATACACCTAGACCAGAAATGTCGTATGAATGATAAAGAAAAGGCCTATTGTGTATTTGGAGTACTGCAGCTTTTTGCTCCAAATACTCTTGCTTTTACATCAAAGCAGACAACAGAAACAACACTAAGGCATAGGTCATGTTGGAGTTTGAGGGTGAGGTGATAACTCCTCATTGCTTTAGTCTAAAAGATTGCTGGATATTCAAGGAAAGTAATTTATTTGGCCAAGATATTGAGCACCATGCCTGGGGCAGAGACCTTACAAAAGAAACCTAAGGCCTCAGGCCCTTTGTTGATTCAACAAAAGCATTAAGCAAGCACTGCCCAGGGACTAAAGAAAGGAGACACACTTACATTACCAACAGACAGGCAATGGTCCCTAAACAGCCTGAGGCAGCACAACTTCGTGAGGAAAGGACTTGATGGTGGTGGTGGTCCTCAACCGGGCCCCCTTTCTGAGGCAGCAAGTAAATAAAGGCTGTGGATTCACACGGATGCCTGTTAGCATGCCGGTCATTCCCAGGGTCTCACTGACACAGGAGATGACATTTGTGCAGCTCTAAGAATCCCTTGGGCTTAGGAATTTTCCTGAGGCAGCCCCTTCCTGATCTACCTCAGTTGCTTCTGCTGAGAGGCAGAAAGAGGTTCAAAAGCAGTTAGATGAATGGATTTCTCTTACCTGAAATGGGGGCTTGCTATTAATCTCGTTGTCTTTTTCACAGGCATAGAAGAAAAACCCAGACAGAATGTGTTCCAGAGTTTTGGCTAGGCTGTTTCTATCGGTAATGGCCTTCTGGGTCTGTCCTAAGAGTCCATTCTACCACAAAGGTCTTACTTAATGTGGAAAGGGCAAGAGCACTGTGTCATCAAGAGAAAGTTCTCTTCCAAGTCTGTAACAGACGAGGCATTAAAACCACAGATGACCCCTCAAACACCCACAGGCTAAAGACCGGGCTCTCTCCCCCTTCCAGAGGCTCCTTTACCACAGTTACTGAGAAGTTCCCAAAGACACAGCTCAGCTCTCTTTCCTCCACTAGCATATTCTGGCTTTGGGGAATATGCAGAAGATCCACAGAGCAGCCACAAGGTAGAAAGCAAAAGCTAAAGCTAAATCAGAGGCCTGAGGAACTACAAACCCAGATAATCAGACCCTAAGTAACTGGGAGTTGACCATACTCTGAGACTAATGGAATATCTTATTTGAAAGAATGAGTGAATGAGTGCCCATTATTGTAGCTACTAGCCACATGTGGCTACTGAAAACTTGAAATATGGGTAGTCCGAACTGAAATGTGCTTAATACACATTGGATCTCAAAGACTTCATATGAAAAAAAAAAAAAAAGATCTCAATCACTTAATCACTTTTCATATTGATTCCACATGGAAATTATAGTATTTTTGATATACTGGGTTAAATACAAGATATTAAAGTCAATTTCATTGGTTTCTTCTTACTTTTTGAAATGTGGTTACTAGAAAATTTAAAATGACCGATGTGGCTCACATTATATTTCTAGCAGATGCCCTAACTTGTGTAGTAAGAATTTTCAAAGCAACCCATAGGATAAGACTCTGCCTATATTTCTTCCTTAGAACTCGTGGATTATGGAGATAGAACTATTGAATCTTCAGGATCCCTTGCTTTGTTTAGTGAGTCATTAAAAACTATTGTAAGAAAATTACTTTCCAAATAAGCAGGCTATTTCTTTCTGCAAACTGAACCGTAGCTAGTCACTGGGATTTCCTGCCCCAATGTAAGTGCTTT
Source organism: Martes martes (assembly GCF_963455335.1). Classification (NCBI taxonomy): domain Eukaryota; kingdom Metazoa; phylum Chordata; class Mammalia; order Carnivora; family Mustelidae; genus Martes; species Martes martes. The sequence goes on along the minus strand of NC_137895.1, from coordinate 86,065,008 downwards.
TTTTCTGTACATCTTAGAACCTCTTCCATCATGTTTAAATTAATTTCATCCAAAATGTCAAAAAAGAGATCTGGAACTGGAAAATGTCTTGAGGTCTGCCCTCAACGGAGAAAAAACCGGGAGGAAAAAAGGCTTATGTAAAAGGGAGGCAAGAAAGTGGCTTAGGAGCCACAAGACTGAAGGGCAGCCCCCGAGAGTGATGAAGGGTCTGGCCTTTGCATTATAAACCTTATTTTCAGGGTAATTACAAGTCGTAAAAATTGTTTAAAAACATATTTAGTTTACATGATGTTACAGCGGGGTAAATAATATGTATTATTAAAATAGTCTAAATAAATATTTACACAATAGCGCAGAGTGGGTCAAAGAGAACCATTCTGATTTGACAAGTTAACTCTGTTCACTTGGAGCTTTTTTTTTTTTAATTTTTAAAAATATTTCTGTAAGAAAAAAATAATAAAATTCAACTATATTCAAATACATGAAGTATCAGACCAAAGAAAGGAAACCGAGCCAGAGGCCAAACTCAGTCCCACGCTCAATCCACTTGGCCTGGGCACCACAGTTATTTCAAAAGAGTTTCTTGCATACATCAGACTTCCCCTATTTCAGCACAAGCCTACCTATTTTGGCAACCCAAATCGGTCAGTTTTGAGATCTGTAGTTATGTTGCCTTTACGGTTTCCCGTGACTGCTGATCCCACTGCCTTCCCAGCCTGTCACTCTTGTTCCTAAAATCCCTGCCCTCATGAACTGGAAGAACAGAGGACATTTCAGTTTTCCGAAAAGAGAAGCTGTATGTATAAACTGGAGATGCAGTTGACAATGGGCCTGGAAAAAGAGGAAATCCTAAATTCTTACGCAGTCACTCTAAATTTGAAACACAGTTTCAACACTGGGGGCCAGAGTGAGTTATTGTGGTTCCTTAGGACAGGGTGGGATCTAATGAAGCTTAGCCTTTTCATAACAGTTTGATTTTTAAACTGAGATTTCCAGCCTGTAGAGACAGGCTGAATTCCTAAAAGCTTAAGCTGATTTTGGGAACGCAAGCTTTAAGAACAAACATAGGCAGCTTTAGTTTATAAAATACATCAGCCAACAGAGACATAGTACAATGTGCAGCGGAACCTGCAAACAATTTGCACTTTTTAGTTACCTATTCAATTACACTGCAGTAAGAGAATATTGAAATTCTCCCAAAGTAGGAAGGTTTCTACTTTAGTTGTCGTGACTACACACGCCAGTTCTTCAATCGTTTAGCTGAATTGTGTGTACTCTTATTTACACGTTTAAAACACTGGTCAGAATGTGTTACTCTCAAGAATTATATATATAAAGTAACTCTCATATTCATGGGTTATTTGATTTGCTTACAGGTCGGCGGAAAATAAGCTGAGTAGTTCCACGTTAACAAAACCTGCAGAAAGTCCAGCTATGGTAAAATGGCAGAATACAGTACAGAGCGGGGAACTGGAGAACTCCGACTACCCCCTTCATGTGAATTCATTTAACTCCCTTACAAAATTCTAGAAGAGCATTAGAGAAAAATACAAGTATATACAACAGATGAAAAAAATGCAACATGCATGTAATTGCTTTAGTAACGTGCTGCTCACGCTATGTCAAAGCTCATGACTAATGGACTGTTAACATTTTTTTCATTTGCTACCATATGATTCCCCTTTCCTGTGTGTCCTGTGATTGCAGAATCCCACAGGATGAGATGAAGGATATAATGTAACCATCTCAGCTTATTTCACATCATTGGAAAGCTTGCTCCTAGTCACTGGTCTTTGGTCCTTGTGGTTTTTCAGGATGCACCCCCGCCCCCAGGATCCCCACAAGGCTGGTTACATATTATAAGCCACATAGATGGGGTCCAACTGGTCAGCCAGGAAGCTGTCTCGGAGGTGCATCCTCTGCTTCTCTCCTCTGGAGTTGATGGGGATAACGCCTGGGTCCACCACCACCACGACGCCGACAATGAGGTAATGCTCTTCCAGGACCACGTTCGTCACTAAAGGAACCAGATCAAGGGCTTCCTGTTCAGAGCCACACAGTTCCACAACCACCACAAGCAAGTTGGTCCACGTGAACACGGCACTGAAATCGCAATGACAGTCAGTTAACATGTCATCACATTTACCAGGTAACTTTCATAGTACGCACTTAAGACTTATCCCAGTTTCCCTGACAACTGCCTTCTTTCTCAGATGCAACCAGAAGGCTAGCAGCCATGTCTGCAATGACCTTGCCCCTGTGATCACAGCTGATGAGCTGAGCCACCTAGAGTCAGCAGGAGTTTGGCAATGGGGTTGAAAGATGTTAGCTGGCCACGTGAACTAAAAGCACATGTCAAAGTTTGGGGGTGGCCGGCTGTCCAGAGCAGCACAGGTAATGGCTCTTCACGGACAAGAGAAGAATGAAGTGGATGCCCCTATGGCTCTAGAAGGTGAGAAGACAGTGGTTCTGATGGCCTTCCCATCCCTTATTTCTACGTTTCTTGAGATTTATAGAGATTCTTAGGAAACTCTGAGGTACCCAGGTATTCTTTTCATTAACTCTCTCTTTTGCTTAGGTTTTTTTGAAGAGAGTTTCTGTTATTTGCAACCGAAGAACTTTGACAAGATAGTATTCTTAGGCCCAACAGGAAGGGAGTGGACCTTTCCTCACATGGGCTTAGTGCCCCATACAGGTGACTCTCCCATCGTGCCATAAAGTGACATAAGGTAGAAACTTGCCTTACGTGGAGTGGGACTGCTGGGTTAGAAGGTGTGACCTGACCTGTGATATGAAGTGTTAAATAGCTTTAAAAAACATATTCCAATCATTAAAAAAAATGTATACAATATTTGCTTGCATAAAAAGTCAGAGGTCTAAAATTAGAGGGTAACCATGGCACTCTACTTCTGTGTATTGTTCTGATAATTCATGGGCATTGTTCGGGTCTGGGGAGAGACTCTGACCAAAGTGAGTTGAAGATGCTGATAAGGAGGCATCTAGAAAGCGTGAGCAAGCATGAAAAGAACTGTGGCTATTTGGCATGGTTTAAAAAAAACAAAAGAAAAAAAACAACAAGGAAGGACCTACTGCATTAAAAATGTGGAAAAGAAACCAGGTGGATTCTGTATTGTCAGGAATCCAGAATGAAAGCCACTAGGTAAGAACTATCAAGTTTTAATTTTAAGGAAGTTTTAGTCCGTGTGAGGCTGGATGTTCTTTCATCAGGGATGATGTGGAGGGCATTCTTACGCTGAGAGGGAAGCTGGATGAGGTAATAATGACCTTTCTCATCTGCTTACCATTTGACAGCTTGCAAAGAGGCACATTCCCATTTGTTCCTCCCCATGATTAGGAAATAGCAGAGCAAGTACTTTACATGAGAAAAGCCGCCAATGTGGGAGACCGGGGCCTTCAAGTTGGGCCTTTTGAACTTAAAGTCATGGTTCTTCCCACCATATTACACTGACTTTCTAGAGACAGATAATCAGATCTCTTCCAACGGTAAGAATCTGTCAGTAGCGAGGACTTGACTCTACGGTGGTTCCACAGAGCCTGTTCTGGTGTCCCCACGGCCTCATCTGCCACAGCGGACGGCCCGCCACGACAAGAAATAATCAGTCCATTTACTTTCTTACTCCCCCTGGACTTCTAGGCCTGTAGTGGGTATTTGGTACAGATGGCTGACTACTTAGATTGGTTTTAACTGACACTACGGCTGCAGCAGGAAGCCTATTCTGTGCGGGGCGGTTACCATTCAGCAATGCTCCTGTGGATCCGGGAAACGGAGGTCTCAATGTCTATCGGGTGGTATCGTAATCCTCGCAGCTCCAGCGTCTCATCCAGCGCTCCCACTACATATAATGCATCGTGACGCTCTGATGGAAAGAAAAAGAGAAATCTGGTTCATCACACATGATGAGCGCAATGCAATGTTGGCGTGAAGAGCACCCTGTCGGACTGCCTGCCACGTCACTTGACCCCGCCACTCACCAGCCGTGTAACCTTGAGCCAATTACTTAAGTGTCTGAGTCCTGCTCCCCACTCTGTGAGACAGGGAGAATACTGAATGGCTGCTGTGACTATTCAATGAGATAATCCCCGTGGGGAGTTCGTTTGATGCCTGGTATACCGTGAGTGCTAAAAAAAAAAAAAATTAGCTGTGATTATTATTATTATTATTACTACGATGTCCCAGGAATTGTGTCCAGTGCTGGGAAGATGACAAAACACGAGTCCTGCTCTAAAGACACTTACTGTGTAGTGGGGGAGAAGGAGCGTGAGGTGACCGGGGGACACCCCCATACCCCGAGCTCAGCTCAAGGGTTCAGAGAAGGAAAAGTGGAAGCCAGGCTGAGCTTTTACGGATAAACAGGAATTAGCCAGATGACAGCTGGGGGAGGGGTGGAGCGGGGAGAGAGGGTTTGAGAGGGAGAAGAAATGAGCATGTGTTGTTATTCCTAGACATCTGTAAGAAGTCCAGATATAAGGAGTAGGATTACAGAAAATGGAGAGACTAGTTCTGGTTATTAACAGGCTTGTAATCCAGCTAGAACATAGCAGAAATCTTTTTTGTTTGTTTAAATTGTATGTACACACCATATACATAAGGCTATATACATGGTTTATGTCTATACAGATACTGCATTTTAAAGAAAGACATGATTTTGCTAGGTCTACTAAATAAAATATTTTCAGGAAAGGGTAAATTTCTGAAAAACTGAATAAAGCAAAGTGCTAGAAGCTGCTGGAGAGAGAAGGTTGAAGAGATCTAGCAGATTCCCACCATATAAGAAGAGCTCATAAAGACTATAATAACAAACACGACAGAAACACAGCAGTTAATCTCACATCATTTCCACAAGCCAGGGAACATTATCATTCCCACTGTTCAGGTAGGAAACTGAGAGGCTCAGTGATTGCTCAAGGTCACAAAGCAAATGGCAGAGGCAGGTTTCAACACCAGGGCACCCGGTGAGGGATACCTCCCTCTTCCAGTATGTTATCCTGCCTCCCCGTGAAACTTGGAGAAACTATGGACGCTGGTCACTATGGAACAGATGCTAGGAGCTCAGGAGAAATGATATGGCTCTAATTCAGGCCTTTAAAGCCCGGTGAGTTATCTGTAGCTATTCTTGAAGTGATAATACAGCTAGTGTTGGGTATTTTAACACGGCCATTAATGCCATGGGGTAGAAAAGCTGAAGGCAGGCATCAGTGAAGGCATGACAGTCAATGGAGCAGTGGGTAATGTGGGGGACTGCTCACACCAGAGCCTTGCCCAGCAGTCTCGCATCTAACATGAGACGCCGAAGGGACACAGTGCTTCAGCGACATGGCTCCTCCACACCGATCCCCTGCTCTCAGGAGTCAGGTTTGTTCCTCTTGAACCCAAAACGGTGTGTGAGTGTAGAAGGGCCACAAGATGACACCCCCATCCCAGGAGCTTGTGCAGGAGCTGGGAGTCAGCCAGGGGCACAGTGAACATCAGGCACGTCTCCGTGACCGTCCGCTGTGCTCACCCACAGTTCAGAGATGCAGACGTGGTACCCTGGGTGCCTGCCTCCTGGTTACTCCTCATGGGCCAAATATCTTACTTTAAATGAATACAAATTCATGCATGGGTTCAGGAATCGCAGAAGGGAGTAATTAAATACACACACTTGACAACGCAAAGGCAGGCTGAGGAAGGTGAGCCAGAGCTCCCGGCTGAAAGACAAAAGCAGGCAGAAGGGGAAGTGTTGGCGAGGAAACTACCTCCAGTGGCCGCTGTGAGCTCCGTCCGGCGGACGAAACCAAGGTATCCGGTTCGAGCCCAGAGTGTCTGAGCGGCATCCCCGAAGCTGAGGCGAGTGTTGAAATGATCCGCTTGAAGAGTCTCACTGTCATAGATGGTGTAATAGCCACTGGCTGTGTGGGGACTGTTCACCCAAATCTACAAGAAAAGGGCATCGGTCACATTTCGGTAGGGACATAGAACTGTATCAATTCAATTCTCTCTGGATGGATGAACATTACTATTTTTTAATTCTCATTGCTACAGTAACAATAATAAACCACAACAATAAAGGCTGCTGACATTTATCATGTGTCCCCCATGTGCTAAATAGAGAGTTAAGTACTTTATATGCCTTATCCCCATCAGTCCCGACATATGTGGCAATACGGTTCTGTATTATTGTTACTCCCATTTCACAGATGAAAAAAAAAGGAGTTAAGTAACTTGTCTAAGAAACTGGGAGACCCACAGCCAAGCCTGTGCAGCTGCAGAGCCCATGCTCTTAACCACGAAGCTACTGTCTCCTGGGCTCAGTCCTCTGCCTCTTCCCGAGCCCTGCAAATGCATCAAGGGGTCACTTCTGTGTTTCTGGGCTAAGGTGTAAGCCCTCAGGAAAGCACTACCAGGGTATCTGAATTCGCCCTGCCAACACAGCAATAGCTAACAACAGCAAGAACACTCGTATTTATTGCAAACTCATTAGGTCACAGGCACTGTCCCATGTGCGTCACAGACACGGTAATAGTGTAGTTAGCTGGCGCACCATTTCATCAGGTGAAATTAGGTGGGTGCAGTTATTATTTACGGATGAGAAAACTGAGACCCAGAGAAAGAAAGTAACTTGCTCACTAGTTAGAGGCTGGGAAGTAGCAGAGCGCAGGCCCTCTGACACCTGCACCTACGACCTTCGCCTCCCGGTAAACCACAGGGTGAAACCTCAGTACCCCTCAAATATTTGAGAGAAGAAAAATTAAGTCTTCTTAAAAAAAAATCTTGATACGAATTCCAATATACACACATTTTAGAATAAGAATAGAAAATTTCCATGAATTTAGAAAATTTAGTATTTGGGGCTCCTATCAGTTCCACCCCTTAATCGGTGGAAACAGGTAGGACTGGCCCATTTCCTTTTTCAGCTAAGGGAATGTCGGTGGACAATTCTGGTACTAGTTCTAATCTGCGTGCTGAAATCTTTCCTCCATCCGGGCCTCAATCTCTCTCTTTTTTTAGTTTTGGGCCTTACAGAGAAAGATTAAACTCTTTTTTTAATAAAAAAACATTTATTTGGGGCGCCTGGGTGGCTCAGTCGGTTAAGGCCTCTGCCTTCGGCTCGGGTCGTGATCCCAGGGTCCTGGGATCGAGTCCCGCGTTGGGCTCTCTGCTCAAAGGGGAGCCTGCTTCTCCATCTCTCTCTGTCTGCCTCTCTGCCTACTTGTGATCTCTGTCTGCCAAATAAATAAATAAAATCTTTAAAAAAAAAACAACATTTATTTGACAGAGAGAGCACAAGCAGGAGAAGCGGCAGGCAGAAGGAAAAGGAGAAGCAGACTCCCCTGCTGAGCAGGGAGCCCGACACAGGGCTCGATCCCAGGACCCCGGTGAGCCAAAAGCAGACACTTAGTGACTGAGCCACCCAGGCACCCCAGATTAAAACTCTATTATAAGAGGATAATTCACAATGGAGGAAAAGTTAAATCCACAGTTTCACTGACTTCTCGAATGTGAACCCCAAAGTCTTTACTGCCGACTTTTCAGAGTAAAGATAAAAATTATACATACCTCTCCAAGATGAGAGTCTCCAACAGGCCCTTTGGTCTCAGGATTAACAATAACCACTTTCACTCCAGGTAAAATCTGAGCATCAAAGGGAAAACACAAAGACTCAATCAACTCTAATGACCCCTTGGAAATGCAGTCACCCGCCACCCCTCCTTCAGAGAGGCAAGCGAGTGTACAAAGGCAGGAGCTAACTGACACGCTGCTCACTGGACTGTCCTCCATGGAGACCAGAGATATAATAAGATTCATCCTCAAAAATAAACCAGGAGCCAACCTGCCTACCTTCCCTTCAAAGGGATGAGAAACTGCAGCCCAGAACCGGAACAGTAGGAATCTGTAATGTGACTGCCCTTTCTCATTTTCTTATTTTCTTTCTCTATCCTGTTCACTGCAGTGATGGCAGGAAAACCCCTTAGAGCAGGAAGGACAGCAGGAAGGGATCGCCTGAGCGGCTCCACTCCCGCCTGCCCCTGGGATCATGAAAGACATCACACACTTGCTTGGGATCTCCCTGAAGAGAGAAAAGGAATGTGAAGAATGTGGGGAGAAAAAGAAGAAGAGGTGCTGGCTGTAAGAACGGCTCACATCTTCTCTGGTTACCCATATTCTGGGTTTCTAGAGTATGAGGTTAGTTGAGAAGCGCTACAGTGATTATCCAGGGTCATACATCTAAGACCTCAAGGAAGGAGAGAAAAGACCATTCGCACTGGTCTGGGTCGGGCACTGGGTGAAAGCTTCTGAGGTGCCCAACCACGAGCTGAGGCAGAGGGAGATCTGACGACGCGGTAAGAAGATCAACCCAACTCCACTTGAAAGGGTTTAAATGGAAGAGACAAACTAGAGTAAGTGCCCCATGGACTCGATCTGCTGCTTGACTGGTTAGACGGGATCCCCTTTTATCTTTATAATTTCCCCCTCTGCTTTCAGAATTACTAGAAGGAATTCTGAGGCATCACTGTTACCTCTTCAAAAGAATGGGAAACTCAGTAACTTACGGTGATGTTCTATCACCCTTAGTAAATGTTCAAAACTGCTACAGACTTATGTCGTGTCTCCCCAAACTCGCATGTTGGATGTAATCTACCTAAATCCCCAATGAGACGGTATTAGGAGCTGGGGCCTTCCACCGTGTGAGAATACAGCAATAGGACGGCCATCTGTGAACCAAAAATCCTTCAACAGAATCTGCTGGTGCCATGATCTTGGACTTCCCAGTGCCCAGAACTGTGAGAAGTAAGCTTCTCGGTCTATGGTATTCTGTGATAGCAGCCCAAAAGGACTAAGACAGTAACTGCGTCTCTTCTGGAACATTTTAAAGCCTCCGTCTCACCTAAGAAATCTTATTCCTACAGACACACACTCAACATATCCGTAGTTCCTTCCCCGTTTTGATTTCTCTTTCAGCTTTAAACACATGTACGCCTTCCCTGATCTTCAACCACACATCCCACTGCCACCCTGTTTTTCTCCTTGTAATATTTATAAAGATAGAATTGCCTCTAAGTGCTGTTTACCTCTCCGCCTTGAATATAATGAACACTGGATTCTGCTGATTTGTCAAATAAGAATAACATATCAGTGGGATTTTTTGAAGAAAAAAAAAAAAGTGAGAATTGAGAAAGTTCAAATCTAGAATTCTTCTTCTCTATGTACCCATACGAATTTGAAAGTATTAGATAAGGTGAAACTGCTGAATTATCTCCAGATTTCAATTAAGGCTTACCCTGGGTACTAATACATTACATGGCTTCAAGTTTTAAAATGAAACATTTAAAAAATAAAATAAATAAAAATAAATAAAATGAACCATTTCCCAGGCAGACCAACTTCCAATGGTTAACAGACAAATTACCTTTCCAGACTCTGAGAGGAGCAAACTCTGGGGGGCACCCCGTTCCACAAGACGAACCCTGAAGAAGAAGAAGAACATTTACTATATACATATAGGTATGTATATATATTCAAAAAAAAAAAAAAGGCTGCACATCTACTACAGTTATATACTGCCCTCTTGAGACCTCTATTTTGTCTCTCCTTCTCATGCTAGAGCAGTTTCTAAAACTTGGACACTACTGACATTTTGGGTCGGACAATGTTCTTTTATAATTTTTTATGAGGGGCTATCTTGTGCATTGCAGGATGTTTAACAACATCCTAGGCCTACCCCACTAGATGTCAGTAGCAACCCTCTTGTTGTGACAACCAAAACCACCTATGGACACTGTCCAGTGTCCTCTGGAGGGCAAATTCTCCCTGGGCTGAGATGATGAAATTCTCCCTGGGCGCTAGAGAGATGCTCTACCTGTGCCGGCTGGATCAGTGCCATGGGGCACATGAGTGCACACTGCCGAGGTCACTGGGACCTGCCAAAGGTCCCAGAGCCCTAGGGCCAGGTGCTCACCTTGGGACATCGCTAAAATTCCCCTGTAAGCTGATGCAGAGGAGGGCTTTTATTCCTGGTGTTTAGATAAAGTGTTGTTTCAAAAACCCTACTCTGCCTCATTTATCTTGTCTGTTCCATCTTTTATTTTTAAACTCCCAGAGGAAACAGTCTATCCATTTTAGTTCACTTTATATCAAATGTCAAAAAATATTTTTACACAGGCAGGAACTAAGTATTAGATTTTAATATTAAAGAACAGCATAGCAACTCTGAGAATTAAAGCTTTCTTCTTACAAACATAAATCTTACCACATATTAATAAAAACAAATTCCTTCCCTCTTCCTATCCCTCCCTGGAAGACAAAAACAAAAGGAACGAGGGAGAGTGACAGCTTTCTTGGGGCTCGGAAATTTTTATGCTTAGAAACCCAAATAGGGAGAGAGCATAATAAATCTATTGTACCTGTCATGTCTCAATGATTTCAGATCTACATACACAGTAGTTGGATCAGGCCCTGAGGTTCCCTAAAGAAAGAGAAATCAATGCATTGTTTATTTAAAATTTAAATGAATTATATTTCCATATTTCATATTCTCAAATCAAGAAATAGATAATTTAGCCATATACATGAAAAGTTCACACTCTATTTTGAAAGTTCACCCTCTCTTCAACCAGACGAGGCAGGGTTGCAGTGAACACCCGAAAGAGACTCATGGCCTTGTGTTTCTTGCCCTCTGTCCCCTGGGAGAGCAAGCCAGAGGCCTGGTCACAGGGGCTGAAGCAGCCCTGGAAGGTTGCCAGGCTGAGGAGGGTTCTCATCCCTGGACTCGAGGCAGAGGTGAGACAGGCCAGTATCCACGGGATTTTCAAAACCATCACTGTCCTAAGTGGACAGCAAGGAGCCTGTGATGGGGCTCCAAGGTTAAATCATCATGATGCTACCCGAACGTCCTTTGCCCATGGTCACAGAAGGCCTGAAAGTACCCACTGATGTATGCCATCTTCTCTTACTCTCTCTTGTCCGTGCCTATATTTACCATATTAAGCCTCTAAGCTCCCTAAAATCAGACTTAGTTCTTTACTGTTATTTACCCACCAACAATAACATGGCAAGGTTGCCATCTGGCTGAAGAAAAGAATACAGGCTTATTGGTGCTTCCTTTGTTTAAAAAAAAAAAGGGAGACAGAAAAACAGAAGGTAAGATACTAATAGAATTCAAATAGGACTAAAAAATCTTGATTCATCATCATGTACCATTCAACTACTAGAGTAAACTTTTAATTTGGGGCTCAACTGCTAGGCATGGCTCCAAACATATACACCTAAGTAATGCCCCTGTGAAGGACAAGTCTATTATCTTCACCCTACAGGGGAGCAAAATGAGGCCCCATGAAAACCAAATGAAGAGCCTGCGGTCCCAGAGCAAGTGGGCGGAACTGGGCTCCTGCCAGGCCACCTGGCTCTGACACCTCTGCTGTCGAGCACCACATACTCCGCTCCCATTCATTACCGAGCAAGATTTCTTGAGAGTCACCTGTAAACATATCGCGACATTGACTCTTGATCCGAAAGTGGTGCTGACAGCCCGAGGGGACAGCCCGATGTCTTTGAAGAGCTTGGAGAAGGACTGCTGGAGGGCAATGCGGGGTCGTTCCTCGGCCACCACCACACACGTCCGGATGCAGGAGAGGTTGATTCCTCTGGTCTGTAAGACACCAATGGCCCGGGAGCTGAAGTTAGCAGGAACACAGGAAGAACTGAATAGTAGAGCCATAGTTCTATCTCTTGGGTCAGGAAGAGCCAAGGAATTATGTATTGTCATCTCAGACACTGAGAAAAAAGACTAAAGTTTTCAGAAATGCCAAGGCATTCCACTAAAATCACTAATCACTGGTAAGTCTGCTCATTCTCTATTTCTTTCTTCTTTTATCTAAAATTTTAGATTCTTCAGCCACCTGTTTTTATACCTCCCCATTTCTGTACTTCAGATGTCTTCCTATTTCAAAATGGAGAGAAGGAACTGAGAGAAAAAGGTATCTAGCACTCTAGAGATCGAATCTTATCTCTTTTCTTCTTAGGGTCAAAATTCTCTTAGGGTCATAATTCTCTATTTTTATTTATTTATTTATTCTTATTTAAATTCAATTAACATACAGTGTATTATTAGTTTCAGCAGTCATAATTCTTAGGGTCATAATTCTCTATTTTTATTTATTTATTTTTCTTATTTAAATTCAATTAACATACAGGGTATTATTAGTTTCAGTGATAGAGGTCAGTGATTCACTAGTCTTAGAAACTATCCAGTGCTCATTACATCACGTGCCCTCCTTACTGTCCCTCACCCAGTTACCTCATCCCTCCACCCCCTTCCCCTCCAGCAACCCTCAGTTTGTTTCCTATGATTAAGAGTCTCCTACGGTTTACCTCCCTCTCTGATTTCATCTTGTTTTACTTTTCCCTCCTTTTCCCTATGCTCCCGTTTTATTTCTTAAATTCCACAGAATTCTTAAATTCTTAAATTCCACATAAATTCTCTATTAAAGAAAATCAGTGTCTTCTCTCTCCTACACCAGTCAGACATGACGTCACAGTTCTCTTTCATCTTTCCATGAAGTCTTTTCCATTCAGCCTCCCAACTAGTTTCACCTTCCTCTCCACAAAGTAAGACTCGGACTAAACTCTGAAAGAGTGCAGTAAATTAGAGAGCGGAGGAAATAAAATTTCTGAGGTTTATGAAATGTTGACTGGCTAGAAAGAAATAGGCAGACATGCCTGTCCAGCCCTAGTCAGGTATCAGCACACGTGGCCCGTTTCTTTCAAACCTCCCGGGACCGGCTACTTGTGTAGCTGCTTCTTACCTTCAGCACCTCCACTTGGTTTCCGAGCCCTTTGGTGCAGAGCTCCATTACTGAATAGGAGCAGAACGTGTCCCTTATTTTGTACTGGTTGACAGTGGAAAGCCAGAGGAAAAGGTTGTTTTCTAACTCCATAGGAGGAATTAATATGGACTGGTGACCTGAATAGACACTGCAATGAAGAAAGGCGAGAGCTGACATTATCGATTCATTCTAGACATCCTGATGTTTTAGAACACCATCCACTCAACCACTATTTGCTGCACGTGAAGGGCAGGGTAAGGTTATTGAGATACGAAGCTCTAAGCATCAACCCTGTTCCTGTCTAACTCACAAGACGCAATAACTAAAATTAAGTAGACTGTGGTAGATACTGTAACTGAGGTGTGAAGATCATAAAATCAAGATCATAAAAGAAGGAGCAAGTCACTCAAATTAGGAAAGCTGGGGGCGGGGGGAGAGCAGTGTTTCACTGAGCAGGTTATCACTTGAGCCGGGGCTTAAAGAATGAGCAGGAGTTTGACAGTGGCTAGAGGAAATGGGGGTGGTGGTGACAGCATTCCAGGCAGAGGAACAGCATATGCAAAGGAAAAGAAATGTAGAAGTATATGGTGTGTTTAAAGTTTTCAGAGATAGCATCCTCATATGAAATCCTATAGCACAGGATGCATGGGGGAGTTGTGAGACGTGAGGCCAGAAGGGTTGGGGCCAAACTGTAAAAGAGATAAACTATCGTCTGAAGGAGTTTGGGCTTTACCAGCAGGCAGTCGCTGCGGCTTTAAGGTGGGGTGAGCCCAGTACCATGGAGAGGGACTGCAGACACAGACACTGGCGAGGGAGAGACAGGACAGGTGAGAGATGATGACGGCTTGGATCCCGACAGTGCAGCCAGGATAAAAAGAAAGGAATGACAGTAGAGTCCCATCCTATATATAGTTCACAGCCCATGAATCCTCAACTTCTTAAACCGAGACAGATCAGAATGACGAGGAGCCCAAGAACCCTGTATTTAAACAATACTGGAATTGTGGTCACCAACTCTGGAGATCTAAGTTATTAGTAAGTCTGGGGAAGGCCCATTATTTTGCTTTTTTAAAGACCCCGAGCTGATTCTTATGTACAAACAGGTTTAGGAACAACTGAGCCACAAAAGACACGACACTTAATTGGCTGTAAGACATACACATAGAGAAGTTGAAGCTAATGCTCAAGTTCCTAGTTTGGGCCCCTAAGGTGAATGGTCCCAACAAAGATGAGGACACACAAGGAGAATGCTGAGTTGTAGGTGTCTCTGAAGCATTCACAGGGACATCTACTAGGGAAGTGAAAATGTAGGGCTGAGAGAAGGTTCCCTGGGAGGAGTGGGGATCTGCCATTCCAGTAGACACCATCTGGACAGGACAGGCATGCTACTTTCCAGCCACATGCTGTCATCCAATCTCATTATACTCCTTCCTGCCAAACCTAGGGGGTATGTTCTGGCTGTCAAAGCCTGACATATTTCACCCAACTATCGTCCTTCTACTTGGCTCTGCTTCTACAATAAGGATTACAGGATGGAGCAGAGAGCAATAATAAGATCACTCACTTTATGTACGAGGCATAAAACTAACAGACAAGGAAAAAAGGGAATATAAACAAAACTAAACGAACTTCAGAGATATATGAGGCGCCCACATTTAGGAAACATCAGCATTTTATTGAAACATTACCAAATTAAGGAAGCAAAGGTAAGGATGAGATGGTTATAGCCCCAAAGACATCCCCACTCATTCTGTTTCTTTGCTTTTCCATTCCTACCTGCAGAGACACCAGAGTGCAAAGCCAAGTCCACAGTAAGGGTCAAGGCAGATGGCGATCTGCCGAGAAGAATACAACTCACACTGGAGCTTGATGGCTCTACAAAGAGCATTGACTGCAGAGTGGGACATCTGGAAAGTAGGGAACATGGAACAGGATGGAACTGGCATCCCCACAGGCAGAAAAAACTCTAATGATAGTTCTGAAAAGTTTCAATTTCCCCCAAACTCCTCAAAATGATGTCTATTTTTCATTGTTTCAAAAAGCCTATCTAAGTCTGGAGTGCCTGGGTGCTTAGTGAGTTAAGCATCTGACTTTTGCTTTCAGCCGGGGTCATGATCTCAGGGTCGTGAGATCGAGCCCCATGTCAGCTCCAGCCTTAGTGGAGTGTCCTGCTTGAGATTCTGTCTCTCCCTCTACCCCTCCCCACCCTCTAAAATAAATAAATCGATCTTCAAAAATAAAAAAAGCCTACCTAAGTCTAACATAAGGTAACATACTTTTGTTCATTAATTAATACGGAGTTCTATGAAATATGAATCTCTGGTTTCTTACTGGCTTTAACTGTGACTCAATTATTATCTAGTAGCTTCTAGGCCAGGTTCAGAACACTTCATAACACACATTCCTTGGGATAACTTATTCCGGAAGAGCCAATGCTTTTATTTAAATATAGCAGGGACCTCTGATCCCCCGCCTACTGGTCTCTGGTATAAGCAGCTGGCGTCCACATCTCAAGTCCCTGGGGCAATGGTCATCTCTATTTTTTGTAGACCTGGCATTTTACCAGCATCCAGAGACAGTCAATATCTCCAGCCCACTCTACCTTCACTCCTGTCAGCATGCCCGTTGTGGAGACACTAAAATCAAGATACGCCAACATCTCAGGAGTGGGCGGTTTATATAGCTGAGGTAACCTTTTCCTGGGTAAATCATCTGCAATGAAAAGAAAAAAAACCTGATGTCAAGCAAACAAACTGGAACACAAAAATCATGGCTCTTCAACTGGTTTTCAATGGCTTTGCCATGGACAAATAGATCTCCTGAGATTTGTGATGCTTAGGCTTCTCCTATTTAACCAAACAGCTCACGTAATGTCACTCCGGGAAGTGGGCTGGGGTTGAGGACACCAGTGGGTAATATAAACAAAGCAAATCTACATCAGGTAAACGTATTTTCTAGAAGGTTGGTGAGAGGTAATGTAACACAGCAGTAGAAGACATGAACTAAGGAAGGAGATCGCTGGTGTTCAAATCCTGCTCAGCCATTTACCATCAAAGTGCCTTTGGAGTTATTATACTTCTTTGTGTCTGTTTCCTTATCTATAAAATGGGAATAATACCTATCCTCACAGGATTGTTAGAGAGTTAAATCACGTAAAGCACTTTTCAAACAACTCAAAAAGCTTGAAAAAGCCTTACTTGTTATCATGCTGGTTCCAAGTTAAGGTTCATTATTTACAGTTTAGTAAATGCAATATTACTCGTGGACACCTTTAAAAGTTGCTTTTCTTCAAGATAATATGTTAGATTTTTAAGATGGAAAACCTAGAATTAGGGATTATTTTCCTTTGCTCGTTTATATACCTCTCCTTTCCTCCCATATTTGCTTTGTAAGTGAAGTGTGTCAAAACCAAGGATGTCGGGGCACCTGGGTGGCTCAGTGGGTTAAGCCTCTGTCTTCAGCTCAGGTCATGATCTCAGGGTCCTGGGATTAAGCCCTGCATCGGGCTCTCTGCTCAGCAGGGAGCCTGCTTCCCCCTCTCTCTCTGCCTCTCTGCCTCCTTGTGATCTCTCTCTCTCTCTCTGTCAAATAAATAAATAAATAAATAAAATCTTTAAAAAACCAAACCAACCAACAAACAAAAACTCCTGTGGCTTCCTGGATCGAGAAACAATTCTGACTCTGACTTTAAGTCTCTATATTGTTGCGCACCCATCTCTGGTCAAACCAAAGACTTTATCTATCACTTTCAACCTGGTTTTGTATAGGGGAGGGTCACTTATGTCCCAAAAGAAACCTTTCTGTTGTCTTTATCATAGCTCACAGTTCAGGTCTTCCTGAAATGTGACTGAGTCTAATATCCACAGTAGATCTACTTGCATCATTAACACCAACACAATCCATTTGTGTTATACAGAACTGTGCTTCTGTACTTAAGCAACAAACATAAAAAACATCTAGCTCAGCACCTGGCACAAAACCACCACAAATACCTACCATCCCTGAATTTAAACCCACATAAATGTTCCCGAGTTGGACAGACACCATGTGGTACTTACTGAAGATAGGGAGAAAGCACATGAATGGTTATGAGTCTGGGAATGGAGCCAAATCGACGGTTTGAATTTTAATTCTGCTACTTATTTAGCCTTTCTATACCTCAGTTTTCCTATCTGTAAAATGAGGACAAAACTCACACCTATCTAATAGGGTTGGTGTGAGGATAAAATTGGGCAATATACATCAGATGACTGGCACATAGCGAGGGCTTGATAAAAGATGTTATTATTATGATCATGTGCGAGGTGCTTTGTATTATGTCATTTAATCTTTACAGTTCCATGAGGTGGTTACTGCAACTCCCACTTTATGGACAGTTTTGCCCCAGTTAGTAGGGATACACGGAGAGGAACAGAGTATGAGGATTTAAACATCGTCTACCTGATTCTAAAACCCACTCCCGTTCCACTACCACCATTCACCAGGTATCCCCACATCTTCTCCCCCGTGCTTTTTTAGCACGGATACCACTTAAATGAATGTCCTTTATGGATTTTTTTTTAAGATTTTATTTATTTATTTGACACAGAGAGAGAGATCATAAGCAGGCAGAGAGGCAGGCAGAGAGAGAGAGAGGGAAGCAGGCTCACTGCTGAGCAGAGAGCCTGATGCGGGGCTCAATCCCAGGACCCTGAGATCATGACCTGAGCTGAAGGCAGAGGCTTAACCCACTGGGCCACCCTGGTGCCCTTACTTTATGGTTTTTAAAGTACCTTGTTATTATGCTGTACTTGATATTCTCAAAAAGTATCTGAGTCAGGTAAGAGTAGGTAACATTTGAGGGAAGGGTAATCTCAGAGAAGATTATATAAAAAATAAGTACTTGAGCTTGAACTAGAACCAGGTCAAGGATCAGAGTGTGTCAAGATTTTACATGGCCTTATGTGTACCCGGTTATATTCTGCATAAAAACCTAACCATTGTTTGAGGATGTCAGGAGTAAGAGCAAGACATTTTTTGGTTTCAAGAGCTCTTAGCAGCCTGTGATCTGCATCTTTGGATCTGGTTGTTGCAGTACCCAGTCCTTCGGTAACACAAGTGAATGGGCAGGAAGTTCTGCCTCTGTCTCAGTAGGTGGAATGTGTTGCAACCTAAGAGTTGTATAAACATCTTTGGCATGAGAAGCTAGAGAGCTCAGGGCATGAATGTTCTTGCTCCTTCAAGAGCTCTGGAGAAATCTCCCTTTTACCTGTGTCAATGATGGTCGGCCAGGTTTTCACATCCACAGCTGCTGCCGCCTCTCGGGACCTCAGCAACCTCATTAGGGTCTGTGTGGTGAGAACACAGGCTGCTTTGCTGACCTAGAAAACAAATGGACAGAAATAAGCACCAGGACGCTTAGTCCCCATGTGGCCCCACAGGCTCTGGCTGCTGCTAAAAGCAACTCATACTGGACTAAAAGCACACCATACTGGCAGGATGGTATTCATTGTTTAAAGAACACACAATAGTACAATGGATGTCGGTGTGTCCCCTCCATTTGTCCTTCTGGGACTGTGTAACACTGACTTATCTCAGAAGGATGGAGCTTTCACAACACAAGTTATTGTTTTTAACAGTGTGGATGCCCACATCCCTTGATTTCATGAAGACCATGATAAAGTAAAAACGTGGATTTTTTTATTGCTCAAGGAATGGGAGGAGTCAGAGGATCACTGCTATAGGAGTTCATGTTTGCCACAGCCTAATGAATTGGAGAAATTTACTAGACCCAGCACATATCCTGAATTTGAGGGATGCAGAGCTGTCAAGGAAACTAAGCTCTCCCTCACACCTACACATGGAAACACAAAGCGATCAACTTCCCCTTAAACCATCAACAGAAGGAAACTCCCCTCCCTGCTGCTCTGGCCTACTTTGCAGACTATAAAGAGGGCATTTTGCTGAACTGAACTTTGTGATAAAATCATCTATGGTGAACATGGCTTTTATAACCCAGGCTCTAGTTGCTGACAGAACAGCAGTCCTTAGAGAAACAACGTTACACAAGTTAGAATTCTGCCTCTTTGCTGTAACATGAATTAGGATACAATGCAATACAGATTTATGTTACTTCCTTCGATTTTCATATCCTCTAGAAACTTCCATTACTTCCAGGGCAAGATCTGGATACCTTTTAGTGCTATACCAAGTGAATTTATAAAACTAACCCAAATAAAAATGACCAACACTGGGGAGAATTCAGTTTGGCATATAAAATTACCTTGGGTACTGTGCAGAAAAAATGAGAATATTTTTTAAGAAGGGAGATAAGACAACAATAACAACAAAAAGTTTTATAGAGAATTACTAATGTCAGCCTCACCTCCTTAGTGTTCATGATTAGAAACACAATTCTGTACCT
Source organism: Martes martes (assembly GCF_963455335.1). Classification (NCBI taxonomy): domain Eukaryota; kingdom Metazoa; phylum Chordata; class Mammalia; order Carnivora; family Mustelidae; genus Martes; species Martes martes. Next base: position 86,045,780 of record NC_137895.1, on the reverse strand, counting down.
CACCAATAATCACTTTCCCACATTCCTTCACTGAAAAATGCTAGTCATTTTAGTCAGGTAAGTGAAAAGAAGGTGGCTTTCAGGGGACAGATTTCACTTCCTGACTCAACAAAACAGGAAATTTAATAAGGATCTGGAGTTGTCTGACTCTGGGTTTTATGAGATGAGGACAAGGCAAGATATACTTGGTACTTACATCAACAATCATGCGGACAGTGGGCAAGGTGGCCGTAAGGTTCTGAGCATGAGGAGGTCGGACAGTGACAGGTATGCACCCCGCATACAGGCAACCATAGAACGCGGCTATTAACTCGATGCCTGCAAGACAGAGTCACTTAGCTGACCACTATCACTGAGAAACTAAATGGCAGATCTTCTAAAGCCAGTTTATTAAATCATGTGCCAGACAGTTTATTGAGATCATAATTTAACATAGATAATAGCGGAAGAAGTTTTTTAAATCAAGAAGAGCTTGAATGTAAAGAAGGAAGCATATAAAACAACTTAAAAAATAAAGAGAAGCCAAGAATAAATAACAAGAAAGGAAGTCAGAAGTAAAGAAAACTCTGGAAAGACACCCAGGGAAGGTATTCTGAAATCATTACTTGATACTTAGTAGAAATAACTGCAGAAATTAGGTCTCATAGCTTAGGAAATAAAAGAATGGGGAAAGGTGGGATGAGGAACACCTGAGGTTTAAAAAAAATATTTAGAAGCCTGCTGTGTGACAAGCAGTTAGACTACTGAGATGTCTCTTCACCTGTAGGTACAAGTTTTAGGGAGACAAAGTGTGATTCAATTTGATGAAGACTCTCCCCTGTCAGGACACGGGGAGCAGCCTTCTCCAGAAGTGTTCTGGTCCACCACCAGGTCATTCACTGGTGGATGGAAGACACTCTCATAGGAACACCACAGGAGGGATTCTTTTACCAGATGACCTTTCAAGGAATCTTAGTATCAGTGTAAATAAAACAGAACAAAATGAACTAAGGGGGATAAGACACCTCAACTATTTCACTTAACATTTTGAATATTTATGCCAAACTGTCATCAAAGAATTCTCAGTCCTTCTTACTGTGAAGAGAACATTTTTATATTAAATGAGAGCACGGAAGATAAAATCAGCAATAATGAAGACTACACATCAATCAGGATATAAAAAATGCAAAGTCAAAAGAGTTTACACACGATATTCTTTAGGAACTGGGTGAAATGGTCCTATTCCTGAACACTCCTAGAAACAGAGCACCTCTTTTGAGGGTTTCCAAAAAGTCAGAAAGTCTTATTCATTTGATATTTACCATAGTGCCAGGAACTATGCGAGACAGGGGGAATACAAGAGTAAATACAACAGACACAGTCCCAGCAGAGCCATGGCACTGCTCAACTCTAGGGCGTGAAGCTTGGTTCCTACCTTAGCCTGGGTGCCTGGGACTCCCAGAGCTGGGAGCTGCATAGCCTACATGGGCAAAGATGGCGGCTCTCACTTCCTGTCCTCTCATACTCTGTAGTCTGGTAATGGAGTTTGAGCCTAGTTTACTAACACAATACCTACCAGGTGGATAGAGCAACACCACGTTGTCTCCTGCATTTAGATGCCCCTTATCACCAAGAACTGATGCAATCCTCTCTGCTCGCTTATGAAGCTGAAGGCAACTGGCTGTGCACACAGTAGTTCCCTTTAAAGAGAAGAAAGTGTAAAAGGGTCAAAATTCAGGAAATAAAACAGTGACAAGTACAAGCCAATTCCACTTTATACCAGAAAGGCTGGTGCCTTGGTAGATTCTCTGTAGCAAGTTATCAATGCCAGCAAAAATTCCCCTAGTACTGAAAGACGAGTGGTAGTCCTTTTCTTTTTCAATGCCTGAAGGAATTTAGGGAATAGCAACATTAACTTAAATCAAACAATGTATCTATAGTCTTTCCTGTTTAAGACAGCTTCAAAAATACATTCGAGTTTTTTATTTAAACGAGGAAGTAAGAGTGGAAGGAAAATAAAGGAAATAAAAGTAGAATGAGGGCAGGAGTGAGGTCGGGCCAGTCACTGCAGGCCATGTGGCCATGGGCATTGTGTGCATTTTCTGTGCGTCACACAAATTTGGCTCTGAGTATTCCAACAGCAAAGATGTAAACAAAACAGTAACACCAAATCAGAGTCCACTAGCTGATAATAAAGATTAGCAGATCAGAAGACGGCCAACTATTCCTGATCCTGAGAATAATTTCTCCTTGAGGTCTTCATCAATTCCTGAGTGTCAATCCAAGTTTCACTGAGCTGGGCTTTTTGAAACCATTTTGTGTGTAAGATAAACCACACAAATATGAAAAGCATATAAAATATGAATGTATTACATAACAGAGAAATCACAAAGCAAGCATCAGCATAAGAACCAGCATGGCATGAAAAACACCACCGCCAGCAGCACAAAAGCACCCTTAGGGGTCCCCTCACCCCGGTCTACTCTCGTCCCTTCTTTTCCTCCGTATGTAACCGCTATTTTGAATTTTTAATCTTAATCACTGATTTCCTTCTCTTCATAATATTACAACCTGTGAAAGGTTTGATTTTATAGAAATGTAACTGTATGGTATAAATTTCTGTGTTTTGCTTCATTCTCTCAACATTAACAGTCACCTCTGCTGCAGTGTCCGGGTGTAGTTCTCATATTTGTTGCTGCATAGCATTTAACTGTATAAACACATAACAATTTATTCATCCATTCTGCTGCTGATGGACAATAGCATTTTTGTACATGTACCCTCATGCATAAACACATGAGTTTTGGTGGAGGGCAGACCTAGAGATGGAATTGTGGGGTCACCGCATATGCCTATCTCCAACTTCACTAAATAAAACCGAATTATTCTCTGCCTACTGTGCTAATACCACACTATCTTAATTATTGCAACTCTATAACTCAAAAAGTCTCACAAGAAAAACAAGTTTTACTGAGCTATTTTAAAAATAACTTTTAAGTTTCATTAATATAAAATAGTACATGTTCAATAGGGAAAATAGAGACAAGTAAAATATAATTCAGATGTAACCACTATCAACATTTTGCTGTGTATTTTCCTGGCTTTTAAAAAATGAGTATATATTATATATAAATTCACATGCGACATTAAAAAAATGGTAAAAATATGGTATATTTTACTATCTGCCTGAATCTGTGTATTGCATTGGTAAAGAATGTGGGTTCAGAAGCCAGCTTTGGGTTCAAATGAAAGAGCTGATTTCCTAGTCCTACTACTTACTAGTTCTCAGGCAAGTAATTTTATGTCTCCGGGCCTCAGTTTCCTCAATCTTAAAATGAACTGTGAAATATACAGCACCCAGAACAGGGTCTAGTAGGTACTCGATTATTGTTACTATTTTTTAAAGGTTTATTTATTTATCTCAGAAAGAGAGAGCAAGTGAACGAGCACAAGTGGGAGGGGTAGGGGGAGAGAGAGAGAATCTCAAGTAGACTCTGCAGGGAGCATGGAAGCCAGCGCAGGGCTTGATCTCACGACCCTGAAATCATGATCTGAGCCAAAATCAAGAGTCAGATGCTTAACCAACTGAGCCACACAGGTGCTCCTAGGTAGTAGATTATTTTACTGAAGTCTGACATGCTATTTTTTACCACTTACACATTATGAATATTTTCTATTATATATATATATATATATAAAATAGATATATATCTCTCTATTATATATAATAGAAAATATTCATAATATATATATAATATCTATTATATATATTCTATAATACTCTTTTGAATGGCTGTATAGTATTTCATGCTATAATTTTATATGCCATGATTTACTTAGTCAATTGTCTATTGTTGGACAATAAGGTTATAACACTAAAGCGGATATCCCTTTGGCTAAAGTCAGGGTTAATCTGTAAGGCCATTTTTTATATCTTACAATATTCCTCTTTTTGGTCCATGGTACGGCAGTAAACTAAATCTTCCAAAAAAAAACAAAACAAAACAATTTTTTGGGGGGTGCCTGAATGGCACAGTTAAGTATCCAACTCTGGATTTCAGCTCAGGTTATGATCTCAGGGTCATGATGAGCCCCACATTGGGCTCCACACTGGGTGTGGTACCTACTTAAGATTCTCTCTCTCCCTCTTCCTCTGCTCCCCCATCCCCTGCATTCTTTTGCTCTTTCTCAAATAAATAAATAAATCTTTAATTTTTTTTTCCCCTGGGCATGAGGGAACAATGTGATATGGTCACTAAGCTTTCTGACCGTCTGGGCTAATCCAAGGTAAAATACTGGAATATGCAGAAGAATAAATGGACTAAGTGTCTTTGAGTCAACACATATATTATTTCTCTAACCAAGAAGCAAATTTAAATGTATGCCTTCTAACACATACCTGGGGTGCGGGTTTCACAGGGCTATATCTTTAACTATAGCCCAGCCTGGAAGTGGAGTAGGGAAGTAAGCTGGACTGACAACTTCTTACTGAAATGGAAGGACCCTAACGAATCCACAGGCTTGGAGAGAAACCCACTTCATTTAGAGGAAGAACAAGGAAGTCAAAAGTTTTCTAACGGATAATAATGGTTCTTTAGATTTTTAATGACTTTTCACTAAAATGCGCAGCATACTCCCCTCATGAAGTTCTATTACTACATAAACTCTCAAAGGTGGGGGTGCCTGAGTGGCTCAGTGGGTTAAAGCCTCTGCCTTTAGCTCAGGTCATGATCCCGAGGTCCTGGGATCGAGCCCCCATCAGGTTCTCTGCTCAGCAGGGAGCCTGCTTCCCCCTCTCTCTCTGCCTGCCTCTCTGCCTACTTGTGATCTCTGTCTGTCAAATAAATAAAATCTTAAAAAAAAAAAACTCTCAAAGGTGTGTTTGAATAAAATACATCAGAATCTGGGGGCGCTGGGCAGAAGGGGACAGGTTGGGTGGCCCAGGAAATTTCAATAGGCTCTACAGTCCTTTTCCTGATGGCGGGAAATACTGTTAGACGCCATCATCACAATACTTTAAGCCTCTGATTCAGCCATTAAAACAAATCCCAGCACACGCCCACAAAACACCTAACTTAAAAAAATATTATATTTTGATAGAACCGTCCATTAGGAAGTACCACTTAATAAGGTTTGAATAATTTTCAATGTTTTTTATGGGTTAGCAATAAATCATTTAAGTATATAGTAAAAATAACTTTGTTTCAAGAAATATTTATCTATTGGGCACCTGGGTGGCTCAGTCCATTAAGTGTCTTGCCTTCGTTTCAGGTCATGACCTTAGGGTCCTGGGATCGAGTCCCGGACTCCCTGTTCAGCGGGGAGTCTGCTTTGCCCTCCTTCTCTCCGTCTGCCGCTCCCCCTGCTTATGTTCTCCCGTGCTCTCTCTCTCAAATAAATAGTAAATAAAATGTTAAAAAAAATATTTATCTAAAGTCATTTTCTTCCTGGTGGAAGTCCAAGAATTAAAGTCAAGCTGGGTAAAAAATGACATGCATGCCATAATGCATCCTACACATGTGCAGGTCTATGGAATTGCACCATTGGCCCCACTGTTCCTATCAGACTGAATAAAGGCAACTAGACTGTAATGTGAGGAGAGCTAGCATTAGATAACACTCCAGGAGGTCTCCTTTCAACCTTCAAGTGATTGCACAATCTATCCTCATCTGTCAAAACATGGAGAAAGCAGTAACTCTGCCCTCAGAGTTGACAACGGAAATTTTCTGATGAAAGGGATTGAGAGTGCCTAAGATCCTCCCATAATGTTCATCTGATTAGATATATACAATTGGATTTTCAGTACCTTGGCATTTAACAGCATGAAAAGTACATGGTCAGGAGTTGCCTGGGCTCGCCACTGTAAAATCTCTGCCAGAAACTGGTGCTAAAGTCATAAAGCAGAAAAAAGAATCAGGGTCAGTAACTTCGGAAAAGTTGGATAATGCGTCTCCCATCTACTTCCGGAAGTAGAAGTTCTGTCCTTGACTTGCTTATAAAAATCAACATCTGAACATCTGAACTCTTACCTTCCTCACTAAGTCATTCTCTTCAATTTGCCCAAGATCTCTTCCTGCAGCTTGCGCTATGCGTTTTCCAGCAACCAGATTTCCAACCATCACAGAAGCAGGGCCCACACCTGTAAGTAAAGGCCAGAATCAACTCTGGTGGTGAAAATTCAAACTATATCCCCGAAGTATTTCCAGACTGACCCAAACTAGTTCACATATTCACTCAGCAATTCAGATAGCGCATTCTTCTAGGCACTGGGGACACAGCAGTAAACAAGACAAACTGCCTGTACTCTATCGAGGAAAGGCAACCAGTAAGTACATTTACAAATAAATCATGTCAGGTAGTAGAAACTGTTAGAAAAAAACAACACTGGGGTGCCTGGGTGGCTCAGTGGTTTAAGCCTCTGCGTTCAGTTCAGGTCATGATCTCAGGGTCCTGGGATCGAGCCCCGCATCGGGCTCTCTGCTCAGCAAGGAGCCTGCTTCCTCCTCTCTCTGCTGCCTCTCTAGCTACTTGTGAACTCTCTCTGTCAAATAAAAAAAATAAAATCTTAAAATAAAAAAAAGAAAGAAGAGAAAAGAAAGGAAAAAAACAACACAGAGCTAGAGAAGAGACAGGAATCTGGAGGGAAGAGAGGAGTGGGTGAGTTCCTATAGTTGGGTATAAGGGATTTTTCACTCCCAGGAGGTGACAGTTGGTTGTACTAGTTCCTATCGATAAATAATTTCATCAACTCCAATCACAGTATGACCCTAAAAATGGACTTAACAGTAAGGAAAATCTGTTCTGGGAAGAAATCTGCCATCTTTGAGAATTGAGAGTGGGTTCATCAGGAATCTCAGAAGTACTTTATTAAAAGTGAGTAATGGCATCCACATTGTGGGACATTCTATAAGACAACTAGCCTGGACTCTTCAAAAACCATGTTTTTAAGAGAAAATAAGGCTAGGAGCTTCTAAATTAAAGGACATGACAGCCAAATGCAATGCATAACCTTGACTGGATACTAAATTTTAAAAAATCAGTTGTAATAAACAAGTGAAGAAATCTGGATACAGACTGTATATTACTAGATGATAGCATTAAGATTAAATTTTTTCTTTTTTTTTTTTTAAGATTTTATTTGTTTGACAGAGAGAGATCATAAGTAGGCAGTGAGGCAGGAAGAGAGAGAGGGGTAAGCAGGCTCCCTGCCGAGCAGAGAACCCGATGTGGGGCTTGATCCCAGGACCCTGAGATCATGACCTGGGTGGAAGGAAGAAGCTTAACCCACTGAGCCACCCAGGTGCCCCTCTTTTTTTTTTTTTTTTTTAAAGAGAGTGCATGTACAGGGGCAGGGGTGGGAGAGGTGTGGGGGTTGGGCAAAGGCGGAGAGAGAGAATCCCAAGCAGGGTCCACACCCAGCATGGAGCCTGAGAGGGCTCTCCCTCTTGACCCTGAGTTAATGACCTGAGCTGAAATCAAGAGTCAGAGGCTTAACAAACTTAGCCACCCAGCCGTCCCAAGGTTAAATTTCATAATAGAATAATGGCATTGTTGTTGATTAGGAAAACTTTAGAAGCTTTTTTTTTTTTTTTTTTGGTCTTTGGAGATAACACTACAGAATATTTAGGGGTGAAATGTGATGTCTGCAATTTATTTCCAAAGAGTTCAGTAAAACAATGTCAACTACTGGTAAATCTAGGGGAAGGTATGCAGGTTATTCACTGTGGTATTCTTTCAACGTTCCCATGGGTTTGACACTTCCAAATAAAAAGGGAGAACTCACTGAACTCTACCTCTGAAACTAATAATACACTATATGTTAATTAATTGGATTTAAATTAAAAAATTTTAAAAAAGGGAGAACTCTCCCTTTCTTCAAGAAAAAAGTGCTAGGGTGCTGAATGCCTTTCTTGACAGTCACTTGAAGACTCTATGGTATCAAACTAGGCAGATGGCTAAAAGATAACTAAACTTATTACTAGCCAAGTTTTGAATAAGGCTGATGCTACTACATATGAATTAATATTAAATATCTTTTATTGCCAAAATCTGTTGATCCTAAATATGCCAGAACAAAATCACTTTAATGATAAGACTCTAAATAATGGGGGAAGTATGGGTAGAGGGTATAAGGGAATTCTCTGTACTACTTGGCACTCTGAAGTGTGAAATTATTTCAAAATGAAAAGTTTAACTTTTTTTTTCAAATTGAATAAAAAACCCAAGAAGTATAAAGTACCCCAACACTGTGCTGAACAATTTTAGTCTACAAAGCATCTACTGCAATTTTAAGTGTAATATGTAAAACTCCTTCCTAAGAAACTGTGTTACAAGTTACATACAAGACATGTCATATTGGAGACAGCCTTTTATACAGGGCAGGGAGTCAGAGTATATCTGTGTTAGCTACCCAATCTCAAATTATACTGTAAAATTAATAAAGGTGGTGCATCGTTAAAAGTGAATTTTTCAGAGTAGTTTAAAACAGCAAAAATAATTAAGCAGCAATTTCTTGAGGTCCTTCTGTGTGCATTCCTTAAGTCTAAGGATCATAGAGAGTGAAAAATAATTGGAAGCAGTAACATCTAGAAGGCTAACTGCTGATACCTTGGTGTACCTGTAAATACCCCTTCCTGTTTTCCCCCACAAGTTATGCAAATTTCCTGTGGCAAAGAATACTAGTCATCAATCCCAATATCTGGTCTCCTCTTCCACCTTAATAACAGACCCCCCAGTTTAAGGCTGGGCAAATAAATACCTGGAATTAAGACTATATTCTTTTAGTGTGGGAGACTAATATGTAAGAGAAAGTAATATGTGCAATTTCTAGAAAGTATGTTTAAAGGGCAAGGTCATTTCCTTCCTTGCCTTTTTTCCCACTTAGCTGGAATGTAAGAATGATGGCTGGAGGTCAGGGGGCCTAACTGGGCCCTGAGGCAGTACGCTAGGATGGCCATGGCAGATTGTTTTATTTTCTTATAATCCTTCCTTTCCTTCCTGTTGTTGCTATGATTATATGACAGGAGTATACCTCTCCGCTCCACTGACTCTGGGCATGGTCTGAACTTGTTTTGGACAATGACACGTTAGGAGCCATGACACAAACAGAAGCTTTAAATATGCTTGTGTGGTTTGGCTTGCTTTCCTGCTTTTGCCATCTGCCTTGAGAAGAATATGGCGCAGTAGCTGCTGGTCCCATGATGAGAAGACACACGGAACAATTCTGAACCCAACCTACAACCTGGAATCAGGCCAAGCCCAGCTGGTCCCAGCCAAGTTCAGCAGAGCCACATCCCGTGAGTGAAAAATAAGTACTTCTTTGGAGCTATCACATTTTTAGAGCTATCTGTTATGTGGCATATCTGTAATAACAGGTGACTGATACGATGCCAGAGCAAGAAGATGGGAAGCTGGAACCACAGTGACAGGGGAGCTACCACCCGGGTCCCCCACTGCCCAGCTATGAATTTCTTTCACCTGAGAAAGAAAAACTTTGCTCTTGTTTTTTAAGCAGTTACTAGGTTTTTCTGAGATTTGCAGCCAAAACCAGTCCTAACACATTTCCCATTCTTTACATAATAGCCCCAACAGGCAGCTCACTGGGATTTTTGTCACTAGGCTGCCTTAACATCTTTTCCATCGTCCTTTTCCTCTCCTTTCTTACCTCACTCCTATTCATCACCATTTTCCTGTATTGTTCTTAAACCCCACCTCTCATGTCATACCCACATTATCTCTACCCCATCTCTGCCATGGTTTTCAAACTGCTTTGGTCCAACCCATACCCATCCCACTAAGATCTTAGCAGGCAATCACAACAGACGGCAAAAATACAGAATCCAAACCTAATGCTTTCATTAGACAAGGCAGATGCCATACCTGTGGGGGCTTAGGAATAAGTCTTTTATATATAAGTTTTATCATTTGATAAAATTGAACTCTGGCTAACAAAAGCAATGTCTTAAGTATCTACTATGTCCTAGGTAGCATCTTTTAAGCATCTACTATGAATGAAAGTTTTGTTAAAAGAATCCTAGATTAAATGCTATTTATTATTAAGAGTACACTTACTGTTATGAACACTGAATAACTTACAGAACTGCTGAATCATTACATTGTACACCTGAAACTACTATAACACTGTATGTTGATCATAATTCAATTAAAAAAGATCTTTAATATTAACATAATATTAACACATTAAAAACTATTTACTAAAATAGGATTTTAGGGATGTTTGGGTGGCTCAGTCAGCTAAGCATCTGCCTTTGGCTCAGGTCATGATTTCAGAGTTCTGGGATCGTGTCCCACATTGGGATCTTTGCTCAGCGGGGAGCCTTCTTCCCCCTCTGCCTGCTGCTTCCTTTCCTTGTGCGCCCCCTCTCTCTGACAAATAAATAAAATCTTTAAAATTAATAATAAAATAAAACAGGATTTCGCTCATATGACAAATGAATGTAGGTCTTCAGTAAATCAAGATGTGAGTTGGAGAAGGCGTTGTGTGTTATACACATCTGCCAGACGTGTAGGCAGGCAATATGAAGACAGTTTTTATACATTTTTTGATGAATTACTCACAGACTTCTTGATTTTGACTGCCCCTTCAGAATATTAGACTCCATAAACTCTTATTTCCACTAGCAGAAACTGATAAATATCATACATACTTTAGCTCTACACATGCTGTTACTAAGGCTAATGGATGAGTTGATAATAACATCTATCTAAATAAACTGTGACATCATCTTCAGCCACCAGACCAGGGAAGTAACTTTTGCAAAGCAGAGTATATTAAAATTTCAATAATGTGAGGATAATGTCTTGAATAAAAATATCCTAGAAAGTAAGAGGCTAACCTTATATTTTATTATTGTACATTATGTTTACCTTTCAGCAAAAGCTATCTTACAGAAATATGATTAAATGCCACACTTCCCCTTCCCTTCCTAATCTCCCCACTACCTTGTCTCTTTCCAACACATTTGGAGGCCAGTGTACTGATGTACACTCTGTGTGTGTTTGTGTGTGTGCATGTGTGTGTACACACACGTATGCATGGTGGTGGCACGATTTGTAAAACCCAGCTTTTGGATCTCATGTGTTTTCAGGCATTCAGAAAACTAGGAGCTTCTTATTAACTTCTCAATTAAAACAGCATCAAAAAAACATAATGATTTTATGTTGGGTTGAACAGATATTTCAACATAATTGACCATCAATTACTCCTCCCTTTAGCCTCTTACTCAGCCTTGTAAACTGTCTGCTCAGAAATAAGGCCAAAAGGTGAAATGGACTATTTAGGGGTTTTTTTTTTCCTCTTTTCCATATGGCAATTCACATATACTTACTTGCATCTCAAATTCACAGGAATACAGCAAGTGCAAAATATGCTATTTATCTTGTGATTACGACGTAAACAATTTTGAAATTATCTTGCTCCCCAGAGATATTACGGGCCCAAATCAGACCCTTAAAGCTTAGCAGGACTGAGGGATGACTCTCGGTGATTCCCAACAGAAAGGCAGTATAATATAGTGATTCGGAGTGTGGATTTTAGGGTCACAATTGGTGTGAGTCTCAACTCAGCCACTAACTAGCTATGTGACTTTGAGCACAATTCTTAACTTTTCTGCACTTTATTTTCCACAGCTGGGGGCAACACTTTCGGATCACATACGTACATGTTTAGCTTGTATTTGGCTTTTAGTAAGTACTCAATAAATACTAGCTATTCTTATTTTTATCAGAACCTACTCTTAGAGGACTTGTTTTATTCTAGTTCCACAAGTGAGATTTTGATCATCTTGACCTCAAACCTTACATCCAGGGGAAATGGAAGCACACTACAGAAATACTCAGAAGAGGAAGCCGGTAATAAACTCAGAGAAGGCAATTCTGCAGGCTCTAAGTCCTCCCTGCTTTTGGTCATCTAAGGCTACTCTTGTGTTACCCGTCTTTGTAAAATCCAATTCTAGAGAAAGCATTATGCCACCAAAAGTCAGCTTCTTGAAGTTGTAATTTTCACGCTATGTCTTCAAAGCTAGCGTATTACCTGGTTGCTTCTGTCGGGGTTTTGGCAAATTGGTCACACATGTATGTGGGCACATGAGGATATTGCAAGGATGCAGAGATCCCTCCAGAAAGAGCTGTTTCGTCTGAGATATGTGGATCCCTCCTAGAGGAGTTTTTGGCAATGTATTGGCAGGCACCAGAGCAAGACAATAAACACCCACTTGATGAATGCTATCGATCGCCTAGAAAAACACAGAGAAAAACATTTAGTGAGATTAATTTTGCTAACTTTGACATCCTCCTAACGTAATCCATTATTCTACTCTAGGATTTTTCCTTTTCTATCCATTCTAGGTCTAGAATCTCCTAGATTATTAAGATCTCATACATGTGAAGTTCTATATTTCTTCAAGCAATGGCAGAGATCAACAGAGGATGGGTAAGATACAATCTAAATGGACAGTGGTGGATACTGATTCGTACACCTCAATATGCTCTCTCTTGAATGCTAATGTCCAAAACCTAGAGATTTGTTTTGGTTCTTTTAACATACAACACAGCTCAATTCTGTAGAGGCAAAGTATTTTTATTATGAACACAAGAGAAGCCCTGGAAGTGGGCTCTGGCTTAACTGGCTTACCGAGTTACCCAGAATCCCGTCTGCAAAACACCGAGGGGAGGCCCACTGCACACTGAACCCTGGAGGCCACTGGCCCCCTCACTGTACCTCCGCTCCCAGCCATGCACCTGTGCCCCTGCTGAACACCAGCTGTGCATGCTTCTACACCTTTTGTGCTTTTCTTGTGTTCACATAATTTAACTATTACATCAACTGATAAAACAGAGTGTAAAAGGACAGAGAGAGTTGTGGTTTGTTTGGAAAGAGTCATTAAAAAGCTATTGCTGGTAAACACAAGTTAATTCTAAAAGGTAAGGATTATGTGTTCCAGTCCCTCTGCACATACTTGCATTCTAGTCTAACTTACATGAAATGAAAATAGAAACCACAGACCATCGAATTAGATGTCGCTTACGGACGCAGGTTAACATGGAGTGCAAACTGGTGTACTCCTACACATACTGCTTTATATGAAATGAATGCAGACATTTGTATGCTTCGTGTAAAAGTTTAATACTTGAAGAATTTCTCATTTTTATGATTCTCTGCCTCAAACACCTTTTAAAACTGACTGACTATTAATACTAGTTCCAAACACACCAACTGAGAGAGTTCGACTGCATCACCCATAAGTCTTACTGAAAAGAAGATACAGCCTTAGAAGAATGGACCAATGGTCATAAAAGACTGACAAGGCTTTTTATTAAAACAACTTAACAGTGTAAAGGAATAAACCTGTACATCATATTCCTCAGACTATCCTACTAATCAACAGAGACAACTAGAAAATAGAAAGTCTGGCAGGGTTCCCAAGTCTCTGGTATTTTAGAATATATAGACAGTTAGTAAATGCTATTACCTGTAGCCTGGATTCCCCACTGAAAATACACCACCTGACAGGTCATCAATCGATCACCTTCTTTAAAAGGTGCTGAGTTAGGTATTCAGTTTATATTATACGTAGATCCAGTGTTAACCTCTGAGCTCTAAACTACCAGAACATGTGGGGTCCTTATTGCGCTACTGTAGATCCAAATACTCAAAGCTGAGAAGCTAAAATACTGGGGAAATAATGCCCTCTCATTTCATACCCAAATCAGACTCCAAATGACTTTTACAAGAATGTGGATTAGCAAGTGAGCAGTGCATATAACTCCTCTAATTGCTTTCCAGGGAAAAATAAGAAACATGTTCGGGAATTTCAGTTTCTTTAATAGGGAAAAAAATGTGTAATTCATCACAACATTCTACTATCACGCCTCACAATTCATTCCAAATGAAATAAGCATTTTGTTTGTTCGAAAACATGAATGGTATGAACAGTATTCTCTGTGCAGGTCTGATTCTTAGCCATCTCCTTTTGGAGATCAGCCCAGTCCCATCTCTTTATAGTCTTTTCTGACCAGCCGATGCTCAGCAGATTATCTTTCTTGTCTTTTTGCTATAAATAGCCCATGTTCTATCAGCTGATAATTCAGAACCACAGACCCCAAAGATAAAAAGAAATCTTGAAAGGCATCTAGTACTATTACTCATCTCAGGCTTGCATCATTTCTCTAACATTACTACTAAGTGGCAGTGAATACATCCAAATGCCCCAAGCAGACAAGTAATAATGCGGGAACACTTCCAGTAACTTAGAATTTTCTTTGTCGAAGACAGTCCATGCTTTCTTTGGACCACACATTATCCAACAAATATTTACTGGGCCTACTATGTGTATCTGCTGACATGACTCTCAGTGTACAGTATCCTGTATACTTCAAATAATGATCTCACTGAATCCCTCCCACAGCTCTTTCATCCCCACTTTACAGGTTAGGAAATAAACTCAGTAAGGTTAAGTAACATCTGGAACTGAGGGGTGCTGCAATCCAAAGGCTGGAATTTCAAAGAATAGACTGTTCTCAACATGCTACCCGTGCTACTAGTGCAACTAGTGACATATCCCTTACACAGAACCCAGGTCTTCCTCCTACCCTAACAGCTTATCTCACCTAGCTCTCTAACTCCACAGGAAAGCTCCTTCAGAGTAAGAACAACATCTTACATTTGCTTGGACCCCTGCATGCGAGGCACCCATTATACAACATATGTAGTAGAACTACAGCTGTTGACAAGTGGATTGATTTCTGTCACAGATGTGTTCTGCACATGGTCAGTTTAAATTTTCCCGGTTAACACACACTCAGGCTCACAAAGAAAGGGGAAGAATTTGCTGAGGCAGGTCAATTCAATTGTTTTTGGCAACCTGAGCAGAAAAATACTATGTAGTCCAGAGGGAGAAATCATACTAATTATATTATTTTGCTAATGGTACCCGGAATGTCTGAGTACTGACTGGCAAGACAAAAATAAGGTGTCACAACCGGCCCAACGAAGAGAAGACTTCCTCAGTGGCTGCCGCCACCTGTGATGGCAAAGCCAACCTGCCCGGACAGGTCCCCCTGGTGTGTGCTCACCTGCAACACTCGGCTCATCCACTGGAAACTGTCCTCCTCTGAGGCGTCGGGTCTTTGTTCCGCAACCACCACAATGCGCTCATCATAAAATACAGACACAGAAAACACAGCAATTCTAAGAGAGACAGATCAAACACATCAGGACTCCCTTCACAACCAGACCTATTTGCTTTGCTCAGTTGGAATAACAGAAAGGAGACATCCCCACCACACTACCCAGAAGTGAGTCGTTTAGAAAAGAAAATGCCACAGTCACTACCATTAAAACGAGGACTCAGAACATGTACTAATAAGCACCACTGGCATGAACAGTGGGACAGAGTGATAAATGGGGACACAGTCCCTGTCTTCATGGAGCTTGCATGTCAGACACAGAACAAATAAATATAAAATAATGTCATGTTGGAGTACACACTGGGAGGGAAAGCAAGGCAGGCCAAGGGGCAGAGCGGTGTGCGGGGCAGCCGCACCACTGAAGGCAGGGTGGTGGGGGAGTGCCTCCCTGAGGAGCGGACACTGGAGCAGAGACCTGAGTGAAGTGAGGACGCGAGCCATGCGAAGATCTGGAGGAAGAGGTTTCCGGGCAGAAGGAACGGAAAGCGAAAAGGTTCTGAGGTAGGAACGAGCTTGGCAGGTTTGAGGAACAGCAAGAAGGCCAGTGTGCCTGGAGCAGAGTAGTGAAGCAGAGAGTGGTGGGGAGAGGTCAGACCCAGGCCAGGGCAGGCAGGGGAACCTGGCAGGCCAAGGGGAGGGGGATGTTCTGAGTGAGGTCTCCGCTCAAACGTCCCCATACTAGTGAGGCATTCCCAGACCACCCTATATAAACCAGCAAGCACACTCCCACCCAGCCCCGTGTTCTTCCTACATGGCACTTAGCGCCATCCCATGTGTTCTTGATCTCTCTGTCTCTGCAGTTACTGTCTGTTTCCCCTAATGAGAATGTGAGCTTCACAAGGGCAGAAACCTGGCCTGTTTTGTTCACTGCCACATGCGTCCAGAACAGTGGCACACAGCTGGTACCCAATAAATATTTGCTGAATGGATGCATGAAACAATGGGAAGTCACTGGAGAGCTAAATATGCCCTTCCTTCCTTCCACATGTATTTACTGAACACCTACTGTGTGCCAGGTGCTGTGCTGAGTGCCGGGAATACAACAGTGACCAAAGAGAGAGAGTCAAGTGCCCCACTAAGTTTATATCTCAGAGGAAGCCATGTCATCACAAAAACCATGCATTTTAGGAACTGATTCTCTGTCGTTTTATTAATTTTTCCTACTTCCTAAAAAACTAAAGGGACATCGAGTGCTTTAAAGATATATCTATATCTATAGATATAGATATAAAGATATATAGATATATATCCGTGATTATAAACTACTACATAGACATGAACTGCACAAATATGTACCAAGTATCTTCTCTTGTGTTAATAAGCAAAGATAAAAGGATTTGTAATTGACTTTATCCATGGAATTTGAAATTAGCACTTGTGTACTATGTCAATCTCTGTGTTAAAATGTTGTAATAATTTAGTTAGAGATGAGTAAGAGAAACAATTCTCAGATGTAAAATTCCTAAATGTAGCATCTATCTTAATTAGCCTGAATGGCACCACTTCTAACTGACGGAATGTAGGAAGTTCAATGTTTTAGCAGAATTCTCCAGAGTCCTCAAAATTCCACAAATAGTAATAATTAAAAACTGAAGTACAGGATATGGTTATATCTTATTCCTCTCAATTCCAACCAAAGAACTTGCCATGTTAAGATAAATACTCAAAGGCCAACTCTTGCTGTGGTTAGCCAAAAATAACCCAATCACTTAGAGATTCTATAGAATACAACTCAAATCACCCTGTAAAGATACATTTAGATTCCACTGGAAGTGCTAATATTTGAGTTTTTACTACTCACCTTCCTCTATAAACAGTCTTTATTGATTCAACAGCCAATCCAGTAGCAACAATGTCATCAGCATTATGTCTTCGACCACTAACCATCAGTAACCCATCCATTTTTCCAACCACAAACACCAAACTGCCCTGAAAGGTAACAACAATTTACTTGATTTCCATTATTTAAATAGTAAAACATATATTTTTCTTGAAATGGAGTGCATCAAAAATATAAGAAAACAACACAGTATTTTATGGATTCTAAAAGAGTGTTTTATGCCTCAAAAATCGGGGGGGGATCAGTAGCATATTACAATTAATTACAGTATAAGAAAGGAATTAATTTATATTTATTCTCGGGGAGGAATTTTATAAGAAAACAACTAGGATTCTGCACAAGTATAGTTTCTTTCCTCAGCCATGATGCCAGATTGTGTACCTATTCACAACACGGATGCAAAGAAAAAAATTGTGAACCATTTAATACTGGAATTAGGAAGAAATTAAAACAGCTGAATGTGAGAATGCTTGTTTTAGGTTTATAAGGTTACCATCCGTTTCCATCCGGCAAGATTAGAAACAGGTTATTAAAGGTCTAAGAAACAGTGGAGGAGCCTCTCCTTTCCGAAAAGGTAACACAGCTGCAGGGCACATTGCTGTCAATGCCCTAAAAGCATCACTGTACAAATAATACTCCTCAGTAATTCTCCTAGACCCATTTGCAATAAATTGACTTTTCCGTTCATTACACAAGTCCTAAATTTCCTGGCCAATTTACACATACTCAATTATCTGGTAGACATCTCCACATGAACGTCAGTCTTCAAGTTATCGCACACAATGTAGTGTGACTCACCGACAGGGTTGTTTGAGTAAAACAGAGCTTCTAGCCTCAGGAAGCTACTGGTTAATCTCAGAAGATGGAAAAGAACCAGCCATTTCCAACATAGTCTGAAAAGTGCTATGGTGGAATAGGCAGAGAGAAAGACAGACACAGACCTGTCCACTTCTCCATTTCCTTCACAGCTGAACTTTTAGCTAGGCATGGCTGACCAAAATAAAGAGCGTATTTCAGTGCCCCCTGACCAATGAGCCATAAGGAGAAGTGCTGCTCAGGATCTTCAGGAAATCTTCCTTAAGAGATGGTAGGACTGCACTCTCTCCTGTTTCCTGGAATGCAGATGGGACACTGCAGCCCCATCTTGGACCTGAGTCATGAAGAGGTAAACTAAAAGGGGCTGGGTTTTGCAGAACTTTTTGGTGCTGAGAGAAGTCAAGATAGTAACTCTAGATTTCTCCTTCTAGGACAGCGATACATAGGATACCTCCTCTTAGAGGTAAACCCTCAGGTATGCCCTGCCCCCACAAATGGTGGGGAAGAAATAAAATCAGATCTTTCCTCACGTGACTTGAGTCGGTAAGAGGAGAAGAAAGAGTAAGGAGGTCATTAGAGTTGGATGGAGATATATGGACTTAACTATGATCACGAATGTCTGTTCCTCATAAAATACAAACTTCCCACTGTGTCATATAAAACCCTTCATGATCTGCCTCCTCTCTACCTTTCTTGTTGGCTCATGAAGCTAACTGTGAGCTCTCTGAGAAGAGATTTTTGTATCCTAAATGTCTCTGTAAACCCAGTGCCTGTAAACACCATTTGCTGGAAAGCAAACTGATTTCAAGGTGTAGTGCTGCTAGTTTGTATGAAAATGACTTGTACGCTATTTATGATGGTTTCCCTTTGCTAAGATAACTTTTTTCAGCACTCTTCTAACTTACTGAAACACAGAAATCAAATCAAAGAAATGGAGCAAGAATAAATGAAGAGGTTTTTTTTTAAGATTTTATTTATTTATTTATTTGACAGAGAGAGAGAGAGAGGCTGGCGGGGAACACAAGCAAGGGGGAGTGGGAGAGGGAGAGGCAGGCTTCCCACTGAGCAGGGAGCCTGATGTGGGCCTCAATCCCAGGACCCTGGGATCATGACCTGAGCCAAAGGCAGATGCTTAACGACTGAACCACCCATGTGCCCTAAATGAAGAGCTTTTTTTTTTTTAAGATTTTATTTATTTATTTGTCAGAGAGAGTGAGCACAGGCAGACAGAGAGGCAGGCAGAGGCAGAGGGAGAAGCAGGCTCCCCGCTGAGCAAGGAGCCCGATGTGGGACTCGATCCCAGGACGCTGGGATCATGACCTGAGCTGAAGGCAGCCGCTTAACCAACTGAGCCACCCAGGCGTCCCTGAAGAGCTTTTTGAAAGTAAAAAGTCTAAGGGGCGCCTGGGTGGCTCAGTGGGTTAAAGCCTCTGCCTTCGGCTCAGGTCATGATCCCAGGGTCCTGGGATCGAGCCCCACATCGCACTCTCTGCTCAGCAGGAAGCCTGCTTCCCTTCCTCTCTCTCTCTGCTTGCCTCTCTGCCTACTTGTGATCTCTGTCAAATAAATAAATAAAATCTTAAAAAAAAAAAAAGAAAGTAAAAAGTCTTAGTTTGAAGGAGTCAAATTAACTCAGGTAACAAAAGCAATAAATATTAACTCAGTTTATGACATTCTTACAAAAACTGCTCTAAATCTAAGAGAGGTCCTGTAATACTCTTGAATCCAAAGTATTGGATTAATATTCTTAATCCAAATTTGTTCTGTTCTGTGACAGAAACTTTTGTAAAGTACAAATATCTGGATCAGATACACCAAAACAAACATGAATGTATCACTTACCGGCCCCACAAACCCCAAGAGTCCTGACCGGATGAAGGGCACGTCCCCAACAGGAGAGCCTGCAGAATTCACTGGAATCACCTAAAAGACAGAAAGCAGTGAAAATCTTTGCTTTTTCTTAAAATATGTATTTGATTTTTTAAAAGTCTTTTAAAAAATTACGGTAGTGATATACACTTGTTGAAAACTTAAAATTATATAGTGACTTCAGTATTACCACCTTTAAGGGATAAACATTTACAAATTCTTGTGATTCCCTTGGACTTTTCATAGGTACATATATTAACATATTAAGAATTTATTTTTGTGAAAGAAATCATATTATATCTACTGTTTCGCAACCTGCTTTTTCCCATACTATATATTTTTCACATAACATGTATTTTGGATATCTTTACGAGTTAGTGATTGTTGCTCTAGCTCTGTTTGTTCAATAGTTCCATGATACATCACCACACCGGAGACAGGATAGTGTAGCCCTTGAAGTCAGACGTGAGCTCGATTTTTGGCTCTGCCACTTACTAGTAACTCCTGGACTTCCTGAACCCTCAGTTTCTTTGGCCATAAAATAGAACTCCCAATGCTTCTCGCGGGTTTAGGGTAAAGATTAAGGGAATGTAAACAGATCTGCGGATTTAAGCACAGTGTTTGGCCCAGAGCTGGTCCTCAGGAAACTATGAGAATTTAGTACTATTACAGTGTAAGCAGTCTTTCTGACTAGGCAGGCCATCTAATTTTGCTATTATAAATGTGCTTCACGGAATCCTGCTGTATAGATTTCTGTGTATTTGTACAAAAGGCATGAGCCCTTTCAAGTTTTACTCACCAATAGCTCATTTTTATTTTAAAAAAGATTTTATTTGTTTATTTGAGAGAGAGAGAGAGGGAGAGGGAGAGAGAATCTCAAGCAGACTCTACACCGAGCACAGAGCCCAACATGGGGCTCAATCGCGCAACCGTGCGATCATGACCTGAGCCCAAACCAAGAGTTGGAGGCTGAACATACTGAGCCACCCAGGAGCTCCTCCAGTAGCTTAATTTTAAAGATACACTTTATTTATTTTCTAGTCATGACTAGGTCTTCTGTCCCACTGAAATTTTAACTACACTGGAAAACACAGGATTTAAATATAAGAATCCAGTAAGAAAAATATTAGAAACTTTAATTTGCAAAACCAAGGCAACAGTTTACTCCTTTTTTTTTTTGTTAGGATTTTTATTCCACTTCACTATCATTAAATTTATACTGCAAATTTCAAAATCTCCTCATCATTATGGACCTAGCAGTTTGATATTAAAGTCTGAGAATTTTGACTAGGCAGCTGCTCTTGTATGAAAGGCAACGTAATAAAATATTATCAGTATCTTCAAACACTGCTTGAGGATCTTGTTTATAGTAAGGAAAATGCAATAATGAAAAATTCAGATATTGGAAGCCTATGTACTCCAAGCATTTAAAAAGAAGAGAAGTAGCGTGAGATTTAAAGTGGTAAAATGTACAGACATTCAGCACAGGTAATTAGTCACCTGTGAGAGCAAATCAAGAGCCTGGCAATAAACCTGTTAAGAATTTATCAATTTCCACTCCTATTAAGGTGAATTGGTCACAACTCTTGAAGGCAGGCCAAGATTGTAGTAGCAATAATAATGATGTGATGCTTGATGGTAATAACATATTTCATAATTTATATTCTACTAGGCTATGTAAACACAGATGATGGTCAGCTCAGGAGTTCTTAACCTTTCCTGGCTACTACATCATTCATATAGATAACACTGTCCCATCAGTTACATCTGTTGCTACATAATCTTGTAATGGTACATACCAATAATGGTAGGTAGACAGATGTGCCCTGGCATACTGAGACAGAGAATCAATTCTAGAAAAAGGAAGCTCCAAGAACGGAAAATCGGTAGTGCTCATATAATAAGCCCTATCTAATTATAATGGTCCATAAAATGGGCATAGAAAGCTACCCTGAGGCAGGTTAATCCCAATTATGAAATACAGGCAATTCATTATAGCTGTTCTGATTTCCAGGCTCACCAGGAAAACTTTCATTACCATTTGTCTTCACATGCGCAACTGTCTGCGGGACAATGTGCTGGTTCTACTAGAATATGAGCTATCTGAGGAGCTTTGTTTTCCTGATATACCACAAGCCTCTAGGATACTGCCAGACACCCAGAAGGTGCTCAGTAAGTATTTGCTGACTGAAAGACTGAATAATGGGAGCAGTCAGCCTCTGGAACAGGAGAGTTCTTCATTAGTAACCTGGTATTCTGGTTGATACCAGTCTTCACAGGCTTAGGTTAACTTGAGTCTACTCTGCAGAGAGGAATCCATTGTCAATGTACTCTTAAAGTTAAATATATGGGCTTTATACAAAACTCAGATTCACCAGAATAAACTTTAGTGAGGACTCTTACTTTTCCTTTACTTTACAGATAAACAGTACTTCCCGTGTGCCGGGGCTGTTCTAAGCCTTTTTCAAACATCAACTCAATTAGTCCAGGACAATCCTGTGAGATAGGTACTATGATTTTTCACATTTTAAAGATAAGGAAATTGAGACACAGAGAGGTTAAGGAACTCTCCCGAAGTCAGCTATTAAGTGGCAGAATTAGGATTTGAACTTAAGCAGCCTAGCTCCAGAGTACCCTCTCTTAGCTGCTCCATTAGGCTACTTCCCGCAGGCTAGCTCATTTGACTTTGTGATACCCTGACCCCATCAAGTAAGTTTCTCCCAAAACTTTCATATCATGTACCTCAAATGTATTTTTGGTCACACCAGCAAGCCCAAAGTACATCATGCCTCCTGTTCTGGAGCTCACACAGATTTCTCCAATTTCATCTGTCCTGCAGAGTTGGGGAGGTCCATCAGGTCTCACAATGCACATCACCCCTAGTGTGTAGAAAATATGGTTAAGGGGCAGAGATTCTGGAAAACCTTTGTAAAGTAACAGCTTCAACCCTGCGAACCCAGGAAAGCTTTGCATTTACTGAGTGGCAGTAATTAGAATACCAAACAGGAATATCAAAAATAGACCTGATACTACATAGATATGTTCTAGATGTCCATCTTTTAACCCTCATGATAAACAAATAATTTTTATAATTCAGCAAATAAAACTACAACAGATGCGGACCAAAGCTTTCAAAGACCATAACATATATATTTTTTAAGATTTTACTTATTTATTTAAAGAGAGAGAGAGAGAGAGCGTGTGTGTGTGTGTGTGTGTGTGAGTGAGCAGGAAGAGGGGCAAAGGGAGAGGGAGAGAGAGAATCTCAAACAGACTCCGCACAGAGTACAGAGCCCAACATGGGGCTGGATCTCATGACCCCAAAATCATGACCTGAGCTGAAGTCAAGAGTCAGATGCTTACTGATTGAGCCACTCAGGTGCTCTCCAAGACAGCAACATATTAAAAATGACTACAAAGTCCAAAGAAACAGGTTAAATCAAACTCACTCACGGAAGCAGTATGCTCTAACTTTCTGCCAGCCCCAATGTCTTGGCAATTACAGTGAAAACCAGACAACTTTAGCTCAACTCGTACTTAAGCTTTTCATATGAAAAATTCTATCAAATCATTCAATTAAATCATACAATACTGCTGGAAAGTAAGTACAACTAGAATCACTGAACCATTAGAGAGGCTTTGAGAACTTAAATGACTCAGTGCTGAATTCTGTATTCCTGGGTGAGGGTCTCATATTTTATCAGGCTTTACTACTATTTCTAATGACAAATCTTTATGGAAAAGCAAAAGATGCTATGGAGAACTCACCACCAGGCATTACGTGGCCCACATCCTGGACCGTCAGTGCTGAATTTTTATCTTCAGTATTGACCCGTATTACCCCATAGCTCAATCCATTCATTGAGAGAATAGCTCTTCCTGGCAAAGGGGCCCCTGGAACTCCAGGCCTAAAAACAAAATAAACTCATCAAATTTGTCAAATTACATATTATCAAGATAAAAGTACAAATATATACGAAAGCAAATTTCCTCTCGCTACCACACATCAAAAAATCCTTCTTTCTCTGCCCAAAACATGTCAAATTAACCAACATCACATGTACAAAGCACAGGCTACATCCATTGAGGCGGAAAAAGTAAATTTTAAACCCAATATTAAGAATATATTGGCTTGGGTGTACTTTCCATACTTAAGCTGTAATCAAGAATAGCTTCTTTGTAGTCTAAGATGCTAACGAAGGAGTTTGAAGAGCAAAATAGCACAGAAAAAGAACTCATTCACAAACACGAGATGAGAATAATTAAAGTAAATTTTCAGTTTACCAGTTACCCTTAGGGCAAGAGTGGGGAAAAATAAATGAGATGCTTCAAACTGCTTTACCAAGTCAGTTTCACTTTTAGGCTGCTGAAGCAGAAAATTAGCACCCCTTGTCACTGGCCGGTAAATACTGCACACCTGATCGGAGTTGTAACATGCGTCAAGGGCACTGACATTCTGGACGATACCTGCGGATTGCAACAGTCATGGCTTCAGCAGAAGTAGCGCACGGACAGATGGCCTCGGGTTTCAGTCCATGGCTTTGGAATAGACTCAGGAAGGCATCACAGGACGACACAGACCCTAAGGAGTTGGAACAGATCAACTTGAAAGCTGAAATTGTGATTTTCATTACTGCAGAAAACTGGTAAAGAGTGGAGAGCAGACACATTTGCTTCTCATGAGAACTCTCACTGGACGTCGTGAATTCCATATGGATATTTCACTGTTCCTGTGAGATGGTGGATACGTTTCAAGGACAAATAAATGCTCATCCAGCCCACAAAATAGGTCACTGACACTATTCAAAGTCACAATCTGGGATAGGGCTGCTCCTACCAAACGGCCCGATAGATAGCAGAGATGAGCTGTAGCCCACAGGCAGCTCGTTTGGAAGTGAGCAACTCTTCTCACAGTAACTAGTTTAACTAGTATAGTGCTAATATTCTCTTCAGTGTGCTATTCTCCAATCTGTTTCTTATTAAGGTCAACCCCACACCTGTATTTATACCAAGATGACTACTATACCACTGTGACTACTGACAGAAATCCATTTATGGCAAAGAACACACTTTCTAATGCTTTACCTGATTCTACTTGGAGTGTTGGTGCTTGTAGGGCAAAGCAGGTAACATGGTAAGATCTCTAAAAGCTTTCCCAAAGTCCTCTGATCTGTTCATAGCAGGAATGTACATAAAGTCCTGACACCTGGTCATACCAGGTCACCATCTTATCTCTCCTTGGAGTCACATGATAGAAAAAGGATATAAATGAGTGAGCGAGAAGGGGTGTTTTTGAAAGCTTATAGGAGATGTGGTGTATCTATTCAGTGGAATGTTATATGGCAATGAAAAGGAACAAAGCACGAACCATGTTACAACACAGATGAATATTGAAAACATTCTACATGAAAGAAGCCAACCGCAAAAGACCACATGTAGTAGGACTGCATTTATATAAAATGTCCAGAGCAGATAAATCCATAGAGATAGAAGGCGGATGAGCAGTTGCCTAGGGCTAGAGGACAGAGAAGGAGAAATGGGGAGTGAGTGCTGATGGATATGGGAACTTAGTTCACGGCGACAGTTGCCTAACTGTGCGTATTCTGAAACCACTGAACTGTACACTTTATTTATTTATTTATTTATTTATTTATTTATTTTAAGGATTTTATTTATTTATTTGACAGAGAGAGATCACAAGCAGATGAAGAGGCAGGCAGAGAGAGAGAGGAGGAAGCAGGCTCCCTGCTGAGCAGAGAGCCCGATGCGGGGCTCGATCCCAGGACCCTGGGATCATGACCTGAGCCGAAGGCAGAGGCCTTAACCCACTGAGCCACCCAGGTGCCCCTATTATTCATTTTTTAAAGATTTTACTTATTTATGTGACAGAGAAAGAGAGATCACAAGCAGGCAGAGAGGCAGGCAGAGAGAGCGGGGGAAGCAGGCTCCCTGCTAAGCAGAGAGCCTGAGGCGGGGCTCGATCCCAAGACCCTGAGACCATAAACTGAGCCGAAGGCAGAGGCTTAACCCAATGAGCCACCTAGGCACCCCCGAACTGTACACTTTAAATGTATGAGTTTTACGGTATATGAATTACATTTCCATGCAGACGTTAAAAAAAAGAGAAGCTTATAGAAAGGGGGCAAAAACCTCAACCTACCAAAGGAAAGGATATTCCCAGACCCACACTCTAGAAATACTCACAGGGATTAGCTCCATCAGTTACAATTAACATTCGGAGGGAACTCAAGCTCACATCTCTTTGGTCCCGATGTGCCATCATAGCCCAGTGCAAGTCTCGACATTTTACTAAAGCTACCTTCGCTATAAATTCAAAAGGGATAAAGTTAACACACATGTATGTGCTAAAACTGGTATATATTTAATATACTACCATAAAAACACTTTTACTTATTTTAGGGATCATGATTCTCACTTACAGAAAATATAAAAGGCTTCAAAGAGATGGTGCCAGGTGCACTGAAGCACTAACAGCTGACAGGACACACAGTTATTTTGTTTACTGGGACCCGTGGGCAGGCCACATAGCTCAGCAAAGGCAACTTTAAACACTGAAGCACCCAATGAATCTAATTCGGGGCTCAGATTCAAGCAAATTCATCTCAACTCTTAAGAAAGGACGTTGAGTGAGGTGAGACAGCCAACACACCTGATTCTAGAGTGACTGAATTCTAAAATCTGTCAAGCCACCAAGGCATAGAATTATGTCTCTAGAAGAGCAATTTGAAAATCCCTGAAATCTTAGTTCAAACAGGCACATAATTAAAGCTCAGATGCTATGTATAATTACCTTTGTGGGCATGTACTCTTTGGACCCAAGAGAGAGGGCAAGTCTTCATAACAGAGTAGGGTACGCTAATTGTATGCATCTTATTCATTACATTCTGAAAAGCAAAGAAAGAGAAAAAGTAATCAATACCCAATACATACTTAGCATTTTAAAACTAAACGGATGTTTTATTAATGATTTTAATCATACAAATAATACATGCTCTTTGAAAAAAAAATCTGAAATATTAACTCTAAGGTTAAAGTCTCCTTCGCTACCTATCCTCAAACTTGGTTCCCTCCTCTCCTCCTCAGAGATAACCGGTTATGAATCTGGCATTTATCCCCCCAGTCCTTTTTCTATATATTCACAAACATATTTGTCCCCATAGAAAGATTAAATGTATTTTTAACATAAAAGGCATCATATCATCATATGTTGGCAGCTTACTTTTTTTCATTTAAATTGCTTTAGGGTTAAATCTATGTACATCAGTCTAAGAGATCGACAGAATTCTTTTTGAACTGCTGCATACTATTCCACAGTATGACTATATCACAAATTATTTAGGCCACTTCCCTGTTACTGTAACTTTTTTGCTATTCTAGACAATGTTTCAAGGGACAAGTTTACACTTACTTCCTGGCGCACATGTGCAAGTGTTTGTCTATAGTAGACACAGAAAAGTAGTACTGCTAGGTCATAGGATATGTGCTTTAAAAATTCTACAGACACTGCCAAACCACCCTCTAACCCACGAGGTGCTTTCATCACCCACATGCTCATCACACACCACAAAGAGGTGGGTATTACAAAGCAAGAAATTGGAGTTTCCCTGATTCATAATAAGCCCTCCTCAGACTTATTATGTGTTGCGGAACATTTTACGGCTGAGTGAGCTGACAGGGTCATGCAATTTGTGTCTCTCCTGCGCCCCAAAACACACATACCCAGAACTCCCTGTCCCCAAAGAGATCCAGCGCACAGAATAACTAAGTCTTGGTATTTAGACCGGCCATTTATTTATCACCTAAGTGGCCCCTCAAAAAGATACCGTTGTAAACCTCCCTCCCCCAGTTTCTAGCTATGGTGACAAATTTTTGGATTTCAAGGACAAAATGGTGTTAACACCAATTCTTTAAACATGTCCCTATCTTGCTCTTTGTATCACAAAGAGAAAATTCCCTCTAACTCCTCGAAAGGGTGTTCTAACCTCTGATCAAAAAAACAAAATGGGAGGGGCTTCAGAAATGAGCTAGAAAGTACGTACACTCAAGGAAGAGGCTCTTACTACTTTCAGGTGTCCTGGGTGAAAGGGGATCCTCCTCCTCTTCCCCCAGGCTTCACTGTCTACTCTTTGTCAGATCCCTGCAATGCGCAGGGAAGCCGGACGAGATGTTCTCTTGAAGGTCCTTTGCAATGCTCAGATCCTTTATCTCTCAGCATGCTATATACATGGTAGCTTTTCCCACTTCAATGGCCCTCTCTCCTCCACCCCCAAAATATCTCTATAATGGCTAAATCTTACCCATTTCTCAAAGTCCAACTCAACTGTCACTCTTCTAGAAAATGGTGATGCTAGAGCTGGGAGGAACTCCCCTTGGCCTAATTCCCATAGCATGTTACCTGTTCCTCTATTACAGAAGCAGCCTGATCTACCTTGTTACTCTATTAATTGTTGCATTGAGTCATCCTATGTATTTCGCCCAATGGAAAGATCAGATGTCATTAAGCACAGCTGCCACGTTCTAAATACATTTATGCAATCCTTTCTTCAGAAGAGAAGAGGTAAATCTCAAACATACTTTTGTTAATCATAAATAAATATATAGTAATTTCCAGAAAAGTGGGACTATGATGGTTGATGTTTTAAAAAATGTTGATCTTAAGTTCTCCCACAAACTGCTATGTGAAAGGTATACCCAACCACACACTGAAGAAAAAACAGAATTACATTCTCCTTGAAAAAAAGTTGCCATTTGTATTATAAATCCTTCTAGAAAATATTATTGATCTCTAGGGAGCTTAAATTTCAAACAAGCACACTGAGATGCTCTGGTTAGATAGCACACACACTGACCTACATTATAAGCACAATTTACACTGAAGGCCATAATTCTTTTTTTTTTTTTTAAGATTTTATTTATTTATTTGACAGAGAGAGAGCAGAGCAGCAGGCAGAGAGAGAGGGAGAAACAGGCTCCCCGCTGAGCAGAGAGCCCAATGTGGGGCTCGATCCCAGGACCCTGAGATCATGACCTGAGCCAAAGTCAGAAGGCTTAACCCACTGAGCCACCCAGGCGCCCCTGAAGCCATAATTCTGAGGAGCTTACCGCAAACATGCCATGCCATAACCCGGCATCCTTCTTAAAGTCCAAAACATTTACTACTGTCTCCCCTAAAATTTAAAAAAAAGGAAAAACAAAAGGAAATCATCTTTAGTGTTAATCAGCAAAATTGTCTCACCTGTCTCTATTAAACAACTGATTTGATACTTCTGAAGAAATCACTAAAAGCTCTCACAGTCTTTTAATTACTTGAGGGACCCCCTTAAACTGGTGAGGGGCTGAACATTGGTCAGTCAGAAAAGATAGATGAGTTTGAAATTCCTTATGATGTAGGCACTATCTTCCAAGAGATAATATTTTTTTCCTAATTATATAGAGAACACATGATTATTTTAGAAACTTTTCAAGTTTCATAAATACGTGTAAAAAAATTTACTTCCTAGAGAAAATTTAAAAGTTGGTGTGTGTGTGTAATATTTATATTACACACACACACAAACACAAGCATACTTCTATCTAGACAGATACCTACCATAATAAAATTGGCATACTGCTCTATATCTAAATTGTTTCCATTTAATGATATATTGAAACAATTTCCCCATATCTTTAATATTCAAGAACAGGAGTCTTAATGCCTCGGGGAATAACACACTACTTGAGCACATTATAATTTAATCAATCCCTATTTTCTGGCATTTTGATTGCTTCCATTATACATACATACATATATTTTACCAAACAAGAATGCTGTTCTTTAATGAACATGTATTCACTTGTTTCATCTTATAAAAGGAAAATTAAAAAGGTAATATTATAAAGAACATTCTAAGGCAAACAGTCATTACACTAGATCAACATATCTAAAGTTCAACAATACATAATAGGTTTTTGTGTTTTAATTTGTGCCTTTTGGTAGTCAGATTTCTTTGACTCTAACTCCAATGTACAGCTGATGTCAACTCCACATACACAGGAAGACGGGGATATCCAACATTCTGCAGCTAGTAAACACATGGTTTTAATTTGTTTTCTATTTCTACACTCTAGAAATCATGCTTTACATATCTGGTTTGCCCAGAATTTTAGTTCCTTTAAATTACAGCATATTTGTGAAAAAGAAGAAAGCAAAAGCAAGCCAAGAATGTGTCTTAGAGCATTTCACTCTGAATTTGGTCATTAACTGGAAACAAGTCGTTGGGCACTCCGCTCACGGTCACATATATCTGAGGCTCACAATGAGGGCAGTCACGGGATGAAGTCTGACCTTCAGAATAATTGCAGGCCTGGGACAGAGCTTGGCAGTGAGACAACATTGCAAGGCGGGACACTGTAACTCCCATTACACTCCCTTCTTTGCTTGTTTTATACTAGAAAAAAAACCACAAAAAACAACAACATAAGAAAACACAATAAAATGGGTTATTTCAGATGACAAACCAGAATTCAAATATGAAACCCAGATAAGCCATGGTAATGGGCTGAATTTAATATGTTTCATATGAATATCTGAGGCTATACACTGGAGCCCCAAATTCTAATCATGCAAAGACAGGACTGAGGAATGATGAAGCTTGACAAAAGTATGTGTGAAAAATTCTTAAAAGCTTAATTAGTCATCAGTGTGAAGTGGCTGCTAAAGAAGCTGAACAAACAAGGGACTAGAGTTGCGCTAACAGAAGCATCAGGTCTACGCAGCAGGGTGCCGCAGAATGAAAGGTGGGGAAGACACGGCTCCTGTCTGTCAGAAGCTCCCACAGTGGGAGGGGGGAGACCTAGAAATGGCCTATTCGCTCCTCCAAATCAATCAACTCCCATTTTGCCTTTTACCTCAATGCTCATCCAAGTTACTTTTTACCCAGATCAGCAACTTCTGTCTGTTAAATCAAAAGGATATATGACATAATTGATTTTATCCTGCATTTCTGTAACATTTGATACCTCCCTCCTTGACACTCTCTCCTTCCTTGGCTTTGTGATACTCTTCTCTCCTATTCATAATCTCTCCCCCTTTCTCCCCGTTCCATTTCCTCTGCCCATCCCTTAAATGTTGGCATTTCCTGAAAATTCTGTTTTGCTTTCTCTTTTCACTTCATTCCATCGGGGTACCACTCGCCTGATGGCTCCCAATTCTCGATCTCCAACCCAGTCCTCCTTTCAGATACCTAGACTTATATAGTCAATTGTTGCCCTTGAACAACCTGTAGTCCTGTGAAACCCAATGTATCCACCACAGTATTCCTCATCCCCACCCTGTGCCCATGAACTCTTCTTGCTTTATTTTCTTAATAAAGGATGCCATCATCTACCCTGTCACTGAAGTCAGAAACCTGAGAGTCTTTCTTGCTTCCTCCCTCTCCAGAGTCAGGCCCCAAATCCTGCCTCTTCTACTTCCTTCCTGTCTCAATTCCACCCTCTTTCCTCTATCCTCATCACCCTGAGCTTGGGCTTACCCAGATAACTGTAAAAAAGCTGGACTCCCTGTTTACCTTCTTAACCCAACCAAACCAGATACATCTTTTAACAACATATTTATTCTTGTCAAACTCTTCTCACAACCTTTTAATAGCTCCCTATGACTCCTAGGGTACATTAAACTTATTAGAAACATCCTGCGGGTAATAAGAGGGTCCTAAGTAAAAACTGCAAGTTAATTCAGAATAGCCAAAGCCCGGAAATGTGGAGGGCAGTAGCTCTACATGAGGTCAGAGAGCCAAGCAGGGGCCTCAAAATGAAGTGCCTTCGCTTTTTTGGAAGACCCAATAAAGAAGCCTGAAAAGGAGCGGTCGGTGAGGCAGGAGAAATGATGGAGTGGTCCGGGAAGCCAGTGAACAGAGGTAAGAAGGTTGGCGTGATGAATTATGTCCTCACTGAGAGACGATATGGACTGAGAACTGATGGCTAAATTTTAATTCCCTGTTTACTTGTCTGTCATTTAAACATACTCCAATCTCTTCCATCTTTCAAACCATCCAACACAAACACATCACCTCTCAGAGCTACTGTCCACTGTCTTCCCTTTTATAGCCAGTTATTACCGCAGGGCTCAAGGCTGGGTGGACTTTTTTCCTCCAACTTTTCTCTTTTCATGGATTTATTGTTAATTTCACCAACAGGTGGTGAGCATTTACTAACATGCCTCCAGCATGATGTAGAGTCATCAACGGCACAGCTTTTAAAGTGAAACAGACAGGAGTGTGAAGTCCCAGCTCTGTCATTTTCGAGTTATATGGACTTTGTATTTCAACTTGAGTTCATTTAAGTCTTAGTCTCCTCATCTCTCAAGCAAATTTGGTAACAGCCCCAACTGCACAGGGTACTTGTGGAGACTGATTGAGATCATGCGTTGGAAGCAGCTCTCAGCCTGGCGCCTGCTACGCAGGAGGACTTACTCCCTCAAACGGCATGTTGCCGATCTCTCGAGGTCCTACGCTGACCTTCAATACTAAACCCTCTAGCCGTTTGTTTCTTCTTGTTCTTTACTTTTCATCTGTTAAGTTTGTTCTTTTTAAGCCCAGCTGTTTGCCTTCCTTGTTTCTCCATTCTCTTGCTTCCCACTCCCCTACCTCCCCAAAAGCAAAGCAGTATCTCTGCCCGTTGATCATTTCTTAAAGCCTTGTACATCTCTAGGTCTTGTGTAACTTTCTTCCATGACAAGGATCAGATTATTATTTTTATTATTATTATCTTGGCTGTCTTTCTCTTGAATGGATATTTACGTTAAAAACAATTAGAAGGCCCACTATAAGGATTTTACAAGCCAGAAGATGAAACTCTAACAAACCAGGAGGCTTTTCTAAAATTAAAACTGCAAAAGGTTAGTTTTAAATTTTTAAGATGGCAACTGAAGCCACAGGAAGCCAGAATGTATGTTCTAGTCCCAGGACTTACCTCAATGTACGCTGGTTCTGTACCAGCAGGAGAGATGTGGGGCTGCCAGTCTTTCGGTGGCTTTGAAAGGTACTTGGAATCTGTTACAACCCACTTGAGCCGGGGCCAACCTAAATCAAACCCAAAATAAAAACTGAATTGCCTAAGCTATAAGGGAAGGAGTTCACACTGAATTGGTCATTTTAAGTATCAAGAGACCAAATCAAGGTCATTGTAAAATCAGTAAAAGACTGTATTTTTTATTAGTTTTTAGTGATACACCACCAGACAATTATACCTTCTTTCAAAAGTACAATCGTTCCACATGCTAATTTCAGGCCTTGACATTACCTCAACAATTGGGACGTCCATTTGGCAGTGGAAGTCCGCTATGGTTAGTGGTCTTTCCTCTGTCTCTACATGTAGCATTTAGCTTTAATGAACAGAGTGGTAGCTTTTTCCAACCATGAGCATAAAGGTTAAGGGTTTGGGCTGTGGAATCAGACAGATTTGGGTTCAAATTACTGCTCTGTCATTTACTAGCTATGACTTTGGGCAAGTTACTTAACCTCTCTGTGTCTCAGTTTCCTCATCTGTAAAATGGGGATAATAATTGTACCTACTTCATAAGAATGTGAGAATTACATAAGAAAAGAGATGTTAGGTACTTAGCTATTATTAAATTAGAACACTAATTAAAGTATAAGCTTTAATTTTTAACTGATAATTCAAGTATAAATATTACTAACCTTTAAACTGTACAATTTCTCCATTCTGGGTTTTTGGCAGCCCCTTTAGACAAACTTCACTGGTGAGAGCTAAGGCAATACCACAGCTTCCTAGCAAGAAGCCAATCTGCTGCCCTCCAGCATCCTGTGGAGGAAAGATAATGAGCACGGTAGGGGAGTGAACGTGAGCACACCCGTGCCCCAGCCCTAACACTGAGCAATGCTCTGGTACTTGTGTGATAACACTCATGGAACCCCACTGACACCTGGCAATTGTCAAAATCCAATGACTATATGTTCTTCCAAACAATTTCTACAATACAATGACTTCCTGAGTACGAATCAAATATTCTACTAATCTGACATTGCTAATGATGAACCCTACCAGCCAATGTGACCATTATATTAAAAAATCAGCAATGTTCCCCTTTTAAGTTAATTACAGGCCAGTGAAATAGATGTGATGTGAACATGGTTAAGTTGTCTTGACCTAGCCATATCCCCAAATTCAAAAGCAAAGCAACCCAGGTCAGAAGAAAATAATGTAAATGGACAACCAAATGTCCAAATTTACAATGAAAGTGAATGGATGGTTATACTCAAATCCATATACTCCTTATTCTTTTAAAGGAGGTAAGATTTAAGCCTTATGACCACACAAGAGAAAACAACAAACGACATAGTCTAAAATATTTCTATTAATACATCACCTTGACAGTATCATTATGAAACCACACAAACACAGCCAACTTAATAATTTAAGAACAACCCTATGATTTCCTGACTAAAGACACTGTACCCCATCGACCAGAGTTTCAGGGATGCTATCAATTTGTTTTTTTTAATTCCTTTCCGAAAATAACCGTTTTCTTGTAAATCCACAGTCTCTACCGTATTTGTCTTTATCATGATCCCTCAATAATAAACTACAGGAGAAAAGTAGGGTCAGAGAGCTCACAGAGAAATCTTTTTGGTTTAACTTAAAAATTTGCGACATATGCTGCATGGGCTAATGTGTCAGTAAAGTAAAATCTTATTCCTCGGAGTATATATCCTGTCTCTGTATCATCCTCCAACTTCAGGGAAATCTGCGGTTGAATGCTATAGTTAAAGGAAATCCCTTCACAAAAGGTCTCACCTGTTATAAATGTGGATCATCTATAGTCTCAAGGAAGTAACAGGGATCCTCTTTATAAATGGTACTTGTTGAAAAGTAAGGTATGCCCCAGTGATTTTTAAATTTTATCCATAAAAATTCTAACTTAGTTGAAAGAATACTATTTTCCTGAAACTTATAAATAAATAATAATAACTATTATTTATCTACAAGTCTCATGGTTTTAGCAAGTGAAGCTGAATACTTAAGAAAATGATTACGCTGTTTCTAATGTCATAAAGGAGTCAATCGATCCAAGAACCAGATGCCCACCATGTCACATCAGCCTACATTTCTCTTAAATGTAGCAATGTTACCTTTCTGGTAAGAGGTACCTCTATAGGCACTGGAATCACTTCTGCCAGGAGACATCCATAAAAAGCCACCATAAACATGACTGGATCATTGTTGGGGTAAACCAGGGCTACCTATAATGCATAATGACATTCAATAACAGAGGAATAAAACCAGACTAATACTTTCAATGTCATTCTCTAAGATAAACACTTATATATAACATGTCTCATGAACACAATAAAACTACGTAATAGCCTAAATTAAATTAAGTTACTGAGAAAGATGCACACGTCTAAAAGGATCTCTATCATCCCCACGATTATATTAGACACATTTGGAAACTATAATGCAATTCATCATCATCGTAAGAAAAATTTTTCACTGAATTCTACTGGTGATTGAGCAGTTAACAACTCACCTTAAGTACTAAGTTAATTACTTGTGAAACCTAAGGCATTCACTTTAATGCAGGACTAAAGCAATAAAATAAATGTAATGGGTCTCTCTAGATAGGCCAGCTTATTCGAGAACAGCCCTTCCAACTCTCAGAGAACTCGTAACTCGATTGCCACTATAGCACCAACCCAAGGTTTCTTATTCTTTTATGAGTTCACTGCATTAATCTTTACTCACTTAACCAGCAACACAAGTACTCTAGCACGAAGGGACAGGTAATGGGTGCAAGTAATACTAGCACAATCCATCACAGATAAAATGTTAATTCATCTACAAAAGATAAATAGTGGAACCCATGTACTATGTTCAAGACTGTGATCTCACCTGTAATGCATCACAGGGATAACTGACCCTTCCAAATTTACTCAAGGAATGCAAAACCATTATCACTGGGGAGCTTGTTACTTGGCTTAGATGTTTATAGATTAACATGTGAAAATTAATTATGTCACTAGACTCTTGATTCCCCTTCTTTTACTTTCAAATTCTTTTTTTTTACTTTCAATTTTTTTTAACTCACTCCCAAGATAAGGTTAATCCTGAAGCTGCTAATCCTTTCTAGAGTTCTAAAAAATGTTAATTCCACAAAACATTTAAGACAACCTGTTTCCTTCCTGCACACAAGTGTCCATGGTGTTAGAAGACACAAAAATTACCTTCTTAGGGTTCAATGAGGACCAGGGAACCCTCATGTGTCACAGTTCTAAGTAGAAGCCACCCTTTAGGTGCCCTTTGCCACAGTGCAAAAGTATTTTTAAAAGGCTAGTCCAGGAGGTTCTATATCATGAGCCTACTAAAAAGAAGTCTGTTGTATAGGTGCTTCATTCTACAAATATACCAAATAGAAAGTAACATTTGATGGTAAGAAGCCATTGTATTTTCTTAGAAAAAGTCATTGATAGGAAAAAACTCTTCAAAAAGTTAGAAAAAAATTTTGCCTAATGTCACCTTCAATTAAAGAAGAAATTAAATGATGTCATTTTGTTTCTTCTTAGAACATGGGTGTCCCTGTCTTTCCATATAAAAACACAGAAAATGTTTTGGAAAATGTTTATGGGGTAATTTGTAATGAAAAAAAAAATCAGAGTCAACTTTATTGCTATTTTTGTTGTCTGATTATTGAAATATTTATTTCCAGAAAGAGTTAGGTTCCTCTTTCTTTGTGTTAGCACAAGAATTTACTGAGTAGCAGCTACAGAAAGGGACATGTGAATTTCCTTTAATCTATGAATACAAGAACTATCACCTGGCACTGAGCTAACCTGGGTTGGAATCAAACCATTTTCATTTTTTAAGATTAAAAGTTACATAAATTGTGCTGTTGTGCATTAAAAATCCAGAATGTGCATCTTAGAAAACAATGAACCATCACCTCCCTAAAACCAAAAAACCAATTACCCTGTCTCCAGGTTTTAATACAGGTTCATTTTTGGTCCCCAGTTTATTAAGCAGTGTGTACGCCAACTTTAAACTTCTGCTCCACAACTTTCCTGGAAAAAGAAAAGAATCATATAGAAAAAAACCCACAGGCCTACCTCAGCGAGGCAGCGTTCAGTTCATTAGCACATTTAGTAAGACAGTGGGGCCCTTCCAAATGACTCATTAGACAAGCGTCACCCCCCCCCCACATACAAAGCCCTGCCCCCACCAAAAAATGCTTTATATTCGCTTGAGTTTCAAAAGCCAGTCCTGTTTCCAAACAAAAAGAAAACACTACCAGATGGCTCATTTTGGTATAGATAATATTTCAAATTCTTTTGTGAAGTAATCTGAGTATCTTTAGAAACAATCTGATGTGAGCTGATCACATTTAAAGGGAGGACAACAATTTTTTTAACAGGGCTGAAAATCAGAAGATTACTCTGCTCTAAGCTTCTTCTGAAGAACCACTTACATATATGGCATTAGATACCTGAGGTAAACTGCAAAGCAAAAGTATGACTCAAACGATTAGTATTCTATGCCACTGTACCTCAGTGAAAACAATATGGAAGTGAAGATAATATGGAAATTAGATGAAACGTGGATATATTCATAGATGTTAAATAAACATGTAAAGATTTGGTCAGCTAACTGCTTTAAGGGTTACATGGATGAAATTAATATATAAGTTCTGAAATGAATGCTAAAAGCCACTTTTTGGGGAAAAAAAAGTTT
This sequence comes from Martes martes, assembly GCF_963455335.1. NCBI lineage: Eukaryota > Metazoa > Chordata > Mammalia > Carnivora > Mustelidae > Martes > Martes martes. The sequence continues at coordinate 86,008,327 of NC_137895.1, read as the reverse complement.
ATCCTCCCTTTTTCCTTCCCCCTGCCTCTGAACACACTTAGAAATTCTTAGATAATGTAGAAAGTGAAAAAGGAATCAATCTTATTCTGAATAAATATGTCAGTTTTACGTATAACTCATTCAGAGGGGCAGCTAGAGTTTTAAACTCACATCAATCTGTCCAGTTCTTTAAATAAAAACTTTTTTTTCCCCTAAAATTATTCTGTATCTAGGTCTACAGACAATGTGGTTCAATTCTGAAGGGAAAAGGGAATATGTCTGAATAAACTAGAACAAAATCTCACAGCCCAGGTTGAATCCATCCTTCTTGTTGTTAAAAATTGAAAAACAGGGGCACCTGGGTGACTCAATCGCTTGTGTCTGTCTTTGGGTCAGGTCATCATCTCAGTCAGGGTCCTGGGATCCCGGCTCAGTGGAGAGTCTACTTCTCCTCTCCCTGTTCCTCTTCCCTCCTGCCCCTATCCCTGCTTGAGCTCTCCCTCTCTCTCTCTCTCAAATAAATACATAAAATCTTTAAAAAAAATTAAAAATTGAAAAAGAAAGTTATTTTAGAGGAATTTTTAAAAGAAAAATAAGTTACTTTTAAAAGTTCTTTAAAAAAAGAAAAGTCAAACTTCAGCTGGGGTATAAAACTAAATGGAAAAATATCAATTCTTTGGGGGTTTGTTTGTTTTAAATATTTTTTTATTTCTTTGTCAGAGAGAGAGAGAGAGAGCGCGCGTGCGCGTACAAGCAGGGGGAGCAACACACAGAGGCAGAAGTAGGCTCCCCTCTGAGCGAGGAGCCGGATGTGGAACTCGGATCCCAGGACCCCGGGATCACAACCTGAGCCGAAGGCAGATGCTTAACCGAATGAGCCACCCAGGTGTCCCTAATTCTTTGCTCACTGTATAATTTTGTGCCTGTTCCAGCAAGAGGTAGAATGAAATGGCTAAGATCTAAAAAGAAATCAGTTTCAATTTTTAGATAAAACTACTGGATTTTGGGGGGCAACTGGGTGGCTCAGTCAGTTAAGTGTCTGCCTTCAGCTCAGGTCATGATCTCCGGTTCCTGGGATGGAGCCCCACATCGGGCTGAGCAGGGAACCTGCTCCTTCCTCTTCTCCCAGCTTGTCCTCTCTCTCACTCTCTCTCTCAACTAAATACATAAAATATATCTTTTTAAAAAGGCATTTCTTGGGGCACCTGGGTGGCCCAGTGGGTTAAAGCCTCTGCTTTTGGCTCGGGTCATGATCCCAGGGTCCTGGGATCGAGCCCCGCATCGGGCTCTCTGCTCCGTGGAGAGCCTGCTTTCTCCTCTCTCTCTGCCTGCCTCTCTGCCTACTTGTGATCTCTATCAAATAAAAAAATAAAATCTTTAAAAAAAAATTTAAAAAAAAAGGCATTTCTTTAAACACAAAAACAAACAACTATTCGGCCATATATCCTGCCCAAACCTCTTCTCCAAATCCCCTTCAAATATTAAATCATCAGTGGATCTATAAAGCCTCTTTCTTCTTTCTGCTCTTTTAAATATTAGCTGCTTTGCAAATATTTAGCAAATGAAAATATCTGACAACAGCTCTACTTGACAACAGCTCTACTTAGAACTCAAGATCCTATTAAAATAATTTTTAAAAAATCTGTTGGAACACAATGACCAGCAACCGCTAAATATCAAGATGAAAATACCACCCCTGATAATCCGCAGAACTATTAGGAGAAGAGGGAGCTGGGGCTCTTACAAACTCACCGTATGTGAGGGTGTAAACCGGTTTCCCCGTCACGTCCAGGGCAGTCAGACAGGGGCATTTCGCTTGCGTGGTCCCCCAGCGCTGCAAGGCTGACTCAAGAGCAGGAGGCCAGTTACAGATGACTCCTAATGGCTCCCCCTTGACAGGGGTCATCTGCCGTCCCTCAGGCTTAGGCTGGTTGGGGTCTGGCTGAGGTACTGTACCAAAAAAAACCCCAGGGGTTATAAAAATATTACCTGAAATATATACAAAGAAGTAGCAACTCACACAACGTAGGTCTCTAATCTCAAATATATTTCCCTTTTTATCTTTACTTGGTTTAAACTCTGAGGAAAGAAATTATATTGCTAGAAATGGCAATCCACAAACGGGCTGAATTCACCTTCCCACATAATGGTGAAATCACATTTAATGTATTTTATGTAATAAACAAATCTGGACTCTAACAAAGCAAATCACTGAACATACAGAAAAGCACAGAGCATACATTCCTTTTTAGCCATTTTATAATTTTACTCAACTGGTTTTTAAATCTTTAAATCCTTCTAATCCAGAAGTGTCTGATGTTAGAGAGCCAGGTTCCACTGCACTGGATTATATTTAATGAAAAAGCATTAAGCTTTGAGTCAGAAAACCCAAATTTACATTAACGTTTTACCAGTGTGACCTCAGGCAACTTGAGTCACTTGAGCCTCATTTTTCCTCATCTGTAAAATGGGGATAGTAACACTTAGACCACAGGGTCATTATTACACTTGATCTTAGCCAAAAGGCCGAGACGGGATCACAGGGTTATTATTAAACTCAAACAGATAATGAGCATGGATGACAGTGTTCGAGGTCTCTGCACCTTTGTACACATCTTATCTGGCCAATCACTTTGTTCTGGGTACAGCTGCACTCATCCTTGTCAGGATGCAGCTCAAACAGCACGTTCCCTGGGCAGCCATCCCCAGTCATTCCTTCCTTAGTGCTCCCCCACTGTGTGGTGGTCTACCCATATAAAAGCACTAAGGATCCTCAAAGGCTTCTTTTCCTGTGTAAGCTTTTCTCCCCTTAAGCCTGACACCTTCTTGAAAGAAGGCTCGGTTCTTTGTCTTCTTATTGCCTATGGTACCTATTACATAATGGTAGTTCAATCGATGTTAACCAAACTGAGTTTGGGGGAATGAAAGTGCTAGATTATTAACATGGTCATTCCAGAAACTGGAGGTGAATAGTATTTCATATTTTTTCATATAAATAAAAGTCCTCCCAATTTTTCTAAAGAACAAATATTATTCAAATAATAAAAAGCAAAAAAATTCTACTTTTTTAAAGATAATTTACACATGGAACAAAGTCAAGTTATTTACTACCAATGATATGCACAGGATTTGATAAACACTGAGGAAATAAATGCTGTACATATCATTCTTTGAACAAACATTTATTGTTTCTAATAAGTGCTAGGTGCAAGGCGCACAGAATCTGTGCCCTCACGAGGTATCTGGAGTGTAAGAGGGACAAACACACATACTCAGAACTAAGCAGAGAAACATGAGCAGTGCATGACAGAGACATTATAGGGAGGGCAGAAGGAGGCCACATCCCTTGCTTAGAGCACTGAGACCCCCACGTGAACTGAGTCTTAGAGGAAGGGTAAGAATGAGTGGGAGATAAGAGAAGAGGCACAGAAAGGAAAAGAAACAGAATAAGCGGCAAGTATTAGATGGATAAATGAAATGAGAAATAAAATTTTATTTTAAAGCCCAACTTAATGACAGACTTGGAAAATTTACTTAAAATGTTTTGGTTCTTTTTTCTACTAACATAAAACTAATGAAATGGTTTCACTTCCCAATTCACCGCCCAAGGTAAATAATGTTTCAGTTGTCTTTCTGCTTCGTATAGTCCCACACTCTAAACCACCATATGAATTAAAAAAATAAACATGGGTGATTCTAAATAGCTTAGTTTTTATGGACAGACTGTATCTACGGTAGGCATAGTCTTCTGGTCATAAGCGTGAGTCTATTATTGCCATCTACTAGGCCTCAATGCAGACCCTGGGGGACACTCTTTCAAAGGTTTGCAAAGACATGAGGATATTTTTCTTTTCCGATTTAAATAAGCAATTTAAAAAAGCAAATGTTGCCTATTTATAATTAATGGAAAGCTGTTAGTGCTATTCCACCAATGAAAATTGTTCAAGTATGATTCCTTTTATTTATTTTTTTTTTAATTTTTTTTATTTTAATAAACATATAATGTATTTTTATCCCCAGGGGTACAGGTCTGTGAATCGTCTGGTTTACACATTTCACAGCACTCATCATAGCACATACCCTCCCCAATGTCCATTTCCCCACCACCCTCTCCCATCCCCCTTCCCCCCCGCAACCCTCAGTCTGTTTCTTGAGATTGAGTCTTTTATGGTTTGTCTCCCTCCCAATCCCATCTTTTCATTTTTTCTTTTCCTACCTCCCCCCAAACCCCCCCACCTTGCATCTCCACTTCCTCATATCAAAGAGATCATATGATAGTTATATTTCTCCGATTGACTTATTTCGCTAAGCATGATACCCTCTAGTTCCATCCACGTCGTCGCAAATGGCAAGATTTCATGTCTTTTGATGGCTGCATAGTATTCCATTGTGTATATATACCACATCTTCTTTATCCATTCATCTGTTGATGGACATCTAGGCGCTTTCCACAGTTTGGCTATTGTGGACATTGCTGCTATAAACATTCGGGTGCACGTGCCCCTTCGGAGCACCACGTTTGTATCTTAAGTATGATTCCTTTTAAACCGTTATCTTCATTTGCCTGGTTAGTACACAGTGCTAGAAATACTGGGGAGGCTATTACTGGTATGAGCCTCTTGAATATCAATGTATGAGGGAAGACATCCATAGTTCAATGAATTTAGTGACTCCAGAAGGAACATAAAGTCATCTTAAACTCATATGTCAGGCTGCTTGTTGGTTCTGGCTGCATAAAGTGCGCTAAGACCAGATCTAGCCTATTAATGTGCCTAGTTCCATTAACATGTCCAAAGTGATCAAGCCTACTATAATAGTCTCAGGATGTAAAAATGAACTACAAGCTACCAAGGCTCTGTTCTTTTGACAAAACCTTTTGTTAGGTAGATCTGTCATCATCCAGCTTCAACAATTATCAAATGGCCACCTTCATTTCATCTATACTCCTACTCATCTGCTCCCAATTCTTCCTATTAAATCCTAGACATCACATGACTTCATCCATAAATATCTGTTAAATTATTAAATAAAGAAATCACTATTACCACTTCCTCTACGAAGCTTTCTGTAACCACAGAGGTGGGACTGATTTCTGCCCTTCTCCCAGCTGTTGTATTACTTGACACATAATTATTAGTTAAACTATGCTTTCACGTGTATATATTTCAGTACCAGTCTAATGTGTAAACAATATGTAGGAGTGGCTGTATTTTCATAAATCTCTGATCTCCTTTCACCATCTACCACACTATCCTGTAGAAAGCAGACATATGTATGACTGACTCATTTAACAAAAGGATTATATCAAAAAAGACTGGGCTGGGGCACCTGGGTGGTTCAGTTGTAAAATGGCTGCCTTAGGCTCAGGTCGTGGTCCCAGGGTCCTGGGATTGAGCTCTGCATCAGGCTCCCTGCTCGGGGAGAAGCCTGCTTCTCCCTCTCCCACTCCCCCTGCTTGTGTTCCCTCTCTCGCTATGTTTCTCTCATCAAATAATAAAATCTTAAAAAAAAAAAAAAAGACTGGGCAAGTTTGGGGGGCTGTTAAGGAGAGACTTTATTTGAAAGGATTAAGGCAAAGTGGGAAGGAGGGGAAGGACTGCTACAATAGGGAGAACTCGGGGCGCCCGGGTGGCTCAGTCGTTAAGCGTCTGCCTTCGGCTTAGGTCATGATCCCAGGGTCCTGGGATCAAGCCTGGCATCAAGCTCCGTGATCAGCAGGAAGCCTGCTTCTCCCTCTCTCACTTCTCCTGCCTGTGTTCTCTCCCTCACTGTGTCTCTCTGTGTCAAATGAATAAATAAAATCTTAAAAAAAAAAAAAAAGGGAGAACTCTCTGACAGTAAGTTCTGCAAGTGTCTCCGACTGGGCAAATTTTTGAGGCCAAATCTGACATGCATATTCTAGGATAATGCAAAATGTAAACAATTTTTAAAAAATTTTGTATTTAGGAAAGTTCCTAACTTCAGAGAGAGTATTTTCCAAGGATAGTTCTATGCTTCCATAGGTATGTCTGCCTTTCTCTTCCCCTTCCTCCCTCTTTCTTTTACGCCTGAGATCTGAAATACAAATGATCTTTAGGGAAAGAAGAGCAGAGAACTACAAATTCTTTCAACAAAAATGCTGCCTTGTTCCCCCTTAAATCCTATGGTACCTGACAGGCAGTAATTGCCTAAGACATGTCTGTTGAAGGAATATATATCTTTGGTATTATTAGTACTACCTTCCACAATTTCTTCTGAGTCATCCACAAAAAATTCTTTTAAGGGAGGTCTTTTGGGTCGTTTCAGAGTGTTGAGAAGCTGCTGAATTTTGGTGGATACTCTGCTACTGACAGGAACACCTAGAAGGGAAAAAACAGTACGTTACAATTCCATTGATTTTAGGGCTATCTCAGCTTCTCGATCCTCTTAGGTGTTTTTATTTCTAATGACATTTGGCTTGGGCCCACAGTCTTACTCTATCTCAACTGGGCCAAATACATATAAATATGTATGTGACAGGTTTTATGACAACACAGAACAAATACGGTGCTATTATTGACACCTGCTTCCAGATTTCATCTAATCCTCCTCTTTCCTTATAGCATTCTCCCCGCCACCACTTAATTTTTTTGTTCAGAGTATCTTTTGACAATGCAGACTGTCTGAACAAGTAACAGTGCTGCCACGGGGCAGGCTGTTGAAAAGAGGGGGCTCCAGAGGCCATGCAGAACGTGTTAGCGGGCCAGCTACCAGGGAGTTCTGCTCGACCACTCAGGCGCTGCTACCAGGATGTGAATTTTTTCAGTTTAACTAATATTCCCTATTTAGCTGCCCATAAGAACTCCCTACCATCAGCTGTATCCATAAGGCTGGACCTGTTGGATCCTTTGTGCATGCCTTTAACTATCCCCGAGGGGGGCAGATCAATATTTGCTGGGCGCATTGAGGAAGATGATGATGAAGAAGAGGTAGTTGTAGTGACATCAGGGGGAGCAGAGAAATTCTCTAAGAGGGGAGAAAACAAAATTTAGAATTATATTACATTAGCAACAAAATGAATCTTCAAACTTTTGTTGTTTCTTAACAAGGAAAAAACTACATAAACAGGGCATCAACTGTTATAAAATAACCTTTGAAATCAAATTCTACTAGGAAGGTATAATGAGAGGGCAAGAGGTTAAGGAAGGGCATATCAAAATTACCATTTTCAAAAACTTGAATAGTTTTAGTAAGAGCAAATCACATATCAAATATTCCTGAAAAACATTCTTTCCTACACAGAAAGACAGACTAGTAGAAATTCAATATTAATAATTAGAATAAGATTGTGAGCGACTTCAAAATGAAAACAAAGTGAGTATGGTTGTAATGCTACTAATATTCTAGTCTCAAGCATTTCTTCATGTTTATGTTGGCTTATTTATGTTTCTTCTTTCACTGAACATGGAAGGAGTGCCTTGGGACTGGGGTCAGATTACTCAGGTTTCCAGGAAAGAAAACCAGATAAAGCCCACTTCCAATTTTTATAAAATAACCCACAAAAACCTCAGATCTATTTGACAAAGTTCTTCCCTTGATTGAAGCATGATTAAATAATGTTATTGTACTCTGCTTCAGGTAGGGATTCTTAATATTGAAAAACTGAATGACATAAGTTGGAGGAAAGCCATTCAACAGGGATATGTTACAAAAAACTTAGGAAGACATCTGGAGAAGAAAAAGAAAATTAGAGAAAGTAAAATATATGATTCACAAGGTAACAACAAGCCACTCAAAACTATAAAAAAGACAAAAAAGCATCATATAAACAATTTCTAAAATAAATCTGGGGGTAAGGTCTCTATGCCCCAAAAGTCTGTTATTACTAGTTCAATAGTTTTTAAGGTTGCAAATATACTAGCACAATATGTTCATTCCAGCAGTTTTTATAATAGCAGAAAATTGGATACTACCTAAATGTCCAAAACAGGGAAACGGCTAAATAAACCAAGGCAGGGCCATATAATGGCATACTTTGAAACCATAAAAATATAGTATAATTCTATATTAATGACATAAAACATGTTTGTGATACAGTGCTAAGAAAAGCAGGTTATGAACACTATGTTTAGTACAAGACCAAAAACCTACATATTCAATATGCAAAAAAAAAAAAAAAAAAGTCTAGGAAGATACACATTGAAGTGTTACACATTCGTGAAGTGGCTTTATAGATGACTTTATCATTATCTGTCTCTTCACATTTTTCTATTGGGAAGATGAATTGCTTCTGTTAGAGCAAACATCCAAAAGGCAATACTGTTAGATAAAATGGTTTCTGCGAGTACCTGAACAAAAAACTTTTCAAAGCCTAGTAGAAGCAAGAGAAAAAAATATTAGGTCAGATGAAATCATCTTATGAACAAAAATCCAGACAGTTAACTAAGTATTAGGACAATGTTTTTAGTAAGTGAAATTGCTCTTTTAGACAAATGGGGAAATAAAACCTGATCTGGCCATGGCTCTGCTGCTTGTCCTTCCTAAGAGAAGAGATGATGAGCATGTGCACCTGTAGTGTGTAGATTCAGTGAATTACAGGGCAGGGCCAAGAGTGCAAGACAAGGCACCAGCTGTTGGAACTTAGCCTGTTAATGTGGGCAATCATACCCTCCAGGTGGCTATATTCCTTACTAATTACAGGCCTGAATTACAAATTTTCTAAGTTTTTCCTTTCAGCAATCAATTAATAGATTAAAGATATACACATACATATATATTAGAGAAGTCACTGATACGAAACTTAAGACACCACAGACACATGATGTTCAAATACATTACTTAGTGTGAAATGTACCAATTTAGCAGAAGCAGAGATCTGAGCTGTCTTTACCTGCAGATGTCACAAACTCTTTAAAAAACACACACGAAAACATAAAGGTAGAGCGAAGCAAAAGCTACACTCCATACAGGAGCATCGGCAGCGGGTAGCAGCTCACAGAGTATCCACATCCTCAGCCTGCATGCCCCAGTTGTAGCAATAACACAGCAGCAAGGACAACAAATCCAGTCTTTAAGCTAAAGACAAAGGGCTTCGCTAGTATTGTCTTTGTGCAGAATTTGTTCAGTTTTTTGGGGGTTTTGTTTGAGAAAACACAGGTAGCAATACTGGGAAAATATAAGATGTTACATATTTTAATACCTTTTAATACATGGAATATTCTCCAACAGGGATAAACCCTCACTAAGACTGGTGTTATATCTTGCAGCTTGAGTATTGCTGATGGAAATAGCTATGGCTTCAGGTGGGCAACACTATGCATCAATAATGCAGATGATACCTATCATTCCAAATGTATTGCTGGTGTTTCCTTCTTTGCCCCATTAACTGTTATATTCTTTCTGATTTTCTTAGGCCATTCTGAAAAACCTAGTACAAATCATAAACTACTTCCTGAAGGCTGGGAGCCAAATGGAACATAATTTGAGCTTCTTGGGTAGATCCAGCTCCTACCTATTCGAGTATTGGCAAATACATCAGCTAGAGACCCACTGGTTCCTTTGACCTCTCCATGGGACAGCGTAGAAGATGCGGATGAAGAAGTGGACGATCCCTGAATTGAACGGTTGATCCAGGACTCAGCATTCTGTAAGCTCTGTTGCAAGGCAGCAGAGAGCGCAGCTTGGCGTCTCAGAGAGCCCTCATCCTCAGAGGCCGAAGACGTGTCTGTGTGGAATTAGAAAAAAAGAAGTTCTCGATCCTGCCTAGAACAGAGACCTTTCAGTTCGTGCTCATCGATCACACATTCAATTCTGACACCAGCAAATTTTTTTTTTTTTTTTCCCCAGAGAGACAGAGAGATTGGGCAGGGGGACAATGGGGGAGAGAGAATCCTAAGCAGGCTCCATGCCCAGCATGGAGCCCGATATCACAACCCTGAGATCATGACCTGAGCCAAAATCAAGAGTGGGATGTTTAACCAACTAAGCCACCCAGGCGTCCCTATTTACTTCTTAAGGTGTATTAGTATGTAAAGTTTCTCAAGAATCTCAAGGAAAAGTCTATGGACCAGAACCTGCAAAAATAAAACAGCCTAAATCTATAAGTAATTTTAAGTTCTTAAAAAATCCTTTTTAGAATATTTAAACTTCATTCAGTGCTTTTCTGTTCTGAACTTAATCAGGTTTTAAATTCTTCTGGCTTATCTACTAATATTCAAGTAATACTCAAGTGCTTATATAGCTTCCTCAACCTCTTAATTAGAGAACCTTGTGATAGGTTGCTATACTGATTCTGACAAGTACTTTTTAATTAGTGTCTATTCAAAAGGAAATGATCTTGATAGGGCGCTATAAAAACTTACTTTTGTTAACAACGACTTAAGTGTCAAACAGTGAGTTAGGTGCTGGGGAACTAGAAATGGAATTAGAAACAGTGCTTAGCCTGGAGGCATTCATGGTTCTGTGGAAAAGTGGTCACTCAGCACACATAAGCTTTTCAAACATGAGAGGAGACAACCTTGATCTGTATTGCTCTCCTTAATTCTCAGAGAAGAATTGTGAGAAATTTACTGATGTCTGTATTTGGCCTGGCTCTGACTTCAGGAAAATAAGGCCTAAATTAGAAAACCATGTTGAGAAAAACAAAAAAGGAAAAGTTCAACCAAATATAGGATAGCCGAGGGAAGCAGAAGTCAGGAATTTATTTCAAGGCTCCCAGCTTAGGAGGCATACCAGTTAAAGGGGCATTTGGTCTGATCTGAGACAGATCTGTGGATTGGATTTCATTCAATTAGAAAAAAAATTAAACACTCTGTGGTTAGTCCTGCTGAACACTCCAACTCAGGGGAAACTGTAGGTATGCGTTCTGCTTTGGTTCAAAAAGCCAAAGAGAGAGGTGTCTGGCCAGGTACGGTGGGGCCTGCAACTCTCAATCTCAGGGTTGTAATTTTGAACCCATGGTGGGTGTAGAGATTACTTAAAAATAAAATAATTTTAAAAAGAAAAACACAAAGAACCAAAGAGAGAACCAACAGGGCTAAAAGGCTGCTAGCACTTGACAATGGAAATCTGAACCACAAAAGACTAATTTAACCCAGAAGCCAAATTTTGCAGGTCCAGAGCAAGCAAGGAAGTTAAAATAATGATCATATTGTGGCTTCCTGCTCTGAACCACCTCCACCTTATTATCTCATACTGAAGGAGATAGGAGGCCCAAGACAGATTATTTTTATAATCTCCTACATAACTACAATACATGCTGGAAACTATGTCAGGTTCTGGGGATTCTGAGATAGATAGTTCTTAAGAGACAGTGCCCTAAAAAGGCTTACAGTCCAGTACAGGAGACACAATCCCATGGACTATCTCATAAGAGTACAAGAAACAGGGTAAGCAAAGGGTTTCCCAAGAGGGGCACCAATCTTAGTTGAGGATTTCAAGAACTTCTATGTAAATGGAGTAAAGACTTTGAGGTGTGCGGGGCAAAAGAGTCTGGAGAGTAAATAGTGGTCAGACCCCAAAGGATACGTTGATGCGGTTCTTTAAAGGGGAAAGAGATCTATAATGCAAAAGGAGAGTGACTTAAGGAAAATATAGAGAAAGAAAAGTAACAGCATCTGTAACTTCTTATTTAAGGAAAGAGGTCTGTACCATTTCCAAAAAATATTCCAACATTTCAGTGATGCCTTGGGAGGCAGAGATTTCTGTCTTTGTAAACATGCTAAAGAAATGAATTGGCGGGTGGCGTGGGGCAGGTAAATCTGACCCTTAGAACAAAGTACTTTCAGGGTCATACAACTCAGGATCCCACAAACGCCACTGGATTTACAGGCTGTCTTTATTAGATCATTTATTTTAAACTGTGTTAAGTCTAAAATCAGAATAACCCAATTTCAGAAGACAGTAAAAACAGTATTCTCATGATTAGGTTTATGGAAAATTGGCTTCACTATGTTTCTATATTGGATCAATTATGTAATTAGGTGTATTGTTTCAATTCAATTACCTTGCTTGCCTGCCAGTCCTCCTGAGAGTTTAGTGACTACAACTGTGGGCCGGCTTAGTGAGAAAAACATGCCCTTGGTGTCTGTCTTCCATTTGAACTCTGGGGTCCACCCCTCACAAGCTATGTGACTTGGGGATAAAATGATCCACCTTCTCAGATTCAACAAATACCACTAAGCGCTATACTAGTTAGCAGAAATAAAATGGTGAATAAGGAAGATGTGTCCCTATTCTAATAGGACTTAGAATCTTATAGTGCAGGAACTCAAGGAAGTGAGCCCTAAACCCAGGCAGGCTGCAAGGGTAACTAACTATTGGTTCTGAGGGCTGGGGGGTAGGGGTGGAGGTTGGGGGGTTGGGCAAAGAGTCAGGGAGAGGGAACAGCATGTGAGGAAGCTGGGAGGGGACAGAAAACAAGACACATTTGAAGATCTGAAAGAAATGGGACTAGCCGAAGCACAGGATGCTACTACTGATGAAAGATGAGGCTGGACAAGTGGACAGCACTGGGCCGCTAAGGGTCTTTGTGCTAACTGCAGCAGGAGGCCATGAAATGAGACAATGTCCAGAAGGCACCCCCAGCAGTGCCAGTACATAGCAGTTGGGCAGTAACCTTAGTTCCCCTTCTCCTCCCCAAACAGTCCGCCCTACGTTAGCTCACAGGCACGAAATGGCTATGCAAAGCTTCCAGCAGATCACGTATTAAGATCACACAAAATGTAATAAGCACCACTCAGGGACTGTATCTTTTTAGAAATAAAAACGGGTCCCTTAAATATTTATATGTTTATTTGGTAATTTTTGGGTTTGTTAAGTAGCTATCACCCAGGAAACTGCTGTGGATTAGCAGAAATCTAGGCAAAATTTAATAGAAATAAAATTATTTTCCCACTGATTCTGCTCCGGCTGAACATGAACTCCTAACTCTTCTTACCATCACAACTCAAGTTCCTTGCCTAAACTCTACTCTTATGTAACAGAACAGGAAACAATTTTTTTTTTAAGATTTTATTTATTTATATGACAGGGAGAGTGCACAAGTAGGCAGAGCAGGCAGAGGGAGAGGGAGAAGCAGACTCCCCACTGAGCAGGGAGTCTGATGTGGCTCCATCCTAGGACCCTGGGATCATGACCGGAGCCGAAGGCAGCTGCTCAACCTACTGAGCCACCCAGGTGCCCCCAGAAAACAATTTTAAAAACATGGTTTGCCCTTCAGTTTATAGTTGGTGTGATTTTAACACAGCTCCATTTTTTTTTAAAGATTTTATTCATTTATTTGACAGGCAGAAATCACAAGTAGGCAGAGAAACAGGCAGAGAGAGAGGAGGAAGCAGGCTCCCCACCGAGCAGAGAGCCCGATGTGGGGCTTGATCCCAGGACCCTGGGATCACGACCTGTGCTGAAGGCAGAGGCTTTAAACCACTGAGCCACCCAGGCGCCCCAACACAGCTCCATTTTATACTGATAATCAGAAGCCTAAAATCCATTCATAACCAATTACAAAACATATAACAATTAGCTTGTCAATTTTAAGGGAAGGAAAGTCCTGAATTTACTGCCTTTAACTGTTGTAGCACTTTTAGTCATTAGCCATGTGTGGAAATGACTTCCCTCTTCTTGGTAGAAAACAGATCTATGACATCTAAAAATGTTTATTTTTTAAAAAATATTTTATTTATTTATCTGACACAGAGAGAGAGAGATCACAAGCAGGCAGAGGCAGGCAGAGAGAGAGGGGAGGAAGCAGGCTCCCCGCGGAGCAGAGAGCCCGATGCGGGGCTTGATCCCAGGACCCCGGGATCACGACCGGAGCCAAAGGCAGAGGCTCAACCCACTGAGCCACCCAGGTGCCCCTAAAAATGTTTATTTTAAAAAGTTTAAACACCTACCCACTCTACCTACTAACAGAATAATCGATCCAATCCACTCCTCAGTATCTACCCAAGTGAAAGGAAAATATAGAAGGACTTGTACATGAATGTTTACAGCAGCTTTATTTGTAACAGGTAAAAACTGGAAAGTACCCAAATGTGCATCAAGAACTGAACGGATAAACAAATCGTGTGACAGACTACTATTCAGCAATAAAGAGGAATGAAGCTATGATATACACGACATGGATGAATCTCGAAACAATTATGCAGAGTGAAATATGACAGACCTCTCCCTGTCCTAAAAAAGTACAACATACAATCATACAAAAGTATGATTCTATTTATATGAAATCCTAGAAAATACAAACCAATGTACAGTGACAGAAAATAGATCATTGGGAGGAAGAGAAGTAGGACTACAAAGGGATTATGAGGAAATTTTGTGGGGGGGGGATGTTGGATAAGGTTCATTTTCTTAATTGTGGTGATGGTTTCACAGTTTTGCTATGTCAAAACAGCAAAAAATACACTTTAAGTATGTTTATTGTACGTGGATTCTAATTCAATAAACTGTAAGAAGAACTGATTTAAAAAGATTTGTAGGGGTGAAAATGGCACCTTGGTGAGAGGATGGTAACATCTCAGTCAATCTACACAACTTGAGGATACTGTGCAAGCAGGACACACTCCTGGAAAGACAGTGTCTGCCACGGCGTTCTGACAGCTGATGCCAAAATCAGGCCCAGACATCAGCTTAGAATAGTAGCTAGGTCAAGATTCACTGAAAGAAAGATCTTATCCTAACAAAATACACCACATAAGCTAGCCCAAGAAATAGGAGCTTCAAAGAACAAGGAAAGGAAACAATCACTAGGACAGTTAGTGAATGGCTTCTGACTGGCATGAATTGCCTGACCATGAATGCCCAAACTGGAACCCTTCTGAGAGAAGGAGTACTCCCTATCAATAATTACTCCAGGGGCGCCTGGGTGGCTCAATTGGTTAGGTGGCTGCCTTCGGCTCAGGTCGTGATCCCGGGGTCCTGGGATCGAGCCCCACATCGGGCTCCCTGCTCAGTGGAGAGCCTGCTTCTCCCTCTCCCTCTGCCTGATGCTCTGCCTACTTGTGCTCTCTATCTCTCTGTCAAATAAATAAATAAATAAATCTTTAAAAAAAAATAATAATTACTCCAGGGTCACTCTATCTACAGGGGATCACCAAACACAGTTTTTCTGGGTATTTCCCCCATGTCTATGAAGAAACAGTTCACAAAATCAATTAACATTACAAATAATACTGTTGTCCTTTGAACAAACACAGGTGTTAGAGGCACTGGCCCCATCATGGTAGAAAGTCCATGTAAAACTTTGACTCACCCAAAACTTAACTACTAAGAGCTTACGGCTGACCAGAAGCCTTCCTGGTAATATCAACAATCAACACATGTTTCATATGTTATATGTATTGTATACTGTATTCTTAAAGTAAGCTAGAGAAAAGAAAATGTTATTAAGAAAATCATAAGGAGGGCTCCGCGCCTAGGTGGCTCAGTTGGTTAAGCGACTGCCTTCGGCTCATGTCATGATCCCGGAATCCCAGAACTGAGTCCCACTTCAGGCTCCCTGCTCAGTGGGGAGCCTGCTTTTCCCTCTGACCCTCCCCCCTCTCATGCTCTCTCTCTCTCTCTCAAAATCTTTAAAAAAAGAAAATCATGAGGAAGAGAAATACCTTTACAGTACTGTACTATTAAAAAAAAATCCCCATAAAAGTGGACCCACGAAGTTCAAATTGTGTTGTTCATGGGTCAACTATATTGAGGTAAGAAAAGAGATTTAAAAAAAAAAAAAAACAACTTATTGCCTATTTGAAAAGTTTGATCAAACTTGCAGCAACTGCTAGAGCTCCAGATTTACCACAAAATATTTACTTGACACTATGGTAGAAGGAGAGGCAATATGCCAAGTGGTTTAGAGAATGGGCTTTTTAGGTCAGACTGCTCTGAATTCTGATCTTAGCTCTGCCACTGAGAGCTCTTGGGCAAATCAGTTCTTAAGGGTCTAATTTTGCTGTTTGCTGTTGTTGTTCTTTTTCTATTCTATTTTTGGACTGTTTGCTCACAAAATTCAGTGGATCTTTATCTCTGAGAATCCTAAGTTCTTGGGTTGAGGTTGTATCCTTGCAGAAACTATTTGTGTCCCAAGGTTATTATCATCAGCCCAAAGACCATTTTTTAATGTTAGTTAGTTCTTACCAGGCAGTACAGTGAAACTCAAACCTTGAACCCACTTGACCTCAAATTCTTAGGGAAGGTCTGAGTCCCCATTATTCCAAGGTCAGGCACAAGGCAAGCTTTCTTGACAACATCTTTTGCTGGCATGTTAAGTTTTTCTAGTTCGCTCTTCTGATGAAGATGTTAAGCCCCTCCAGGGATATCAATTCCAACCTCCAACCTTGTTGTTGTTATTATTTTTTAAGTAAGCTCTACAACCAACGTGGGGCTCGAACTCACAACCCCAAATCAAGAGTCACATGCTCTACAGACTGGGCCAGTCAGGCACCCCCAACCTCTAACCTCACAGGTTCAAGGTTTTATCTTTTCTATCCTTATAGTAATTAAATTTAGACCCCTGTTTCCTGCCCCCCTGCTCCCCAGGACAGGGAAAATGAGCACCATCTCAGCACTCTGATGTTTAGTGACTGTTCTCTCTCTCTCGTTCCTATATGTATTTAAAAGGAAACTGGTTATAGTCTATCTAGCATTTCTAAAGGGAAGTTTTCTTTTCCCTGTTCTAGATGAGAATTTTCAGATTATTTAATTGACTTAAACAGCTAGAAAAAGAAGTCTGGGCAAGTTACTGGGCTTCTCTAAACCTGTTTTCTCATTTGTAAAATGGGACAGAGGACTGTCGAGAAAAAGAAAATGAAAAATATATACTAAGCACTTAGCCCTTAGACTAGTACACAGAGGGGACTCAAAAAATGGTAACTATGAAATTAGTTTTACTGGAAGCCTTAAATTTTATAATAGGCCATTGAAATAAACAAATTCAGTCTGACAGAGAGGGATTTTATTGTGCTTTGGCTTAAAGAATACTGAATATTTGCTGCTCTCCCAAGTAACTGCAGACCACTGCTCATAACCTATACCAAAAATTAAAGTATGCTATTAACATGATCCAAGTCTACTAATTAGAACACATTTTATAGGGGTCTGATTTGCCAATTCTGTTTATTTTGCAGTTTTGAATAAAACTGGAATGTTTGGGGAAAACTCCCCAAGCTGTTAATACACACAAGTGTTCTCTTTTAAGTTTAAATTAACTAACTAGAATATGTTTGGGTCTATAAGCTTTCAGAAGGCAGCAGCTATTCAATTTGCTTAAAATAATACCCATTCCGGTACCAAGAACCCATGAGTATCAATTAAGTAAAAAATAATCACCGAAACATGACACTCTGGTAGAGTAAAAAAACAGAATCAAGAAGACCTGAGTCTGGTATGTATTTGTGCTGTCTGACCTGAGGCGAATCCCTTAGTGACTATGAACCTGTTTGTCTCTTCGTCTCTAAAGGACTCTGCCTTTCTATGTCACAGAGTGCCTATGAGGAGCAAATGAGGCAGGGTAGCCATTGTGGAAGCCACATGGAAGGCCCTTACATACCGTAACGTACCGCAATTCTTACAAGGCATTATTAAAGTATGTTAGAAGTATATAACAATATCCTAAATCTGTTCATGGGCATTGCTATCTTATATAAAAATGCAGAGAGGTAAATTTCTCCTTGTCTGGTCCCATGAATTACTACTGTAGTCACTTTCAAGCAGGGCCCTATGTGGGACAGATGTCTAAATTCATTCTACCCAAGGCAGCTGAAATAGCTCACTGTGTTTTGGGGTCATTCTGTGGTCTATTTGGTCATCGAAGTACTCTCAGAATGCAGCACAGGGTAAGTCCACAAGGGTGGAGAAAAAAATCAGAGGGGAAAACAATGTATGCTGCATTTTCTGCATTGTGTTTACCCGTATGAATGAGAAACAGCATTACACAAAGAACCCCTACAAAGAAAGAGCTGAGGTAATTGCCTCACGACATCAGTAAATGATTTCAGCACATAAAGGGAACTGGATGGCAGTAATTCAAGCAGGCTAAAAAAGACTCTGAAAAAGGCCACAGGCACTGAAAGAACCATAGTTTGCTACCAACGTGGAAAACTTAAATTTTCCAGTCCATAAGACAGAAATCAGTGTACATACCAATAAGCAAATCTTAGGTTGACTGACATTGTATTATTTGTGAATGATAGATGAACAAAAGCCAATTATTTCCCAACTATTTGTTGTATTTTCCATTCCACATAATACTATGACTACGGCCAAAATCTATGGCATATTCTATTTCCTAAATCCTTTTATTAAATCCTTCCCAAAAGAGAACTAAAATTTCACCGGTTCAGCAATTCCAACAGTTATGTGGTGGATGCCTCCTGAAGAAGCCGGGCGGCTAGTGCACTCCCACAGGTATCCCAGGCGCCAGGCTCACACGGGGACAGCGCGAGGCGCAGCGCGACCACTCAGACAGCACCCCAAGGGTGACCCGACTAAATCCCTATGAAATCTGAGGCCAGTTTTGCTCTGCAAGGGTAGTACAACTATTCTAGAAAGAGTGCCATGGCAAGGTCATTTTCATAGTTGCCCAGAACTCTTTTTTTTTTAACCACCTATAATCAGCAATAATTAATGTCCATCCTCTTCCTCCTCCCCAACCCTGAGGGCGGCTCAGCATTCTTCTGACCTTCAGTGTTTCAGGGGCTATCAGAGTAAATATGCGAGATGAATGAACCCTACCTGCCGTCTTTGGGTTAGAGGGAGACAGTGATGTCAGATTAAACTGCAATAGAACAGGAGACCACCCAGTCTCTCAGCAATGGCTCTCAGAAGCTCTGGAGAGATCCTGACACGGGGACAGCAAATTCCATTCCCTAAAATGAACAGAGCTGATGGGTGCCCTATGATACAGTTCTTCCATACTGCCTCACGCTAAACACAGGCATGTGCGTAACTGCAGAATGACAGCATCAAGACCTAGTGCCATGTGGGGGCCATGTGGGGGCCATGTGGGGACCATGTGAGAGATCCCTCTGGGGGGTGCGCTCAACGTTTCTTCATGCTGGGAGAATTCCTCTTCTTTTTGACAACATTCAGGTCCCTGACAGTATGTTAAAGTTTCTCGTAAGCTATTCAGAGATCCCTGGATCTGGATGGAGCTAAATGGATAGGAAACCTTTTTCTTACTCTGCTCTGCTGAATAGAGGTCTTAGGAGAAAGGACCGTATCTCAATAATCATGAAATTATTAAGACGCATAAGGTGATCCAGAACATAATGCCACATCTTTAAGGCTGCAGACAGAGTACAATGTTACTGTTTAGAGATCCAGAGGACTGTAGTGAATGCCAAAGGACTGTGGTCTCATTCAGCAATGAATAGCCATGACTTGTTTCTGGAGTTGGTAAATTCCCCGAAGGCAGTGACTTTTGTAAAAGGATAAAAAAAGGTTTCCATTCCTTCCGAGCATTCTCAAGATCCTTTGCTGCACTCTCACATTTAACTCGAGGCCATGAGAGCAGACTATTTACTCTGAAACTGCAGTTCTTTAATACAGCCATGGAGAGGATTGTTTCTAAGAACTACGCGTCACGTTGCTCCCTACCCTTTGCCATTTATTACAACTGACCCCTCAGCTGCACTGCAGCAGAATCTGCCAACAAGGAATAGCTCCTACGCTGAGAGCCCCCTTTGTCCACCAGGACCTAACTGGTGCTATACTGATGTGGAAGGGAAACTGTCCAAGATTTTGAATGAATGGGCTGGAAGTACGCACCATTACAGACACAAAATGTCTTATTGTGAAGTTCTGCTAGAGGTATCCTGTGTTACGTTTTGAGAAACACTTGAAGCCACAAAGCTATTTCTCTTTCAAACATATTGACACCACAGATGTAAAGAAAAAAAAAAAGCACACACAGTTAATGAGCCCACAGCACACCCAAATGCTCTGAGAAGTTAGCCAAAACCTAGGAGAAAACTATTAATATGAACCCAGACCAGGGAACAGGATCCATGGAAATAGCTCAACTTGACAGCTATGAATCAAAGTCAATCATGAGAATGTGACCTTCTCCCCAAAGATATGGTAAGTCCTTTAGACCAAAACTACAGGGAAAAAATTTTTTCCCTAAAGATTTCATTACCAGTACCATGATAGTAGACAGAAACGATACCGAGGCTCTGAAATAGAGTTATTATGTTTAGTCTCAGAGGCCTACGTGGAGATCTTGTCTGAGATTTCATTTAAAAATTTAAAGGTTTTTAGGAACTTTGGTAAAGATTCTAAATAGACAAGATAACTTAAAGTTGTTCCATTTGCTTCTCAAATAGCAAGTTAAAAATCCTAAATTTACTTTAGGGGTAGAGATTCTAAACCTGGGGAATGAGAATGGGATGGAGCCACTTAATTTTTGCTGACCTCGTGAACCCATTATAAAAAGTGGATTCTTAAAAATATATAAATGTATATAAAATAGATTAACACATACACAAACACACTTATGTATGTTTTTCAGATCTATTAAAACTGCATGACTGCTCACATCTTTAATGACACATAAAACTTTGTCCCAAGTGCACTTACTCTATAGAAACAAAACATCTGATACAGGAGTACAAATATGTTAAAGAAATGTATGACTATGGGTCATATTTTAGATGTCAACAAAAATAGCTATTAAACAACAGAAGGAAATTTTTTTAGACCCTAAGCTTTGGCCTGTGTTTATTTATGGCTACATGAGTTTGGGGGTTTCATCAAGGAAATGCTGGAAATTCAGAAGGACATTAAAAAAAAAATAGCTTTATTCTTAAGGCCTCTTTTTGTTTTGTTTTGTTTTTTTTTAAATTTTAATAAACATATAATGTATTTTTATCCCCAGGGGTACAGGTCTGTGAATCACCAGGTAAGGCCTCTTTTTGTATGTCATTTACAACATGACAACTGAAAGCTGCCACCTTCAATGTGTACTCTTATACACCTTGGATGATGAGCAAAGTTCCAGCTCCTACCTCAGAAAAGAAAAAGCCAAGCTTATTTCAGGAACATCAAAGGAGTAACTGTCAGAGAGAAAGGTTCTGATAAACCTACCAGGAGGTGTGCAGGCATCTGCAGGAGACTGGACGAATGTGGACCGCCTTTTGGTTGGCATGGGCAGAGCCATTTTCTGTTCTTTATGCTTTGCCAGTGCGGCTTGAACTGCTTCTGTATGGATATCTGAAAGATTAAACATTTGCATTTATTAGCTCCTGGTTCTTAAGGTGTTTACTTCTGTGAGCTGAACTATCACCACCACAATTGTTGCAAGTGGATGTTCAGGTGATTTTTACCTATAATTTGTGTTGTAACAATTAAAATAAAAATGAAAAAGAGGAGACAAAAGAAGCCAAGCGTAACTTTTAAAATAATTTTTTTTAAAGATTTTATTTATTTATTTATTTGACACAGAGAGAGAGCGCACAAGCAGGCAGAGAGAGACATGGAAGCAGGCTACCGGCTGAGCAGAGAGCCGGATGCGGGGCTTGATCCCAGGACCCTGAGACCACGACGCGAGCTGAAGGCAGAGGCTCAAACCACTGAGCCACCCAGGCGCCCCAGCCAAGTGTAACTTTATAGAGAAGGAAAAAGAAGCCCAGAATGATTAGGTGACTGCTTCAGACACCGAAAAAGGGGTTAATGGAGATGGGGGGCAGGGGTGGGGCGAGGGTAAAGGAATCTAACACGCACCCATGCCAGGCAGGGAATCCTACCCCTGAATGGAATGAGTGTTATGCAGGTACCTAGAGGACACTCATTATTTTTCAGGAAAAGAAGCTTATGATCTGCTCAACTATCTGAAAGGGGTTGAGACCCCTCAGTTCTATACCACAGAAAACAGAAGAGCTGATTCTGATCTAGAAAAGAATGTAAGGGCTGATGGTACTTGTTTGCCACTTTGGCCGCAAGAAAATTCAGTTCTCCCTTTGAAGTCTAGTAGGAGTCTCAAAATTAACATATCCAGACAGAACTCTTGATTCTCCACTCTCACCACAAAATACACTCTACATTTCTGCAAAATCCTATTAAGGTAGGTAACAACTGAAGTAGCTTCCCAGTTCACAAGAAATCGTCTCGGGAATGGGTCCAGTCAGCGGACATGCAAGCTATCCTTAGAAGCTGTCTGAGCCATGTAAAGGTGCCCCTTATAAAAGCTGGACCAATCAGGTCCTTTTAGTGGAGAAGGGGGGAATTTAACTGAATCAAGAAAACACAGGTCCTAGAACTGAGTCACTTTAATGATAATGACCTACACAGAAGAAAGGTTCTTGAACTTCAAGGTTGAGACCCCCAAAGCTCTCTCTCCTTTTCTAGGGATTTCTCAACTGTTCCTCTGCTTCTGTGATTTACCCCAGCTATTTAAGGTAGCCTGAGCTAGACTGTTTCATGCAACAACAAAAAAACCTTCACTAAGATAAACAGAAACATCTTTCTGTGTAAATATAGTCCTACAACATAATTTTAAAGGGCTGCATAGAATTTCACTATATGTCTGTGCCATAATTTATTTAAGCAACTTTGTTTCCAAAGTTTTGCTACTATTCATAGCAACTATTCACAGCAAGACTAATTCAGTATTTTCACCTTAGTGCATATGTCTAATCCTGTATCTGTAGGATTAATTCCAAAAATTGCTGAGATGTATTTCCTAAGAACAAGGATTTTACTCTTATATAACCACAGTATATTTATCAAAATCCAAAAATTAAAAATTGATACAAACTATTATATAACCCACAACCCATATTCCAACTTAGCCTACTATCTCAATAATGCCCTTTATAGTTTTTTCTCCTTTGTTCCTGATCTGAGACCTGACACAGAATCACACATTACACTTACTTGTCACATCTCTCTACTATCCTATAATCTGGAACAATTCTCAACCTTTATCTTTTATTACCCTGACATTATGGTACAGACTAATTATATTGTAGAATGTTCCTTAATTTTGGCTTACTCATATTCCTCATAATTAGATCCAGGTTATGCATTTTGGCAAGAATACCACAGAAGTAATGTTTTCTTGAAACACAGTACTAGGAAGCATCAGCCCCATTACTTGTGATAGTAACTTTGATTACTTGGTTAAGATAGTGTCTGCTAAAGTAATCCACTGCAAAGTTACTATTCTTCCCTTTATTTAATTAATAGATACTTTATGGGTGAATGCTTTTGAGATGATGTAACTGTTACATATTTCATTAAACTTTCATCTATTAGTTTCAGAATCCATTGATCGTTCTTGGCTGAATCAATTATTATTATAATGGCTACAAAATGTTGATGTTATATATTTAAAAAAATTTTTTTTATTTATTATTTATTTGAGAGAGAGAGACAGAGGTAGTGAGAGAGAGCATGAACAGCGAGGAGAGGGAGAAGTAGGCTCCCCACCAAACAGGGAGCCTGATGTTGGGCTTGATCCCAGGATCCTGGGATCCTGACCTAAACTGAAGGCAGATGCTTAACCGACTGAGCCACCCGGGCATTCCCAAAATGTTGATTTTATAACTCCATCATTCCTTCTGTATTTATGAGTTGGTTTTTCTATTATGAGAAAAAGCATCCCAGGGTGCCTGGGTGGCTCAGCGGGTTAAGCCTCTGCCTTCGGCTCAGGTCATGATCTCAAGGTCCTGGGATTGAGCCCTGCCTGGGGCTCTCTGCTCAGCGGGGAGCCTGCTTTCCCCTCTCTCTCTGCCTACTTGTGATCTCTCTGTCAAATAAATAAATTAAATTAAATTTTTAAAAAAAGCATCCCTTTCTCCTCCAATTATTTATTTGTATCAATATAGACCTATTGATTTTTATTTTATTCCATGGCTATTGTTACTATCTTTACTTATTTTGATGGTCCTATTACCCCAAATTTGACCAATTAGGCCAAATCAAACTGGTTCTTATATCCTTTTGTTATTCCCATCATTTTGAGCAGTAATTATTTTCTGGTCTAAGATGTTCCAGGTATGCTCCCTGTTCCACCACTAGAATTAGACATTTCTCTAAGGAGCCCTGGTTCCTCTTAGCAGAAAATGGTATTTAGAAACCAAGATCTTAAAAGCAGGAGTGCTGAGTGCTATTGGGGTATCTTTCTTCTAAGTCCTTTCATTGGATAAAAGCATATAAATATGAAAATAAATGTTTACATGCAAATATCTATACCTATATTAAAAACCATAAATTCTCATTAATAACTCTACATCCATTTTTCAACACCATAAAATTCATTCTAACCTTCCCCTTTTCCATTTGTAACTCCCTTCTCTAACAGTAAGAAACCTGGTTCACAAAATCCTCAATATATTTTATTCATTCACTCAATCCTACAACACACATCCTGAAACATATATGAAATCTCAAAGAAACCCAAATATCCAAAACAATCTTAAGAAAGAGGAATAAAGCTAGAAGCTTCACACTTCCAGATTTCAAAACATATCAGAAACTTAAAGATAGAATAATACTGGCATAAAGACAGACATATAAGCCAATGTAATAAAGCCGAGAGCCCGGAAACTAACCCTTGTATATAGTCAAATGGTCCTTTACAAGGGTGCCAAGACTGCACAATAGGTAATGACAGTCTCTTTACAAATGTTGCCAGGGAAATGCAAATATCCACATATAAAAGAATGAAGTTGGATACTTAGGGCATATATAAAAATTAACTCCAAATAAATTAAAAACCTACACCTAATACCTGAAACTACACAACTCTTAGAGGAAAACATAAGAGGAAAAGCTTCATAACCTTGGAATGGGTAATAATTTCTTGGATATGACACTATAAGCACAAGCAAGAAAGGCAAAAATAGGTGGGACTACATCAAATGAAAAAGCTTCTGCACAACAAAAGAATCAACAAGGTGAAAAGGCAACCTACAGAACAGGAGAAAGTATTTACAAACCATATACCAAATAAGGCATTAATGTCCAGAATATATAAAGAATTCCTACAACTCAGTAACAAGTAGCCCAATTTTAAATGGTCAAGGGACTCAAGCAGACATTTCTCCAAAGATACACAAATGGACAACAATCATACAACAAGATTTGCAACATCACTATTCATCAGGGAAATGCAAATCAAAAGCACAATGGCATATCACTTCACACCAATTAAGAAAGACACAGGAAAGGAAAGGAAAAGAGGAAGGGGAAAGGGAAGGGGAGGGAGAGGAAAAAAAGAAAAGACCAACTGTTGGTGAGGATCTGGAGAAATTAGAACCCTTGTGCACTATTGGTGGGACTGTGAAACAGTGCAGCTGCTATGGAAACAGTATGGAAGGTTCCTCAAAAAATGAAAAATAGAACTATCATATGATCTAGCAATCCCACTTCTGGGTATATATCCAAAAGAGCTGAAAGCAGGATCTCAAAGAGATATTTGCATACAAATGCTCAATGCAGCATTATTTACTATACCCAAGACATGGAAGCAACCTAAATGTCCATGAATGGATGAATGTATAAAGAAAATGGTGTATGCATATACAATGGAACATTATTCAGCCTTAAAAAAGAAGGAAATCCTATAATATGCTACATAACATGGATGAATCTTGAGGACATTATGCTAAGCGGAATAAAACAATCACCAAACAACAAAATACCGTTTGGTTCTTCTTGCAAAAGATACCTAAAGCACTCAAATTTTTAGATGTAGAAAGTACAATGGTGGTTGGCAGAGACTGAGGGAGAAGGAAACAGGGAGCTGTCATTAAGTATAAAGTTACCTACAGTCATGTAAGATCAAAGAGGCCTAGACAGTTATTATGTGACAATATGCACATAGTTAATACTGAAATGTACACTTAAAAAATTTTAAGAGGGTAAATTTACGTGTTTTTTACCACAGTAAAAATATTTTGTAGGTAGTCTTTAATCACATCGGGATTTTAAGTAGCCTTCCTCCCATAAGGCTTTCTATAAGCCCACATTATAGAAAAACTGACTGTTTTCTCTCAGTACTTACACCTTTTTTTTTTTTTATGTAGATCTCTGATCCACTTGAAGTTTTTGCTGGCATATGGTGTGAGGTACAGATTTACTTCGTATTTTTCCAGCTGTCCTAGCACCAATTTATTAAAAAGTATATTTCTGACCCAATGATTTACAATGCTATCTTTATTATACACTAAATCCCAGAGGTACTCTGGTCTATTTCTGCACCTGTTATTCTATTTCAATGGTCTGTCTGCCATACCACACTGTTTTAATTATAGTCTTTAGCGTATGCTTTAATATCTAGTTAGTATAATCACTCTTCATAGGTTCTCTTTCTCAGTGTTTCCTAGCTATAAGTGTTTATTTTCCCAAATGAATTTCAAAAACATGTTTTTTAACTCCATAGATAAATTTGTTAGTGTTACTGGGACTGGATTAAATTTATAAACTAATTTAGAGAGTCCTGCCATCTTTGTATGCTGAATTACCCTATCAAAGAACAAGGGATGCCTTTTCCATTTACCATGTCTACTTTGTGTCTTACAGGGTGTTTTAAAGTTTCCTTCATAAAGGCTTTACACATTTCTTATGTTTTTCCTAATTAGGTCTTATCTTTTCTATTGTTTCTGTAAATGAAGTATACTCTACCATTATATATTTTGACTAATTATTGGTTGCATATATGAAGGCTACTGATTGCTGTACTAATTCTTTATCTTGCTATCTGACTGAATTATTTCATTAGATTAATTTTGCCACTGACTCTCTTGGTTTTCTAAATAGATATCACATCAAGTGCAAATACAGTTTTCCTTTTTCTTTTCTAATTCTTATACCTCTAGTTGATTTCTCTTGTCTACTTGCATTAATACGTCTAGTACAATTTAAATGTTAGCATCATTAGGATTAAAAAAATTTCTTTTTTTTTTAAAGATTTTATTTATTTATTTGACAGAGAGATAGAGAGAGAGCACAAGTAAGCAGAGCAGCAGGCAGAAGCAGGCTCCCTGCCAGGGACTCGATTCCAGAATCCTGGGATTACAATTTGAGCCAAAGGCAGATGCTTAACCATCTGAGCCACACAGGTGCCCCAGGATTTAAAAAAAAAATTCTTGCAAATAAATTTATTTTTTATTATTTTTTTAAGATTTTATTTATTTATTTGACAGAGAGAGAGAGAAAGAGAGAGAGAACAAGTAAGCAGAGCAGCAGGCAGAGGGAGAGAGAGAAGTAGGCTCTCTGCTAAGCAGGGAGCCCAATGCGGGGCTCGATCCCAGGACCCTGGAACCACAACCTGAGATGAAGGCAGCCACTTAACCAACTGAGCCACCCAGGCACCACGCAAATAAAGAGAGAGATAAATAATAAATAAATAAATAAATAGAGAGAGAGAGAGAGAGAGAGAGAGATCACAAGTAGGCAGAGAGGCAGGCAGAAAGAGAGGGGGAAGCAGGCTCCCCACCAAACAGAGAGCCGATGCAGAGCTCGATCCCAGGACCCTGAGATCATGACCTGAACTGAAGGCAGAGGCTTAACCTACTGAGCCACCCAGGCGCCCCACAAATAAATTTTTTAAAAGATGAACAGCTCAACCTTAATAAAATAGGCTTAGGCACTGGAGAGGTAGCTTATAGAAGAAACATAAAGGGTCAATAAACCTATTTAAAAAGTCCAATCTTGCAGGGATGTCCGTTATCACCACTGCTGTTCAATATAGTACTAGAAGTCCTAGCCTCAGCAATCAGACAACAAAAAGAAATTAAAGGCATCCAAATCGGCAAAGAAGAAGTCAAACTATCACTCTTTGCAGATGATATGATACTATATGTGGAAAACCCAAAAGGCTCCACTCCAAAACTGCTAGAACTTATACAGGAATTCAGTAAAGTGTCAGGATATAAAGTCAATGCACAGAAATCAGTCGCATTTCTTTACACTAACAACAAGACAGAAGAAAGAAATTGAGGAGTCAGTCCCATTTACAATTGTACCCAAAACTATAAGATACCTAGGAATAAATCTAACCAAAGAGGCAAAGAATCTATACTCAGAAAACTATAAAGTACTCATGAAAGAATTTGAGGAAGACACAAAGAAATGGAAAAATATTCCATGCTCATGGATTGGAAGAACAAATATTGTGAAAATGTCTATTCTACCTAAAGCAATCTACACATTTAATGCAATCCCTATCCAAATCCCATCCATTTTTTTTAAAGAAATAGAACAAATAATCCTAAAATTTATATGGAACCAGAAAAGACCTCGAATAGCCAAAGGAATATTGAAAAAGAAAGCCAAAGTCGGTGGCATCACAATTCCAGACTTCAAGCTCTATTACAAAGCTGTCATCATCAAGACAGTATGGTACTGGCACAAAAACAGACATATAGACCAATGGAACAGAATAGAGAGCCCAGAAATAGACCCTCAACTCTATGGTCAACTAATCTTCGACAAAGCAGGAAAGAATATCCAATGGAAAAAAGACAGCCTCTTCAACAAATGGTGCTGGGAAAATTGGACAGCCACATGCAGAAAAATGAAATTGGACTATTTCCTTACACCACACACGAAAATAGACTCAAAATGGATGAAGGACCTCAATGTGCGAAAGGAATCTATCAAAATCCTTGAGGACAATGCAGGCAGCAACAACCTCTTTGACCTCAACCGCAGCAACTTCTTCCTAGGAACATCGCCAAAGGCAACAGAAGCAAGGGCAAAAATGAACTATTGGGATTTCATCAAGATCAAAAGCTTTTGCACAGCAAAGGAAACAGTTAACAAAACCAAAAGACAACTGACAGAATGGGAGAAGATATTTGCAAACGACATATCAGATAAAGGGCTAGTATCCAAAATCTATAAAGAGCTTATCAAACTCAATACCCAAAGAACAAATAATCCAGTCAAGAAATGGGCAGAGGACATGAACAGACATTTCTGCAAAGAAGACATCCAGATGGCCAACAGACACATGAAAAAATGCTCCACATCCCTCGGCATCAGGGAAATACAAATCAAAACCACAATGAGATACCACCTCACACCAGTCAGAATGGCTAAAATTAACAAGTCAAGAAATGACAGATGCTGGCGAGGATGCGGAGAGAAGGGAACCCTCCTAAACTGCTGGTGGGAATGCAAGCTGGTGCAACCACTCTGGAAAACAGTGTGGAGGTTCCTCAAAAAACTGAAAATAGAGCTACCCTACGACCCAGCAATTGCACTCCTGGGTATATATCCTAAAGATACAAACGTGGTGCTCCAGAAGGGGCACGTGCACCGGAATGTTTATAGCGGCAATGTCCACAATAGCCAAACTGTGGAAAGAGCCTAGATGTCCATCAACAGATGAATGGATAAAGAAGATGTGGTATATATACACAATGGAATACTATGCAGCCATCAAAAGACATGAAATCTTGCCATTTGCGACGACGTGGATGGAACTAGAGGGTATCATGCTTAGCGAAATAAGTCAATCGGAGAAAGACAACTATCATATGATCTCTTTGATATGAGGAAGTGGAGATGCAAGGCGGGGGGGGGTTGGGGGGAGGTAGGAAAAGAAAAAATGAAAAGATGGGATTGGGAGGGAGACAAACCATAAAAGACTCAATCTCAAGAAACAGACTGAGGGTTGCGGGGGGGAGGGGGGACGGGAGAGGGTGGTGGGGAAATGTACATTGGGGAGGGTATGGGCTATGATGAGTGCTGTGAAATGTGTAAACCTGACAATTCACAGACCTGTACCCCTGGGGATAAAAATACATTATATGTTTATTAAAAAAAAAAAAAGTCCAATCTCATTAGTAACACTTCTACTAACAAGGTATGAATGTGAGTGTCCATTTCCCTACATCTATGGACAACACTGAAGCATTTTTTCCATCTTTCCCCCAGAGATAAGTGAAAAATGTTACTTTACAGTTTTAAAGTAGCTGCTCCTATTTTTGGCTTGTTTTTATGAAGTGGCTAAGACATGATGTGTAAGTGCCATGGATGGGCTTAAGCACATCTATGGAGCAGAACAGACACTAAGTGCCCTCACCTGTTAGGATGGATGGATGGATAGATAGATGGACAGATAGACAAGCAGGTAGATAACAGGCAGACTGAAAGGCAGACAGACGCATGCGTAGGCGGAGTCAGCAAATAGAGAAGTACAGTTAAGAGTTACCTGCAAGCCAACAAGCAGTCACGCCATTTTTACTAATTTCTAAAGTAAGAACCACTTTAACATTTTTAATTATGGCAGAGGCAGCAACTATTAAGTTCTGGAACATTAGG
This sequence comes from Martes martes, assembly GCF_963455335.1. Lineage (NCBI taxonomy): Eukaryota > Metazoa > Chordata > Mammalia > Carnivora > Mustelidae > Martes > Martes martes. The sequence continues at coordinate 85,978,126 of NC_137895.1, read as the reverse complement.
ATACATTAATTTTGGCACCATGCTGTGTGGTAGCGGGGATGGAGAGTGAAATATTAATTTAATTTGAATTTAAATGCCCCTATGTAGACAGTCTTCATCCTGGAATATCCATATAGCAAACAGCCACTCATCCTTCAAAACCTCATGAAGCCTGCCCTCAACAGTGCCCAGTTCCCAGGCTCCTTCCCTGTTACCCCCTCATCTCTGCTGTTTCTACCTTGTATAAAGGATCCCTACGTTTAAGAAAAGATTCTTGTATTTCTGTCTCTGTTTCTCTAGCATCTAAATTGTGCTCAACTCCTAGGAGGTCTATAATAAATTCTTGCTGAACTGAAATAAACTTAATTTACTTTCCTTGGCACGAGGAAGCCTGCTAATATAAAATGATCCTGGTGTATCCGTGGCAGCTACCTTAGCAAATGCCACCATGTCAGACATCAGATTTGGACAAAGAAAGTTCTCAATTAGGGTGACAGAGGGAGTTGTTGTTCCATTTAGCTCCCGGTATTAAGTCAGAAGAATCCATACTTAGAGTAAAAATCATTAACAACAGTAATTGATTTAAGGCTTTATATCATTTATCCAGGGCTATCATTTTTAAAACTATCTTTTACAAACTTCCAGTTATGAAATAATTAAGTCATGGGGATGTAATGTACAGCATGGTGGCTACAGTTAGTGATACTGTATTATACATTTGAAAGTTGCTAAGAGAAAAAGTCTTTTTTTAAAAGAAACTATTTTATTTATTTATTTATTTATTTATTTATTTAGGGAGAGAGCGCAAGGAGAGGGGCAGAAGGAGAGAGAATCTCATGCAGACTCCACACTGAGCACAAAGCCCAACGCAGGGCTCAGTCCCACAGTCCTGAGATGAAGACCTAAGTCAAAATCAAGAATCAGACGCTTAAACAACTGAGCCACCCAGGCGCCCCTAAGAGAACAAATCTTGAGTTTTCACTCCAAGAAAAAAAATTTTTTTTGCAACTATGTGTGGTGTGGATGTTAACTAGACTTACTATGCTGATCATTTTACAATACTGAATCATTGTATACCTGACCTGTCAATTATATCTCAATAAAAGAAAGGAAAAAAACTATCTATTTTTTTGTTTAAAAATACCATAAATACATTTTATGTTATACGTATTTTGTATTTTGCCACAATAAGAAAAACTAGAAAATAATTAATATACATATTGGAAAAAGATGCAAGCAGGTGCGCCTGAGGGGCTCAGTCAGTTAAGCATCTGCCTTCGGCTCAGGTCATGATCCCAGAGGCCAGGGATCAAGTCCTGCATTGGGCTCCCTGCTCAACAGAGAGCCTGCTTCTCCCTCTCCCTCTGCTGTTCCCCCTACTTCACTTCCCCCTCTGTCTCTGTCAAATAAATAAATAAAATCTTAAAAAAAAAAAAAGTAAGCATATATAATGCTGAAGTGAAAATTTTCCCCAGATCCAGCACTTCTCAGAACTAATCCTGCCTCTCTCTCTCTCACAAATGAGTAAGTAAATCTTAAAATACATATATATAAAATACATATATATAATACATATATATACACACACATATACAGTACATCTCTCTGTGTTATGCAAAAAAAAATCTACCCCTGCTTTTCTATGAGCCTTCACAGAATCTGAAAATCAACTTTCACACAATTCTGTTGTGTGGATCTGTGATAACTTATTTAACCACTGTATTATTATGAATGATATTACAACAATGATATTTGCATATATATCTTTGTGCACATACATAGGTATTTGTATAAAATAAATTCCTAGAAGCGGAATTTCTGGGTAAAAAAATGTATGAATATTTAAAGTTTTAAAATATTGCCAAAATGTTGTGCTGTCACCTTTAAGACCACAGTACCAACGTACTTAACGTACTTATGGCTCTGAAATGTTATACTGCATTTATATTTGTTTTACTACTTTAGTGTCGCAGAGGTTTACTTAGTTGAATCAAGATTACCATATTTTATTGAACCTATGATGCCATGCTATATAAAACATATCTTGAGTTCAGACATGTTAAGATGTGAAAAGTGTCCTTGTTATATTAGATGAAATTATGGTTCTTAGCTGTCGTGAAAAACAAATGATTAACTGCTTATACTGAGAAATAGTACTTCCTCAACAACAGCAAATCAAATGCTCCCAGTTATTAATTAAAAATACTACATTTCCGGGGCGCCTGGGTGGCTCAGTGGGTTGAAGCCTCTGCCTTTGGCTCAGGTCATGATCCCAGGGTCCTGGGATCGAGCCCCACATCAGCCTCTCTGCTCGGCAGCGAGCCTGCTTCCTCCTCTCTTTCTGCCTGCTTGTGACCTCTGTCAAATAAATAAAATCTTTAAAAAACAAAAAACTACATTTCCAGAAGTATTTTTGCATGAGATACACGTAATAGCAAACTTGCTAAAACAAGGGAATTATTCATAATAATCAAACTTTACAAGGGCCATAACTAACACTTACAGAGCACATTTTTCTCTACCGTAAGGATTCTAGCATGAGACCACAGAACAAATCAAACCATCCATCTATGTTCTAACATGATAAGCCCTGGTGCATACATCAATGTCAAAAGGAGATGTTCACAGTTACTATATTAGCAAAGCTTCTTATTGATTAAAAAAAAACAAAAACAAAAACAAAACCAGGCAGCTCTCCTAATTGGATTTGATTCATTCACCAGCATACAATTCATCCCGATCTTTGATTAAAGAAAGTTACTTCCGAATTTCAGTCCCCAGACAATGGCTGACTTCGGGTATCTCTGCCAAAAGCACGTGAGAGCTGGTTATCATTTTCCATCACTACTGTTTGAGCTGAAAAGGTGATACAAATACTTCAAAAGTCCTTTTTTGTTTTTGTTGTTTTGTTTGAGGTAGCTAATTGCTCAAAAAATTAACTTTAAAGGAGCTGTCAGAACGACTTACCATAAGATCACTTTCCATCTAAGGCACCAATAGTTTGTTTTCTACACTTGTGACCTTAACATATGTGTAGAAAGGTGTACCGTGCCTTGATGTGCAGAAAGAAAATGTACTAGTAAGTGTATTTGAAATGTCAGAACCTCTTGGCTAAGTACAAAGAACAGCATCAGGTCAGATCTAACTCTGAATAAATATAAGCTCTTCACACCATGTCTGAAACAAGAAATACTAAGTCTACTTAGATTTGATTATGATTAGTTGAAATGTCATAGGTATTAATAAGCCTCCACCAAATAATAAAGGAATTTTCAGCTACACTCACTAACACTAACATCATTAAATCCTTCCTGTGTACCCACCAGTTTATTCTGAATGTTTGTGACTTTTACAAAACGCACCCTATGTTCTCACACCACTGTCACAAGTGACAGGTAAATGTAACCCTTCCTAAGGACGGAGTGGCAAAGAGAAGTTCAACTTCCAACAATTTCTACCATTTATTTGCTCTACGGCTGCTCTGACTGTTGATTTCTTCTTTTTCACAGAAGCCACAATTTCTTGAGTTTACCTTTGCAATTTGGCTAAGTAATTCCTAATATACTGAAAAATGTGATTTTCACCCAAAATCCATGCTTGCATGCCCCTTCTTTCATGTGCTCCCTCACAACAGTACTACAGTATTCTCATAGCTTTCAGTATCTTCATGGTTTGTTTGTTTGTTTAAAGATTCTATTTATTTATTTGACAGACAGAGATCACAAGTAGGCAGAGAAGCGGGCAGAGAGGCAGGCAGAGAGAGGGAAGCAGGCTCCCTGCTGAGTAGAGAGCCCGATGTGGGGCTTGATCCCAGGACCCTGAGATCATGACGTGAGGCGAAGGCAGAGGCTTTAACCCGCTGAGCCACCCAGGCGCCCCTCTTCAGGGTTTTTAAATCATCTTTTCTTCCCTACTTTACCTCCTCTCTGGCCTGCTTGCTACTACCTCAAAAGAAAAAAGTCCCTGTAGACAAATACCCAAAATACTACTCTTAAACCCTCAAAACCCCTGCACCTAACAGACTCCACCATCTGCTAACCAGTATTTGATTCATAGCCTACACTTTCCAACATTTGGGATAAATCTGAAAGAACTGGTATAAAAGAACAGGGGCTGGAGAGGACAGTAACGTTTTAGTTGATGAAGGTCAAAATTTTATACTAAAGGTCACTATCGCCTTTCTCTGTATGTGATCAGCCTGGATATAAGCTGTACAGAATCACCTTTTCGGTTCTTACTAATTCTTTCATTATATGCTATAAAAACAGACCCAAAAAAGGGGGGTGGGGGATCCACAAAACTCCCAGAGCGCCAGGGATGAGAGTTTAGAGGCCCAAACCTTTCTGGGCTGGGCAGAACCCACTGCTGCTGAACCTGGGCCCGAGCTTAAAAGGCAACAGTGGGTGCTTGGAAAATCGGGCTTGGGTCTTGGCAACAAAGAGGAGCTCCTGAAAGGCTTTTCTACATCCAGCTGTACCTCCCTCTAATCCATTTCTTAGCTAGTAACTACTTTTATTCTTTCTTTCCTCCAAAATATCTATTTAGCCCTTATATATACTTGGCGCTGTGGTGGGCATGGGGACACGGGAATGGTGGAACATGCTGTCTGCAGCTGCAGCAAACCACTAAAGCAAACACCGATGTATGGCACTGCCCTGCTCAAATCCTTCAGTGCTGTTCAAGAGTCCTCAAAATATGGGGCGCCTGGGTGGCTCAATGGGTTAAGCCTCTGCCTTCAGCTCAGGTCATGATCTCAGGGTCCTGGGATCGAGTCCCACATCGAGCTCTCTGCTCAGTGGGGAATCTGCTTCCCCCACCCCTCTCTGCCTGCTTGTGATCTCTGTCAAATAAATAAATAAAATCTTAAAAAAAAAAAAAAAAAAGAGTCCGCAGGATCTCGTCCCTGGTGATCTTTCTAGACTCCTCTCCCACCTCTTTCTGGGTCCTTGCGTTCTAAATTCTGGTCATAATGAAGCCCTTTGAGGTCTACTACCTGATGCTCTGTCCCTAACACTGTGTGTGTGCTGTGACACCATTTAGATGTCATGCTCTCTGAGAAAGCCTCCCCTGATTGCTCAAGACCAGGTTAGGTCGAAGGGAAAATTCTGGTGTAGTGTGGAATCTCTGTTTTCTTGATGGAACACTTCTCGTTCCTTCCTTTAATTGTATAAAAATATGTATCTAATAAGATCAGCTCACAAAAGGTCTGACACAACTCTGCAACCATGTCCTTTTCCTCAATTTCTCTAATGCAGTTTCTGAAAGGATGTGATCTACACTCTGCTTTCCAGTTCAAGAAAAGATGAAAGGCTGTCTGGTACAGGAATCCAAATTCTGAAGACAGTAAAAGAGCACTGCAAGTAGTTTGAGGGCTTAATTCTGCTAGTTCATAAGACAGTGAATGGGCTGCAGAGACTGCCTTAGCACAGTGGACCACAGATGGGCACGGGATGGGCTTGCTATGCCACAGGTCTTCCTGAGGGTCCCAGATTTGTTTCTCTGCTCATCAGTCCTGGCCATGATATGGCAGGGGAACGTTCCCACTGCCAGCCACAGCGTGTTGCCTTTTCCCTTCTTCTGGGGACCACTTGGGTCAGAAGAAATAAAGCTGAAGAATTTACTAATTTGAAATTCCACTGTGAGCTTTTGTTCCAACTCCATTAGTAAGAAGACTTGATCTACAGCTCTGGCAAACACAGAAGGATCTGCCTCTTCCAACAGTCCACTGAGCTCTCCCAGTACCATCCCATGTGACCGGAGCCCCCCCCACTCTCTTTATTTATTTACTCATGTTGCCTCTGTACCTGTCTGGCTCCCCTTCTGCCCTTGAGTGCAGAAACGTCGTATTTGCTGCTGCAGCCCCAGCAAATATTGAGTTATCTACCACATCTGGCACATAAAGGCTAATAAATGACCAATGAATGAACTAATAGAGACCTGCTGGCCCCTCAGTGGAAAAAAAAAACAACAACATTAAAAGCTTTTAAGATACAGAGTTCATACTACAGTCACTAAAAACTCTTCCGCTGGCAACTTTCAGTTCCTTCTCACCTGATCGGTATCGTTCATCCCTGGCTCCCCCAGATCGAGTTCGGTGGTACTTAGAAGGAGCGGAAGTTTGAGCTGCAGACGGAGCAGGTGTCTGGTTTCTATGTTCTTTCTGCACTGCTGAATCAGTTTCTAAAAAAGGAAGTTTGGAATATGGTTATCTGACAACAACAGTTAAAGTTTTCTGAGCACTTTATGACATTCCCAAAACACCCTGAGGTAGCTATTATTACCCCACCTATAATAAATGATTAGAGAGCATCATATACACACATAAAAATGACGCAAAGACATCCGGGCTAAAAAATATAATCTTAAGAGTTGTAACTGCCAACAGGTGTTGGGAGAGAAACAGCAAGGAGATAAATGTAAAGCGAAAAGGCCATTCCAGAGATTCTAAGAATTGATGGGGTGGGGGAGGTGGGGGGCATAAATGACCCCCTAATCTGCATAATGGTACAAAAGAATAGTTTGGGGAGCTTTAGCCTCCCCACCATAAGTTATTCCAAATAAACATGTCATTTAAGTAAAACTATGGTGTTTATTATGCAAACAGCTTCAAGTCAAGTCTACTGGCCCCTCTTCTTCAACTGGAGTCACTACTGAACTTGTCCCATTCCAGTAGCTGGCCTCTCCCCATTCTCTGCCCTCTCAACATTTACTATCTTATCAGGAAGAGGGAGAAGGGGGAAGCAGGTAAAATAATCAGAAGAAAAACACTGTAAGTTCTGGTATTATACTGCTGGGGTTTTTTTTCCCCTCAAATAGTGTGAGCTCCTAAGTCATATTTTTTAAAGTTAAGATAACATTATGATATTAACATTAAGATAATTAAGATTAAGATAATTAAGATATTAACATTAAGATATAACCTTTTAATAAATTTATAAGTGTACAATACAGTAAACTCCAAGCATGATGTTGTAAAACAGATCTCTAGAACTTATTCATCTTTGCATAACTAAAACTTAATAAATTCCATTAGCCAACAATACAGTACATCATTAATTTCAGATGCAGAGTTCAATAATTCATCAGTTGTATGTAACACCCAGTGCTCATCCCATCTTGTGCCCTCCTTAACGCCCATCACCCAGTTACCCCATCTCCCATCCCCCTTCCCTCTCCTCCCCTCCAGCAACCTTCAGTTTGTTTCCTATGGTTAAGATTCTCTCATGGTATGTTTCCCTCTCTGATGACTTCCCCATAACTAAAACTTTTTACCCACTGGGTAGCAATTCCCCATTTCCTCCCTCCCCCCAGCTTCCCCTCCTTCCTTGGCAACCACCATTCTACTCTGAGTATGATTGTTTTAGATTCCTTATAAAAGTGGAATCATACAGCATTTGTTCTTCTGTGACTGGCCTATTTCACCCAGCATCGTATCCTCCAGATTCACTCACGTTGTCACATATTGTGGGATTTTCTTTTTTTAAGGCATATTTTAAATTTCTTAAATAGCACTTAATTGTGCCCAGCAAGGCATCTCACACATAGGAAATTACATGCCCACTACAGTAAGATGTCACTTATCCAGTGAATGCACTGCTCCAGATCGCAGGTGAGAATTAGTTTATAAAGTCAAGAAATAAAAAAACCGACTGAAAGCACAGTGGTCTGGGGAGTATAAGCAGTAGTCCCACATACCTTATGAAGGCTAAGGGCATCACAGTACTACAGAAACTGAGCTCATCATGACAATGTCATATTATCTCTTAAAAATGGTTAGCATGCTAGAGAGACCATCTATAAGCGCTCCTGGAGACAGTCCCAGCTGAGCCCAGCCCTGTCCCTGTCCCTGCCAAGGCACTAGACATATGAGCGAAACCATCTTGGACCTCCTAGACCGGCCCATGAACCAGGTGAAAAGCACTGAGTGACCCTAAGTGGCAGCATGCGGAGCACAAAAATCACCCAACGGAGTCTGCCTAAATTCCTGGCCCACAACATCGTAAGATAAAATTTTAAAAGTTTTTATTCTTTTAACGGTTAGCTTGTTTTTCATATACTGTTTTTAAGAAAGCAAGAAGAATATATTTTAGGATGATCTCCACTAAAGTGCTTTTATGGATCTAGAAATGTTTATTTTTTTATGGTTTCTGGCAGCTGAAATTTTTAATATAAGATGTATTAACTGAGCAGAACATAATTTAACACTGATATTTTGAAATGTAATGTCTGGGATTGTAAACTGAAGGGTGTTCCCCCCCTCCCCAGATTTATTTATTTTAGAAAGAGAGAGAGAGCGAGCATGCATGCACGAGTGGAAGGGGCAGAGGGAGAGGGGGAGAGAATCTTAAGCAAACTCCCCACAGAGTGCAGAGCACAGAGCCTGACATGGGACTTGATCCTACAACCCTGAGATCATGACCTGAGCCGAAACCAAGAGTTGGGTGCTTAGGGGTGTCTGGGTGGCTCAGTCGGTTAAGCGTCTGCCTTCGGCTCAGGTCATGATCCCAGGGTCCTGGGATCAGGCTCCATGTTGGGCTCCTCGCTCAAGGGGGAATCTGTTTCTCCCTCTACCCTCCCCACCTTTGCCCCCCACTCATGCTCTTTCTCTCACTCACTCTCTGTCTGAAATAAATAAAATCTTAAAAAAAAAAAAAAAAGTTGGGTGCTCAATTAACTCCACCACTCAGGGGCCCCTGTAAATTGTACCTCAATACTTTTGATAATACATTTCACAGAAGAGCTATACTGAACTCTTAATATTTTCATACCTCATTTAATTTCTTAGTATACAAAGGAATTAACAAACTAGAGCCCATGTCTTTTTATTTTTATAAATAGTTTTATCAGAGCATACCATGCTCATCTGTTTCTGTGCTGCCTATGGATGTTTTCACACTGTCAAGGCAGCACTGAGTAACTGGGGCAGATACTGACGGTCCTCAAAGCCTAAAATACCTACTATCTCACCCTCTGCAGAAAAAGCTTACCAACTCTCGGTCTGTAATAACAAAAGCTAATGGCTCAGACGTTAAGTGTCCAACTCTTAATTTGGCTCAGGTCATGATCTCAGGGTCATCAGATTGAGCCCCACACTGGGCTCCATGCTGGGCATGCAGTCTGCTTAAGACTCTCTCTCTCCCTCTTCCTCTAACTACCCACCCCCACTGCTTGCTAGCTCTAAAAAATTAAAAAAAAAAAAAAAAAACGGGTTTGTTTTGTGCTAGGCACTGTGCATTCAGAAGTTTTCACATATTATTTATTCCTCACAACAATCCTACAAAGTCAGCAGTAACACTATCAACTTATTACAGAAAAGTGATCAGAGACATGGATTATTTTATGCAAAGTCACAGAGCCAGGGGATGGCAGAGCCAGGATTCAAACACAGATCTGTCTAATTACACTGGTTCTCAACCAGAAAAGTTATGAAAAGTATCCCTAGACTGTTAGGAGGGAAGCAATCAGAATTAATAATATAGTTTAGGCATATCTAAATGCTTCAGGATTTACAGTCAGCAGCTAGATAATAGTTCTTAAAAAAAAAAAAATCAATTGCCTTCATTTATAAGATTCTGCAAAAAGCCCCTCCAATAAAGTTTTCAGCCATTCATTAGAGAAATCATTTAAAGCATATTCCAATTAACTTTAAGTAGGAAACAAAAAATAGAAAGGGGCTATTTTTATTTATATTGTCAGATGATCTGTACAGGAAGGAAATCAGGTTAGTACACATGAGCTACTTTGCCTGTAAATATCAAAGAGAAAATGGTTTAACTAAGTTTAAAACACTAGTTTTGTATTACTTTGGGGGGGGTGTCACAGTGAATCTATATATAAATTACCCATCACTGATTACTTTTTAAATTAAATAAGTAGATTTGCTAGGACATACCAAACCACCCTAAGAAACATGGAGCTTCTGCCTTAAGATAGCTAATAATCCAAAGGATGAAGAGCATGAACATAATTTCACAAAGGATGGACACCAAAGGTTTATGTATTCTTTATCATTCCTCTCACTTTTGTTTTTACTTTGTATTCTTCAATGTAATTACTTAAGAGAAAGAAAATAATACAGGTTAAAGAATTAAAATTGTTTCAAAGAAATGACTGGACAGTGATAGGGGAATAGGGAGTTGATCCATTTGTTTGTATATTTAGAGTAGAATAAGTATTTCTGAGTAGAATAAATATTTCTACTCAGGATTATCTAAGCATTATCAGAGATCAAACCCCAAGGAAATGTAACACAAATACAGACATCTGATGAGAACTGAGAGTCAGATGACACTTAGCAAGAGATCTACTGAGCTGGTACCAAAAAAAAAAAAAAAAAAAAAAAAGCCTCACAATACGCCATTCACCAAGCAACATTACTATGATGCTCTGCTATGTTTATTTCAGTTCTCCCAGGAATTTAGTCATCCAAGCAGACCAGGTCCCTTTTGGGTCTAAAACCATGACAATCATCTTGTAGCTTGTAAGAAGTGAAACCAGAAGGTCAATTTGCAGTGTCAATAAGTGGCTAACAGGTTTGTTCAGTGAGCATTCCTCAGGTGCCCACGAAGCACAATGCCACAGAAACATGGATTTCTGACAAAGTAACCTGGGCTCAAATGTGCAAAAGAAGGTATAGAAAGAACAAACGAATGAACGAACTAAGAGAAAAGAAAAAAGAAAAGAAAAAGAGTAAAATGAATTTTTAGGAATTGAATCACTTTAAGTATAACAGGGGAGTTTAACAATGAAACTGTAGATAATCCTTTTTTTCCCTTAAGTAATCTCTAATCCAACTTGAACTCACAATCCTAAAATCAAGAGTCACATGACTGTACCAGCCAGGCACCCCTGTAGATAATCCTTTTGAATATAAATAATTAGTCTCCAATTTACATGAATTTTATAAATTTTTATCCCCATGAACCAGAGTTTATCTTTTAAAATATAATACTTACAAATATATTTTATATGTGCACTGAAAAAACTGGAAGCAAATATAGTAAAATGTTAATAGCAATTATCTCTAGGGGATGAGATTTTTAATGTCTTATATATTTTTCCATAGGCTTTACTGGGATGCTGTAATTTAGAAAAGTTATTTTTTTCAAAACATAAAAATAGTAAGTGTTCATTACAGAATATCAAGGAAATAGTTAAGTGTAAAGAAGAAAATAAAAATGATACTGGATCTTAATTCAAAGGTCATACCACATAGAATAGATTCTGACCAAAATAAGTTGAAATACTATTCAGTTTTTAGCTTCTTTAGATAAATTATGACTCTATAAGCAGGATTTTCCAATCTTCTAAAATCAGTTGCCTCAAAAAATAAAATAAAATAAGTTGCCTCCTTTTCCAAAAGTAACTGATAAATCAATACAAATCTGGAGGTGAGAGGGAGGAAACTATGTCCTGGTTCGATTAAAAGAACTATGGAGGTCTATTCCTACCTTCACTTACTTGACAGGGCAACACTTTGTCTTGGAAGGGGGCAGGAAACAGTGTACCTCAGGTCTCCTCAAAGACAAGAGGGGAGGGTGAGGGGACATGGGAGCACAGCACATCCAACATCAGCAGGGCAGGCAAGGTGCTGCTTCAAGATGAATCATTCCCGGGGCCAGGGTTTCACACTCTAACAGATCTCAGGAATTACCTGGGGCCTGAAAATAGAGACTTCTACACTTTGAATAAGATGTGTACAGTTTCACTAGCATAGTAAGAAACTAAAAGCAAAGATAGAATTCCCTACAGGTATCAACATAATAAGGTATTACACACCACAAAAGATGAAAATATGCTGACTCAGCAGACATGTGAAACAGTCAAAATGAAATAATGTCAAGTGATAAAAGAACATAAAATATCATGTCCATAAGATGATTAGAACTGTAAAAACTACTTCTATGCAACTTATAAGGACCAAATAGGACATAAAATCCCTTAAGTAATGATGAGGTACTCTAGTTCTTCACCATTTCCTTCTATTGTTCACAGAAAGAGTCACGTATAAATCAAAGTAATTTAAAAAAAAAACAGTAAATAAAGATACATGCTGGAACAAGAGCTGTGGATCTCACAAATCAAGTATTCTTCAAAACTTCCAAATTCAAGTGTGAGCCTACTTTAGATCCAAAGAAAACAGTAACTTGCTGATTATTACACCATGACTGTCCATTTGAGTTCCTGACATTTTGGTCAGTTGTACAAAATAGTCACTAGGGGTCGCTATTATGTTTAAATAATGATGTTACCAGACTAATAAGTTGAAAACCACAAATTTTCATTTCCTCTACAACACTGAGCCTTCCTTCTCAATGATAAACATGTACATGATTTATTCCTCTTTGACAAAGACCGTCTTCCACGATGCCATTGTTTGAACACAGTAACAGCGATGACTTGAAAAAGCAGCTGATATTTACTAGTATAAAACTATGAAAACTTCCATTCAGGAAGATGGAAGAAAACCAACCTTAGCTTCTTATCTTCCAACTCTGCCTATGAGTTAGCAGATATTCTCAGCTGTAAGGGTAAGAGAATAAAGCAGGATGGGCTCTGAGAACCAAGTAACATAATAATTCAACTTTTTAGAGTAAACAGATCAGACATGCTCACTGGTTTTGGTGCTGGTGTACAGAAAAGAAATTAAACGAGTGATCACCACTTCATGTGTATCTTTTACACCAGGTATGGGCTGAGAAGGAAAAGAACCAGTCTCTCTCAAACCACAGGATGAGCAATTTAGTTTGTATTAGAATTTCAGGGAAGGTCTGCTAAGAGGAGATACTGATACAGGCTTTAGTAAGGTAGAGAGAAGGAAAAGCCACTTTCTACAAAAGCATGGTATTTGTCCAGAGAGGGAGAAAAACCTTGACTGTCAGGGACAGTGAAAGAGACTAGAAGAAAAGCCAGGTCAGGTCACTTCTACCAAGCTGAAAGAGTGGTCTTTGAAGGGATTTAAACAGGAAATGACAGAATAACAATGATTATAACATTTCTATGGCTCTTTAAACTTTCGTGACACCATCTCATTGTATCTTCCCAATAACATTATCTGATAAGCACCACTAAAGAAGCAGGACACCCATCACAGATTACATTTATTTTTCTGTACTGAGAGAATGTCAGTAATCCCCTTGAATTATTATAAATAGAGCCTCCACTCCCACATCGTGCAAGAAAGGTGGGTGAGGGTACAGTGAATCACTTGGGGAACCTTCCCTTTGGAGCTAAAGTAACCCAACCCCCTCCCCACCAGCCACCTTGCTGAAAGCCTGCCTTAGAAGGATAGGAGATTAACCTCACTGGGTTGGGAAAGGAAGGGAAGAATGAGAATGTTTGCATTTGGAGTCTGTTAAAGGGGCCACCTGCCTGATTCCTAGGGGTGGATTCTGGGAGAAAGGGGAGTTAGAGCTTCTGGGTCTGTGAAATGGCAGGTATTTGGATAGACCCTGACCTAGAGCTTCCAAGGCTACCTGGGTTCAGGAAAGTGGCTGAGCACGGAGCTGGAAGAGTACAATAGCAAGAGTTCTGCCCTGAAACTTAGAGAGGGCTACCTTGGCTGAGCTGAGCAGAGACTGGGCTCCTCTATCCACGAAGCATGCTTAGGAGTGGGTTGGTACTACTGGTCACCAGGTGAGGACCAGTATTCAAAAGCACTCCATGAGGCACTGAAAAGCAGCAGCAGACTGTGGGCTCTTCCTTTTTAGGTGTGGAAACTGCACTGACCACCTCTCTTTCTGCACTAGCTATATCCCAGGGGTTCTTGAACAATTCAGAGAAGCCCCCTGAGGAAGATAGTGGATTTCCTTCTGATAAGGAGGAATGTGGGAACAGATACAACTGCAGTATGTGTGCACTCCAGACTGTAATACTATCCAAACCTAGCAAATGAAAGCTCAGAACTGGGACTGGAATACAAAATTCCATATTCTTTCCATTAGGATGTGACCCTCACTTGGGAAGGAACTTTTAAATCAAAATGGAATCAATAAAATAAAATACACAAAGAAACATGCTACCTACTTAACATTTATATAGTTAGAAACGTTCTGGAGCATTCCAAATGTCACACCTAATTTCAACAGCTGGTTTTAAGTTCACGTCCCTTTGAATTTCCACAGTTTGTTGTTGAGAACTCTCTTACAATGCTTAGTTTACTAAGCTTTTTTTTACAATCCTCATTTGTATACCTGTCTTATCTCTCCTATACAGTATAAATAACTTGAGGTCAGAGTCTAGACTTAACTCATCTTGTATCTCTTGCAGAAACCAGCTCTGGGTCTCATAGCGTAGGCACCCACAGTTTTGTCTAAAATAAGTAATTAAGATCTTGTCTGTCTCCTCAGCTACATCAATGATAGTGAGCGACTGGGAAAAACAAAGACAAAAATGGAGAAATACCAATTTTAAAGCACATGGTCAAACGTTAACCTGAAAAGCCTGCTTATTTGTGTATCTCCAAGCTATACAAGTTTTTTTTTTTTTTAAGATTTTGTTTATTTGACAGGGAGAGAGTCACAAGTAGGCAGAGAGGCAGGCAGAGAGGGGGAAGTAGGCTCCCCGCTGAGCAGAGAGCCCTATGGCTGGCTGGATCCCAGGACCCTAAGATTAATGACCTGAACTGAAGGCAGAGGCTTAACCCACTGAGCCACCCAGGTGCCCCAAGCTATGCAAGTTTTATGCAAAAAAAAAAAAAAAAAAAAAAAAAGTGCCTCTCACAATTTTCATACTTACACATGGTCATTAAGAAAAACAAGGTCGTAAACTGATGGTTACCAGACGGGAGGTGGGGGGCGGGGGGTGAAATAGGTGACGGGGATTAAGGAGTGCGCTTGTCTTGTCGTGAGGAGAGCACTGGGTGATTAAAATAAAAACCAAAAAAAAAAAAAAGAAAGAAAGAAAAACAGGGTCACAGACTATCCACAAGAGGGGTTATCAGAGGCTTCAGAGAGACAGCATACAACACAGGGTGTTTTTTTTTTGTTGTATACAGGCATTCACAATCCCTAAGGCAGGACTGAATGGAAAAGAACAGTGATGAAAGGGGTGTGGAGCCGCCGGCAAAGGCAGCATGTGGACACAGACTGGAATACCCGTGAGCAAATACCCTCTAGCAAAATAAGCAGCCATCACAGAAGAAGTTTGGGGAAAGCCTCTGGGTCACCAGAGCCTCTTATAGGACAAGCTAGAGAATGTCAATACATGACCAAATTCATAAACTGACAGGTTTTATCTTTAAAGGGCAGTAGGTGAAGGACTAGGGAAAAAATAATATGCAAACCTAGGTCAAGAAGGAACATGGAAAAGGTGAGATTCTACTCTAAAGCAGGAGACAAACACAATTAAATGAAGTGAAAAAGAGTGGGAAAAACAAATACACAAAGGTTGCAGACAATCTCAAATACATGAAGACAGAATGCACTGTTTACACCAATGCCATCAAAAACAGAAGCTGCAGTAATGTCCCACAACAAGAGATGTGGGCCCCAAAGAAGATGCTACTACTGAACCTCAAGAAAATTTACTTATTTATTTTTCAGGGGTTGGGGGGAAGAGGCAGAGAGAGAGAGAGAGAATCTTGAGCAGGCTCCATGCCCAGTGCAGAGCCTCACATGGAGCCTGACCTCACAACACTGAGATCAAAACCTGACCTGAAATCAAGAGTCAGATGCTTAACCTGCTAAGCCACGCAGGTGCACCTTAAAGGACATTTTTTTTTTAAATCTGAGAGAGAATGAATGTGAGAGTAAGAGCAAGAAAGAAGGAAAAACAGACTCTCCATGGAGCAGCGGGCCAGATGTGGGGCTAGATCCCAGGACCCTGAGATCACGACCTGAGTCGAGGGTAGACATTTAACCAACTGAGCCACCCAGGCGCCTCAAGAGCAATTTTAAACGGTAAAGAGTTGCCAAACATAACTCGGTAGGTCTCTTCTCAGACCCACCTGAAGGAGGGAAGCCTCCCAGTCTGAACACATGAATCAAGTGTTTCGGAGACTCTACGCTCAGCTTGCTCATGAATAGCGAAAATGAGGTACTAAGGTCTTTGAGATCTTTCAGTTTGACAGAAATTACCTTTGTACAAATTCTGAGTAACACTTACATAAAAATGTGAGGATAAAGAATTCTGATTAAACATGGCAGAATGAACATTTCTATCTATCCCTACTCCTTCCCCAAATGCCACCAGAATGATGATGAAGGCCTGTAGCAGAACAAGAAAACAAACAGCTCAGATATGCAGGAGAGACAGCACCAAGAGCTGTTTCTACAAAAAGAATAATAAACTGATGGATAACTCTGAAAAAAAGTAATCCTAGTAAAGCAAACAGCTTAGCTGTGAACAATATTTACATAATCATAATAATGCAAGTATTGAGTTTCCTCAGCTGCTACTAAGGTGTTCAGTCCTGATGAAGCTTCACTGGGTGACTTGCAGCAGGCCCAGCAGTGCCCCCTCAGCATTCACCCACACCATGGCTTTGGTCTTGGAGCTCGCCTGCATCTACTTGCCCCCATCCCACACCCTAAGAAGTGATGGTCATGGAGGGTAAGATCAGTGCCCTCATTAAAGCAGCAGATGTAAATGTTGAACCTTTTGGGCTGGGCCTGTTTGAAAGGCCCTGGCCAATGTCAACATCAGGGCCTCTTCTGTAATGTCTGTAAAGCAGGGGCTGGTGGACCTGCGTCAGCAGCCGGTGCTCTGCCTGCAGGAGGTCCTGTTCCCTCCACCAGGGCTGCCCCAGCTGAGGAGAAGAAAGTGGAAGCAAAGAAAGAATCAGAGGAGTCTGATGATGACATGGACTTTGGTCTTTCTAACTGAACCTCTTCTGTATCCTGTTCGATAAAAAGCTGAACTCTTAAAAAAAAAAACAAAAACTGTAAGGGGCACCTGGGTGGCTCAGTCACTTAAGCATCTGCCTTTGGCTCAGGATCCCGGGATGGGGCCCGCTCAATGGGCTCCCTGCTCAGTGGGGAGTCTGCTTCTCCCTCGCCCTCTGCCCCTCCCCCCACTTGTATGCATGCTCTCTTTCTCTCTCAAATAAATGCATAAAATCTTTAAAAAAAAAATGTAAGCACTGAATGCTAATTTAACAACGAAAGTAACATACTAAGCATACAGCCCAGAATGAGTATGAGATGGGAGACGTGAAAGAACGGGGAAAGGGGAAAAGGGAGTGTGTGGTGTCTATGTGGTTGAGGAAGGAATATGTGTAAGAAAGACTCTAATCTTTTCTAGTAGGAAAGAAATAATGCCTCAAATTGAAAAAAAAAAAAAAAAGTCCAGAATAGTGGTAAAAATGTTACCTAGAAACACAGAGTTTAAATGCCAGAAGAAACAGTTAAAGGAGCTGAAAGAATCCATCTCTAGGGAAGAAAACACTGCCCGTTTCTGTTGTTGTTACAAACCCTGTAGTCCCATTTGACTATTTAAAATAGGTTCGTTAATTTCATTTAAAAATAAAAATTAACTAAAGAGAAATGCCAAATCGCAAATGAGAACCAAAATACTCTACACAGTCTCTTGGAGTTGTAGCACGTCTAAATTAAAGATATACTGAGGGCGGAGACAAGCTGCCAGGATCATCACTCTCCAATCTGTACAGTAATCTGTTCCTTTCATTATCCAACACTTTCGTCTTCACAGATGTTTACTGAAAAAGATACTGGAAATTCTAAATGTCCTTTCTGTTCAGTTCCACAAACATTTCTAGAACATCTACTGTATGTCAGGCCCTAAAGCCAGAAACTGGGGACATGAAGAATAAAAATAATAGTGGAAAAAGAATTTTCCTGATTTCAGAGACCTTAGGAGTCTAGTAGGAGAGTGAGACACATGAATAAACTATAATCAATGGGACAGTCAAGAGAGAACTTTTTAAAAATGCAGCTCAGATAATGGGAGTGGGGACTGGTTTTGATAAGGCTGATCAAGGAATGCTTCTTTGTGGAAGTCCTAGTTGAGCAAACCCCTAGTAGAGTGAGGGAGCAAACAGGGGGTAGG
This sequence comes from Martes martes, assembly GCF_963455335.1. Taxonomy (NCBI): domain Eukaryota; kingdom Metazoa; phylum Chordata; class Mammalia; order Carnivora; family Mustelidae; genus Martes; species Martes martes. Next base: position 85,960,141 of record NC_137895.1, on the reverse strand, counting down.
GGAGTGGGAGGGTGTAGGTCCCAGGCAGACTCATCAGCCTTGTCTAGTCTTGTCTCCTGCTGTCTCGATAATACCTGGGACCCTGGAAGCACTTAGTAAATATGTACCGTCCGGAGGTTCGGTCAGTAACCCCTGAAGCATTAGAATAAACTTCGTCCTATTAAAACTAGCTATTACTTGTATCCAAAGTATCTTAACTTAAAGATTAGACCTGGGATCAGCAGGGAGAAATTGCCTCCCTACATAAAGCCTTTGGTTCTTCTACAACTCTAAGAGTTGGCAAGAATGACTAATTTACAGAGGCGTCAAAACACATGTGGTCTGAAATTTCAATTCTTTGGACCATGCCAAAAGAGAGTTAATTTCTGGCCCCTTCCCCCTGAACATCTTGCCAACTGAGGTGTGTGAGAAGCTCTACATCCAGGCCCCAGTAGTTTCCACACTGAAAGATGTACTACGGGCCATTCCTTTCAAAGAGGCCGTGGCTCAGAATGAGTAGGAGATGTGAACGTGCCAAAGCTTCATTTCTCCCAAGACTCTCAGTGTGCGAGCTTCTTGAGTCCCTGAGGATGATTTTAACCTTTATCAAGATACACATTTTTCACACATCATGGTTCTTCATTTACAAAATCTGGTTTGTATTTAACTAAAGAAACAACAATCAATTCCAATGTTGGGAGATTTGAGTAATTTGACACGTCAGATTTTTGTCATATAGTGACTTCAGAACCTAACCCTTGTTACACAACCGATTAAGTTATGTTTATTATTAACCAATACTGTCTTTACTCAATTTCTGCTACTTAATTTCTAAGTATTGTCTTCAACCTTGTGCTCTCTTGCACATTTCTCCATTGTCCTGCTATACTGTTCAATTTTTTAAGTCTCATTTAACATTTGAGGAAAGAAATGAAATATATACATAAATATGCAATCCAAGATAATTTCAACCCCAAATAAATTCCATACAGAAAATCATTCACTAGGGGCACCTCGCTGGCTCCGTCAGTAGAGCGTGTGACTCTTGAACTCAGGGTCATGAGTTCGAGGTTCCACAATGGCTGTAAAGACTACTTAAACAAATAAAAATCCTTAAAAAAAAAATCATTCACTGAATTTTTAGACAAGCATGTGCACAGAATTGTTCTAATACGATGCTGCAAGCAGAATTAATTTTTTATTTCAAAAGAGATTAGTGAAGAATGTCACTTTTAAACACTACATTCAATTAGCTGCCTTCATAGTGAAGCTTCTCACCATTAAATGGATGAAATCTAATAAAAGAAAGAACTCAGAAGTTATCCTTCCAAAAGGAAGATTTAGAAAATTCTTGACGAAAGCATTAAAATGACTTTTACTTCACTTAAGTCTGTATCAGACATTAATATAATTTAGTTAAGTTTAAAACCTACATTCCAATGCCTTTTAAAAAAACTCAAACTAAATACTTTCTTCAAAATCTATAGAGATATACGGGGTAAATATTCCAAGAGGTAATCTCTTCTTCTGCTACAGAACCTATACCGTATAGATTATCCAGCCCTACAACCAACCCCATTTTGGGAAAGACACAGATTCAAGATCAGAGGTAGGCAAAGTGATAGACACAAATGGAGAGAATACCCCACTGAAAACCCTCACTCACAAATATAACTACTATAGGATGGACTTTAGGAAGAAGGAAATTAAACTGAGAGGAAGGAATGAGATGTATGAAGAAATAGGGAGCAGAGAACAGATATTGAGTGCCGTTGGCTACATAACAGTAATTGATAATGGAGGGGGTATGTAAACAAGGTCGTACTAAAATATAAGATGGAGAATAGTAGTAGTCGATGTTGAAGCATTTTTAAAGTACTTGTATTGTTTGGGAGGAGAATTAAGATGTCTAATAACTCTAGACAGTTTAGATTACTTAAAAAGCCTTAGGATAAAAAAACACCACAGGGACAAAGACAGTTATTCATGATAAAAGGAACAATTTACAAAGAAAGACATAGTAATTCTTACTTCGTGTATATCTAGTAACATCACTTTTTTAAAGATTTTATTTACTCATTTGAGAAAGAGAGAGAGAGCACGGGAGAACACAAGCCAGGGGGAGAGGCAGAGGGAGAAGGAGAAGCAGGCTCCCCACTGAACACTAAGCCTGACTCAGAGCTGGATCCCAGGACCCTGAGACCATGACCAGACACTTAACTACCTGAGCTACCCAGGTGCCCCTAACATCATTTTGTTTTTTTACTTTTTAAACTTATTTATTTATATTTTACTGTATTTTATCATTTTATCTTACTTTTTTCCTCACAATAAGTGTGGTCTTTTTAATCCATATCCCTTGTTTCTCCCAATCCCCCATCCACCACCCCTCTGGTAACCATCAGTTTGTTCTTTATAGTTAAAAGCCTGTTTCTTGCTTTGTGTGTGTCTTTTTTTTTCCTCTGCTCATTTGTTTTCTTTCTTAAATTCCACACAAGTAAGATCATATGGTATTGGTCTTTCTCTGACTTATTTCACTTAACAGTATACTCTCTAGCTCCATCCATGTTGTTGCAAATGGCAAGTTTTCATTCTTTTTATGATTGAATAATACTCCTTTGTGTATATATACCACCTCTTCTTTATCCATTCATCTATCGCTGGACACTTGGGCTGCTTCCATAGTTTGACTATTATAAATAATGCTGCAATAAACATAGGGGTGCATGTATCCTTTTGAATTAGTGTTTTTGTATATTTTGGGTAAATACCCAGGAGTGCAATTCCTGGATCCTAGGGTAGTTCCCCTTTTAATTTTTGCGGAACCCTCATACTGTCTTTCACCATGGCTGCCACAGTCTGCATTCCCACCGACAGTGTAAGAGGGTTCCTTTTTCTCCACATCCTCACCAATGCCTGTTGTTTCCTGTGGTTTTGATTTTAGCCATTCTGACAGGTGTGAGGTTATAGCTCACTGTAGTTTTTTTTTTTTTTTAAGATTTTTTATTTTATTTATTTGACAGACAGAGATCACAAGTAGGCAGAGAGGCAGGCAGAGAGCAAGGAGGAAGCAGGCTCCCCACTGAGCAGGGACCCCGACACGGGGCTCGATCCCAGGACCCTGGGATCATGACCTGACCTGAAGGCAGAGGCTTCAACCCGCTGAGCCACCCAGGCGCCCCGAAGAGACTTTTTCTAAAGAAGATCTTTTCAAATCATATTTTCAGTTCTCATGTGTTGAAGATTAATTGACCATATAATTGAGGGTTTATTTCTGGGTTTTCTATTCCATTCCTTTGATCTATGTGTCTATTTTTATGCCAGTACCATACAGTCTTAATTACTACCACTTTGTAATATAACTTGAAATCTGAACTGTGATACTTCCACAGTTTCTCTTTTTTGAGATTGCTTTGGCTAATCAAGGTCTTCTGTGGTTCCAAACAAATTTTGGGACTGTTTTCTAGTGCTGTAAAAAATGCTGTTGGTATTTTTAATAGGGATTGCATTGAATCTGTAGATTGTTTTTGTTTTTTTTTTTAAAGATTTTATTTATTCATTTGTCAGAGAGAGTGAGCACAGGCAGACAGAGAGGCAGGCAGAGGCAGAGGGAGAAGCAGGCTCCCCGCTGAGCAAGGAGCCCGATGTGGGACTCGATCCCAAGACCCTGGGATCATGATCTGAGCCGAAGGCAGCCGCTTAACCAACTGAGCCACCCAGGCATCCCTGAATCTGTAGATTGTTTTAACAAAATTTGTTCTTCTGGCCCATAAGCATGGAGTATCTTTCCATTTCTTTGTATCATCTTGAATTTCTTTCATAAGTTTTATAGTTTTCAGAGTACTTTTACCTCTTTGGTTAAGTTTATTCCTAGATATTTTATTGGTTTTAGTGCACTTATAAATGGGAATCCTAATTTCACTTTCTGCTGCTCCATTATTAGTGTATAGAAATGCAACAGATTTATATACACTGATTTTGTATCCTACTCATTTATCAGTTCTAGTAGTTTTTTGGTGGAGTGTTGAGGGTTTTCTATATATAGTATTATGTCATCTGTGAGCAGTGAGTTTTACTTCTTCCTTACCAATTTGGATTCCTTTTATTTCTTTTCTTTCTTTCTTTCTTTTTTTTTTGAAGATTTTATTTCTATATTTGACAGAGAGATAGACAGTGTACAAGTAGACAGAGCGGCAGGCAGAGGGAGAGGGAGAAGCAGGCTCCAGGTCGAGCAGGGAGCCCAACGTGGGGCCCGACCCCAGAACCCCAGGATCATGACCCGAACCGAAGGCAGACGCCCAATCAAATGAGCCACCCAGGCGCCCCTCCTTTTATTTCTTTATGCTGTCTAACTGCTGTGGCTAGGACTTCCAGTATTACGATGAATAAAAGTGGTGGGAGTGGGCATCCTTGTCTTGTTCCTAGTAATATTACTTTGAAACATATAAAACAAAACTTGACAGAACTACAAGGAAAACTGATAAACACTTGGTCACGGTACAGATTTTTAAAATATATTTCTATTAGAAATAATAGATCAAATAGTCAAGATGTTACCAAGAATAGAAGAGATCGGAAAAACACAATTAACTACTTTGAATTAATGGGCCAAAATCATCCATTCAAGAAATAAAACACAAATAGATGAGTTACAGAAATTTACCAAATCCCAGGCACATCTTAACAAATAACAAAGACTTGATTTTGTCAGACATGTTTTCTGACCACAGTGAAATTAAGGAACACTGATCTCAAGAAAGAAGGCAGAAGAAAATCTAAGCATCCAACTCAGGAAATTTAGAAAGAATACAAAAGACTAAACAAAGAGTTTAAGGAAGGAAATACACATAGAAGCTGAAAATAATAAACCAGAAAATAAAGACATGCTTAAAAAGGTTCAGGGGCGCCTGGGTGGCTTGGTGGGTTGAGCCTCTGCCTTCCGCTTGGGTCATGATCTCAGGGTCCTGGGATTGAGCTCCCTGCTGAGCAGAGAGCCTGCCTCCCACCCCCCCCCCACCCCACCCCCGGCCGCCTGCCTCTCTGCCTACTTGTGATATCTCTCTCTGTCAAATAAATAAATAAAATCTTAAAAAAAAAAAAAAAAGGTTCAACAAATGGGGTGCCTGGCTGGTGCAGATGGTTGGGCACTGGACTCTGGTTTCAGTTCACAATCAGCTCAGGATCATAAAACAAGCCCCTGTTCAAGCCCCATATCCAGCTCCATGCTGAGCACAGTCTGCCTGAGACTCTCTCCCTCTCCCTGCCCCACCCTCCTATGCTCTCTCTCTCTCAAATAAATGAATCTTAAAAAAAAAAAAAAAAGGGTTCAACAAAATCAAAAGCTTATTCTTTGATAAGACAAACTTCTGAGAAGGTCATTAAGAGAAAAAAAGAGTTACAAGTAGACAATGTAAACAAGCAGAGGCTTTAAAAAGAAAGGGAACATTGCGAGTAACTTAGTAAATTTGAAAATGTATACAAAATAGATGATTTCCTAGAAAAAAATTAAACTTGCCAAAAATGAAGAAACAGAAAACTGATAGAACTTGGTGAAAAACAAGAGATGGGGAATGAAGGACATGCTGCGGATGATTTTTTTTTTCCCCCCTGCGGATGATTTTTAAGACTCTAATTTGTTGGGTTTTCAGGTGTGGGTTCAATTTACTCAGAAGGAGGTAACTAGAAGAAAAACACAAGAGCAGGCTGATTTCACTATAGCTGGATTTTGTTTTCATTTTTTGTTTTGCATGTGTGCATGTTGGCAGTGGTGGTAGGGACGGTGTATGGAAGTCACTGATTTAATAGATATGTGAAAAGGAGGCTCCTTTAAGTTATGTAAATGGAAACCTTTTTTTTTTTTTAAAGATTTTATTTATTTATTTGTCAGAGAGAGAGAGAGAAAGTGAGCACTGGCAGACGGAGGCAGAGGGAGAAGCAGGCTCCCTGCCGAGCAAGGAGCCCCATGTGGGACTCGATCCCAGGACGCCGGGATCACGACCCGGGCCGAAGGCAGCTGCTTAACCAACTGAGCCACCCAGGCGTCCCTGTAAATGGAAATCTTAAGTGAGCAGTTGGATCTACGAGTCAGGAGCTTATTAGGACAGATTTGAGGTGAAGATACATTATTTTGGAGTTAGCTGTTTCTAAACGATAATTAAAGCCTCAGGTATGGCTGAAATGCTGTAGGGCAATACAGCACTGGTTCTCAAAGTGTGGTGTCTGGATCAGCAACCTCAACTTCACCTGGAGGTTTAACAGAAACACAAATTCCCAGTCCCCTCCCTGGACTTCTTGAATCGGAAACCCTGAGAATGAGGTCCTTCAATTTGTATACCGACAAGCCCTCCAGTGACTGTGATGCAGGCTGCCATGTGTGAGTTACTGCTATAGAGTGAGACATCAAGAGGGCCTGGGGCCTTGCCTTGAGAACTCCGACACTTAACAGAGGAGAACGAGCCTGCAAGGATGACGGAGGCAACAGAAGGAGGAGAGTAAGAAAACGAAGAGAGAGTTTCAAAAAGAAGTGTTTCAAGAGGTTAGAGTGGCAACTTCTGTGATGTCACTTAAAACAGTTCTTGAAGGGACTGGAACTGGCTGAGAAGTGAGCAGGAGCTGACAAAATAGAGATGGCTTAGAGCAGTTTGATCATAAAGGGGAAGCAGACAGAGTTAAGATGGAAGAGGCTGACAAGGGAGGATTTTTTTTAACAGAACAGTTAACAAGCATGATGGACTGCTGAGGGAAGAATCTGGGTGAGAGGGACAGAATGAGCGCACAAGAGAGACGGGAACTGACAGCAACAGCAATGGCACATTTAAGGGACAGGGCAGCTGTCTGCATCAGCAGGGGGAGCGTCTTATTTACAGTCTTTGGAATTGCTAGCTAGGATAATAAAAGCAAGCCAAGTTTTGTTGGCTTTATTATTGCTTTTTGTTTTTTTTTCAAGATTTTATTTATTTATTTGACAGGGAGAGAGACTGCGTGCACAAGCAGGGGGAGCGGTGGAGGGAGAGGGATGAGCAGGGAGCCTGATGCGGGGCTCCATCCCAGAACTCTGGGATCATGACCTGAGCCTAAGGCAGACGTTTAATTGACTGAGCCACTCAGGTGCCTCCTATTACTGCTTTTTTAATTATTACAGATACTGCACCCCTTACTGCCTCTACCAGGGCTGGCCTACTTCCACTGTCCTGCCTTTGGATGATAATATAAAGTTTCTGAAAAGGGAAGAGGGAACAGGATCCAAAGCACAGGTGGAATGACTGGCCTTGGGTAAGGGAAACAGATTACCTTTTTAACCAGAAGGAAGGACGCAAACATGATGGGCACGGATGTGGCAAGTCTCAAGTTTGGTATCAGGAAGGTAAAGGAGCTACTCTTAAATGGCTCCTATTTTCCCCATGAGGTCATCTGCAAGACCCTTCCTACTGTGAGAAGGCTATGATCCCTTCTCTTGGCCTACCGCAGTTAAACATCTGATTTGTACTCAGTGAACGAATTTCCATTTGTGATTTGGCTCCCCCTGTAGGCCTATCCATGGGGCAAGAATGGGCTGATCACATAGACTTGAGTATGTCTCAATGGTTTCTCATAGTTAACTGATAAACTGTTTTTGTTTTGTTTTGTTTTAAGATTTTATTTATTTGGGTGCCTGGGAGGTTCAGTCAGTTAAGCATCTGGCGTTGGCTAAGGTCATGATCTCAGGCTTCTGGGATGGAGCCCTGCATCAGGCTCTCTGAGGCAGGAGAGAGTCTGCTTCTCCCTCTGTCTCTGTCCTTCCTCTCATCTCATGCTCTCTGTCTCTCTCAAATAAATAAAATCTTTTTTAAAGAAAAAAATAAAATAAATAAATAAATAAATAAAATCTTTTTTAAAGAAAAAAAGATTTTATTTATTTGAGAGAGACAGAGAGCATGAGATGAGAGGAAGAATAAGCTTTTGATTTTGTTGAACCCTTTTTTTTTTTTTTAAGATTTTATTTATTTGAGAAAGAGAGAGCATGAAAATGGAGGAGGTGCAGAGGAAGAGGGAAAAACAGACTACCTGTTGAGCAGGGAGCCCGATGTGGGGCTCGATCCCAGGATCCAGGGACTGTGACCTGAGCCGAAGGCAGAAGACACTTAACCCGACTAAGCCACCTGGGTGTCCCGATAAACTGATTTTTGAACATGATTTGGCATCTATGTAGCCTGACTAAAGATTAACAAACCATAGTCCTTTTTTACACTGAGTCCTATTTCTTGGTCCTATTTCTTATTGAGTTATTGTCTCAGGATCCAACTGCTTTTGCACAAAGTCACTAAAGTAAATCTCTGACCCTACAGAGGCATGAGCCAGATCCACATTTAAGCAGCCAGAGTACTCCTCTTCTCTGTCATGCCTTGCTCAGCAAATGCTGGCTTTTCATTAGCTGTCACTGGCCCAATTTCTACCTCTTCTTTCTCAAGTCCTTTTGACATCTATCTGTTCATTAAGATATTTTAAATTGGCTGTCACTGCACTGACCTACTAGTTTTTGTAGGGAGGAATTTCCAAGAATAATGCAGGAAATAAAATGAGGACCTCAGTGAAATATATTGATATGTCACCACTATTCATTTTCTTATTCTATTATTCATTCAGTATTTACAGACCATATACCCTGTGCAAGGCTTAATATTAGAACAGTGGGGGGGTGCCTGGGTGGCTCAGTGGGTTAAGCCTCTGCCTTTGGCTCAGGTCATGATCTCAGGGTCCTGGGATCGAGCCCCACATCAGGCTCTCTGCTTGGCGGGGAGCCTGCTTCTCCCTCTCTCTCTGCCTGCCTCTCTACTTCTGATCTCTCTCTGTGTGTCAAATAAATAAATAAAATCTTTAAAAAAAAAAAAAAAAAGAACAGTGGGGAATACCAAGTCCTCAAGGTATTTATAACCCAGAAATAAAAGCAATTAGCTCCACAAAGAAGAGGCTTGAGGAAATGGGACTTTGACTGCAAAGGAGGAATTAGAAATAAAGAAAAAATTCTTATAGTAGAAGTGATTAAAGCAGAAATAGATTATCAAAGGAAATCCTCAAATCTGAGTAACTTTAAAAAAATATGATGACTTAGAGACAGACAGCCTTGCCTATCGGCAAAGGTTACAGCAAGCTCTCTGGAATTAAGCACACCATGACTCAGGACTTTCTGACATATAAAGAACCTACCAGTCTCTTTGCAGAAGGAATAAGGGAATCAACAGAGAAGTTTATTAGGGTTCTTACCCCCAAATCCTCAGGTACTGCAATCCTTGAGCTTCCCTGCAATACTTAATCTGTCCTTCCTTCTTATCTTTGCTGCCCTTGCTCCTCTCCACCAGTTTGTGCTCAGGCATAAGCAAGATGCAGTTTTTCCGTGACCTGGAATTTTCTGCCATTGAATCATGTCAGCTATGCACATACACACTACCACCCAAGCTCTGTGTAAATGATTTGATGACTTAGGTATTTTGAAAGTGCCTAGCACACAGCAGATGTTCAATTAAGATTCATTTCCTCCTTTCTTTCCTTCCGTTTTTCTCTCCCTCCTGGCGAGGAAGGGAGGGAAAAAACAGGAACCAACAAAAGACAGATCTTCTGTTAAGATAGCATTCTTTGGGGTAAAAATACTGAAAAGGTTTAAACCACTTCTCATTGCCTACCTTGTGTCTGCGGGATGTAGGGAGACAGGAGTTTTGACCTTTTCTTTTCGTATCCCTTCTGCGTGATGTCTCCTAAAATAGCAAGAAACAGAAATAGGTTATGCATTATTCTTACTCTGTGGTTGTTCACTGTAAAAATAAAATTAATTACAGAGTGTTATAGAATTACCACATAGAGAGTAGAGGAAAAAAAATGTATAGTTCTTTGCCAAGGATTTTGCTATGTGTGATTTCCCACAGTCTTGGAGCTGACTTCTTGTGGAAAATTGTAGGGCTTGTCTCCACACCAGTCTAGCAGAGCAATATGCCACATACCATGTCAGAGATTCCCGAGTTCCTAGGCACCCCTCGTTTCCCTGGTATTTACGACAGACCAAAAGGAATGCTGCAAGGCCTGGCAGACAAATGGTCTCTCCGAAGTTTCAATCTGACCACATGAATGCAACTGATACAGGAGGTACTCAGCTATATTGCTATAGGAACCACGTAAAATCAAAAATCTAGTTCAGGGGAGAAGTCAAGGTTCAGGCACTGGGGTGGGATACCCATAGGCCTTTCTGCATCCTAGTACCTATGCTTGAACCAGGGCTGGAATTCCCATATTCTCTCCCCTTGGTTCACTGGTTTGTATTATTTATGTACCTGGATGTCTTACAAGGTTAAATTTCTAAAAAAGTATACACAAAGGACAAGTACACATGCAACAAATGCAACAAGAATGAGCTGATTAACAGAGGAAAAAAATGTGGTGGAAGTGTCAAGAACTACGCTAGGTACTAAAGAAAAGGTAGAAAATGAATGGGCAGAGAGCAGGGTGAAAAGGAACAGGAAACACAGGAGAATAAAAGTGCATTCAAGGGAAAATGAGTAATTCAAAGCTGGGGGGATAAATATATGTTGTGAGTTGATATGATAGAGCATTGTTTTCTAAAAAAAGAATTTTTTTTTTAATTCAGAGAAAACTTTATTTTAAAGTCAAAATCTAGCATAAAAAGCAATTTATATACTAAAATTTACAACACAGAGACTTGAAACCAAGGGCAGTGATTGTCGGTTGCTGTTAGCCTCAGCAGGGGACTGATGGAGTAGACAGTGGGGAGGTAGCAGTGCTCATTGAGGGGCTTAAGTAGGGAAGGCACCTTCTAAGACTGTGGAGTTCAGCAAGTTAGTTCACTCTTGCTGAGGAGAATGGGACCAAGAGTAGAGGCCAGACAGACTACCTGTTACCCCAGCTACTACAGTGATCTGGGCAAGTTAGCAGTAGCCTGAATTAAAGACAGTGGTAGAAGGGATGGGAAGAAATGAACGGATTAAGAGAGACATTCGGGAGAAACACTGGACAGGATCTGGTGACTAGATGGGTACGGGTGAGAAGGTTTCTGGCAGACGGTGGTGCTATTCCGTGACAGAGAAATACAGTAAGAAATGCAAGTTCAGTGGGCTGAAGAAGTTGAGTTTAGGAAAAGCCCATGAGACACACAAAAGGACATGTCATCCAACAGCTGGATATGTGGATCTAGAACTCAGGAAAGAGAGAGGATTTTGGAACCATGAGGATATAGCTGAAAAATAAACAGATAACAATCTCTTTGAAGTCATTTGGTAATTTCTAACAAAATTTTGATTCAGCTGTTGCATTTTTAGGAATTTATTCAATGACAATATTCACAATGGTGCACAAAAATCAAATAAGAATATTGCCTGACCTATTCTTTGAAATAAAAAAACTGGAAGGAGTCTAGATACTTACATTATAGACCATCTATGTCAGTGGCTTTCAACTGGGAGTGATTTTGTTCCCAATGGGACACGTGACAACGTCTGGAGATATTTTTGTCACAACGAGAAGAAGGGGTACTACTGGCATCTCAGGGACAGAGGCCAGGGATGCTGCTAAGTCTCTGGACATGCACCGGACATGATGAAGAACTATCCAGGCCAAAATGGCAAAAGTGTTAAGGATAAGAAACCCTGGGTCTACCTAATAATAGGCTGGTATTCCAAATGTACTGGCACAGGAAGATGTCTAAAATATACAAAGGGTAAAAGACAAGTTGCAGAACAGTAAGTATTACAGATCTAATTTTGTAAAAAACAGAAAAAGGTATGTTTCCATATATATAGAAAATAGTCTGGAATATAATGTATATAAACATTAAATTAATGTATACCCTTGAGAAATGGAATTATGAGGGGTTTCACTTGTTTTATATACTTTAACAGAGTTTGATTTAAAAAAGACTAGATGATTTGCATAATCTCAAAAATAAAGATTTCTTTCAATTAAGAATGAATGGTTCTATAGATATGTATTTGTAAACAGTAAGATGGTCACAGTATGTGTGTGTGTGTATATATGCATATATATATGCATATATACACACACACAGATTTATAAATACATATATAAAACAGGGGAAAACGCAAGATACTTAACAGTTTACATAGTATATTCAATTTATGGAATAACTACTTTTCTACACACACACACATATGCATAGAGAAAATCTGGAGTTTTATACACCAAAATATTAACAGTAGCTAGCTATGGCTTACAAGGTTATAGATTCATTTTAGCTTCTTCTCCTTTTTGCTATCCGTATTTTCTCATTTTTCTACAATGAACATCCATTATTTCAAGAAACAATATTTAAAACTACAATCACAACTACTTACTAGACTGCACAAACTGAATCACAGTGGCCCTTCATCTCGGCTTCTTTAGTAAAAGAAGAGAAACCCACAGTGCATTTTTTTGGAAAAGGAAATCAAACCTTGTCAAATTAGGAAACTGAAGAGTTTAGGTAATCTCCAATAATACACACAACTAACAGAGATATGGTAGCCTACCAAGGAAACCCCTCTTAAAATAGGGTTAAAACCCCTCTTAAAAAGAGGAAATCAAGTCTCTTATTGCAAAAAGAAACAATGGAGCATTCTCCTGTCCTGTTTCCCACTCAAAAGCTTCCCTACTTCCACTGTACACACACACCCCACTCCCCAAAGGGCAAAAAGACCACTTCTGCCGGCTCAGAACATATCTGATAAAGTGAAAGGCCTTTTTAAGCTTACTTCAGGGTTTAGCGTCTCAATCGTTCACTGTCAGTAACTAATCATGGGACAGACTGGTTAGACTTGGTATCCTGGACATGAATCAACTACTAACCATCTCAGGTTTTGAAAAAAGTCAACCAATGGAGTCCAATTCAGCCAAGACAATCAGCTCCATTAGATCCATAAAAAAGCAAAGCCACCTAAGGAGACCTAGAAGATGAACTGCAATGAGAATGTGAGGACTATGGTGATGGGCCTTTAAAATGCCGTCCCCCTTTTCTATGACCACAAGACCCTGCTCAAAAGTCACCTCCTCTGTGATACCGGCCACCCCTTCATTACTTCTCGGTACCCCTTCAACTCTGCACACACCAGGACAGCACTTGGCACATCACCGGTACTGTGTTTGTGTCCACATCTGTGTCCCCACTAGACCCCACACTTGAGGGCAGGGACTGTGTCGCGTTCATCTCTGTAGCCCTCCCACAGTCTGGCACAATAGACCCTTGTTGAATGAGTGACTGAATGAATTAGTAAGGTGGAGGCAGTGAGAAAACAAATCAGTGACCTGTGTACTTGGGTGGAAAACAGGAAATGGGAGAAAGAGAGGGCTTTACGTTAGCAAGAGCTGAAAGGCCCAGGGAAAGAAATTTATGGAACCAAGTTTACTGAAACTGGAGAGCCAGACCTCAAAGGTGACCAGAAAAACAGCTCCTGGCCTGCCTGAAGGGGAGAATATAGTCCATAAGATCACTGGGCATTAAAAGCTGCAGGAATTGCTCCAGATATCAAGGTATCCCTTAGGCAGAGGACAAGACTAGACTGAAGGACTTTAGTTAGCCCACCTAACAGAATTTGTTATTCCACATCTCTGTCACTGCCCGCTGACAGACTGCACTCTTATCATTCTCACCACTGATAGTCAACCAGTGTTCGCTACACTAAAGCAACATTTTCCAAACACCCAATTTTTGAGAATCACCGGAGGAACTTGTAAAAATACAAATTCCTGGGGCGCGTGGGTGGCTCAGTCAGTTAAGTGGCTGACTCTTAGTTTTGGTTCAGGTCATGATCTCTGGGTTCCGGGATGGAGCCCCATGTTAGATTCCCTGCTAATCAGGGAGTCTGCTTCAGGATTCTCTCTCTCCCTCTTCCTGTCCCCCTGCACTCTCTCTCTAAAAGAAATAGATAAATAAAAAAATTTTTAAAAAAATTCCCAGCCCCTCTCGTGAAGATTCTGATTCCCTAAGTCTGGATTAAGACCCACCTCCTGCGGGGCGCCTGGGTGGCTCAGTGGGTTAAAGCCGCTGCCTTCGGCTCAGGTCATGATCCCAGCGTCCTGGGATCGAGCCCCGCATCGGGCTCTCTGCTCAGCAGGGAGCCTGCTTCCTCCCTTCTCCTCTGCCTGCCTCTCTGCCTACTTGTGATCTGTCTGTCAAATAAATAAATAAAATCTTTAAAAAAAAAAAAAAAAAGAGAGAGACCCACCTCCTGTATTTCTAATCAGTGCCTTCCAATGAGATTTGTTTTTTTAAAGTTTTATTTATTTATTTACTTTTATAGATTTTATTTATTTATTTACTTACTTGACAGAGAAAGCACACACACAAGCAAGGGAGGGGCAGAAGGAGGGGGAGAAGTAGACTCCCCAAGGAACAGGGAGCCCAACATGGGACTCGATCCCAGGACCCTGGGATCATGACCTGAGCGAAAGGCAGACGCCCAACCAACGGAGCCACCCAGACTCCCCCCAATGAGTCTTGAGAATCATGTCTGCAACGTGCTGGGTGACTCTGACTTCATGTGAGGAAGGGACAAGAGAAGAGGGGAAGAATGCTGTTTGAGTGAGATACAGCCTCAAGGGACAGGGGGAAGGGGGCTCACAGACACTCAGTCACACCACAGGCATCCTTTAGAACAGATTTTTTTGCCATCTGGCATATAAAACAAAAAGGAGTGCCATAACCATACCTGTATAAAATTTGCATTAAAATGGCACAGATCTAAGTTAAACCTGTTGTTCAAGTTTTTTGAGAACTAAACAAATAAAGGATTAGCCTTCCCCTCCCACTAGGGTAACGTATTTCTCCACCCACAGAGGCACTTCGAAGAGCAGCTGTTTCCAGGGGTCTGCAGCCCCCAGTGGCATGGAGGCACCCAGCCTGTAAGGAGATACAGCGATCCACATGACTTAAGACTGTCCAATTACTAGGTACTGCCACAATATATTGAATAGCCAAAACCAGACAAATAGAAAGATCCATGTGTGCGGTGGAACCTAAAGGAACTATGCCCCCAATTTCCCTCCTCACCTACCTGGGATCAACGAAAGCAGCTTGGCACAGGCAGCCCTGGAATCACCCTTAAGCAGAGTGAAGAGGGGGCTGGGAAGAGGTGCGTGTGAGCGTGCTGGCCAACCCTAGCCTCTCAGAGGTCAGCAGTGAGAGGAGGAGAGTCCTCCACACTGGCCGGCCTTTTGAGAGTCTACTTACACAGACAAGGTGGCATGGCACTGTGGTCAGCACTTGAGGAGTCGGTGCTAGAAAGAACTACTTCTGGAGCACAGCCTTGCCACTTCCTCTTGATAAGTCTCAGTTTCCATGTCTGTAAAATGGGTAATGATAACAGCTGTCTTGCTAAGTTTTTAGGGTGACTGAAACTACTTGGAATGGGGTCTGGGCTATAGAAAGTACCAACGAAGTCTTAGTGAAAACCTCTTGAGGCCTACCCTACTGGCCAGGTTGGGGTAGGGGTGGAGGTGGGCAGCTATGTCGCAAAGAGAGAAAAAGGAAGGCAAACAACATGGCGAATACTCGGTTAACTGAGCGCTGTGGGAGAGAAGCACGGCAGATACAGCCTAGAACCCAGAGGAAGCACTGCGAGCTCCGCCTGGGTGGAGAAAGGAAAGCCTTATAGAGCAGGTGACATTGTGGCTGGAGTCTGGCCTTTCATTCTAATATCAGAAATGCAGTCATTTAGCGGTTTACTCGTTTTCCTCTGCTGCTGACTGGCTCTGTGTGGATATGGCCATGTTTGTGGGTTCCTCTAGGATTCTACCTCCCAGAGAGAAGCAGAGCAACGTCAAGTAATTTTCAGAGATGACCTTGTACAGCACCCTGAGCAATTAGGTGCTAAATAAACACAGGGCTTGGGAAATTCCAGAGGGTCACCAAGTGGTAGATATGTATAATCTAGATGGAGAGCAAGGATTACAGTTCCAGCCATAAACTCTTTCTGCTCCAGTGGAAATAAAAAGGTATGTGCCACTGCAGCTCTGCCTTCAAGTCGTACCTATTCAGTCAGGGGTGGCAACGGTTTGCTGGACTTGGGCTGTCACAAAAACATCTTTGAGCAATGAATGGATGACACGCAGAGTGTTAATAAAACAGTATCTATGTCTTTAAGAAGTTCCTGGTCTAAACAAGTAATTGCGATAAAAGTGATAAGGGAATAAAAAAATAATGGTAATAAAAAAAGAATTATAATACTCCAAGAATAGATAGGTAATTAACAACTCATCGAGGGCTTACTACATATAACAGTCTCTGTACCAAGAGCTTCACAACATCCCTTATAAGGTAGTATTATTATCAGTCCCATTTTATAGGTGAGGCTACTGAGCCACAGAAAGTCTAAGCTCCTTGTCTGGCAGGCATGCCTAGTCAGCGCTATGCTGAGGATTTGAACCCAGGCAGTTCTGGCTCCGGGACCCTTCCTCTTAAATTCTACCCTATATTCATTTTACAGACACAAGCTCCAAATCTGGCCTCCAAAAGACTGGGAACTTCACAGAAGTTGCTCTTAGGCTGGGTCCTGAAGGATGACAGGACTGTTCTCAAACCCACAGCTGTGTTAGAGGATAGGAGACTTGGAGCAACGGAAGGATATAAAAGCTGTAAAGTCAATCTCTGAAGAACAGACAGCAGCCTGACTGCTGCTCCCCGAGGCCCTGCTGACTGTGGGGGGAATCCCTGTTGGGCCCCAACCTGGATGCTCCAGACACTTGCAGCTGAAGGCTGATCCTCATCTCATGGGTCAGCAATTCACTTCTTTCTTAATTAAATACCTCCATATAACACAACCAGCATTCCACCCTTCTAAAATACTCTGATATTGATTCATCTGATTTGCCTAAAAATCCTCTTCAATAAACAGAAAAGACATTATCTTTACTACAGAACAAGAAACTGAGATGTGAAAAAGATAAAGGTTGCTTAAAGATACACAGCGAGACTACAATCTGGGTCTCTGACCTTTTCTTATTGTTCTTTGTCCATTGTTTATTTGTAGGTGGCCCCCAAATCAGATGCAATAAAAGTATAAAACTAATCTATTGTTCATAAAATGAGCAACATGAGATAAACAATTTTTCTGACTCACTCCAAAATATAGATGACTTTCCAGAAGGCATTAAAAATCCACCCCCACTTCCCCCCCCAGCAGGACCCTGCATGAATTGTCTCTTTAATTATCTTTTAAATGAGACAGCCAACTGTGGAAACCGGGTCCAACTGCAGTTAAAAAACAATCAGCAAAAAGTCATTATACATCATTACTAAATATTCAGCTAACAGAGAATGTGGCCTTTCTTTTTTGTTAAGGAGTAATTAGGAGGGAAAGAAATGAGAAACTAAGAAGAAAAACTTCTAGAGTCATTATCTTCCAATCTATACCTGTATCTAATAACTCCTTCTATCCTCTACTTACAACTCTTAGACCAGGAAGGTGGTACATGGTGGCTATGGCTGGAGATGGGGAACTAGGACTGGGGTTATGGCCATTTATACACCAGACATGTAAAGAGACACATATAGACAAAGAGCCAAAATATAGCTGAGAATGTGAGTGAGGTAGATCTTCGCAAAACTTAAAAAGGCAAAGGATTTAGATCCTATCCAGGAGACGCTGGCTAGAAGACCAAGAACAATTTTTATTATTAAATTTTATCATGTTCTCCTTACAACAATTCTATTCAATGAATTACATACACCAGTCACCCACCCTCCAAATAGCCTCCTTTTAGAGGTGATAAAGATTCACAACAAATATGAATTTTTTTCCTTAAAAGCACTGTTTTTATTTATACACAGAGTCCTAACCACTTCAGCTGCAGGAGTGGGAGAAGTCTGCAGTGACACAGAACAATGGCTGTACGCCTTAAACCAGCTACAGGGCATTTGGACTTTGTCTTTCCCTATTTTTCTTGCCATATCTGAACTGAAAGTGGCCAACAGGACTCTAAAGAATTAAAAACCCTGAACTGTTTCTTAAAATTCCTTGTAGTTTCTTTCTACACACAGGTAGAATTAATCCTATGTTGAGAGAAGAGTGAAAGCTACAATATTTTCAGAGTTTGGAGAGAAATAAATCTGTTAAAATACTCCAATTTTTTTAAAAAAAATTTTATTTATTTATTCGACAGAGAGATATCACAAGTAGGCAGAGAGGTAGGCAGAGAGGTGGGTGGGGAATCAGGCTCCCCGCGGAGCAAAGAGCCTGATGCGGGGCTCAATCCCAAGACCGTGAAATCACGACCTGAGCTGAAGGCAGAGGCTTAACCCACTGAGTCACCCAGGAGCCCGAGAATTTTTTATTTTAATCTAATTTTTCTTTTGAAAACAAAAATCAGTGGTTCTAAAAGTCTTCAACTGGCAGCCTATAAAAGCTATTGTCTTCTTTTAACTCAAACTTGCTAATCTTACAAAAGAATTTCAAGGAAATTAACTTCAGGACATTCAAATTTCCATTCTCAGTAGATGTCCTCTCACCTCATTTAGGACAATAACTAGACATTTTCCACGTAAGAACTTGAGAATGAGCCCAGATTACTTTCTTCCAAAACTCAAATCATAGAATTGTTTTGGCTGCACAGTTCTGTTTTCTAGGTCAAATATATATGACTTCTTACAGATGGTATTTCACCTAAGGCATCAAGCAAGTTCAAACAAATAAAAAGCAACAAAGTAAAACACTTGAAACACACTGAGAAACTGAACTCAGCCTGACTACATGAGCAGGCAGCTGGCTCAATTAATCCATCTAATGCAAAAGGTATTTCATTTGTCCATTAGAAAAACTATGTCTACAAATGAGAAATTTGCTATACAAATGACCTGGATGTTGAAATACAGCAGGAGGAATCCCTGATATGGTCTGGTCTGTAGGAAAAGCATGGGTTCTAGCATGAGGCACGTCTGGGTTTGGACCCTGAGTCGGCCAATTTGCTGGCTCCATGACAAGTTCCTGAACAAGTTGGCCTCAGTTTCATAATAGGTGAAACTGGAATAACGCCTACCTTGAGTGCTTATGATGAGTCTTAAATGGGAGAATAAATGCACAAGTCCCTGGCACAGAGCACACATTCAACTAGTTTTAGTTGACACCACTCCAGCCCCAGCCCTACCCATAAGTCCCAACAATAGCTTTAGCCTTAAAAGGGTGATCTAGAAAATTCAGAATTAGGTTTTCTTCAACAGCAACAACAACAAAGAGGAGTGACTGCATTACGTGTCTCTAAAGACACATCAGGGTCTTTAGATCTTTAGCGGTAAGAGTCAACAAAATTAGTTACTCTGGGAGCTAGTAGTCTAAAAGAAGGAAAACTGATATCAAAGAGGAGGTACAAACATCTAAAACAGAAATGAGCAGAGATTAGTTAAAACGAATATATGTAAATTTATGTAAATGAAATAGTGCCACTGTGCACAAAACAGGATTCCATGCATCTAACTATGGGTGTTGTAACAATTTAGGGCTAAAACTGCAAATGCCGAGGGGGGAAAAATTAATCCCAGAAAAAGGGGGTTAAAAAAAAAAAGGTAGTATTTTTCTAACTTCTCTACCCGACTTTTATCTTTATGTTTCCTCAGAGAAGTCAGGAAACTGTTTCTTTTGAGAATAGCTAGGTGTATCACTCTGGCTTTCTTCTGGTATCCATCAGAGTAATTTTTTTAAAAAACTAGGCATAAGTAATAACATCCACACCAATCACTGAATCTGAAGTAAACAGATCACATGTTAGGCATTCCTTATCCATGATATAGAAAAAATGAACAACTGCTCAAAATCTAAGTACGTCATCTTGCAGGTGCAGAAATAAAGTGAAAATTTGTAAACAGATGAAGAATTCTGTTGGTAGCCAATTCATACCGGAAACCAAAGGCACATGGGGGAAAAGTGTAAGTAAGAAGAACACTATCACGGCTACAGTGTGTGGATCACAAAATGAGCAGCTCGTCTGGGTCAATGGCAAGGGCTTTTCCGGTGAGACAGAAAACAGATTATCTTTATGTGTATGACACAGATTTAAGATCTCAGTTTCCAGGTGTCAGGAGACGTGTTTTCTTCCCTAGTTGCTCCAAACCAGCTCTCTGGGTCCGGGGCAAGCCACTGTACTTCTCTGGGCCTCACTTTCCACATCTGTAGGAATGAGGATACAATGAGCTCTACATCTAAGGCTGCTTCTGATCGACATTTGCTGAATGCCACTTGCCTGGCATTATTATGTGTGGCAAGTCAGGGCCAAAGGACGATATCCAGTAGGCAGTAAGAGATGAGCTCTAGGACAGACATATAGATGTTCAGCATCAGCGTAGGAGGTGGTAAGTGAAGGCTTGGGTGTGAATGATATCATCAGAAGGAATGCAGTGTGAGAAAAGACGGCAGCCAGAAAAGGAATCTTGGAGAAAACAAACGTATAAAGAATGAGCAGAGGAAAACTAAATGATATGGAGGCACTGCAGGGACACCAGGAGGGAATTCTGGGAACTAAGGGAGGGAAGAGGGAGAGAGGAGGGAGAGGAAAAGAGAGAAAGAGAAGACCAATACCGTACTGTCACAGATGTAAAGTAAGGATGGAGAAATACCCGCTGGATTTGAGAGCTAGATCAACAGGGCCCTAGACAAGAACAGTCTGAAAGGAACAGCGAAGGAAGAAGACAGAAATATTTATAATACTGAAGAATGGCTAAGAGGTGAAGTGAGAGTAATAGAGTCTTTCTTACAATATGTTGTTATAAAGTGAATGAGATACGGGGCAGTCCCTCACAGGAGGCTACAGAGTCAAGGGGAGTGAGTCTTTTTTTATCTTTTTCTTTTTTCTTTAAAAGATTTTGTTTATTTATTTGACACAGGGAGAGAGATCACAAGTAGAGAGGCAGGCAGAGGGAGAGGGGGAAGCAGGCTTCCTGCTGAGCAGAGAGCCTGATGCTGGGCTCGATCCCTGGACCCTGAGATCATGACCTGAGCTGAAGGCAAGGTTTAACCCACTGCGAGCCACCCAGGAGCCCCCCTTTTTTTTTTCAAAGAAGGATAAATTTGTATGTTACAGAGAAAGAGCTATTAGAAAGAGGTTGAAACACTGACTCAACCAACAAATACTAACATCTTCTTACCTGCAAAGTGCTACTTTAGAGATATGAGACAGAAGAGAACAGACACGGCCCTGAAACTTAATCACGGCGGTGAAGTTCACAGTCTAGTCTCTTCCAGCATAGAGACATCTAAAAGCAATCATGTAATTAGTGAGCAAATTACAAGTGGGCTAAGGGCTTATGAAGAGGTCATCCAGGGGGCTGAGAGACCTCCGACAGAGACAGGCATAGCGCTCTGGACCACTGCAAACAGGTTCAAGCCCCAGTCCCAGCCTAGTCTAGGCAGCTGGGGAAGGCTGCTCTGAGGAAGTGACATTTAAGCTGAGACCTAAGAAAAACAGAGATGTCTAAATATTTTGAAAATGAAACAGGAGCTGGGGGCAAGGGGCTATCGTCCCACAGTGGTATGCTTCCATATCCCCCGTGAAGACCGTGAATGGGGTGGGTCTGGGCAGCAGGGAACACAGGTGAAAGCCAGTTCATGCAGCAAGGGGAGATGAGATGAGGCTCTGGAGGAAGTGGGAGCCCAGATCCTGCAGGGCTCTGGATACCATTCGAAGGATTCGGGATTTTACTCCAAATAAGAGAGAAAACCACCGAAGGCTTTTAAGCAGGAGAGGCACACGATCAAATACAACAAAGGAACAAGGTAACTGACAAAGACAAAAATTCCTGAAGAAATTAGAAGGAATAAGATCCAGAGCTGGGGGCATGGGCTCCCTCATGGGTTAGCTCCAGGGCTTCCCAACCTATGCTGCAAATGCGGCATGTGTCCTCCATCTGTGAGTGCTCTACAGGTGTGGAGATGTTTATCCTCAGCCCTTGGGTCCCCCAGGCAGAGAGCTTACAGGATCTGGAAACCCTAGGGCAGTCACCTCAAGTAGGCAAATAACCTGTTCCATCCCATTGGACTGAACAAATATTATCATTTTCTGTGTTTGTCAAGATGCATGAAAGACTGGAAATATTGTAGGACTTTACTATCTCTTTCTCTAAGAAAGGAAATGAGTTTTCAGTCCCAGTTTTCGGTGACAAAATGAGACATAGGGAGACTGCGACCCGCACGAGGTCACACACTGAGAGAGCCAGCTTCAAACCAGATGGTCTGGCTCCAGGGTCCAAGCCCTTAACAACTACTGAAAGCTGCCTCCCTCAGGCTCTCTGCTGAGAAGGACTGGAGGGCTGGAAGAAAGGGTTTTAGTAAAGTCGCTGAGTTGCCACTAGAGGAGTGGGAGGCACGTGCTCTGAAGCTGACAGAGACTACAGTCTGGGCTCTGCCAGTTAGTTGTCAGCCAGTTGTGTCTGAAAAAGCTAGTTAACCTCCCTAAGCTTCAATTATTTCAACCGTAAAACAAAAATAATAGAACCTAACTCGTTGTTATGGGGATTAAAAAGATAATACAAGCAAAGTTCTTTGTTCCTGGCACAGAGTAAGCCCTCAATGGCATCTGCTGCTCTAATGGCAGAGGGAGTAAACTAAAGAAACAGTGCGCCGAGCAATGCCGAGGGCTCAGGGAGATAGAACTTTTAGTAGCACCAATTTCCAGTTTTGTGACTTTCCCCAGCAGTCACTGCAAGGCGGCTGCTGGTCTGAATAATTTACAGCTGGGGTTTAAGAGCAGATGAGGATGAAAGGAAGGGAGGATGATGGGATCCAGGCTAACAAGTATTTCTTGATCAATAACCAATCAACCAACAATACTTATTGAATAAAATGATTTGCAGTGTCTATCAACCTAACTTCTATAACTTTTTAAAGCTTCTAGGAGAAATACACTCAGGATCCATCTTGGGATGGCAGAACACATCACCCTCCGGAAGAAATGACAAGATTCCAAACAGAGAGAGCTGAAAGGAATCAGGGAAGGGAAATCGGGAGGGTATATAAAGGTTCCCCACCAGGCCAGTTCTCCTTTCCTACTTCCCATACTTGCTTTGCTTTTCTCAGTTTGAACCCATTAAAAACAAAATAAACAAACAAAAAAACTATTAAAGACAAGGGCGCCTGGGTGGCTCAGTGGGTTAAGCCTCTGCCTTCGCTCAGGTCATGGTCTCTGAGTCCTGGGATGGAGCTCCACATCGGGGCTCTCTGCTCACCAGGAAGCCTGCTTCCTCCTCTCTCTCTGCCTGCCTCTCTGCCTATTTGTGATCTCTCTCTCCGTCAAATAAACAAATAAAATCTTAAAAAAAAAAACTATTAAAGACAAAAATCATGTAAAGGTGATAAAGAATAGAGATAACTGAAGATTATCTTGTGTTCGAGAAGAAACACGAAAAGTTGAAAATTTTCTTGGATCTCCTAAAGGCCTGGGGTAAGAGCAGAGCCTGTTAATGAAAGGATTATTCCTGGTGCAGGGAGAGGCTTTGGGGGACTTGTTGACGGAAGCTAGGGGGGCAGGTCTGTTGGAAGAGTGACCGAAGCGATGGCCTACTAGGGAAAGAGGCCGAGGGAGGAAGATGGAGATGAAGAAAACCATTAGAGGCAGTGGTGGGGAGGAAAAGGGTGTTCTTAAATCCAACAAGGTCCACCCTAGATCAAACATTCATAAAAGACAGCCAGATGTTGCCACTGGTTCCTCTTTTACCACGGCGAAATTTAAAATAACTGCTGGTCACTATTTTTAAAGATTAAATAAAAACAGCCCATACCCCTCAATGCAGCCTCAGCAAAAGAATACATATTCAAAGTCAATAATCCTCATGGATAGAGGCTTTCTGAGCAAGGCTAGAGAAACAAGCAAAAAGAATAAAAACGATCTTGCAGCTACATAATTTGCAACAGAGAGCTGCCAGGGCATTTCAGTAATCCAAGAGCCAATATCCTTAGCAGGTAAAAAAGTAGAGTGAAAGAAAGAAATATAATGAACTGCTTAAGAATTCTTATAAACTACTTGTAATTTTATAAAACACCTATCCACCAATGTTTAGGAGCTGTAACTTTTGGTTGGCTGGTAAAGTATGGAGTGTGCGTGTGTGTGTGTGTCTATTGTTCCCCAAGAGATATTTAAATCTCCAATATCATTACCAAAAAATCTACTTCTTTCCTGTAGTTTCACTTGAAGGGGAAAAAAAAACAATAACAAATTCCTTCTTAAAATAGCAAAGACAACAATGCGAGGAATAATACTTCAGAGTTTGAACAGATATTTCCTGTACTTCACTCAATGTACGAATCACAAGCAAAATTAGGAATTAAAGGGAAAAAAACACCACAACTGCTACATACCCTCAAAAACAAACAAACAAAAAAAAAAACAAGTACATTCTTTGTCTACTCTTGCCCCTCAAACAAGATACCACCCTGCATCCGGACATAGTATTAAAAAAAAAAAAAAAACAAACCTCTGAATACTGTCAATATATGAAATGTGAATATTAAGCAGGATAGACACTCCTCCTGACAGTGGTGGTAGTCATTAAGAAAAGCCATTATTCCACAATAAATGCTAGAAATAATCAAATGCCAGTGTTCAATTCTATAGCTAGACACTTAAATTTTTAAAAAATTTATTAAAATTCTTGCATTACAAATACTCTGTCACTAAGAATTTGAAATACTATTTCTTTATTCCCTATCCCACTTGAAATGTGCTTTTGTAATGGTTTTTTCAGAATGAAGATTTTTTCAGAATGTAATTATGTTTTAACAGAACTTGAAAGATGAGGAAACATCATTATGAAAGCCAAGTAAAAAAGAAAAAAAAGCCAAGCATAAGCAATTTGTGTGCCAAGGGGTTAAAGGAAAGACAAGTGCCGCCATCATCTCTTCTTTTGTCTTACATAATAGAATTTTTAGCTGGGCAAAACAACTACATAAAGACCACATTTCCCAGTCCCCTCACAGTTAGGTGTGGTCAAATAACTAAGTTCTGGGCAATGTGGTATGGACAGAAAAAATGTGTTACAGCATGTCCTCTCCTTTTCTCCCTTCCTGGTGGCTGAACTGGGATGTTGGTAGTTAGCCATCACGAACCATGTGCTGACAGACAAATCCAAGGATGGGGAAGAAACAAGACAGTAAGAGCCCAAAGACCTCATGAAGCAGAGTTGCCATGCTAATGCACACCACTATGTGACACAGAAATCAATCTCTAACTAGTTAAATACCTGTTATTTGGGATCTGTTACATATAGTCAAATCCACAATCCAACAAATACATGAGATGATTTCCAGTCAGTGGCAGCAAATAATTGCTGCTACTTGATGTCCTTACCACAACCGTTATAAACCATGGTACTTAAACTTTTAAAAGTTCATTTAACTGTTATATAGGTGAGATACACCCTTACAAACTTTCCAGTGTTAATCCCCTTGATAAATCTTTTCTCACACCACCTTAAATCATGAGATTTTGAACTACGTTGAATCCTTACGAAGTAAATCTGGTTTACTTATTTGAAAACACAATACTGCCAAGCAACTCTTAAACTAATATAAAATTATCTAAGTACACACATTAAGAGTCTTGGACTGGATTCATCAATACATTGTACCAGTGTTAATAGTTCTAATAGATGCTGTTTCCATGAAAAGTTTTAGCACAACTAAAATTTCTGCATTGTACTGTTTATTTTTCTTCTTGAAGTTAAAACAGCAAGTATTTGATGTGTTAAGAGTTCCTCCATAAAAATGTTATCTCAATAAACTATCAGTTAAAAATAGAAAAAAATCTGTGTGAACACAATTCCAATTACTAATTTGCCAGTTGATGAAGAACTACAGCCTGGAAATAAGCAAGCTGTTTGAGGAACGGTGGTTTTCCTCTGTTTTCAGACTAAAAGCTTGTTGTACCAGAGCCACTAGTAATTCCAGGAAATTCTCCAAGCTTAATCAGAGCAACTCTGCTTTTACCAATTACCCTTGATCATGCTTTAGTATAAGACTGTTTTTGAACTTGGGGCACATGGGTGGCTCAAACAGTTAAGAGTCTGACCCCTGGGGAGCCTGGGTGGCTCAGTGGGTTAAAGCCTCTGCCTTCAGCTCAGGTCATGATCCCAGGGTCCTGGGATCGAGCCCCACATCGGTCTCTGCTTGGCGGGGAGCCTGCTGCCTTTCCTCTCTCTCTCTCTGCCTGCCTCTGTCTACTTGTGATCTCTGTCTGTCAAATAAATAAAATCTTTAAAAAAAAAAGCCTGACCCTTGAATTCGGCTCAGGTCATGATCTCAGGGTTGTGAGATCGAGCCCTGAAGATTCTCTCTCCCTTCTCTTTCTAAAAAAAGAGAAAAAAAAGAAAAGAAAAGAAAAAAAAG
Organism: Martes martes; assembly: GCF_963455335.1. Classification (NCBI taxonomy): domain Eukaryota; kingdom Metazoa; phylum Chordata; class Mammalia; order Carnivora; family Mustelidae; genus Martes; species Martes martes. The sequence goes on along the minus strand of NC_137895.1, from coordinate 85,933,829 downwards.
TGTTTCAACAAAGACCTTCCCCTTAGTTAACAGATTTTAAAACTACTGAATATATAACTAATAGTCCTAGGGAATAGTCTGCTTTTCAGTAGTTGAAAAGAAATGCTGTCAGGTAAAGGAAAGGAAGAAAGATAAATCACTGGGGAGCAGCACCCTGACTGGTTCAGTCCACAGAGCATATGGCTCTTGGTCTCAGGGTTTTAAGTGGCAGAGAGTTTACTTTAAAAGAAAAACAAAAAACAAAAAAGATAAATCACTGGAAAGAACAGATTTGGTGAAAAGAAGTAATGAGATTATCCTAAAAAGATTTTCAAAGATTTTATTTATTTATTTGTCAGAGAGAGAGCAGGCAGTAAGCAGAGGGAGAAGCAGGCTCCTCGCTGAGCAAGAAGCCTGATGCGGGACTTAATCCCAGGACCCTGGGATCATGACCTGAGCTGAAGGCAGACACTTAACTGAATGAGCCACCCAAGTGTCCCTTAAAAATTTTTTTTGATTTAAAAATTCCTGGATCTTCCATACCTGTATGATCCTCAAGAAGTCAGACAGATCTAGGTTCTGAGCCTGGCTTATTACTTACCAGCGATGTCTCTTTTACCAAGTTACTTAAGGTTATGGATCCTTGCTTTTTCCATACATAGAATGTAGAAAGCCACACTACCTCACAGCATTATTAACAAAGATTAAGGGAGATAATGTAAGTAAAGCTCCTAGCAGAGTGCTTAATCCAGGGCCAACACTCAATAATTGTTAGTTTCCCTCTCCACCCACTCTGCCCCTACTACTAACCATCAAAATCTCAGAATGAATTACAAATGAAAGGGTTCTGATGTGGGTTGAACACTTTTTTGCAATGGATGATACTTACGTCGAAGACTGGCTAAAAACACTTCTCTGGAGAAAAACGTGCATTCACACAAAACTTTGTACAAGCATGTTTATAGCAGCATTATTTATAACCAAAAAGTAGAAACAACCCAAGTGTTCATCAGCTGATGAATGGATAAACCAAATGTGATATAGCCATACAATGTAACATTTTTTTTAGCCATAAAAAGGAACGAAGTACTGATACATGCTACAACATGGAGGAACCTTGAAAGCAATATTCTAACTGAAAGAAGTCACTCTCAAAAGACCATGTTCTGGGGGCGCCTGGGTGGCTCAGTGGGTTAAAGCCTCTGCCTTCGGCTCAGGTCATGATCCCAGGGTCCTGGGATCGAGCCCCGCATCGGGCTCTCTGCTCAGCAGGGAGCCTGCTTCCTCCTCTCTCTCGCTGCCTGCTTCTGTGCCTGGTTGTGACCTCTGTCTCTCAAATAAATAAATAAAATATTTAAAAAAAAAAAAAAAAAAAAAAGACCATGTTCTGTATGATCCAATTTATGTGAACTGTCCAGAATAGGGGGAGGATGAGAAGGTACAGGGGTTTCTTTGGGGGTGATGAAAATGTTCTAGAATTAGACTGTACTGGAACTTATTTAAAAATGCTGAATTATAGGGATGCCTGGGTGGCTCAGTTGGTTAAGCGGCTGCCTTCGGCTCAGGTCATGATCCCAGTGTCCTGGGATCGAGTCCCACATCGGGCTCCTTGCTCCGCAGGGAGCCTGCTTCTCCCTCTGCCACTCTGTCTGCCTGTGCTCGCGCGCTCTCTCTCTCTCTCTCTCTCTCTCTCTGACAAATAAATAAATAAAATCTTTAAAAAAAAATGCTGAATTATATACTTAAATGGGTATGTGAACTACATCTCAATGAAGCTTGAAAAAACTAAGAAATGCTAATTCAAAACAATATATGCACCCCTATGTTTACTGCAGCATTAATTATAATAGTCAAGACATGGAAGCAATCTAAGCGTCCGATGACAGATGAATAAAGATGTGAGCTATATGTATGCACACAACAGAATATTACTCAGCCATGAAAAAGAATGAATCGATGGCCATTTGCAGTAACATAAATGGACCTAGAAGGGATTATGATAAATGAAGTAAGTCAGACAGACAAAGACAAAGATTTAAATGATACGTGGAATCTAAAAAAGACAAAACAATTGAACAAACAACCAGAAACAGACCCATAAATACAAAGAACAAACTGATGGTTGCCAGTGGGGGAAGGAGGGATTCGAAAAATGGGTGAAGAGGCATGGAAGGTATAAAGGCTTTCAGATACGGAATGAATAAGTCATGGGGATGATAGGTATAACATGGGGATATACAGTCAATGGTATAATAGCATTGTATGGTGGCAGATGGCAGCTACACCTGTGGTGAGCACAGCATAAGGTATCGAGTTGTCAAATCACTATGTTATACACCTGAAACGAATACAACATTATACATCAACTATACTTCAATTAAAAAAAATAAATAGAGGTTGGCTGGCTCAATCGGTGGAATATGGAACTCATTGATTCCAGGGTTGTAGGTTCAAATACCATGCTGGGTGTAGAGATTACTTAAAAATAAAATCTTTAAAACACAAACAAAAAAAATAAAGGCTAAACATTTTTAAAAAGTAAACAGCAAACAAACTACACTCATCTAAAATTTAGTAAGTCAAATCACAGCTATTCAAAATATACTCTCATCTAGACAATAAAGTACATTGTGAGTATGTGTATATAAACTTTGATGTCAAATACAGGAACCTTTAGCAGTTTGTCTTGTTATTTCTTTCTGTTCATTACATACAATGGATGCCTTATCTACTGCGCTTCTAAAACTGTATCAGCTGTGTATCCTAGTTGGGAGAAGTGGGAAGAGCCACTCAATTTCCCATACAGCTTAATTCTCCTGTGGAATGCTAACTGATATATGCTCTTTTTAAACAAACAGAATACTTTGAAATTGACCACACATGAGAACATAAAGCAAGTTATACAATTTTTAAACAACTGGTATCATACAGACCACTTCATCTGTCAACAATGCAATCAAGTTATAAATCAATAAAAGGCAACTCTTTTGGGGGCACCTGGGTGGCTCAGTGGGTTAAAGCCTCTGCCTTCGCCTCAGGTCATGATCCCGGGGTCTTGGGATCGAGCCCCCATCGGGCTCTCTGCTCAGCGGGGAGCCTGCTTCCTCCTCTCTCTTTCTCTGCCTGCCTCTCTGCCTATTTGTGATCTCTGGCAAATAAATAAATAAAATCTTTAAAAAAAAACACACAACTATTTTTAAGAGCAGCCATTAAAATGGTCTACTAATGTGCCATTTTGTGTATGTAGTATACCATCACTTGATATTAGTACCTAAGGAAATGGGCTGAGGTTGGATATATGTTTGCATACTGTCAACATATTTCCTTGGTAAGTTTAATACATTTGTTCCTCAAAATATAAATATATATACACACACACACACACACACACACACACATATATATAGTCAATCATATTTAGAAGCATTAGAGAATCTACTATTTATTTATTTATTTTTTTAAAGATTTTATTTATTTATTTGACAGACAGATCACAAGTAGGCAGAGAGGCAGGCAGAGAGAGAAGGGAGGAAGCAGGCTCCCTGCTGAGCAGAGAGCCCGATGCGGGGCTCGATCCCAGGAAGCCGGGATCATGACCTGAGCCGAAGGCAGCGGCTTTAACCCACTGAGCCACCCAGGCGCCCCGAGAATCTACTATTTAAAGGATTCATGGAGTAAACCTTTTTGTATTATAATTATTGCCTAATTCATCTGTAGCTAATTCTTTCAAAAGCTTATTCTGTATTTAGCAGAGTATTCACTGTTCACTGTACCATCACCATCTGAGAGAGTACAACCCATCAGGAGCTTGCATGAGATGCAAAACAATTCAGAGAAAGGAATTTGGTGCTCTGGTCAGTGCCAAGGTCAACATTTCCCCCAGTGTTCTTCTAATTCAGCAAGCCAAGGCCTGGAACCAGTCCATGGCTTTAGCATTGTGGATTTATCCTTGGGCAGTTCCTGAGAAAAGACCTCCACTGGGTCCTACCCGGGGAAGAAAAATGGGATCAGGATTTAAGCACCTAAGGGGACCAACTAGCTTAAAAACTGGAAAGACAGCCAATAATCTTCCTCATGGCTAAAATGGCACACACAGAACTCTCCCCTCTTCTTTCCAGGCTCAATGTCACTGACCAACTTGAGCCTTTTTTTAAAAGACTCAGTTCTCAACTAATATATCTGCTTCTTATTAAACTAGGCAGTGGTCAGACAGAGACAAAACTAAGCATCCATTTCTTGTGCTATGATATCCTCTCTTCCGAATTCCTCCTTTCTGCCTAGGCTTTATTACCAACCTGGACGTATCTTCTGCACACTGTATTCTTCACTAATTTATAAAAAGGCATGACCTTGTCTATTTTTCCCTTTAGACCTACATCACTTGTTTATTTGCTTTGGAAAAACAGTCATTTTAAATATTAAATTAAATACTGAATTTTAACTAGATACCGATTATACTGCTAAGACATGTATTATTAAATTATATAAACTTTAGTACTACCATTCACAAGTGTACAAAGTCCTGCTTTATTTCTGCCTCCTCATAGACTCCTAAGAGGGAAAAAACTGGGAACTACCTCGGTAAATTAATGTAAGAGCTTCAAGTTGGAAATATATGAACCTGCTCAAGGGTGACAAGGGGGATTTCCAGAACTCCAAGAGCTCCTTTGTGATCCAGCCCTGGGTGACTAAATAACAAGAGTGAGAGAATTTTTGCTCTCTGATCACAGGATCAGAACGCTGAATTATATAATAGGAGTAATAACTGTGACAAAAGAGGATAGATAGGACTGGGCAGAGAACACAGGGTGAAGATGGTGCCTAGCATCAAAATTATACACAGACAGATTCGGGTTCTTTAGAGATTGAGGCATGAGACAGGGCAAGATTTAAGTGCTAGAATAAAAACAGGTTAAATATGAAGCAAGAGGTGGTAAGAACGCAGAGGAACATTACGAAGACCAACAAAAATAGCCTACAGATGCAAGAGAAGTGGTCACTGAACTGGCTAAGAGGTAAAACCCAAATATATAAAATCAAAGAATATTTTATATAAAATATAAAAAAGCAAACATGATTTCAACTAAAAGGCTCTCTCTGGTGAGCCCATTCCACACATTTTGTACCGTCCACATAAAGATACAGAAGCATGCACATACGTATGTGTTACTAATCTCAGCTCTCACTCAGCCAACGCTGATGGCCTGCTAGGAGTCAGGCACTGGTCTAGGCACTTGGGGAATGCCAGAGCAGACAAAGATTCCCTCATAGAGCTTACACTTGAGGGAAGAAACAGACAATAAACCATAAAGCTAACAGGGAGACAAGTGACACAGACTCAGTAAGTGGAAAGTGCTACAGAAAAACAAATTAGAAAAAGGAGCTCAGGGTATGGCGGAGTCAGACGGAGAAGGGAGGCTGTAGTATTTGATGGTAATCCAGATCTGAAGGAGGAGTTAGCGATGCAACATCTTGGGGAAGAGCCTTCCAGGAGACACCTTCCAGGAAGAGGAACTGGCTGTACAAATCAATGAACTGAGAAATATAAACATGTTTTAAGCTTTAACACCAGAAGCAAGCATCAGCCTTCTCCTGAACACTTCTCCTTGGAAAATAATTTTCTGAGGCAGTTAAAAAAAAATAAATTGGAATGCCTGGATTTTACAGAAACATTTTAAAAAGCAAGCCACCAATTTAAAATCCAATCAATTAAAATGGTTATCTAAACAGATTAGGTGACTGTTCTCCTGAGCTACTGGGATGGAGGGGCATGGGGGGGTGCGAAGGGGGGAAAGTGAGCTGTGAACTGCTAATGCCAGGCCAGGCTCCCAGGGCCTATCCTCCCTGCTCCTCTGTCAGGCCTGCTCCATGTGGTTCCCAGGGACAGATCATCACACTGCTATCAGGCTGCTCCCCCGCACAGGAAGTGCATCTAGTTTGGGACTGGTAACAAGGAGATTGTTTTCCTCATTTGTAAAGTGTTATTTACACCCACGTTTATGCACACTGTAACAGTGGCTTTTCTGTGGAAAAGAGCAATCAACTTATTCTAATATTAATATCGTTAACAATTAAAACAGTAAATTCTAAGAAGTAGTTTGTCTTCATCAAACACTTAACTAGCAGGGGCCACAGGGTGGTTTTGGAAATCCACTGAAACGTCAAAAGATGTATAAATTAAACTGACCTAGTCATATGTACGAGAGAGAGGTGTGGAGATGTATTTAATTCAAATATATACCCTTTCAGGGCACCTGGGTGGCTCAGTCGTTAAGCGTCTGCCTTCGGCTCAGGTCATGATCCCAGGGTCCTGGGATTGAGGCCTACATTGGGCTCCCTACTCAGCACTCTCCCACTCTCCCACTCCCCCTGCTTGTGTTCCCTCTCTCTCTGTGTCAAATAAATAAATAAAATCTTAAAAAAAAAAAAAAAATATATATATATATACCCTTTCAGAATTTACTTGTCTCCTATCCCAAGCGAATAAATGTTAATTACTAACCATCATGACAATAGCTCTTTCTGGTTCTATAAACTGACACCATCTCCCAGCCATTTGAGGTGGCTTACTAATTAAAAACAAAGGTTCCGGGGCACCTGGCTGGCTCAATGGGTTAAGCCTCTGCTTTGGCTCAGGTCATGATCTCAGGGTCCTGGGATCAAGTCCCACACTGGGCTCTCTGCTCAGTGGGGAGCCTGCTTCCCCCCTCTGTCTCTGCCTGCCTCTCTGCCTACTTGTGATCTCTCTCTCTCTCTGTCAAATAAATAAAGTCTTAAAAAAAAAAAAAGATTCCCAATATTTCAATTTTTTTTCCTGTTCAGTTGAGCTTCAGGAAATGGAAGCAGTTGAATGTGAATGTAAATACGGATGTCCTTACAGAACTGCTGTCATAAATTACATGACCAGGAAAAGAGCAAAACAATACAAAAGATCATAATCTCAAAATCTCCTACTACCATCACAGAAAACAGGTAATTTTTATAGAAATGGTGTTGATGATAACAGTTAAACTAATAAATAACAGCCAGTGACTCTAATCTCCCTCAGCAAAGCCTATAATTACACCCTGTCAAGCTTTCTCTGTTACATTATATGGCTATCTGGTTATATGAAGAAATAACAAAATCAGAACATCCCCTCAGGCAAAAGCAATTGTGCAGTGTCCAACAGTCTTTAAAATATTTATATGTGTTGACCCAATATGTCTTCTAGGAATCTACCCAAAGGAAAGACAAAAATTTGTCCACTCAATGTTTTTTCTATAGAAACAAATAAATTGAAAAATCAAAATATTCAACAACTGGGAAGAGTTTAAAAATTATTTTGGAATGCCATGTATCCAGCAAAAAAGGTATTTATTAAGAATTCTGATAGCAAGAAATAATTATCTTCGTTTAGGAAAAAAAAAAAACTTCTTGAATATACAAGGTAGACAATGTAGACAGCACTGGTTTTTGGCATAAAATGACCTGGTTGATGATCTAGGTCCATTCTTCCCTAGCGCCATGACTTTAAGCATGTAATTTCTAGCCATCTATCCATGCCCTCATCTGTAAAATAGGGATATGAATATCCAGCATATCTACCCCACAATGGTGTGTGTGTGTGTGCGTGCGTGCGTGTGTGTGTGTGTGTGAAAGAGCAAGAGAGAGAGAGAGAACACCAAAGCAAAGTAATAAATCTAAAAACCTTTTGAAAGATGTTAAGAAAGTATCATAGTCATCATCAAAGCCGCTTTTGAAGGAATGAACAAAAAAAGGAAAGGAGGTTATGGTAGTTTATATTCTTGCTAGACAAAGGAGAGAAGGGAAATTATTTATAAAATTACCTGTTTACAGACGACCAGAGAGATGAAGCAGTGGCATTCGTGAAGGATGGGAGCTGTACAAGGATACATTTTTGAGCAATGTGAGTGGCAGTTAAAAAGCAAGGTAAAATAATATGGTCCAAAAGTCTCTAAGGAGAGGAGAACGGAAGATGGGTGGTGGAGAAAGGTAGTGTGTATGAGGGAACCAAGGCAGCCAGATAAAAGGACTCAGGTTTAAGATTCTCCTTACAGGTGGGGGTGCAGGCATGGTTCAGTCAGTTAAGCTCTCAATTCCGGATTTCAGCTCGGGTCATGCTCTCAGGGTTGTGAGATTGAGATTCTCGTTCCCCCTCTTCCTCTGCCCCTCCCTGCTGTCAAGCTTACATGCATGTGCTTTCTCTCTCCCTCTCTCTCTCTCTCTCTAAAAAAAAAAGTCTCCTTAAGAGTGTAAGTCCAAAAAAAAAAAAAAGAGTGTAAGTCCAGGACCAAGACTACTTAACAAAACTATGTACAAGTAGAATATATCATGAGATGCAGATTGAATCTACTGTTCCCAAGACACTGTCATTACCATTACCTTAATTAAGTGAATTACCCAATTTTTATAAATCAGGATTCTTAGCTTGCCCTTCCTTTAAAGAAAAAAAGTCCTTTCCTCATTAATGAAGAAACAGGTAGGTGTGGATGACTTGATGGTATTAAAGAAAGGAAAATAAGTCAAACTCATACTTAGAAATTACTGGAGTTATTTCTGAATCTTACATCAGTTAATCACATGGCTGCTTTGAACTCAACCTGACAGAATTAAGTGTGACCATGTTCCGCAAGAGTGCTCACTTCATCCCAGTGGGAGGCAGAAAAGTATTCTTGTCAAATGTGATAACAGGAAATCCGAAGAGCTAAAAACAACCAAGCCAATAAGTAAAACCATCAAAAGAACTTTATTGTTGAATTTGCAACCTTTTTCCTTAAATGTGAGCATTCACTTTAATTTAACATATACTCTATACTCACAAAGACTGAAAAGATAATGACACAAGGGATGCTGTAAAATATTATGAAAGCACTCCATTGTTTCAGCTTAAACAGGAGTCGGCATTCATTACACAGATGCCACTCTGTGACATCCGTGACAAAGTCCAGGACCATGCAGGAAAGATCCAGGAGCCCTCCTCACCAAGTCCCTGCGTTGAGCTCTCACAACAACCCTCTTCTCAAAACTCCCTCAGTTCAGTCAGATATCACACATCCCAACACTCAAAGAGGTGATGCTCATTTTTTTCATAACACTCCTGCATGCACAGAAGGCCACAGCACTACTTAATACTGTTATAGTAACATAATGTTCTCACTTTAACCTTTTCCCTCTCCAGAGTAATCAGAATAATGAGTAGCTGTGGTCTGCAAATTCTTAACTATGAGCACAATGGACAAAATAAGAAAATCACTTCTATGAAATACCATAATGCTGACAAAGAAGATCAACATTTCAATATAAGATGCTCACTTTTCAAACACCTTTGCTTAAATTAATAACTTTTAAAGTGATTTAAGTTTTGTTGTCAAATGAGTGATGGATTTCCTGTTCCAATTTGCACTATGCAGCCTGTAAAAGAATGAAGTAAATCTGTATGTGTTGAAATGGAAAGTTCTCTAAGATACACTGAGTAAAAAAGTTCAGGAGAGTTTGTAGAGTGGAGCATCTCCTGTATAAAGAGTGTATCTCGGGGCACCTGGGTGGCTCAGTGGGTTAAGGCCTCTGCCTTCGGCTCAGGTCATGATCCCAGGGTCCTGGGATCGAGCCCCGCATCGGGCTCTCTGCTCAGCGGGGAGCCTGCTTCCTCCTCTCTCTCTCTCTGCCTACTTGTAATCTCTGTCTGTCAAATAGATAAATAAAAAATCTTTAAAAAAAAAAAAAAAGAGTGTATCTCTGTGTGACTGTGTTAGAAGGATTCACAAAAGGCTGGAGAGACATGTGAGTTAGAAACCACCTATATAATGAAAAACTAGCTCAGATAATTTTTAAAAGAAGTTAGTGGAAACTTTTACTGATCTTATATAAATCTCTGACTACATTTCAAGCAAATATTACCTATTCTGTCATAAAAAGTAAAAATAACCAAGCTTCAAAGAAATAAAACTGAGATAAGTAAACCTATTTTTAAAAACATGCAAATCAGATTTAGCTAAATACCTTTGGTTACCAACCTCCTGTTACTGAATCCTCAGTCTATTTTAATTCCAATTGAAAAGTGCCTTTTTTTTAGGATCATCCAAACCAGGTCAACTGGTCTTGGACATGTGTCAAATGGGAAGTCCAGGCTGGCCTGGCACTTACACAGCCATTAGGACTAGATGAGCAGGAAAAGCTCTAAGATTCAATAGCCTCAGACCAGCTATGCATAGTAATGACCATCCTCCAACTATCCACACACAGTGCTTTTGTTAACCTGTTTAGCCAGCATGAGAAACTTTTAGACACAATCCTATTCATATAGTCAAAACTTCATCAGGCCCTCTTGCAATTTTTCACCTTTTCTTTATGTATACATTTTTAAAGATTTTTATTTATTTATTTGACAGAGAGAGAGATCACAAGTAGGCAGAGAGGCAGGCAGAGAGAGAGGGGGAAGCAGGCTCCCCGCAGAGCAGAGAGCCCAATGTGGGGCTTGACCCCAGGATCCTTAGATCATGACCTGAGCTGAAGGCAGAGGCTTAACCCACTGAGCCACCCAGGTGCGCCATCTTCTTTTTTTTTCTTTTAAGATTTTGTTTATTTATTTGATGGAGAGAGATATGGAAAGACAGGGAACACAGGCAGGAGGAGTGGGAGAGGGAGAAATAGGCTTCCCGCTGAGCAGGAAGCCCCATGTGGGCTCAATCCCAGGACCCTGGATCATGACCTGAGCCAAAGGCAGATGCTTTAAGACTGAGCCACCCAGGCGCCCCTGTTCTCTAGTTCATCTAGTATGGATGTATTCATCCACACACAAAAGGACAGGAAACCTACCAGTTAAGTGCACCACTAGCTTGCTAACACACATTACCAGAGTCCGCATGGTTTTACTCTTGTTACAGCCAACAGCTGCCAAAGTGTTACTCCTTTTAGACTTTGAACCTGAGCTCCCTGATATTTATTATGGCCAATTTAACTTAATGGTACTATGAAAATAATGTTTTAAAGATATCATGTTATTCAAAGCAGAGTTCCTCCCTCTGAACAAGAAGAAAATGTCAAAGCAAACCAAAAGAATTACATTACAGCTAAAAGCTAAAAGGTGGATCATGGATTCTGAAAGACAAGGCCTTTAGGATTTGTCACTCAAGACACACTGGAGCTGACCCTGTTAACTTATTTTATGTTGTTAAAGTAAACCAGATAATCTTACCTAAAAACCAGTCAGGCTAAATAAAAACAGCAAAACATTTAAATTGATATAAGACCAAGATAGATAGGAAAAACATATGTTATCACACATCAAACTATAAATACCTTTTAATATGTCATATGTGAACTGGGCTAAATTTTAAAATACATTATTTCAATATTTCTGATAGCCTTTTCCTATTTGACACAATGTTGAGTTCTAGATTAATAATTTGATCATTGGGGTGCCTGGGTGGCTCAGTGGGTTAAAGCCTCTGCCTTCAGCTCAGGTCATGATCCCAGGGTCCTGGGATCGAGCCCTGCATCGGGCGCTCTGTTCAGCCTGCTTCCCCCCTGCCCCTCTGCCTGCCTCTCTGCCTGCTTGTGATCTCTGTCTGTCGAATAAATAAATAAAATCTTTAAATAATAATAATAATAATTTGATCATTAAGGTACTGCATACTTAACATAAAGGGTTATACTGATTAAGTATATAATTCTTAATCTATGTCACATGATGAGATAATACGCATATAAAGCTACACATTAGTATGTTGACGTTACTTCATAAAATTTCTTAAAATTCTGCTAAGTTCTAAATTTGGCCCAAATATCAGCCAAGTAAAAAAGGGAAGAGTTTCTTTCCTTCTAGAGACCTCATCTATTAAAAATAAAACCTAAACTAATTCTTACAAAACCCCCTGAGATAAACATTATCCTTACAGGTGTGGGTATCAGATCAAAGAGAAAAGCAAAAGCAAAAAGATGTCATGGTTCACATTCAAACTCAGGATGACATTTGGTTCTGTGCTCTAATTACTAAGGCAGCAGAGAAAAGTTGGTTGGGCTCCAACATCTCATACTTGAAATGGAACAAAGAGGTGTGTTCCCAACAGGAACTGCTGATTTCCTGATAATACCCACAAATCATCTCCATCTGTGGCCTTAGGTGATTCGATAATCTCTGACGGGCTCACTGTCCTATGTAAAATGGGTGGAATCATTTGTAAGGTTGGGACATATCTTTAATTGAGCTGCTCCTGTGTGTTTAACACGGAGTCAACATGTTCTATATCTCTAGAAGACTAAATTCAGCTCTGGTCTTACACCAGGACATTAAGTCTAGAGCTACACATAAATTCTACTTAGTGTATGGGTTTTAATTCCAGCAAATGTGGAAAACTATGAGAAAGGCTGAAGTATAAAATTCAAGTTTAGCTCAGACTGAAATTTAGTTGCCGACGAAAGGAAAAAGAAAGAAAAAGAATTAAAATAACCCTACCAGATGGGATAAACAAAAAGAAAAAGAAATCAATATATTAAAAACTTAAAAAGAATTTCAGGTTCAACAACTGGGCATTAGATCTAGCCCCAGCTTCTTGGCCCTCAAAGTACATGGGGAAGTGAGACAAACTATTTGATTCCTACTCTTTGAAAAGACGGTATATCTAACTTGTAAAAGTAGATTCCCATGTGGGTTCTGGTCCATAAAAAGGCTAAAATGTTATGACATCAAAATTTGATCAACCTGTAATCTTACATTAAAGTCTAAATTCCTGGGGTTTTTTGTTTGGTTTTTTTGTTTTTTATTTGACAGAGATCACAAGTAGGCAGAGAGGCAGGCAGAGAGAGAAGAGGAAGCAGGCTCCCCGCTGAGCAGAGAGCCTGATGCGGGACTTGATCCCAGGACCCCGAGATCATGACCCGACCTGAAGGCAGAGGCTCAACCCACTGAGCCACCCAGGCGCCCTAAATTCCTGTTTTTTAAAAACAAGTGCTTTCACTGGAAATGATGATCACAGTGATGACCCCCTAGCAGCTGGTGCTGTAACAATTACAACAATGATTCAGTCCTTGGGCCACAACCATGATCCCTCAATCATTTCTCCAGTGGGGGCCACAAGTGGCATCTTTAAAGAGAGAACACCACCATGCTGTCAGTTACTAAGAAGAAAAGAGAAAGGAAGCAGCTTGAGGATCTTGGAGGATCATTAGCCCCAACCAGCATTTATTTCCACTGTAATATTCAAGTTCCTCCTCTTAACCTCTTCTAATTTTCCTTCTTGATGATCCTAAATCACTCAATTGTTAAAAGTTCAGTAACACAAAGAATCCTCCCACGGGCTCACAAGAGTCTGCCATATCTGGCCCGTTTATGCGAATCTACGGACCCCATCTCCCATCACTCTCCTCCTAACCCACCCACCTCACACCCTAAGCAGCTGCTCAAATACACTAAGCTTCAGGAATCTTGCACCAATCATTTCCTGTGCCTGAGACACACTTTCCCTAGACTTTCTCATGAACTGGCTCCCCGCTCATCATTCCAATGGTTTCAGTTCAAATGGTACCTCTTCAGAAAGGCTGTTCCTGACCACCCTGGAGAGAGCAGCACTCTCTTACCTTATTATTATTGTTGTTGTTGTTGTTGTTATTTTCAAAATGGCAAAAACACACTATGACAATTACTTACTAAAGAAAATCAGCCATCTATAACTGGCAGGATTACTGTCACATTTTTAAATTAATAAGACATTTAGCAATCATTTTATTTAATTGAGTGACTTCAAAGGTGAAGGAAATAGAAGTTCTGAACATTGAGAGATTTTCCCTTATACTTCACTTTCCTAGACTGCACCCCCACTCTCCAAACTTATAATGTTATACAAAAATAGGCACAAAATCCAGTTGGACAGTAGGGGCTATAAGCATAGAACCCAGCAGCTGGGTTAAGACGGAATAAGCGTTAACATGGTCCTGTTATGGGTGACTACTGCCCACCACCCAGTAAAGGGAAACAACCTGCAGGATAGAAAGATACCTTGTTCAAAGCATTCCCTAAAAAAGGTCCTTCTGATCTTCAGTGAAATGCCTAGCAGGGAAATAACCACTGTACATGCATTTTAAAAATGCACTGGGGAACTCTGAATCTCGTATGAGTACAGTACAGCAGCAGTACTAACAGAACAATCTCTAAAGCTGTTTCACCAGTATATTACTTCAAGGTTGGTTTGCTTGGGGCGGGGGCGCGCAGGGAGGGTGGGCAATATATCTGAACGTTTAAGTCTAGCTTTGCTCCATTGGTATTCTATAGCTACAAAACCAAAACTTAAGTCTATAGGTTACATTTTTATTACACAAATGATCTCAAGAGACAATTTTCTTTAAAATGTTTTTCCCGTGGTGCCTGGGTGGCTCAGTGGGTTAGGCCTCTGCGTTCAGCTCAGGTCATGATCCCAGGGTCCTGGGATGGAGCCCTCCATCAGGCTCTCTACTCCACAGGGAGCCTGCTTCCCACCCCACCCCCAATCCCCCCCCCCCGCCCCATCTGCCTCTCTGCCTACTTGTGATCTCTGTCAAATAAATAGATAAAAATCTTTAAAAAAAAAAAAAGTTTTTCCCATACTGGGGTGCCTGGGTGGCTCAGTCAGTTGAGCATGTAACTCTTGGTTTTGGCTCGGGTCTTAATCTCGGGGTTGTGGGATGGAGCCCCAAGTCAGGCTCTGTGCTCAATGCAGAGTCTGCTTGGGATTCTCTCTCCCTCTACCCCATTCTCTCTCTCTCTCTTTCCCTCTCCAAAACAAATAAATAAACCTTTAAAATAAAATAAAAGTTCCTTCCTATATCTACTTTTCAATCACAGCTAGGACAGAGTTTAAAGTATAACACTGCTTGTCCTTCTGTTCTCTGAAGACACAAAACAGAAATGCAGGCAGACCACCGGCAGTATCTGGCAAGTCAGTGGAAAACTGAAAAGAAGCAGGGAGAAGAGCAGATGAGAGAAGCACGTGTGGCACACAGCGTATATGCGGATTTTCAGCTTTCAGAAATGAACTGTAAAAGGTTAAAATCTAAGACCTCGAAGCACAGGAGATACTAAGGGGAGGAGGTAAAAGCTAAAAAAAAATAGTGAGACTGGGACTAAAGCAAATTTCTAGACTATTCTAACCTGCCATAAGTCATTTTTATGCACCTCTATGAACTAAAATGAGGATGTCAGTTTTATTTCAGACAAAACTTAACAAACTATCTCATGAAAAATCTTCCCTCCCCATGAGACACCTCCACAGCCTCTAACAGGGCAGGTATCCAGAAGAAGGGGCCGCGAAAAAGTAACTGCATTAATCAGTCATCAAGTAAATATTTGAATAAGGCCCAGATAGCAAGGGAAAAGCTAAACAAGTGGGGTCTAAAGGCTGGGCAGAGTTGATAACAGAGTATCCACTGAATCCAACAGGACAAGGGAATACTTGTATTAAATCATCACACTGTATACCCTAAAAAAATAAATGAATAAGGGGACAACGGAAAGGGTAAGAGAAGACACAAGGGGCTCCTGATTTGGTATCAAGCTCCAATTTTATCTAGAAGCTTCGTATATACTTCCATCTGGAATGCAGAAAAACACCTGCCTAAAATACACAGGTGTAAAAACAAAGTAGTTGCATCTGGAAGAGAAAGACACCTAAGAGCAGATCAGTTTATAAGTTCTAATTAATGTATACTACTTATTTTATGATATATTCGCCCATGGTTCAAAATCTAAAGATACAAGAAGATATACACATATAGTGAAAATATCATTCTCTCTCCTGTTTTCTAGTCTAGTGCTTTCCTGAGAATCTGCCCAAAGACGCATATGCAAGCAAATCACAGTTTCATGTGGGCACATTTTGACCTAGATATCTGTTAATAACCTTTTTCCCCAGTAGTCTTTCTTTTCATCAAACTCACTGGCATCACATATCTATAGATCACAACTTTCCTAAGAAGCTGACTCCTTTAAGATGTTAAAAATGTCTCGAGAGAAGCGGCAGAGTAGAAGTGCTGGACTGGGATGGAAGTCTGGGCTCCAGCCTCAGCTCTGCGCAAATCTGGGAAAGTCCCGCTACTCTGGCATTCTCCCTCATCTTCTTGGCCACCTCTCAGGTCCAGGTCAATGTCAGCTCCTGCCTGGACTTGCCCCAGTCCCTCTATCTCCTCCAAATAATCCAGCCCCTTGCTGCCTCCAAGCCATTCTACTCAAAACTAGAGCTGAAATAATTTTTTAAATGCAAATTGTGTTTTTATGTAAGCGCTCAGCTCCTTTGCAAGTCTTTTTGCCATTTTGGTGAAACCGAGAACAGGTTACAAGATCAAACACAGTGAGATTGGCAGAGCCGTCGGAGATCACTTCTGGAGTCAGAGCCCCTCACCGAGACAGGAAGACAGAAGTCCACAGACACAAAGTAAGTGGGCCACATCTAGAATGCAAAGGTTCGCAGAATGCCACCATCTGAGAACTGGAAGGTCATTCCTTCACTTATTCATAAATGTTGACTGAAGGCTGGGCACTATGCTAGGTGTCAAGAACTGCACTGAACAGACAGATAAGATCCCTGACTTTATAAAGCTTATATTTCCAGACACATTTCTGGAAAAGAAATAAATACTCAAGGTAATTGCAATGGGTCCAGATTATTGTGTCAATTTCCAGTCAGTGTCTCTGTGTCTTCTCTTGGCCTCTGCCCTATTTTTCCACACACCAGACAGAGTGAGTTTTTTTAAACTGTGAATCAGATCACGCCTATACTTTGTTCAAAACCTCTCACACTCAGAATAAAAACCAAATTCCTTACCATATGGCCTGTGAGTCCCGAGTGATCTGGCTCTTTTCCCTCTGTTCTTCCTCATTCACTTCACTCTGGCCCCATACCTGCTGACTAGTCTCCCAAGGACCCCGCTTGTTCTTCCTCTGGGACTCACTTGTTATTTCTTCTGCCTAGAACACTCCTCCCCCCACAGTCTTCACAGAATGCTCTCTGACTTCATGGACATCGTTGCTGAAATGTCTCCTCCTCTGGCCATTGTCTAGAATAGCATCTCTCACTTCAGTCCGAATCCTATGCCTGCTTTTTTTATATACACAGCAGAAATCACAGTCAGAATAGGATATATTTGTGGTCTTCCTGTTTCCCCGCTATATGTAAGCTTCCTGAGTGCGTCTACCTTGTTCACTATCTCCCCAGTGCCTGGAACAGTGTCAGGGACAGACCAGGCACTTAATAAATATTTGCTGGAAAAGAAAAATAGATGATATGATGAAGAACAGACTGAGGTGGCTAAGTGGCCATTTTGGGAAGAGTGATCAGAAAGAGGGCTCTCAGAAGAGGTGACATTTAAGCAGTAATGTAAAGAACAATAAGGACAAGAGCCATTCCATGTGGAGGAAGTGCAAGTGCCCAGGCCCTGGGGCATGGGAGAGCCTGGTGTGAAAGGGGACAAGTGTAGGCACTGCCTAATGAGGACAGGGGAAAGCAGTAGTGAAGGCTGGAGAAGATGGCAGGACCTTGACAGCTACGGTAATAGAATAAAATGGGGGTCAGTAATGTATTCTACATGAAATGCCATCATTAAGGACCAGGCAAGGAGTTACATGATATTGTTAAATGTTCTTAACAAAGCACTCTACTTGCTGTGAGGAGAACAGTGTACAGGAGACAACTACCAAGCCCAAAGACCAATTAGGAAACTCAAGCAGTTATCAGTTGAGAAATGACTGAATTAGCAGTGAGAGTGCAGACAGAGAAGTGAATGTATTTGAGAGAAGTATTCAGGCAGAATTGATAAACCATGCTAATGGCTGGATGGGGACGGGGAAGGATTTAAAATGATTCCCAAGATTCTGACTTGAGCAACTAGGTATATAAGGCTCCATTTACTAAAATGAAAAAGAATTGGACAGGGGAGCCAGAACTCTCCTGTGCACCCATAAAGTACGGATCACTTGGTGACTGATCTCCAGGTAGAACTCCGAGGACAGGTCTGGGCTACAGATACATATACGGTAGTGACCAGCATAAAGACGGAATTGAAAGCCATGAGAATGGGTGGAATCACCTAGGGAGAGAGTGCAAATAGAAAGAAGCGAGGCCACAAACTGAGCTTGCAAGCAAGCCCGCAACTTAGAGGTCAGACCAAGCAAGGAAGGCAGTAAAAGAGAAGAAGAAGGGCTGGTTTGTGAGACAGAATGAAAATGATGAGATTCCATCATTGGTGCTCTTAGCAAGAATGGCCTCACTGAAGTCATGAGGAACGAAAGCCAGAGTTAAAAGAGTGCATGGAAGAAAAGAAAAGGTAGGAGAAAGAAGAGACAACTCTTTTGAAAGGTTCTGCTGTGAAGGGGAGAAAAAAATATCACTAACTACAGAGAGAAGCCGATTTCACAACAGATGATCTCTTTCTAAAGATGGAGCGTACCAGAGCACATCTGTATCCAAAAGGGATGCTCCAGCACAGAGAGCCTGAAGAGGGTGGGGAGAGAAGCGGGGTGGGGAGCCACAGAAGTGGCATGGTCTTTGTGGAGGAGATGGGGGACGCTTAGCACAAAGGGACTGAAGCAGTGGCTGGGGGCTAAATGAAATGAATAACCTCTCCACTATAACCAACTGGAGGGACAGAAGAGAAGAGTAGCTTCCGCTGCCCCCAAAATGCATAGATGTGGTGGAGGGCAGGAGAGGGCATCCCTCTGGACAGATGTCTATTGTCTCAGAGAAGCGTGAAACAAAGCCATCAGCTGAGAGAATGGAGTCTGTGAGGTTTGAAGAAAAGGTATGAAATAGTCCTCTCAGAATCCAAGAACACAAATTATCAATGGGATTTCCTGGCAGTGGTGAGCCCCTTGGAGACTGGTGGTTATGTCTACGTAGAATTCTAGTAATACTTCCCACATATAGTAAATATTTCTTTCAATCAACTTTATTATCGAAATTTATACCAAGAATTAGATTTGTGATACTATCTTTGGTTACTGATCTAATATAAGTAAACGTTCCTCCCTCCACACACACAATAGAGTAACACGGGCTCTCTACACATTCCCAGAATTTGACTCAGTCATATGATTATCAGCATTTTTAACAAAGAAACCAGACAACAAACCAAGCAGAAAGAAAAAAAATTACATAATCGGGGAAATGTGACCACAGAGTGAGTATCTTATATTTCTGGATGAAATTATAGACTGATGCTTGAGATAATACTTTAAAATAAAGGGGGCATGGAGGAAAAAGTTAAAGTGAATGGAGGGTATTAATGAAATTAGAGTAGCCGCCATGTGTTGGTAATTACTGATATTGGGTGATGGGTACACAGAGATTCCTATACTGCTCTACCTACTCTAGTATATGTTAGGAAATCTTCATTTAAAAAGGCAAAAACAGGGGCACCTGGGTGGCTCGGTGGGTTAAAGCCTCTGCCTTCGGCTCGGGTCATGATCCCTGGTCCTGGGATCGAGCCCCACATTGGGGTCTCTGCTCGACAGGAAGCCTGCTTCCCCCTCTCTCTCTGCCTGCCTCTCTGCCTACTTGTGATCTCTGTCAAATAAATAAATAAAATCTTTAAAAAATAATAATAAAAAGGCAAAAATAATAAAAGAAATCCAGAACAATAAATGTAATTATTTTATGCTTCCAATATAAACTAATATTCCAAAGTTTCACAAATTTCTAGTTTGCTTCCTTAACAACTAATCAGAACAAGAAGCTAATCAGCTTTCCAAACAAAACCTGCTTCCTTTCCAAAGTTCCTACCCTTTTCTTTTGTCTCTTTTGGGATGAAGTCTGAACCAGTGTGCCATGAGTCCTACTGCATGAGGCCTGCCTGGAGCCAGCACAGCCTGAGATGAGGGAGGGTACGTTGCCTGACTTGGGCACTCAGCTGCAGGCTCTCACACTAGACTCTGATTGGGTCACTATTAAAGGCAGCATTTTAGCCTCAAGAAAAGAAGGAGAAAAAAGTAAAGTATCAGTTATCATCTTTTCTTCCCTGCCTCCACAGCGCATGGAACCACTGTAACAGGCAAGCCCACCTTCATTAATCTCCCTTTTAGCCAACCACAAGTAAAGTAAGGACTGGGTCCAGAGCATGCCTAACAGCAGCAATGGAGTGAATAGTCCTGTGCTTCCCAGTGTCCCCAGTGCCTTGGTGAGGTTAATTTATACCAGAAGCAGCTTTTAAGGACACGTACCATTGTGGTGAATGTGGGTAGCAAATGGATGTTATGGAAGAGAAATCAGCACTGGGTAATCCCCCTCCTGGGACAGGGGGTCAAGCATATTTCTTTTCTTCTATTGGCATTCTCCTCCATCCCTCCCACATCTCCTTTCACCCCACCCTCTTCTAAAACCAAACTTGTGACAAATAAGATGAACTAGACACCGTAAGGCTGGAAAGAAGCAAAATCATATTGGATGCCACTGCTCTAGTTCAGCCTGCCCATCTGAGGGTAACCTGACTGGTTTTACTGACAGAACTGGTTGCCCAGGAGGGTGTACATGATCTCTGAGAGCCACAAAAAACCATTTTCTTTGAGGCAGCAGTCTTAGAAGTTTTTTTAGCTTATGAACACATATCTGTTTCAGCGATTCCCCAATCTGGCTAATTAGAAGAGTTTATAGAGGTATTTTCTAAGACTCAGGTGGGGCCCAGAAATCTGTATTTTTAAGTCATCAGGCAGTTGTACTCAGGTTTAGAAACTAACAATACATTATGACTTAAGGTACAAACATAAGTCACAGTCAAAAGAGTAACCTACCTCTAAAATCTTTAATTGTTCTGAACATAAAGTATTTTCTCCAAAATAAAACCATAATTCTAGATGACATACAAAGTAAAACCAAACCCTTCACTCTGCAAAACACATTAATAAAGAGCTAATAAATAAAAAGGAAGGACTTAAATAAAGCAGGATCTTGGGGCACCTGGGTGGCTCAGTAATTAAGCATCTGCCTTCGGCTCAAGTCACGATCCCAAGGTCCTGGGATCCAGCCCTGAGTCGGCTCCCTGTTCAGTGGGGAGTCTGCTTCCCCCTCTTCCACTCCCCCTGCTTGTGTTCCCTCTCTTACTGTCTCTGTCAAATAAACAAAATCTTAAAAAAAAAAAATCCTCTATTTAATAAAAATAATAATAAAGCAGGATCTTTTATGACTGGTATCATTAACATTTGGAGCTAGACAATTCTTTGTTGATAGGGGCTATGCTATGAATTGTAGGATGCTTCTATCCTTTGAACACAAATTCTGTGAAAAACTCAATGTAACAACATAATTAGTGATTTTGCTGAAATGAAGGCAAGCTCTGAGTTTCTACTAGCCCGTCACATTCCCCCAGGTTATGTCAACCAAAAATGTCTCTAGACCTGGCCAAATGTCCCATAAGGGACAAAATCACTCCAGTCCAAAACTACTAAAAGAACTTGGCAAAAAATAGAGGAAAGGCTAAAGTAGATTGGGGGTGAAGATAAAGAAAATAAAACTGTCTTCAAAATGTAAAGCAATACCAAGAGGAACACTGTTCTTAGCTCTTCATTTTTATTAAAAACACAACTGACGGAAATGGACTTAAATAACAAAAGGGAGCATCTAGAGGACTCAAAAGGAAAAACTTTTTAACTCCTGAGGTTTATTACAGCCAGGAAACTGGGAGGCCTTTCCTGGAGATAACTAGAATGAAAAGCCTATGATATGACTCAAAAGGTGGGGGGCTACAGTGTGTAGGTCTGTACACAGACAACCAATGGGGGGCCCTTTTGAGCCTGAGAATCTCTCCAGCTCTGGAGCCTGAAAGACTCCTTCAGAAAAAAAGCACTTGACTCATAGTTAATATCTCCCTGTGGACTCAGGTCCATGTGATAAACCAACAAGGCTAGCAGGTTTGTGGCCCTTCCCTGTGCTTTTGTCCCTCAAGGTCAAGGTGAGGCTATGGAGCGGGTCTTTTCCTTTGTGCCCAAGGTCACTCCCAGCATTCGCCTAGTACCTCCCAGAGGCGGGCAGCTGGAGTGGGGATTTGACCGGTAATGGTATTCAGCCCAGATCTGTGCACCTCCAGGGTGTATGTAGCTCACCAAAAGAAAAAGGCAAAAAGGAGAAATTAGAGAAAAGAAAAAGAACTAAGTCAAGTCAGAAAGTACTTTACTGTAAATCAGCAGTTCCTAAAAATGTGGCCCATGGGTTTCTAGAGGTCCTTCGAGAACTTATAGAGGTCCACAAAGGAAAATAAATATTTTAATAATGATATTAAGACATTACTTGCCTTTTTTACTGTGTAAAAGTCTATCTGGAATTTTTATCTCTCATTCTTTATCCATAACAATGGATTTCAAACTTCACATTCTTAAATTATTTGCACTGATGGTATAAAAATAATGGTGAGTGAAACTGCTGGAACCTTAGCACAAATCAAGATGGTGGCGACCCAGGCCACGGACCCACAGTGGAAGTTACTGATTTTATTACAACTCAACACCTGAGTGCACATCTTTTTAATAGTCTGTGTTGTCTCAAGGAAAAGCACTTGCATAACTGAGTTATGAGCAGAACTGGATGCCCGTTTGACACCATTTCTAGTTGAAGGAACAAATGATGGACAAACTACGGTTATTCAGACTTGAATATCTGGCAGATCTTTTCTTGAAAATGAAGGAAGTGAGTCTGTTACTGGCAACACTGATGACAATGATGAATTTCAGTGAACTAACAGTGATTTCAAGCAAAAGTCAAAATTTTGGAAACTTAAGCTTGACAGCTTCCTAAATACTTAGTAGTTTTTTCCTTATGAGATCGAAGGTGATATTAACAAGTAAATTTTGGTACTGTATAATGAAATGTGTCATAATTTACAAGATGTACATAACTGTGATTAAATTAAAATGTTAATTGTTATGTTAAAAAAAATAAGTGGGTATTAGCTCCATTCAAAGTACAAGACAGGTTGAAGGATTTTAGTGTAACATAGTATGAGATATTAATCTACATGGTTTCATATTCTACACTGTAACTAACCTTCAATAGACTACCAGTTTGGATGTAGTATCAAAGAAGAATATCCATAGTTATATAAGAGTTTGGATGTAGTATCAAAGAAGAATATCCATAGTTATATAAGAAGACTATTAAAATATTCCCAATTTTTTGGGACACCTCACTGGCTCAGTGGGTAAGTGTCTGGCTTCAGCTCAGGTCATGATCCCAGGGTACTTGGAGCAAGTCCCACATCCCACTCCTTGCTCAGCGGGAAGCCTGCTTCTCCTTTGGCCTGCCACTCCCCCTGCTTGTGCTCTCTCTCTTCCTGACAAATAAATAAGTAAAATCTTTAAAAATAAATAACTACAAAATATTCCTGCTTTTTCCAACTGAGGCCAGATTTTCTTCATATACTTCAACAAAACAATTTATCATAAACTAAATGAAGAAGCAGATGTGAGAATCTAGTCATTATAGTCACAAAAACATAAAACAGTTCTTTTCTTCTCATCAAACTTTTTTTTTTGCTTTGGAAAGTGTAATTATTTCTCATAAAAATAAATTACTTGTGATAACATACAACAGAGTTGTTATTTTAAATAAATTAAATATTTTTAAAATACTTGTTTTAATTTCTAATATGGCAAATAATAGATATAACACACTTAAAAACTCTCTGAGCCTCAGTAATTTAAGGGTGTAAAGTTTGAAAACCATTCTTATAAAGAACAAAAGGTAAAATTTTTAAATAGTTTTTAAAGAAACTGCAGTGATTTATAAATAGGGGACTATTTCATCTTTTAAAAGTTACGAAAATTCAAAAAGGAACAAAAAGAACTGATATACAGAGAAGCCTGGATGATCTCTAGAGAACTATGCTGAATGAAAAAAACATCCAGGGGCGCCTGGGTGGCTCAATGGGTTAAGCAAATGCCTTTGGCTCAGGTCATGATCCCAGGGCTGTGGGATGGAGTCTTGCATCCCGCTCCTTGATCAGAGGTAAGCCTGCTTCTCCCTCTTCCTCTGCTGCTCCCGCTGCTATGCTCTCTCTCCTGCTATGCTCTCTCTGTCAAATAAAATCTTGAAAAAATTTTTAAAAAGAAAAAAAAATCCAATCTCAAAAGATTACATACACTAATTCTACTTATATAATACTCTTGGAATGATAAAATTATAGAAATGTAAAAACAGGTAAGTGGTTGCTGTGGGGGAGGGTGGAGCTAATCTGGGAGGGGAAGCAGGTGTGGTTATAAAAGGACAACAGGAGGGATCCTTGAAGTGATAGAAATGTTTGAATCAATGTCAGTATCCAAGTTGTGATACTATACTACAGTTTTGCAATATGTTACCAGGAGAAGAACTGAGTAAAAGTAAATGGAATCTTTCTATATATTTTTTCATAACCACATGTGAATCTATAATAATCTCAAAATTTTAAATGTAGTATTTAAAGTTATGAAGCAGAAATCAACAGAATGTAGCAGGATTGTATCAAAAATCTAGAAGCTATAAATCCTATCTACCAAAGTCAAACTGATTAATGATACCTTTAAGCTATTAATTTTCATATCTTAGGAATAAAAATTATTCTTCAAAGCACCTATCATAAGTATTAATTCATTACAGTTCCTACAACACGGCAGACACTGCCAGGAAAAGAGAACAGAAAAATGAATAGGACATGGAACCTGCCCTCAAGGTGTGCACAGTGTTAGCAGGGATGACTGAATGGAAAATGAGTTCTCGGAATGCAATCTGGAATGTGCAGTAACAGAAGTCCAAACAAGGTCGGATGGGGACATAACTGCAAAGGAGACAGGTGGACTTGATGGAAAAGGTGACAACTGAGCAGAATCCTAAGGATGAAGAGGCTGTTGCAGGCAGAAAAGAGGGGAGAAAAGGGCAAAATACAATGTGGGATCTTTAACAAGAGAGGACATGATTAGTCTTGTGTTTTATAAAGAAATCTGACAACAGTACGGGAGGAAGAGACAAGTGAAAGGGCTACCAAGTTAACATAAGTGAAAAACAGGACAGGCAAGATCTAGGGGGGCGGTGGAGGGCTGAGAGAAGGAAACAATTAAAAGTGATGTTTTGGAGGGAGAAACGACAGGACTTGCTGAGCTAGGACAGGGTTAGCCAAACTTTTTCTGCAAAGGATCAGACAGTACATACTTAAGCTTTCCAGGGTCCCTCTGTTTTTGGTTGTGTTTTTTTTTTTTTTAAGATTTTATTTATTTGACAGACAGAGATCACAAGTAGTCAGAGAAGGAGGCAGAGAGAGGGGGGAGGAAGCAGCCTCCCCGCTGAGCAGAGAGCCTGACGTGGGGACCGATCCCAGGACCCCAGGACCATGCCCCGAGTCGAAGGCAGAGGCCTTAACCCACTGAGACACCCAGGTGCCCCGAGGGTCCCTCTGTTTAAAACAACTTCTTAAAAATACACAAAAACAGGGCACCTGGGTGGCTCAGTCATTAAGTGTCGGTGGGAAGCCTGCTTCTCCCTCTCCCACTCCCCCTGCTTGTGTTCCCAATGTCTCTCTCTCTCTCTCTCTCTCTGTCAATTAAATAAATAAATAAAATCTTAAACACACACACACACACACACACACACACACACACACACACTTGGCTCCCAAGTCTCTGCCTGGATTTGACCCAGCAGTCACAGCTTGCTGACCTCTGACCTGGGAAATAAGCAATAAAGAGGGAGGAAGAGCTAGAGGTGACACCCGAGTTTCTAGCCTAACCGAGTGGACAGGCTGAGGTGCCGCTAAAACTGTGAACACACAAAGGCAAGAGTTTGTGAGGGGCTATTGAGAGAGTGGGCAGAAGAGGTTCCAGTTTATTCTCAGATGGCCCAGATGAAACTGTGAAACAAAGTGTCGGATATACTTATACAGAGTTCAGAGCAGAGGTCTAGGGAGGAGAGAGAGAGAGACTTGGAAATCATCAAGATATGAAACAGTTAAAACCATGTAAGCGGCTGATGGTGAAGTGAAAAGAAAATGGTTCACCGGTGAACACTAGGTGGGCGAGAACAGGAGTCTGAAGAACACAAAGAAGAGACAGAGAGGCAGGTATATTTTAAAATGCCAAGGGATCACGCAAAACCAAGTTGTGGACCTTACTGTCAGGAGAGAATGCCAAATCACAGATGTTTCAGAAAAGCAGGAAGAACTGCCTATGGAGAGACAATTCTCATGATTCTGGGAAACAAACATTTGCCACAATGTGTGAGAGAGGCCAATTGCTTTAAGGTCTGTTGCCCAAAACAAAGGTTTATTCTCTGGACTACTTAGGCTCCCATGTCCTACCCTGGCACCAGCCAATTCTTCGTGCAAAGCATGCATGGAAGATGGAACCAGGTACTAGAGGGGACATTTATTCCTCACGTCTGATGTCTCTTTCCATGATTCCAAGTCCATCAGTTGTAACATCTCTGCCATTTCTTTGCCACTTAGAAGATTCTATCCTGGGAAAGGAAGCAAATGATCTGGTGGGCACATCTGGGGAAAATAAACAGTCCAGTTTTGCCCTGCTTCCTTGTATGAGTGAGCTACCTGTAGGAGCTGGGCTGGGTGGAGGGTCTGTGTACCACATACACCTTCAATTCAGCACCACTGTGACCAGGGGGTAGGACTGCCTAATTTGGGAAGTAGGAAGCTAATTTTAACCTCTCATACTACAAAAAGCACATCTCCAAAATGGTCTTCAAGTACTTACATAAAATTCATAAATATTTACCTCTGGTCACTTTAAAAATACTTAAGACAAATTATCTGAAGAAATGAATTTAGTGACTTCATGCAAAATACCTCCCACACTATCGTACAGTTCACCACGCTGTGTTTAGTAAAAAGAAGGGAAAATACACATTCTGTAGAACAAGGAAACATAATCAAAATCAGAATAACCATTTTTAAAGAATGCCTCCCGTCTGGGTCCTGCCTCTTTGAACTATGAAAATCATGACACTCCATTAGAAAAACAAAACTGCCCTGAAATAGTACCTCAAGTGGTTAGTGCTTCAGTGGCCTTCTCCACCAATCACTGTAAATACTGTCCAGGGCTCAAGGCACATCTCTGTTGTTTCTAACACCTATTGTACATCAAGGATCAGGTTATATAGACTGTGCTGGAGTCACCAGATGGAATGAATAAGAGTCAACATCAAGTTATAGGTGGCTGTAGACAAGGTAGAGCAGGAAGAAATGGACTTAAAACGGGATGGCAGGTAGGCCAACTAGCACAGAGTGTTCTATTAAATCTGCAAGTTACTTGACAGGTACTCAATTTTATTTGTCTCTTTATGCCCTGAAGCACCCAGAAACAGAGATTTACACAGTAAATGTTCTAGCAGTTATCTGTTTAATGAACTGGGTGTTTGTGGCTGATGAAGCCAGAATTCTGACTTCTGGATAAATGCTTGTATTTGAAGATTTTATGGAATTCATTTCTTCTGGACTATGTGCTAACAGTGGCGATCAGATTTAGAGGAAAGCCTAAAAGGATACTTAACCATTTCGTTCTGCCCAAATGAAAGCATGGAACACCCCATGTAGCTTTATTTATTAGAGTTCACATGCAGAATAGCTCAAGTCTAATCAGTTTGGGGGCACCGAGAGTGTTCTTTGTTTCAACAGCACACTCTAGCCAAGATGCTGACACTGGGCATATTCTCAAACTCTCAACTGTCTCCTAGAGCTGCTCAGAACTGATTTAATACTATCAATGAAGAGTCACAGCATGAGAGGGGCTGGATCAAGATGCTATATGAAAAGCAGCCACTTACATAAAAGTTAATTTACAGAAGAAGGCACAAAATGTTTCCTGTTGTTTTAATACTGGCAGCATGATGGGAAAAAAGCCACCAATATTTTAAGCAAACTCATTTAACAGATTTTCCAGCTTAGAGAATTGATAAATTAGAGCTCTAATTTTCACTATCTGGGAAATGGCAAAGATGCATAATGGAAAAGAGGAGATTCAGACAGTGTAGTAAATTGGAAGGTCCTTCAAAATAGAGCCTGTGTTCTGCTCATTTTCTTATCCATCAGAGGGCCCAGGAGCAGTGCCTTACAGCATTCAGTAAATGTTTACTGACTCAAATTGCTACAAAAGCACTCTCACTCAGCACACCACCAATCCAGCTGGCCGCAAGTTTAGCAATCCTTAACTCTGTCTTTAGCAAATGCTTTCAGTTCCACTTAACAGCAAAATATTTTTCGAGAAAACATTACTCCATACTATATAAATGAAAAAACCAAAATCTCCTTTGTGTATTTTTTTAAAAAGGAACCATATACTATGCAGTGAAGTCTGAGGTAACTGTCTTCTTATTCTGGGAATAATATTTGTGTATCAGCATGGGATGGCCATCTCTGCTTTGAAGAGAAAAGGAAGATAAGAAAGGATGATAAAGTAGAACAATAGATCCAAGTTCGTGATTTTTTTTTTTAAGTTTTGCTTTGTTTATACAGACTGAATGAAGACAAATGAGAAGTATTTTGTGGTAGAGAGGAAAGGGCACCCCAAGCAGAGCAGTATAACTGGAGCCGTGCTGTGAGGGACTCAAAAGAGCAAACATCTGTAACATGGCCATACAGCTGCATCCATAAACGTCTTCTCCTAAAGGACCAGTTAAACTAAAGGTTAAACTGAAAGGCAGATACATCTTTTAAATAAACTCCCAGTCCTGGATGTATGTTAAAGTCATACATAAAAAGCCAAGGATCACAAGAGAATTTGACTCCCATCTACCTATAGCCAAAATCATTCTTCAAGAGGCTGCCAACAATAATGTATTCTCTGTGAGGCTCTTCCTAGCGGTCCCGTCCTTCCCCAACTCCTCTCCCCCCATGTTGCCATGATGGCATTTTCTTTTTGGACCTCTACCAAATCACTCACCTTAGCAAACATAAAATCCAATTCCAATTTCCTTTTTTTTTTTTTTAAAGATTTTATTTATTTATTTATTTGTCAGAGAGAGAGAGAGAGAGAAAGAGAGAGAGGGTGTGCACAAGCAAGCAGAGTGGCAGGCAGAGGCAGAGAGAGAAGCAGGCTCCCTACTGAGCAAAGGAGCCCAATGTGGGACTCCATCCCAAGATCCTGGGATCACGATCTGACCGGAAGGCAGCAGCTTAACCGACTGAGCCACCCAGGCATCCCTTAATTTCCTTATTATTACAGATTGGTTCCTGATTAGACTGGAAGCACTTTGTGGACAGGAACTGGGTCAGAGTCATTTTGCTATTCCCAGCATCTACTAAATAGTAAGCAGTCAGTAAAAGTTTTGTTGAGAATAAAGCCAAAACTTCCAAGAACACTGTTTCACAAATTTAAAGCTGCCCAAGAAATTATCTGTTTATGCATCATACATCTACTCATTGTCTGCCTGTATCTTTACACCTTAGAATGATAGTAACTGTGAATTGTGTAAGACTGATGAATCACAGACCTGTACCCCTGAAACAAATAATATGTTATATGTTAATAAATAAATAAATAAAAACAATTTTTAAAATGTGAAAAAAAAGAATGACACCAACTACTTCATGCAGGACAATGTCTGCACTCAGTAGGTAATTAATAATTAATTAATACATCTAGAACACTCTTAGTGTTCAAATATACATACATAAGACAGAGAATGAATGTATATAATATACTACAGAATGTAAAAGACAAATTTCCTAGATCTGTTTTTAAGCTATGAAGATGTTAAATGATATATAAAGGGGGGAAAGAAAAACATAATGGAAAATTAGAGAACTTCCTCATTTTCAATCAGGACTTGGAAAATGTTCTAGAGTTGATTTTCAGAAGTGATTAAGGAATCATGACATAGTAAAAATCCAGCCAAACTACTGAATCTCTCATATACAGTATCCTATAACTTCATTCATAGAACTGATAACTTTCTACAACAAATCACAAAAAATTCCTGACTTGTAACAACTAGCAGTTAGGTGTCAATAGAGAAACTCAGATATTACTCCTTCTTGGGTATTAGATGATTTTTAAACTTCTTAGTTTCACAATAAACAGAAAAACATGTAAAAAAAATCTTTTAAAAGACCAGTTTATCTGATTATTTAATAACTTTAAAAATAATGATTATAGTTCATTTAAAGGTAGAGTATAGTTTAATAAAAGAGCTGAATCTCAAGCCACTATTTGGTAAAAACTGGTATGTACTGAGAAGTTTAAAAAAAAAAAAAGTCTGATAGTAAACAATGAGGCTAAGCAATCTTTAATTGCTCTGTATAAAGGGCTTAAGAGCCACATTCTTCCCTTAAAGTCTCACCCTCAACCCATTAGAAATAGCTGTGATATATCAGGAGGCCAAGAGAAAGGATCCAACAGTTCAAATGATGGAATTCACATGCATAGTCTCTCCTACCTCCAAATGTCTGGTAGGTTAAAAGGATATTACCAACCACATATCATGGCTTTGGTTTTCAGTAACAGAATGTCACCTGACAAGTCACAATGGAACAAAATTCTCCCCAAAAGTCCAATATACACTAGAGATTTACATTGTAGAGCATGCTGGGGGTGGGGGAAGGAATGGCCCATGATGCAACATCTCCTTTAGGTGACATGTTTAGCAACTCCCCTTACTATCTCAGTAGTTAACATACCCCTTGAAAAAGCTACAATAAGGACTCAACATTTAGCAGACTCTGGGAGAGAGAAAAACAATGATCACATTGACTGAAAACTAAACTGTCTTCATCACTTGACTTTTCCCCTTGACTAATAAAAAAGGAAAATGCCTTTCAGATACTGGCAACCTTCATTTATAGTCAAGATTTTAAAGATCCATTAAAAGTATAATTATAACAGATCTAACATTCTTTTATTCCTTTTATTAATGGAGTATGACTACTTTTAGTAAAAACATATGCATTTATAGCATACCATGTGTGTTATGGGCTGACATGTGTCCTCCCACAAAATTCATATATCAAAGCCCTAACCCCCAGTACCTCAGAATGTGACTGTCTTTGAATAGAGGGCCCTCGAAGAGGCGAGGAAATTAAAATGAGGCTCTTAAAGTGGGCCCTAAGCTAATCAAACTAATTTTCTTATTACTAGAAGAGAAAGTCCGGACACACAGAGATGTCCACACACAGAGAAAAGACCACATGAAAATGCAGTGAGAAGGCACCATATGCAAGCCAAGGAGAGAGACCTTGGAAGAAACCAACTTGGTAACACCTTGACCTTGGACTTCTAGCCTCTAGAACTGTAAGAAAATCAATGTCTGTTGTCTAAGCCACCCAATCTGTATTTGTTATGACAGTCTACCAAACTAATACAAACAGTAAAAAGATGTCTTCCACATGATCAAGAAGTGGTATGGCAAAGATGGTTGGATTCCCAGCAGAGATTCATGTTTTCCTTCACAACTGGTGCTGGAAAGCAGGTGACAAATACAGACTACATTGTCTGCTTCTTTTGTACCTAGATTCATGCTCATCACCAACCCAATATGCTTATCTGGCATGAGATTAAGAAAATGGAGAGGGGCCTAGATGGCTCAGTTGGTTAAGCCTCTGACTTTAGCTCAGGTCATGATCTCGGGGTCCTGGGATCAAGCCCTGCATCAGGCTCCCCACCCAGCCTGTCCCTCTACTCCTCCCCCTGCTCATTCGCACTCTCTCTCTCTTTCTCTCAAATAAATAAAACCTTTTAAAAAAACATATGGGAACCCTGGGTGGCTCAGTTGGTTGGGTGACTGCCTTCGGCTCGGGTCATGATCCTGGGGTCCTGGGATGAACCCCCTCATCGGGCTCCCTGCTCAGTGGGGAGCCTGCTTCTCTCTGTCCCTCTGCTGCTCTGCCTGCTTGTGCTCTTTTGCTTTCTCTATCAAATAAATAAGTAAAATCTTGTTTTAAATAAATAAATAAAATTTAAAAACCACATGGAAATTTTACAAAAGAAAAGTAAACTATGTCAAATAAAAAGGTCACAGGATGGGTGAATAGCAGAATTGAGATTACGGGAGAAAAAGCCAATGAATATGAAGACAGATCAACAGAATGATTCAATCTGAAGAAGAGGGAAAAAATGAAAAAATGTAACAGCCTCAGAAAACTATGAAACACTATTAAAAGGCTTATATCCATGTCATTAAAATCATAAAAGGAGAGAAGAAAAAAACCAGATTGGAAAAAAAAATTTTTTTTTTGAAGAAATAATGGCTATAAACTTCCCAAACTTAAAAGACACAAATTTACAGATTGAAGAGAACTCCCAACAGGATAAACTTAAAGAAAATCACAACCAGACATATCATAATCAAAATGCTAAAAGCCAAAAAGTATTCTAAAACACTTAAAAGTAGCCAGGAAAAAATGTCATATTATACACAGGGGAACAATAATTAAAAATAAATGCAGATTTCTCACCAGAAACTATGGAAGCCAGACAATGGAACTGTATTTTGAAAGCGTTGAAAGAAAAATATTGTCAATCCAGAATTCTAAATTCACTGAAAATACCCTTCAAGAATGAAGGGAAAACAAATATGAGGAAAGGCTAACAGAATTTGTCAACGGCAGTTGGAACTTTCTACACTATTTTCACAATTTTTCTGTAAATCTAAACTTATTCTAAAATAAAAATTTTATTCTTAAAAAAAGAGATGAAATGGATAAATTTTTGGAAAAATATGAAATGCCAAAGATGGTACAAGAAAACCAGTGAACTTAGGGATCCCTGGGTGGCATAGTCGGTTGAGCATCTGACTCTTCATTTCAGCCCAGGTAATGATCTCAGGGTTGTGGGATCAAGCCCCATGTCTGGCTCCACGAATCTGGTTAAAACTCTCTCTCCCTCTGCCCCACCCCTCATGCTCTCTCTCTCTCTCACTCTCAAATAAATAAATAAATCTTTAAAACAACTACAACAAAACAAAACTGTGGATTTAAACGACTAAGCATTAAAAGACCTGAAAAAAATAAATCAAATTTGAAAAAGACCTTTATTTTTTCATTCAAATTTTAAAATGTTTGCCAAATCTCTCATGAAAAATACACATGGAATTTAACTGGGACAACACTGACTGTATAGAGTAATTTGACGAAGAAATTACGTCTTTTTAATTTATGTACCCTAAGAGTTTTTACAACAGCACAAAGTAGAGTAATGAAAACAGCTAGTACTGATAATGAGAATAAGCAAACACACTCAATAAAACAAACTAAAACTCTTAGCCTTGTGAAATATAGAAACATGATATATAAAATATAAGAACAGTGTTACCACTGGGGCACCTGGCTAGCTCAGTTGGTGGAGCACGTGACTCTTGATATCAGGCTTATACGTTTGAACCCCATACTGGATATAGAGATTAAATTTTTAAAATATTTTTAAAAAAGAAAGAAAGAAACAAAGAGTGGTACCACAGATTAGCTCATGAGATTTGATAAAGAGTGTCATTACATGGAGAAAAACATAATCAGGTTACTATTCTAAACCATATACAATGATGGACTCAGATGAATCTAAGACTTAATGTGAAAGGCTGAATTATAAAATATATAATCAAAAATGCAGAATATTTATTATAATTAACAAGACCCAGAAAGTCATAAGGTAAAATATAGATCTACTATATCAGTTAACTTCTGCTCAACAAAAAACACCATTGACAAAATTAACATATGACAGACTAGGAAATGACAAATGCAGGCTAATATTCTAAACTAGGCAACAGACTTCTTTCTGTAAATCAACCAGGAAAGGACAGGAACCCTAATGAAAGATACGGGTGAAGGATATGAACAGGTAATTCACTCAAGGAGCATTTTAAATGGCCCTTATGGTATACAAAGAGATCTTGCAATTTATTAGTAATTGGAAAATGCAAATTGAAACAACATTAAGGAATGCCTGGGTGGCTCAGTAGGTTAGGCATCTATCTGCCATTGGCTCAGGTCATGATCCCAGGGCCCTGGGATGGAGTCCCATATCAGGCTCCCTGCTCAGCAGGGATCTTCCTCCCCCACTGCCTGCCACTCCCCCTGCTTATGCTTGCTCGCTCTCTCTGACAAATAAATAAAATCTTTAACTAAAAAACATAAAACAGCATTAAGACACCATTTTAGCCCTATCAGATATGCAAAAATACTAAGATGGATAAAGCTAAGTGCTGGTAGGAAGACAGAGAAATAAGATCCTTTCTCACATACACAGAAATAGCGCAAATCTGATAGTACTTCATCAAATGAAGTAAAGTAATCTACTCTTGTGCAGATGTCCAGAGAAATTCTCCCACAGAAGCATAAAAGAACAATGCAAGGCTCTGAAGACCACTGTCTGTGGTGGCGGGAAGCTGAAGGTAATCCATGTGTCCATCATTGAGAGAACAAGTCATTTTACAAAAAAGTAGATCGCAGTTAGAATCAAAGCACTAGATATATATACACAGAAATAGATGGTCCTGAAATAGGTCTTAAACAGTAGGGGGAAGGGAGGCAGATAGGGATAAAAACCACAACAAAGACTACATATAGTGTGTGTGTATGTACACACACACACACACACACACACACACATATATATATATAAATATACTGATCTTATACTATATATAGCACAGTACCATTTAGGTAAATTTAATAACATACACCAAAAATACAAAACCACTACATATTTATAAAAATACACATAAATACAGGATATATATCAACCACTTTAGAACAGTTAACTATGGGAAACTGGGAACAAAAGATAAAAAAGGAAATTAATTATTTTTGCTTAAGATTTTATTTATTTATTTGAGACAGAGAGAGAGAGATAGGGAGAACACAAGCAGAGGAGGATCAGAGAGAAAGGGAGAGACAGACTCCCTGCTCAGCAGAGAACCTGACACGGGCTTGATCCCAGGACACTGAGATCATGACCCAAACTGAAGGTAGACGCTTAACCGAATGAGCCACCCAGGTGCCCCTATTTAATTCATTTTAAAGGTAAAGAGAGAGGACCACACAGACCAGTGCTGATGGTAGACCATGAACTGAGATGTATGATTAACTCCATCTGTGCCACCTAAGGACTGAAAAATAACCTCACCACGTGTCATGTCAACATTTCAAGACTTAAGAATCAAAGAACTTAAGGTACATGAAACAACAGCCTTACCCAAATAAAAAGGAAGTGAAGTGGAAGAAATTACATCTCAACAAAACATAAGCATGTGTTGAAACCAAACAACCAGCAGTTCCCAAACAAATGAACTGAATGAAAATTGATGCACTGGTCTTCTGTTGGTTCCGTGAGTAAATCAAGCTGTGGGTTTTTTTTTTTTTTTTCAAGATTTTATTTACTTAGCAGAGAGAGAAAGAGCACAACTGTGGGGGAGGCCCACAGGGAGAAGGAAGACTCCCTGCTGAGCAGGGAGCCCAATGCGGGTCTCAATCCCAGGATCCTGCAACCATAACCTGAGCCAAAGGCAGATGCTCAACCAACTGAGCCCCCCAAGCAGCTCCAAGCTGTGGGTTTTAGTCTTATAATTTTGGACAACCATTCTTTGTGGCAACTAAGTCAACTGAGATACTGATTTTGTGAGGTAGTTAAAATGAATTTGGTGGTCCCTAAGAGTTAAAACTATTCCCCCGGCACCTACATGACTAAGTATTTATTTGGCTTACATTTCAATATTGTTTTACAATCAGTCCTCCCCACA
Source organism: Martes martes (assembly GCF_963455335.1). NCBI lineage: Eukaryota > Metazoa > Chordata > Mammalia > Carnivora > Mustelidae > Martes > Martes martes. Next base: position 85,898,196 of record NC_137895.1, on the reverse strand, counting down.
ATGGCCATAAAGTCATACCAATGAATCATATTTAGGTGACATGTTAATCTGACCATTAAAAAAAAAATCTGAGTGTATTTTAAAAGAAAACCAACTCCCTAACTTTCAAATATATAAACAGCATTGCTGAAAGGGGATGGGGAAACCCTGCTCTATGCTTTTAAGCACTTGCTCCAACCCTGTGAGCAAAGCGGCCTAAATGATAACTTCCTCCCTAACCTTATCACCATAAACACTCCCCCACGATGCCCCATAATCTTTTGTATTCCGTAATCAGGTATAACCACTATTTAAGACTTGCTCTGAAATCTGGAGGAACAGCTTCTAACACTTTCCCTTCCTCCACCACCTCTTTATTTGAAAGCATGTTCCTGGCATTCAGGTCAGTGAGATAACTAAAACAATTCATATGTCAGTTTAGAAAGTGATTCCAAATATTTGAACTATGATACTATATTATTTATTCTCTTTATTTCAGTCAAGAAGTCTTTAATGGTCCTAGCAATATAGAGACAAAAAACACAGTCACTTACTAGATTAAGAACTCCTCAAAGAGAAACTGACCAATAATTACAATAGCAATTGAACAGTATTATGTTAGAGTCAGTTAATTTCCCTAATTATGTGATAAAAACATTTTTACATACAAAAATTACAGATTACTTCTTAGAGGAGTACCGCTTCCATAAATCAAGGTATTTCCGTCATCTTATATGCAATGCATTTATGGGTTTAATTCATGCTACTCTGAGGAATTCTACAGAAGCTATTTGTAGAAAGACATTTGTAGCTCTCTTTAAAAAGAAAACAACAATTTAACTATGTAAAAGTCACAACCTGAGATGGTGATAATAAATAAAGGTCTTTGTATAAAGGCATTAGAAAATGTCCACAGAAAATTCTTCTACCTTCTAATATGCCTGGAGATACTATGAGAAACTGTAGAAATATAATATAAAAACACCCTTGTCAGCTTTCATTAAAAACCTGAAATGTCAAAAACAAAACAAAACCAAACCCTGAAATATCTCTGACTCAAAATGATGGCTCCTAAGCATAGTTAATAAAGGATAACAACAGGGGCGCCTGGGTGGCTCAGTCGTTGGGTGTCTGCCTTCGGCTCGGGTCCTGGTCCCAGGGTCCTGGGATCGGGCCCCCATCGGGCTCCCTGCTCAGCGGGAAGCCTGCTTCTCCCTCTCCCACTCCCCCTGCTTGTGTTCCGTCTCTCACTGTGTCTCTCACTGTCAAATAAATAAATAAAATCTTTAAAAAATTAAAAAAAAATAAAGGATAACAACAGGGTCGCCGGGGTGGCTCAGTCGTAAAGCAGCTGCCTTCGACTCAGATCATGATCCTGGGATTGAGCCCTGCATCTGGCTCCCTGCTCTGCAGGGAACCTGCTTCTCCCTCTCCCACTCCCCATGCTTGTGTTCTCTCTTTTACTGTCTCTCACTTTCTTTCTCTCTGTCAAATAAATAAAATATTTTAAAAAATAAAAGGTAACAAAAATAAAATCTCAAATACTCACCATTATTAATTGGCTTGGCTGGGAAGAGGAAAGAAAAGGATCTGGGGGTCTCACTTTTCTTAAACAATCTATACTGAGTAAATGGGGGAAACGGCTGATGTTTTAAATATAATTTACCATTAATCTAACTAACATGGGAGTTAGGGGGAACATGATCTTATATAGGTTGCTATTTCCTAAAGTTTTACTCAATGGAATAAAGTTCAGAAATACTGAACCATAAAAATGTTAAAACAGTTTATTTGCCAGAAAATTGCCAAGCATTTAACATGCTACTGTTTCATGTGAATCTCAAAAAGAGGAAACTAAGCCACTGAATCTTTTAGAGATGTAATATCCAACTAAAATTAACAGTCACCAGAATATAATTTGAGAAAGATCATTTCAGACTGAAAATTCTCCAAGGGTAGAGAGTAGGATTTTCCTTTTTGCCTTTTTACCCAGTCTTACACTTATACACAGGTACACAAAGAATGACAGATTAACTTGGTATGCTACACCTTTTCCCTTCTACAGGTGCAAAGAAAACATTTTAGATTTCTTTGTACTGCACCCCCTACCAGTCTCTGGTAGGGTGAAGAAAGGGCATTCTTTTGGCTGCATGGAGGGAAGGAGAGAGAATCTGGGAGTCTGACTTGTCTTAAATAGACATTCAACAAATCCTCCTGTTTGTAACCTACTTTCCCCCCATTTCCACGGGGAACTGGTCCAGCCCATTCCTGATTGTGGATTTTCAATCACCTAGTTCCCCACTGCCACTTAGACTCGGCTTTTTGGGTCTGCTGAGTCAGTCAGTTACCAATCATCCACCTGTTTTCCAGTTTCCAAAATTTTGTTGCTGTTGTCTCTTCCCTGGTTTTGTTTTGTCCTTGTGAGTTAATGCTTTCATTTTTTTTTTTCCTTCACTGTTATTTAGTGAGGAATGGGAAAGAACCAAGGCTGTTAGGCATATTTCTTCTCCATCTCTGACTGCAAGCTCCTCGACGGTAGAAAACACACTCAGAAACACACTGCTGCCTACTGCATGACCTCGAGCAAACCACTTCACCTCTCAGGACCTCAATTTCCACATATATAAAAAACGTTAGAAGAGAAAATTCCTAAGGTTCTTTACAATTCCAGGAATGTATTATTCTCAATTATTACCCTTGGCAGGAGCACAGAAACTTAAATCACCTTGATGTCTTCAAGCAGCACTGCTGTATCTAAAACTATTTCCTTTTTTCTATTATTTGTATTACCCCTAAGGGTAAAGGACATTGATCAAAACAATGCAATATCTAAAAAGTTTTTGAACTAGACTGAGTTAATTTATATAATTTACATACAACATACATAATTTATAATAAACCTCAAAATTTGTGACAATTTACACTGGGCTGTGTTGAAGTTCACCTTTTGCTATCTGTAACACTACCACTTTTGTACTTAGTTTTCCTTGTTCTTTTTTTTTTTTTAAGATTTTATTTATTTATTTGACAGACAGAGATCACAAGTAGGCAGAGAAACAGGCAGAGAGAGAGGAAGGGGAGCAGGCTCCCCGCTGAGCAGAGAGCCTGATGCAGGGATCTATCCCAGGACCCTGGGATCATGACCTGTGCCGAAGGCAGAGGCTTCAACCCACTGAGCCACCCAGGTGCCCCAGTTTTCCTTGTTCTTAAAGAGATGGTTACCTAAACAAATCAGTAGTGCCAATTATATGGCAGAGAGGCAAAGCCCAACCTGAGGAGACAGAAACAAGAATACTAGAATCCATTTACTAAGAATCACAAACCTTCCATAACCTAAATTCCTCCAGGGCTAAGCAGTCTATGCACAGAGATGTGGTCACTATAATGGTAACAAGATTCTTGCTGTCTGTTACACACCGAGAGCTCCAGCAGATCCTTCGGGGAGTACTTCCCCCGGAGCAGCCACTAGCCATAGAGTTCAGCAGGGGTCAGCTACCATCATGCAGTTCTTGCAGATGCTTCTGCCTGGGAAGGGCCTGCCACTGTTCTAAGAACACCAGTTTCCCTACAGAGAATGCAAGAGCCAGTACTTCAGATCCGCCAGACTTAGAGGATAGGAGAGGGATGGCTTCTACCCAAAAGTGCAGAGATCACCCATGACATAGCCATTTCCTGAGGATATACTCAATCCCACTGGTGTCCACACACCACACATAGGAAATCAGCTCCCAAACCTCAGCCTGGACCATCTGCGGAAGGCAAGATGGGTAGGGCATATAAATTACGTATCATTTCAGAGATTTCCACTTTCTGCTCAATCGATCTCATTTCCTTCTCCAAGTCCTATAAAGTTGGAAGAAATTATTACCCCTATTTTATAGATAAGTAATTAATATTTAGTTATTCAGAAAATCTCAAAATATCTAATATCACCTAGGGCACTAAACTCAGTTCTCCTGACGTAATGTTTTCTCTCTTACTCCATAAGCTTATTCTACTTAAAAAGACAATACCTGTCTTCCTAGGGCCAAAACCCTGCAGAGAAGAAGACATATCAGTAGGTAAGCAATTAGTATAAAGATGAGAAATCAAAGAGACACAACATAGGAAAAGGGTAGCAAGAATGGAAGAGAAGCAAAATTAGGACATGGGCTAAATCAACAAAGATTTAATTTCTCAAAATTTGTGTGTAGTTTTGAACAACAAATTTCTGTTGTTCAGAGGAGTTTCTTGAAGAACTATGAAAACATAGGCTAAAAAGAAAAAGAAAAAAAAAACACCATAGGCTAGAACCTATCTTTTGATCAGTGTTTTATATATGGGGAAGCAGGGAAACTGATAAGATGCAAAGGGAGAGAAGGCTTACTCTGCTTAGTAGAGGCACCTAGAAACAGAGAACATGAGGTACTAGATTAGTTTGGGGTAAAAGGAAACAACACATAAAAGGTCCAATAAGCTGGAAAAAAAATAAGTATTAAAGATGACTGTGGTTGGAACAAGATGAAGTAAAAATCAGAAGTCAGAGAGGCAAAGTAGATAAACATAGACTAGAAAACCAGCTCACAAGGAAGAGGAGAGCCAAAAGACAATCCCAGGAGCTTCCATTCAGCACAGCCTCTGTTCCTTCTCATCCTTCACTGAAGAGCAAAAAAGGAGAAAGAAATCTAAGCATTAACCCACAAGGACAAAAAAAGGACTGAAAAGACAGCATCAACAAAATTCTGATATTTGGAAAGCAGGTGGATGACTCGGCAGTCTCAAAAAAGCTGAGTCTAAGTGGCGAAGGGGGAGCTAGGCAATTCACACTAAGAAAAACAAAAGGCTCAAGAATGGGCTGGACCAGTCCCTGGAAATGGGGGGGGAAAGTAGGTTATAAACAGGAAGATTCATTGAACGTCTATTCCAGAAGTCAGACTCCCGAATTCTTTCTCCCTCTCTCCAAAGAGCCAACAGAATACCCTCTCCTCACCCTCCCAGAGACCACTAAAGAGAGTAAAACAGAACATCTCTAGAATAGATAACATCAGGCACAGCTGAGGGCAAAACCCTATACTGAAAAAAATGAGAGACACATAGAGACGTCTTTCAGACATGCACTTAGCCAAGGTGAGGGAGTAAACCCAAAACAGTAAAAACCAGGACCCAGGGCACAGAGAATGCAGCCAATGAAGAAAAAGCAATCCCTAGGAAACTAGAGGACAGCTCCTTCTAGTGCTGTGCCAAAGACGCAGAGATCAACCCGTCAAAACCAGACAGGGTCTCGGGTGCCTGGCTGGCTCAGTCAGCAGAACCTGCGCCTCCTGATCTCAAGGGCGTGAATTTGAGCCCCATGCTGGACACAGAATTTACTTTTTAAAAAATTTTTAAATAAACCAGAGTGGGTGAGAAGACTCCAGGATAGACTTTGTTCAAGAAAGCAAGACTGATAGAACACTTAATATGAATGACCATACAGAGGTGAGATTCATGCAACTGAGAGAGTATGAAGACATACCAGTGATAAATATATAGACAATTAGTAAATTAAAGAACAACTCCAAAAAGAAAAAAAAAAAAAAACTAACAACTCCAGCAGAAACCAAATTTAAGCAGGAGAGAAAAGAAATAATCATGGTATACAACATAATTTAGCTGTCAATAGCATCTACATAATCATAATAGTGTAAATACTGAATATTGATCCAACATTTAACCAAAATTATACCATGACTATATGGAGAGGAAAGTGGTATGGGAAATACAGGTGGGTGGCTAAGGGAGGAAGCCAATAATGCAAAAAACCCTGAAAATCAGGAAGTAATTTATGCATGTTATTTGAAGACATGAAGGTAAAACCTAAAAGAATCCATTAAAAGAGATTATCTCTGGGGAGAAAGAAATTCGGCAGAAGTTGTGAGCAGAGGACTACTGTGTGTGGTGAAACCTTATAAAATTACTTAACTCCTTAAAACGTGTGCATGTAAAACTTTAATACAATTAACATTTCAGTAAAAATTAAAGGATAAAGGAAAACAAAAATGAACCAAAGCCTTCTTTTAAGGAAATTTTTAAAAAGACATCATATTAACTATTAGAATAACATTCCCATTTAGATGAAACAGATAACGCCATTAGATATATAATTTAGTCCTACCTTACAACATCCTGGCAATGATTCTCAAACTGCTCTGCAATACATAGTCTCTTGCTACATTCAGGATTGCTTAATGCATTTATTCAATAAATGAATACTGAGCATCATACGAAGTGCCAGACACTGTGATAGGTGCTCAGTGGTCAATGAAACAGATACAATCTTTGATACTTCAATATAGTGGGAAAGAGATTTAATCAAATGACCACACAAATAAAATGACAATTTAAAAAACAGCTTGGGTGAGAAGGTGCCAAGACCACTCAACGGAGAAAGGTCAGTTTATTCAACAAATGGTGCCAGGAAAACTGGGTATCTGCATGAAAAAGAAGTTGGACCCTTATCTTACACCATATGCAAAAATTAATTCAAATGGATTAAAGACCTAAACCTTAAGGTCTGAAACTATAAACTCTTAGAAAACATGGGGAAAAGCTTTATGACATGACAATGGGAAATAATTTCTTGCCTATGACACCAAAAACACAAGAAACAAAAGCAAAAACACATTATATTAAATTTTAGAATTTCTGTGCATCAAAGGACACAATCAAGAGTAAAAAGGCAACCTAAAAAACAGGAGAAAATATTTGCAAATCTCCATTTGAGACAACACGGACAGACATCAAGGCATTATACTAAGTGAATAAGCCAGAGCAAATACTGAAAAATACCACATGCAGAATCTTAAGTAGGAAAAAAAAAGTCAAATCATAGAAACAGAGCAGAAAAGTGGTTGCTGGGACTGATGGGTGGGAAAAATAGGGAAGGGTTGGTGAAAAGGGTACAACCTTTCAGTTGTAAGATGAACAAGGTCTGAATATCTAATGCATAATATGGTGACTGGAGTTGATAACACCGTACTGTACAACTGAAATTAGCTAAGAATATAGAACTTAAATGTTCTCACACACAAAATGTATATGAATAAAAATATGTGACATGATAGATGTGTTATAACTAGACGGGGTGAATCTTGCCACATCATATATATGTATCAAACCATCATGAGGGGCACCTGGGTGGCTCAGTGGGTTAAGCCTCTACCTTCAGCTCAGGTCATGATCTCAGAGTCCTGGGATCGAGCCCTGCATTGGGCTCTCTGCTTGGTGGGGAGCCTGCTTCCCCCTCTCCCTCTGCCTGCCTCTCTGCCTGCTTGCTTGTGCTTTCTCTCTCTTTCTCTGTTAAATAAATAAATAAAACCTTGAAAAAAAAATCACCATGAGGTACACGTTAAATATCTTACAATTTTATGTCAATTATATCAATAAGGCTAAAATTTGAAAAATATTTACTAATCATATGTCAGATAAGGAGTTAATATCCAGACTATATAAAGAACCCTTACAACTCAACACCAAAAATATCAATCAAAAAGTGGACAGAGGATTGAATAGACATTTCTCTAAAGATGATATATAAATAGCCAACAAACATATGAAAATATACTCAATATCACTAATCAGCAGGGAATTGCAAATCAGAAACAAGGAGGTATCACCTCAACCTCCTTAGGATGGCTGCTATCAAACAAACAAAATAGCACTTCTGGGTATCTATTTAAAAGAACTGAAAGCAGAGTCTGGAAGAGATGTCTGCACACCGTGTTGCTAGCAGCATTATGCCACAATGGCCAAGACTCACAAGCAACCTAAGTGTCTACTGAGGCATGATGGATAAAGAAGATATAGTATATGCATAAATGGAGTATTATTTAGCCTTAACAAGGAAGGAAATTCTATCACATACTACAACATGGATGAAATTATGCCAAGCGAAATAAGCCAGTTACAAAAGACAAATACGGGGCTCCTGGGTGGCTCAGTCAGTTGGGCACAGGTCATGATCTCGGGGTCATGAGACAGAATCCCACACTGGGCTCTGCACTCAGAGGGGAGTCTGCTTGGGACTCTCCCTCTCCGTCTGTGTCCCCACTCATGCACATGCATACCTGTTCTCCCTCTCTCTCACTCTCAAATAAATAAATAAATAAAATCTCCAAAAGAAAAAAAACAAATACTGTATGATTCCACTACATGGCATATCTGTAGCAGTCAAATTCAAAAAGATAGAAAGTAGAATAGTGTTTACCAGTCCCTGGTAACCAGGGCCGGGGAGAAAAGGGAAACTGTTTGATGGGTACAGAGTTTTAGATTTGCAAGATGAAAAAGTTCTGGAGATTCATTTCACAGTAATATGAATACACCTAACACTACTGAACTGTTCACTTAAAATGGTTAAGATGGTATTTTTGACCAGGCAACACAATAAATTGTAAAAAGAAAAGGCGTAGGTGAGATGCATGCAAACAAGTGGTAAGAGGCAGATGAGTGGGAAGAGAGGCATAATGAATAACACAGGCCCTCTGGGGCATATGAATCAATTCAATGGAAACATTTATGGCTGCTTACAAGATACTGCCCTATGTTCTTCGGGAGTTACAAAGAAAGTGAGACTGCAGCCCTGCCTTAAGAATTGACAGCCTATGATGAGATTTACTCGGCACTGAACTGTAATACCAAGTAGTATATGGTCCCAAGTAATATAGACGTAAGTGCTGTACAAACATAGAGAAGGTAGATTTTGATTCCAAAAGTGAGGATGGAAAAAACACTTGTATAAAAACAGAAAGAAATCCATCACATGCCAGACAATGTTTCAATGTGGAGACATAGAAGATGCCACCACTGCCCATAATGAGCCCATAGTCCAGAGCTCAAAGTCTAATGGAAGAGGGAGAAAAGTTAACAGACAAAAAAATGTGGAAGTGCTATGAGAGAGCTGAGAAAAGGAACTAAGAGGGGAGCATCTGAAAGGTACTTAGAACCCAGCCCTGAGGAGTAAGTCATAAGAAAAGGAGTCACCTTAGGGCACCTGGGTGGCTCAGCTGGTTAAGTGGCCAATCCTTGGTTTCAGTTCAGGTCAGATCTCAGGGTCATGAGATGGAGCCTCCACTGGGCTCCACACTTGGTTGGGGGGGTGCGGGTGGCTCTGCCTGAAGATTCTCTCCCTCTGTCCCTCCCCCTACTCACGCATGAGCATGCACCTGTACGCACGCTCTCTCTTTCTCTCTAAAATAAATCTTAAAAAAAAAAAAAGAAAAAAAAGGAGTCACCTAAACTTTGACTTCAAAGATGAGAATCACAAAAGGAGTAAATTACATACAAGAACAGAGATACAAAATACACAGCTTATTTCAGGACCCACAGTGCTACTGTAGGTCTAAAGAAGCAGGTGGCATGGCACGGAATCAATTTCAAAGAAATATTAAGAAAAGACACAGCGCTTAAGGTGCATTGTTTATTATAAAGTTGAAAAACAGGGTGCCCAGGTGGCTCAGTTGCTTAAGCATCTGACTCTTGGTTTCGGCTCAGGTCATGATCTCAGGTCATAGGACAGAACCCCAGATTGGGCTCCACACTCAGCATGGAGTCTGCTAGAGATTCTCTCCCTCCCCCGGTGCATTCTCTCTCTCTCTCAAATAAAGAAATAAATATTTTAAAAAATTAAATAATAAAGTTTGGAGAACAGAAATAGCCTAAATGTTCAAGAATGGGGGAAAGGTTAATAAATATGTAATATTACAAGCATACTAAGAAATAGCATGCAATTATTAAAAATTATTCTGTCAAAAAAAATTATTAGGCACCCTTTTAATAGAATATAGGCACACTCTTTCAGGGATATCTGATTCCATGGGAGTTTGGGCCTTTCACTGTCACTGCCTGAGCTATTTTACAATAAGCTGTAGAAGATTCGTAACAATGCATATGAGTTTTATCCAGAAGAAATGTAATCACTACTATCTACTTGACTCTCCCCCACCTCTTAAAAAACACCAGCTTTACATCTACTACTAAATTCATTTCAGCATTCCTGATTGCCTATATTAGTATCTGATATTTGGATTCTCTTTTGAATAGGTTGTAAAAATTCCTTGACATGTGTTCATTTATTAAAAAAAAAAAAAGTAGAGAAAATTTATTTATTGAAATGTAAAGAACAGGACAAATTACAAAATGATATATTTGACAAAGGAAAGCAGACACAGATTTATATTTAGTCCTTCCAAACACACATATACCTCCATACATATAAGGACTATATATATCAAAAAATTAACAATGGTTATCTCTGTGGTACATGGAAAATTTCTCAAATTGTTTCTGCTTATCTATGATTTTTTACTTTTCTATACTCAGTATGTATTGCTCAATGTGGGAAAATTAAGAAAAAATTTTACTCAAATTCAAATAAAAAGTAAATGAACTCATCTCAGAAGTATCAGAAACTGTTAAAGCACAGTCAGCAATCAAAGGCCAGTCATTATGGAGATGAACAGTCTTATATACCTCTAGTATCCAAGGACAACATGGTAACATAACACAGGACACTAAACACTCAAAATAATGAGCCCGATGTTATTAATAAGGGGTTAAATTATGCTCTGTCTAAAAAATTAGAGAAATATGTCATACAATTTCAGCTGACTTCCATCAACCATGACTCAAACTTAAATAGCTTTTGCTCTTAAAATGCACTATGGTTAAGAATCTGTCACGTGGGAGATTCACATATTCAAGATATCCTATTAGTCAATAATAATTTTAAAAATTATATTATTATTGCTTTATTCTTTTGAGTCAACTATTCTGATGTAACATTTGACTGATACTTGAAAAGGCTAAGTAAGGGGCACCTGGGTGGTTTAGTGGGTTAAGCCTCTGCCTTTGGCTTGGGTCATGGTCCCGGGGTCCTGGGGTCAAGCCCCGCCTCAGGCTTTCTGCTCAGCAGGGACCCTGCTTCCCTCTCTCTCTCTGCCTGCCTCTCTGCCTACTTGTGATCTCTCTCTCTTCAAATAAATAAATAAAATCTTTAAAAATAAAAAGAGAGACCACATATTTATTGTATGATTTCATTTCTATGAAAAAATCCAGAATAAGCAAATCCACAGAGACAGTAATTTAGTGGTTGCTGAGGGTTGGAGGAGAGGGAAATGGGGAGTGACTGGTAATGGGTTTGGAGTTTCTTTACAGGATGATGAAAATATTCTAAAATTAGATAGCGGTGATTGTTGCAACTCTGTAAATATAATAAATACAATGAAATTGTACACTTTGTTTAAAAGTATGAATTTTACAGTATATGTGAATTATATCTCAAAACAGACGCTATTTTAAAAAAAGAGAGAGATAGGGCGCCTGGGTGACTCAGTGGGTTAAGCCGCTGCCTTCGGCTCAGGTCATGATCTCAGGGTCCTGGGATGGAGTCCCGCATTGGGCTCTCTGCTCAGCCGGGAACCTGCTTCCCTCCCTCTCTCTGCCTAACTCTCTGTCTACTTGTGATCTCTCTCTGTCAAATGGATAAATAAAAATCTTTAAAAAAAAAAAAAAAAAGAGAGAGATAAAGGAAAGGAAAATGCAAAAGTTGACAGAAAAGAAGTTTGATAAAAGGTCAGTGTGTGATCCTCACATGTAAATGAAAGTAACAATAACTACCTTGCAGGGTTTTTGCAGAATATATGTAAAGCACCTAGCACAGCACTTGACACAAAAGAGCTACTTCAACAAACAGAAGCTATTATTAATACACATACTACGTAAAGTGCTTTGGACTACAGATTTCAAAACAAACAAATGACAGACTCTGGTCTTCTTGTTATGAAAACAATACTGATAAACTTCAAATTTGTAGCTAAATGGAATCCCTAGAAAAATAAGTTGTCACCTGCTTGGAGATGGCGGCGGGGTTGGGGGTGGTGTGGGAAGGCAGCACTTGTTGCCTGCCGGCATTACTACCTGCATAGGAGTTGGCTAGTCTGCTGCCTGGACGTTCCCAGCCACCACAAGCACTGATGGACAAATTATTCCCTTCCCGCTGAACCAGCACTGTTTGGAATCTGGCTCCACCAGGCCTATTCATTTCCTTCTGTTTAAGATAATTTTTCAATAAGGTAAAATGAATCATGAGAGATGGAAAAGCCTGGTAGGTTACCCAGGCCATTCATTCCCCTCAGGAACTCTGGAACATGGGAAACTTTTATAGAGCTATTAATATACCAATGGTTATAAATAATATCTTAGAGGCTAATTGTTCTTTTAAACTGGGTGCCTCTCATTAAACATTCATAGTTAGATTCTGAGTAGTTCAATTTCTCAACTCAGTTGTGAATGAAAAAGAAGAATGAAAAAAAAAAAAAATCAATGAAGAAACTGTCCAAAGCTGCAGGAAGCTTCCAGTCTCAAAAAGTAAAAATAAGGGGCGCCTGGGTGGCTCAGCGGGTTAAGCCTCTGCTTTCGGCTCAGGTCATGATCCCAGGGTCCAGGGATCGAGCCCCACATCGGGTTCTCTGCTCGGTGGGGAGCCTGCTTCCTTCTCTCTCTCTGACTGCCCCTCTGCCTACTTGTGATCTATCTCTCTCTGTCCAATAAATAAATAAAATCTTAAAAAAAAAAAAAAGTAAAAATAAGCTCACCCCATGAGTTTGCTATTATTAATCCTAAAATTAAAACCCGAGAGTTCTCATAGAAATTTTAAGAACTTAATGTTATCCATTACACAAAACTAACCAGGCCCAAAAAAACAAAATTCACAGTTTCTAGGCATCTCGTTTTCCTTCCGTAGGCAGAGAGGTGACACAAAGCAAACGATTGCTATTCTGCAGGCCTGGGGCAAGGAGGGGTGCTGACAAAGGTAAACAGAGGCCTAACTACCTTGCAAACTGCAAGTCCCTGGGATCTAAAATTGCCAATGGCACTGAAAGGAAGTTAAATTTCCAAACCTGATACAACCAGATACATTGATTCTTAAATTTGGAATAGGACTTTTCCTTCATTACGTAAAGAGCTTAAATTTCTATACCTGAAAAAGACCATGTCATTAAATTCTTCAAAAATCATCCAGATCAAACAAAATTAGGAGCACATGTACACAGCTATGTATTTCTGTGTGTCAAGAAGATCCTTCTAAAATGAATTTATCCTCTGAAACATAAAATTCAGAAGTCATGAACAACTAACCACACAGGTTTTTTAACAGCGCCCCACTCTACCCCCTGACTTGGTCACTGGAAGACAATTCCAACTCACAGTCCAAACCTGGAGCAGTTGTACTGAGAGTTTCATTGCTCTCCAGTACTTTTCTTTTTTTGCTCAGTTTCAAAGGTCATGCAGTTGGCTAATTACCATAAAATTTAAACTTTAACTCAGAGACATGAACAAGCTATAACCTGCATTGAAGAAACCCCAAGACATACCACTGCAACACTAGAAAACTATCTGTACATTTCAGGAAAAACCCCATCACTTCTTGAAGAACTTAAAAACTATTGCACATTGTGACACATGAAAAAAAAATACTTCGTGGGCGCCTGGGTGGCTCAGTGGGTTAAGCCGCTGCCTTCGGCTCAGGTCATAATCTCAGGGTCCTGGGATCGAGTCCCGCGTCGGGCTCTCTGCTCAGCGGGGAGCCTGCTTCCCTCTCTCCCTCTCTCTCTGCCTGCCTCTCTGTCTACTGTGATCTCTCTCTGTCAAATAAATAAATAAAATCTTAAAAAAAAAATACTTCGTGTTCTGCACTTTTTTATTTTTAATTAATTAATTAATTTATTTGACAGAGAGAACGAGAGAGAGAGCACGCGAGAGCACAAGTAGGCAGAGTGGCAGGGAGAGGGAGAAGCGGGCTCTCCACTGAGCAGGGAGCCCGATGCAGGCTCAATCCCAGGACCCCGGGATCATGACCTGAGCTGAAGGCAGACGCTTATCTGATTGAGCCACCCTAGTGCCCCTGTGTTCTGCACTTTAAAATACGTGTCAATACAATGCATCTTGTAGCTTCACTGAATATCCAATTGTACTCGTTCTATATGTGTGTTTGCGCATGTATCTGTAAATACATGCATATATATATATATACACACATTAGTATGTGCATACAATTTTAAAGGACATATTTGTTAAATTAAAAATCAACTTAAAATAGCTTGTTGGATCTATATCTTCTATTAATTTTTTTCTTAAGATTGCTTTATTCAAAATATCAGAGAAAAATACACACAAAGAATTTAAGACACCCATAATTCACCTTTTTTCAAAATACATCTAGTAAGAAGTGAAAGCTCCACTGTGTCTCTCCAAATCCAATTCCAAAGGAAACCACTATTACGATTCATGTGTTTTCTCCCATGCTTATACAAAATTTAACATATACATACTTTTTTAAAACAAAAATGAAATCATGCTCTACACACTGTGCCACAGCCTGATTAGTTTCACTTAATATTTCATACTTTTTTTTAAGCTCAATACATATATAGCTCTAGTTCATTTTCTTAAATGGATGAATAGTAAAGATAAATCATAATTTCACTATTTTTCCGCTGACAAGCACTTTGGTTGTTTCCCACTTTTGCTCTTACAAGTGATGCTTCAGGGACGCCTGGGTGGTTCAGTGGGTTAAGCAACTGCCTTTGGCTCAGGTCATTATCCCAGGGTCCCAGGATCAAGTCCTACATCAAGCTCCTTGGTCAGCCAGGAGCCTGCTTCTCCCTCTCCATCTGCCTACCGCTCCCCCTGCTTGTACACTTTCTCTGTCAAATAAATAAATAAAATCTTAAGAAAAGAAAACACACAATGCTTCAGTTAACATCTTACTGCATACTTTCTTACAGTTCATGCTATTGTTACTGTGAGAGATTGCTAGACACGCAATTACTGTGCTCCAGGTTATACAAAATGAACTCTGCAGAGCTACTGCTAAATGATCTTCTAAAAAAGATGGCACCAATTAATATTGCCATTAAGTACTTTTCACTTACTCTTGGCTAGTGTTATACACAGCGAAATTATTACCTCCCAGAAACCTTTCATTCTTTTCAGCCAAACATTAATTACTAATTGAATCAATAATCAATGGTTAAAGCTAAACATAAAAGTTTGTCACTTTTTCAAATGTAGGTTCCATACTCAGTGTGGAGCCCAAGGCAAGACCTGGGCTAAGATCAAGAGTCAGATTTGACCAACTGAGCCAGCCAGGTACCACAAAGTCTGTCACTTTTTTAAAAAAGATTTTATTTATTTATTTGACACAAAGAGAAAGAGATCACAAGTAGGCAGAGAGGCAGGCAGAGAGAGCGGGGGAAGCAGGCTCCCTGCTGAGCAGAGAGCCCGATGCAGGGCTCGATCTCAGGACCCTGAGATCATGATCTGAGCTTAACCCACTGAGCCACCCAGGCGCCCGTCAGTCACTTTTATAAAAAGGATACCACCACCACCACCATGACCCCCCCCCCACCACCACCCCCCTCACCACCCCCTTGTGCCAAAAAGGAGGGAAATTCATTGTATAGAAAGTGCTGCTTTCAGGGCACCTGGGTGGCTCAGTCAGTTGAGCATGTGACTCCTGATTTAGGCTCAGGTCATGATCTCAGGTCTGCAGATCCAGCCCCAAGGTGGGCTCCATGCTCAGCAGGGAGTCTACTTGAGGTTCTCTCTCCCTTTCCCTCTGCCCCTGCTCCCTCTCTCATGGAAAAAATGAAATAAGTCTTAAAAAAAAGAAAAAGAAAAAGAAAGGAAGTGCTGTTTTCACTAAAGCCAAGGGGTAAACTAAGTTGGTGGTTAACAATGCCATAAATGTCAAAGAGGAAAGAAAGTAAAAATAAACCAAGGTGAACTGTTAACCTTTAAGTAAGCAGTACTACTAAAGTAGAGAATAAAGCAAACAGACAATGGTATGTTTTAAAGTTGTTTTGTAAGTAATGAATTTCCAAATTATCTACACATAAAACCAGCTTTAAATTCAAAAGAGACCTTTCTTTTTCTTTCTCCACACTGCCTCCTATATTAGCCCTAAAAGATGAGACACAAGGCCACGATGCAACCCTTCTTAGTTTAAAAGTATCCCCACCTGAGAGCTAACATTTGTTAAGCACCTAGTATCTGCGCAGCACTGGGCAGGTATTTTGCATGCATTACCCTATATTTAATCCTAAGAAGTGTGTGAGGAAGGTATTAATGGGCCCATTTTCCAAACAAGGAAACTGAGAGTCCCAAAGAATAAAACAACTTGCCTAAAAGTAACTGTTGGAAATATCTAAATTGGTAAGGGTATCATACTGTGCCTCATTCCACCAAGGTAAATATGTAGCATAAACACCAGTCCTGTAACAAGAGCAGACATCACTATTCAGTGACTTCAGGCATGTACTCAGAATTCTCCAGAACCCACAGGAGGAGGCATCGAAAACTATATGTCATCCCTGCAGCATGCCATCTTGCCTCTCACTGAATACTAGATATTTCCGGAAGGGCAGGACCAAATTTTGCTATACTTGTGTATGTTTGTACATGTGGGCATATACAACAAATTATTTTCATCTTTTTGAGAAGGAAGCATATCTGGTCGGCCTAGCACAGGGTAAGATAATGCAATCAGTGCAGAGTGGAAAAAAGTGGTCAGGCATGGCAGCCCCACTATACTCAACTGTACCCTATCTTTTCTACAGAAAGAACTATAAAAACCAAAAGAAGGAACTCTGCTTTTGTTTCTAACATGCTATACAATTACTCAATAAATCTTACATTATAAGCTGATTTTTCTCTCTGTCAAAAAGATGTTCCATAAGTATGTTCTGCAAGTCTCTTTTAAGGTGTAAGGAAATTCTGAAATCTATATAATTCATTCTTTTTTTTTTTTAAGGTTTTTTATTTATTTGACAGAGATCACAAGGAGGCAGAGAGGCAGGCAGAGAGAGGGGGAAGCAGGCTCCCTGCAGAGCAGAGCCCAATGCAGGGCTAGATCCCAGGACCCCAGGATCATGACCTGAGACGAAGGCAGAGGCTTAACCCAATGAGCCACCCAGGCGTCCCTGCCTTCCTTATCTTATCTTCCTTGCTAACCCTGATCATCTTCAGGTCTTGGTTTCAGCATCTCCTTCTCTGAAAGGTAAAGTTTGACACGAGTGGCAGAGACTTAATGGATCTGCAATATTCACCCTCCCCTTGTCTTAAGTTAGGGACCCCCGCCCCTAATGTTTAACTAAGCTCTTGGGTCAGTGTGCAATCATGTAACCAAGCTCTAAGCAGTGTAATATAAGCACAAATTCCATGGACCCTCCTTAAGAGACAGCTCTACGCCTCCTCTTCTTCGCTCCTTTGACCATCCTGCAGCCTGAAGGAAGAAATTGCCATCTCGGACCATGAGGCTGAGGCCACACATGGTGGGGCAACAACATGGTCATGCTGACATCATGAAATAGTACACCAGCCCCAATCCACCCGACCAAACATTTACAGAAGAAGGAAACAAACTTCTGTATCACTTAAACCACTGTTAATTTGGGGGTTCTGTCTATCTCAGCTGAACCTAACTCTTAACTATTTCTTCTCTGGATTCCCTTACTGCCTTTGGCACATTCTCACAGTAGCACCAGTGACAAGCACTGTCACTGGTTTTCGTTTTGTTTTTGTTTTTGTTTGTTGTCTCCCTGTAGTCTAGACTGTGAATTCCCAAAGAGGGTGCTATCTAATTTATCCCAATATGACCAGCCAAGCACAATATCTGGGACTCTGTCTTGGCAGATTAGTAGGTGTTCAAAGATATTTACTGAATTTAATTATATTGGTGACTAAGTACCAAGCTATTAACCTCAGTTATCTTGCCCCTTCTTCCTTTTCACAGTCCAAATATGAAAGGAATTTCTTTTCTGAACACAGCTCTCAGTATTCCTCCCAAACTTCAGCCCCAAATCTCAAGCTACTTCTTTCGTCCTTTTTGAACACTGTTGGTTGAACATGTACTGTTACAAAATTAGTCTTCTCAGCATCTCTTCCACATTGGCAACTCTAAAGATAAGATAAAATTCGTCATTGGCTCAAAAACCTGTATTAAGTATCTACTATGTGTTGGGCACATGTAAGCAGCCAAGAATATTAATTAGGCATTCCTGGCTCTCATGCTCTGTTCAGTTTGGGGCTTCACTTTGAGGACCCACCCCCAGCCAAGCCAGAAACATTCAACTGTGCTTTAAGGGGACTTGTTGCTAAAAGAGCTCCATGTTTGTGAGATTTGATTCCATCCAATTTGGCGTGTCTGTACCTTAATCTTCTCTGTTCTCTATCTTTTGCCTCTTCAGCCTCCTATTTGCTCTAGTCCTTCTAGTCTGATGTCTAACTAAGTAGCTTTTTCTGCTTTGACCCTCCCAATTTATTTCCTGGTCTATTTCCTATCTCCCTAGTCCTTTCATGGAAACTTTTTATACAGCCTTCTTGATAACTGACTTCTGATTTGGTTCTGCCCACTGTCCTTGAATACTATCTCAGGAGGCAAAGGCAGTGTGCTAGGTTTCCTATCAGTCTTCCCCCCACAGACACAGCAACCCTGCAGGGAGTGTGGTGTAATGGAAAGTCCACTGGCTTAAAAGCCAGAGACTCACAGACAAGTATGGCCTTCAGAAAACAATTTACCCTCCTGAGCTTCAGTTCCCCAAATATAAAAGGAGATTCCATCTTATTACAGTTAACAAGGACTAGAGAAAATTCATGTAAAGGGCCAAGGGCTTTTTAGTCATCGTGACTTACTTTAAATACAAAGAGGTATGTGTTACAATAGATCCAAAATCTTGTCATCAATTATAACAATTATTATTAATTTTTAAAAACCTAGTTTAGAATTCCACAACATCTACAGACAACTAACTCTAAGTTGTGCTGGGTGCTAGAACTGTTAGGTAGAAATAAAGAAGAACCTCTCCTCCAGAGTTTTACGTGCAGATAAGGAAGAAAAGTAAAAACGTAATGAGGCAAGGAACCAGATAGAAGTAAGAACAAAGGTTTAGGGGTGCCTGGGTGGCTCAGTGGGTTAAAGCCTCTGCCTTCAGCTGGAGTCGTGATCCCAGGGTCCTGGGATCGAGCCCCGCATCGGGCTCTCTGCTCAGCGGGGAGCCTGCTTCCTCCCTCTCTCTGCTTGCCTCTCTGCCTACTTGTGATCTTTGTCTGTCAAATAAATAAATAAAATCTTAAAAAAAAAAAAGAACAAAGGTTTAAAACAAAGGAGCATAAAATATTTGAGATACAGACTGAACATATCCAGGGATGCGGAGGAAGCAGAAGGCACAGAAGGGAGGATGAAGAGGAGGAGAGTGTAAAGTTAAGTACAGAAGTCTCCAATTGTGAATTTTAAGGAAGAACAGCAGCTGTCCAAAGGCCGATGTGCACTGGTAACTTTTCTCCTATTCAAATAATCAGAACCACAAGTTGGCCTACTCCTATACTCATGAAAGATTCGTATACTCCCCAGTAATCCTCTACACATCACTCTTCTCCAAATCCCAAGGTTATAAACTATCCACACACGAACTACAACATCCAAACACAGCACACTGGGAACAGGAGTCAAGCCCAGCAGCCAAATTAGCACTGATCCACCCAACTGGAACAAACTCTTAAAAAAAGAGAGAGAGAAAGAAATTAATGAGCCAACTGGGAGAATTCTGAACCATGCCCAAATATTTAAGGAAATTAAGTTTTTTTTTTTTCTTTTGAGAGAGAGAGAAAGAGAGAGCACACCTGCATGTGAGCAAGCAAGCAGGGGAGGAGCAGAGGGAGAGACAATCTCAAGAAGACTCCATGCTGAGGGCCAAGCCCAACTTGGGGCTTGATCTCACCACCCTGAGATCATGACCTGAGCCAAAGTCAAAGCTGGAGGCTTAACCAACTGTGCCAACCAGGTGCTCCAGCCTTTTTTTTTTTTTAAAGTGCACACAGTTGGGCTGTATAAAATGAACTCCTGGGGTCTACTAACAAATGCTGATTGGAAGACCTACGTACAGAGAGCAAAAAACTCAGACAATAGGAGAGGCAACTCGAAACCTACATATGATTTTGAACCCAAAAGAAGAAATATCAGATAAAACAGTTTTTGAATATATAAAATTTTAACCTTTTGAAATCACCAATATCTATTTTATTCTTACTCTCTTAAAAAAACCTGCTTCCTGAAAGCAGGTGTAAATTCAATTTGTCCTTACAAATAAATAAATGTTTTTAATCTTTTTTTAAATTTACTTCCTAATAACAGTAAACATTTGCTGACCTCTCACAATGGGCCAGACACTTACCATTAATTATCACATTTAATCCTCACAAAAACCTTATAGGGTAAATACACTATTCCAAAGGTAAGGAAACTAAAGCTTTAATTAAGGAGGCTAAACAACATACCTAAGTTGCCAAATCAGTAAATGCAAGAGCTAGCATTCCAACTTAACACAGAACCTGAGTTCTTAGATACTAAATGATACTACCTTTCTATCTTTTTGCCCTCGGTACCTATATTTTTTTTAAAAGATTTTATTTATTTATTTGACAGACAGAGATCACAAGTAGGTAGAGAGGCAGGCGGGGGGAAGCAGGCTCCCTGCTGAGCAGACAGCCCGATGCGGGGCTCTATCCCAGGACCCTGAGATCATGACCTGAGCTGAAGACAGAGGCTTAACCCAATGAACCACACAGGCGCCCCAGTACCTATATTTTTAACTTTTGACTTGCAACTCTTATTTTATTCTAACTCTGGAGAAAAATTAAGTCAACTTTTACTTGTTTATATAATCTCTACTTTTAAATGGAGACATTAAAATTTATCAAGATCCACATTGGGGAGCATATGTGATATGGTGAGCGCTACGAATTGTGTAGGACTGACAAATCACAGACCTGTACCTCTGAAACAAATAATACACTGTATGTTAGTAAAAAAATTTTATCAAGATCCTAAGTCATTGTGTGCATTTTAAGCATTAACTTGTACATGCAACACTTCATATAAAAAATGACTCTACCAAGGCGCCTGGATGGCTCAATTGATTAAGCATCTGTCTTTGACTCAGTTATCAATACAAGGGTCCTGGGGTAGAGCCACACATCAGACTGTTCAGCAGAGAGCCTGCTTCTCCCTCTGCCTACTGCTCCCCCTGTTGTGCTCTCTTTCTCTCTCTGTCCAATAACTAAATAATATCTTTGGGGGAAAAAAAAAATGACTCTACTGAGGTGCCTGGCTGGCTTGGTAGAGCATGGGACCTTTTTTTAAAACGATTTTATTTATTTATTAATTTTTAATTAATTAATTTTAATTTTATTAATTTTAATTTTTAATTTTAATTAATTAATTAAATTAATTTTTAACGATTTCATTTATTTATTAATTTTCTAGAGAGAGAGGGAGGAACAGAGGAAGGAGGACAGGCAGACTGCACTGAGCATAGAGCCCGACACGGGGCTCGATCCCACAACCCTGAGATCATGACCTGAGTCGAAATCAAGATTTGATCACTTAACCAACTGAGCCACCAAGGTGCCCTGAGCGTGTGACTCTTGATTTCGGGCCTATGGATTCAAGCCCCACATTGGGTATGTAGATTACTTAAGAATAAAATCTTAAAAAAAAAAAGACTCTACTAAGCCAATATTACCAGGGATTGAGCTTTAGTAGTCTCCCAAGGTAAAAAATAAATTTTTACTTATCCATCCACATGTTCCACTGGTTTGTCCTGCAACGAAAGGCCCATATTTACTTGTAAGACAGCTGGCACCACTCAAGGGGCAAACCATGGCCATGATGCTGGGCAAAGCTACCAACAACACAACTTTGCTTTTATTATCCTCTCATGCACTGTCTTCCAAGTAAGTGACCTCTAGCTAGATATGAATGTGTGTTCGTTTTTACCAAAATAACAGTTGATTTCTTTTTTTTTTTTAAAGATTATTTATTTATTTGAGAGAGAGAGAGAGATAGCACAAGTTGGGAGGGGCAGAGGGAGAGGGAGAAGAAGGCTCCCCACTGAGCAGGGAGCCTGATGTGGGGCCCGATCCCAGGACCCCGGGATCATGACCTGAGCTGAAGGCAGATGCTCAACCAATAACAGTCAATTTCTTAAAGTTGATTGTGTGATCAAGAGATACCATTAAGGGTGCCTGGGTGACTCAGCTGGTTAAGCAACTGCCTTCAGCTCAGGTCATGATTGTGGAGTCCCAGGATTGAGTCCCGCATCAGACTCCCGGCTCAGTGGGGAGTCTGCTTCTCCCTCTGACCCTCTCCCCTCTTATACTCTCTCTCTCAAATAAATAGATAAAATCTTTAAAAAAAAAAAAAAGAGAGAGAGAGAGAGAGAGATACCATTAAGAGAGGAAAAAGTCAAGACACAGAAAGAATATATTTGTACTGCATACAATCAAGGAACTCACATCCAGGATAGATAAAGAAGGCCTACAAATCAATAAGGAAAAGGCAAACACAACTTAAAAATTGCCAAAACCCTTCAACAAGTACTTTACAAAAGAGAACATCCAAAAGGCAAATGAGCATTAGAGAAGGTGTTCAGTTCATTAGACATCAAGGAAATGCAAATTAAAATCACTAGGAAATTCTACTACTACATATTTATTAGAATGGTTAAAAGTAAGAAAATAACAATACTAAGTGTTGATAAATACAGGAGCAAATGGAACTCTCATACTGCTGAATGGGAATGTAAATCGGTATAAACACTTTGGAAAACTGTTTGATAAAATATCTGTTAAAGCAGAACATATACATACCTATAATCAAGCAATTCCACTACTGGGTATATATTCTATTCACATATATATAAAAAAGACATAGATATAAAGAAATCCAAAGAGCCAGAACTAGAAACAAACTAAATGTCCATGAACAGCAGAATGAATAATAAAGTATGGGACAGTCATATAATTAAATACTGTACAAAATGAAAAAGAATTAACTATTGCAATAAGTAACAACATAGAGGAAATTCACAGATCCAAAGATGAACAGAAGTCAGACACAAAAGAGAATATACGTGAGTCTATTTATGTGAAAGTCAAAAACCAACCAAACTGAATTGGCAAACTGTGAACTGGCAAAGGAATCAATGACGACAGAAGTTACAGCAGTGGTCAACTTTGGGACTGTAATAACTGGGAAGGGGGATGACTTCTGGATGCTGGTAAATAATGCTTTCTTTCTTGTTCTGGGTGGTAGTTTCATGGGTATGTTCATTTTTGTAAAAATTCACTACAAATTCCCTAAGCCACATATTTATTATTTGGACTCTGTTTTGTATGCAAGTTATACTTCTATTAAAAAATTTACTTTAGGGGCGCCTGGGTGGCTCAGTCATTAAGCGCCTGTCTTCAGCTCAGGTCATGATCCCAGAGTCCTGGGACCAAGGCCTTCATCAGGCTCCTTGCTCCGCGAGAAGCCTGCTTCTCCCTCTCCCACTCCCCCTGCTTGTGTCAAATAAATAAATAAAATATTAAAAAAAGAAAACTCTACATTAGGCACGCCTGGCTGGCTCAGTAGGGAGAGTATGGGACTCTGGATCTTGGGGCTGTAGGTTCAAGCCTCACGCTGGGTGCAGAGATGACTTAAAAATAAAATCTTTTTTTTTTTTTTAAAGATTTTATTTATTTATTTGTCAGAGAGAGTGAGCACAGGCAGACAGAGAGGCAGGCAGAGGCAGAGGGAGAAGCAGGCTCCCTGCTGAGCAAGGAGCCCGATGTGGGACTCGATCCCAGGACCCTGGGATCATGACCCGAGCCGAAGGCAGCCGCTTAAGCAACTGAGCCACCCAGGCGTCCCTTAAAAATAAAATCTTAAAAAATGAAAGTTTAGCAGCACCTGGGCGGCTCAGTTCAGTTAAGCATCAACTCTTGGTTTCAGTTCTAGTCACGATCTCAAGAGTCGGGATCCAGCCCCACATCAGGCTGTGTGCTCAGCAGGGAGTCTGCTTGAAGATTCTAGCTCTTTGCCCCTCTCCCCACTTATGTACACAAGCATGCATAAGCGCTGTCTCTATAAATAAATAAATCTATATATATATTTTGAAGTTTAGCAGAAAATTTTAAAACTACCTATAATTCCAATGGTAGGTGAATATTCAAATATTACGATATATCCAAAACAATGGAATATTAGTCATGTTTTTAAGGAATAATGGAATAGGAAATGTTCAAAATAGTTTAAAAGTTGATATAACTGACTTTGCTGTATTACCTCAATTTTTAAAAATTCCATTATAATTAGTATACAGTGTCTGTATTACTTCAGTTTTTAAAAAGATATCTAAATAGAAAAATGACTGGAAAGAAATCTACTGAAGTAGTATTAGTATTTATATTTGGGTGTTAGGTGTGAGAAAATACTTTTTCTTCAGTTTCCTTTTTTTTCCCCCATTAAGGATGAGTTATTTTTATAATAAGGGAAAAGTTATTTTAAAACATTAACAACTTGCCACAAACACTGCAATTATTTTAACCTTGAAGAATTTACCCATGAAAATCTATCCTGGTGGAGGATCTGTAGCTCTGAAACCACTGACCTAGAACCAACAATACAAGAAACAACTAGAAATTTGTTTTTGGTATGTGTTGCATTTTCTTTGTATGGTCAAAGTGAGAAACAGTGTAATCATCAGTCTGATTAAAGCTTTGTAATTGTTCTAGCACCTGCTTAACTTTGCTGACGAACAACACACATGTGACATACTAAAATCCAGACAGGATTAAACAAGTGAAGTACATCAAACACAGGCCTTGTTATTGTCAAGGTTTCTAGGTGTGG
Source organism: Martes martes (assembly GCF_963455335.1). Taxonomy (NCBI): domain Eukaryota; kingdom Metazoa; phylum Chordata; class Mammalia; order Carnivora; family Mustelidae; genus Martes; species Martes martes. The sequence goes on along the minus strand of NC_137895.1, from coordinate 85,873,469 downwards.
TTGCAGCTCAAGTATAATAAGATCATTTACATCTTTCTGAGTCAGTCACCCACTCTCCTGTCTCTGTCTCTTCTTCCATATCAGACGTGGGCAGAAGTACAACCCTCTATACATAGAACAGATCAGAGCAAAATGAGTAGATTTTAAGAAAATGGTAACTCAGAAATATCAAATCTTCTCCTTTCATGAGGAATATGAAGAGAGGAAAAACGATACTGAAACACACATCTACAAAGATGAAAAAAAAAAACAAGTTTTGAACACATTTATGAATTCTAAGACAACTGCAGCTTTTCACCATTCTATTTATGAGATTTTTTTAGTTTGCCCTATTTGTGTGTGTGCTTTCCCACACAAGTTAGTAGAAGGAATTAGACTACACAAAGTTTCAAACCTAGAAAGGTCAGACAACTTGCAATCACTCCACCCCTCAAGTTTATAGAATTCTGGTAGAAATCCAGTCCAAAATTTAAAGGAACATGAAACACTAGAGTAAGCCACAACCGAGGATTAACATTTTCCATTCGTATTTCTCTTAGTCTGCCTTTCTCTGTTCTCCAAACAGAAGTTGTTTGTGACCGTGGATTAAAAAAAATTTCCCCTCCAACTGTTTAAGTACAGCAGTTCAGTTCTCATACTGCAGCGATGCAATTTTAAAACTAGATTTACAACTATTACTAACACTCTAAACACTTTTAGGGGTTTTGAGTATCATTCAAACCAAGCACCAGTGGTTTCCTTTCACTTACTAACATGTCTTAAAAATAGTAACAAAAATGTTGAATACAACATTTTCAGTCATTTTCCCCACATTTTTTTCATCCAGACTCTAAATTTTGTTAGGGATGGGGCTAATCAATGAATAAGAACATTACATACTATGTGGGGAAAAACTAACATTGCTCTATAATACACACACAAATATTTTTAAGTTAGCCAGGACCACAATACACCCTCTAAAAGGCTTTCCCACAGTAGGGCACAGAAACATCGTGAGTATTTTGTTGGGTGAAATCTAAAACAGAGATGATAGAGCAAATGAAGTGTAAACATTTTAGAAGTTAATATGGACATTAAGTGGGTTGTTGCATCAACTCCAATTTTTACTTTCTAATCTCTTGAGCCATACAGTAAATCTAAGCTATTATCAGGAAACTTTCTTCATCCACCCCCACTGTGAAACTTGACTTTCCTGAACTAAGACTGCCATCATGGCCAAATTTTTCCCAAGTCTATTCAGTACATGTTGCTGCAAGAGATGGTGCAAGTAAGTTTATCTATGGAATCCCTCTAAAATCCAAAGTTTACATTCATTCATAAACCCAACTGAGGAAAACTGCTTGCACCTCCTAGTGTTCAACACATTTCCATTATCCAAATTTATTTACAATGGTGATCATCAGAAAATTTTCAATCACCTCCCATAATATGTCCAAATGAAGGTATTACCACGATTTATACTTCAGGAAATGCTCAAGGATGCCTGCCTCAGAGAACTGCAGATGTTTATCCAAGGGTGTGCGTCTTTAAATGAGGATCGCACAAAACTCTTCCACAAAGTTTAGAGGTATTTAAAATGGATTTCTCCATGTCTGCGGCCGAGTTTATTAGCTCTATTATCAATCAATCCAAATTTCCTGAGCTCTGAGATCAGTTGCTTTGAATGCCTCTCAATGCTCAATCACCTTCAGCTGAGTCAGTGAGGTACCGAAAAACTGCTACCCCAAACAAGCCTACATAATTTGGGCAGAGCATCAAAACTCATTATCAAAAGCACACTATGCCTTAGTCTGAAGAATCTCAGCACTAAAGCAAAAGCGAAATCCCAAAACCTTATAATACATAAGCCAAATAACATATAATAAATCTCTTATTCCTTTTCAATGCTTTAAAAATACTGCTTATCTTTAGATAGCATAAGTTTTTGATGGCTCTCCTTTATTCTATATAATGCTGGCAAGGAAATTTGAGTGAGGTAGTAGATGAAAAGGAAAACAACAGAAAAGAAATTTAAGAAGTTGCAAACTTGGGGTACCTGGGTGGCTCAGTGGCCTCTGCCTTCAGCTCAGGTCATGATCCCAGGGTCCTGGGTCCCAGCCCCTCATCGCATCGGGCTCTCTGCTCAGCAGGGAGCCTGCTTCCCCTCCTCTCTCTCTGCCTGCCTCTCTGCCTACTTGTGATCTCTGTCTGTCAAATAAATAAATAAAATCTTTAAAAAATAAAAAAAAAAAGAAGTTGCGGGGCGCCTGGGTGGCTCAGTGGTTTAAGCTGCTGCCTTCGGCTCAGGTCATGATCTCAGGGTCCTGAGATCGAGTCCCGCATCGGGCTCTCTGCTCGGCAGGGAGCCTGCTTCCCTCTCACTCTCTCTGCCTGCCTCTCTGCCTACTTGTGATCTCTCTCTGTCAAGTAAATAAATAAAATCTTTAAAAAAAAAAAAAAAAGAAGTTGCAAACTTGACAGAAACTATAATTCAAGCCTGGAGGTAGTTACAAATAGACTTATTTGATACAGACACACTGCTAAAGATTCTACAAAATCATTAAGCTTGCAAAAATCACAGTAAACACATGATGGCTGCACTGATTCTATATTTATTAATGCAAGTTTCTCTTACTAACCCTTACCCTTTCTGCATTTCCCAAAGGAAAATAATGTATATGTTAAATTTTTTAAATTCCGGAACATAAAAGTGAGGGCATTTAAGGAACGATGGAAACTACAAAGAAATTTATTAAGGAATTTTTAATCATTCACAATTTCCTATCCAGAGATTTTGTTTAATTTCATTCTAGACTTTTAGATACACATTTGAAAATCCATCACTAAAGGTCATGTATACATGTGTATACACACACAGACACACAAGTTTAAATATAGAAGATATACAGCAATGATGTCTCAATAGCAAAAATGTGGAAACAACTAAAATATCTGCCAGCTGGTGAACAGACTAACAAGTTGAGGTGAATTCATGCAAAGGAATGCTGGAGCAGCAGGAAAGCAAAAAGAAGTACAATAACTCGCATCAGCAAGAATGAATCTCATAAACAATGTTGAGCAAAAAAAAAACAACAAAAACTGAAAAAGCAAGTCACAGAATATATACAGCATGATTCCGCTAGTAAAGTTCAGAAACTTACAAAAGTAAATATTCTGTTGGGACATATACAAACCATAAAGGAAAATGAGGTAATGAGTAACAAAACTCAGAATGATGGCTACATTTGAGTGTGAGGGAGAATAATCAGCCCACAGGCCCCCTCAGAGGCCCCCAAACCAGATCATGGACAATTTATTACTCTTACTTAAACAGTGTATACATATAATATATACTCTTTTGTATGTGATATTCCATAAAAACTTATACTCAATAAGACCAATTTAACTCCAGAAGAAAATCATGCCAACTACCTATACTAATCAAGCTAGTCACTCACATTAACCATGAACAGCCATGAATTACATGATATTTACAGAAAAAAATGGACCAAGATGGACCACTGGAAGAACCTGCCCCAAAGGAAATATGAGATATTTCAGGAATTAGAAGAGAACTTAAAAAAAAATTCTAATCAGCATACTAAGATTCAAAAGGCTATCATGTCCATAAAAATAAAAAATAACCTGCTATTAAAAGAGAGAATAAATTTTAAAAAAGAAAAAGAGAGAGTAAACACAAAATGCTTTAAAAACAAGACCCAAAGAAGGAAAGAAATAATAAAACAAAATTCCTCTGAGCTGTAGAAAGATGGCAACAAAGACAGACTGAAAGAAGTCTACCAAGTGCCAAATAGGATGAAAGAAAAGAGAAGATACTCACCTAGACACAACCTAATGAAATTTCACAACTCCAAGGACAAAAAGCAAATCGAAAAAGTCTCCACAATATAAAAATAGGTTATAGTCAAAGAAATGACAAAGAGACATAAAGCCATTTCTGGAAGGCAAGGACTTAAACTTTAACACACATGTACCCATATTAAAAAGACTATGCCAATTTTTTAAATTTTTATTTATCTTTATTTTATTTATTTATTTGACAGAGACAAAGCAAGAGAGAAAACACAGCAGGGGGAGTGGGAGAGGGAGAAGCAGGTTTCCCGTGGAGCAGGGAGCCTGGTGGGGGACTCGATCCCAGGACCCTGAGATCATGACCTGAGCCGAAGGCAGACGCCTAACGACTGAGCCACCCAGGTACCCTCCAAATTTTTTCAAAAGACAAGAAAAATGACAACTTAAAATATGAGAAACAATAATAGCAGCTGAATAAGACCTACATGGAACATAGGAAGTAAAAAGAATTTAAAAGAGGATTCAGTAGATCTAGTTTGTACCATTCTCGTTGAAGCAGGAGTTTCATGGTAAAGCATCCGATTTCCTTCTCTGCATGCCCAAAGTACTTCTAGGTTCTAAAGTAATTTTTATTTAATAATGATACTGCAAAAGTGGTATTTGTGGAGTATAAATATTTAGGCTTAATTTGCACACATAGCACAAAGACTACTTCTTGTTATGCAAAACAGCATAAATATTATTTACTTTGACAATATAAGAACACCAATATAACTGAAAAAACTCAGGAGGAAGAGTATTAGGAAGGGGTAAACTCCTCATTCTAAGTTGACTTACCATATTATTGAGAGTTAAACTGTTAACTACCAGAATGATAGAAAGTGCCTTCATTTAGGAAGCAGGGCTGGGAGAGGAGGAGGGTGGAGGCTCTTTTTCTATTTCACAGAGTTTTTCAATGTCCCCATGCCATTTTTTTTTTTTTTTTAATTAAAAGGGAAGAGGAAGCACAGCATTCTTACAGGTATTCTCATACCTTTTCCCACCTCAATATCCTTTTTTTTTTCCATTTTTTTTCAATATCCTTTAAATAAATCATCTTTTTTCCTGCTTCATACACATACACACAAAAACAGTGACACAGGAATGAATGCCCAGTGATCTACAATATGGGACAGTCTCAACTGCAAAGTCAAGGCCGATGGCACAGTGTTCCTCAAGCCCACCCCTCCTCAGAGCACATTCCCACCTTTACAGCCTACCTTCTTCTGCTTTCCTCCGGACCCAGGGGGCCACTGACATTTGCACTAATACTTATAGGACATCCTAATCTCATGGTTCTACACAAACATCACGTAACCGTGTCCATTCCAAATCCATACTGACCACACTAGCTCTGGCCTCTCGGGTTCTGGCATGGCTTGCATTGTTTCATTAATTCTTCAACTTCCCTACAGCTGCTGCTCCAATTCTTTTCACACTTCTCAAAATTCCAAGCTTCCATCTTTCTGAAGAATCTTTTCCCATTAATCCCACACCATATTCCCCTCCCCAGTTTTCTCAGCCAAACCCCTCCTACAGTCTCAGAGGGAGAGGTGCCCCTCCCTCCACTCCAGAGGGACCACAGCCTCACCATCCTGCTCTCAAGCTCACCTTCTTGCCTCAAGGGATCCAGTCTGCACCCAAACCTCCCTAGCCAACTCCATCTTTTCTTAGCTTCCTTTCTTAGCCTCCACAGGGCTAAAAAGATTTTTCAGGACTCTCTATTATTAAAAAAATAATAACAAAGTAAAATAAGTCCTCCTTTGAATCTGCCCTCGTTCTTTCAATCCTTTTGCCCAATTTCAAAATGAGAAGCCTACACACTCATAGTTTCTATGTCCTCATCACTTTTGAATCTAGCCTCTGATTCAGCCACAGGACCGGAACTGACTAATCCAATCATCTGTGTTCCCTCATCTAATCCTCCTAACCTCTCGAAAGCTTTCACACTGCTGAGTCTCTACCTCCATACCAGCATGGCACCATATACCCCGGTCCTTCTACTTCTGTCATCGCTTCTGGCACTTTGGATGATTCTTCTTTCTCCTCTAGCTTCCTAAAGAAAGGCAGCCTTCCCCATTCGCTTCATTTTTTACTTTCCCTTTCAAAGATCTGATTCACTCTGATAACCCTCATGAAGATGATACCCAACTCCTTCAACTGCTCCAGGAGATAAGTCACATTTCTAACTATCAATGACTAGTCTACCTGAAAGTCCCAACAGTGCCACAGATTCCATCTTGTCCAAAGTTATATTTACCACCTTCTCCTCAAACCAGCCCCTCAGGAGTCTCTATATATAAACACTGTCACTCCCTTGGTTACCCAAACCAAAATCTGGACCATCTTTGACTCTCCCACTACCTATTTCCTCGCATCTCACCATCTTTCTACTCCTCAATGTTTTACAATAAGAAAAGATGAATAAGACATGGTTTCCAGCCTGGGGAAGGACAGAAAGAGATAAGCATTACAAAAGAAAAATGCACAGGATGCTGAGGTTGTGGGGGAGGGCAGGGCAAAGGGGAGAGGAGATGGCAGTAAAAGGGAAATTCAACATGCTGTAAATTCTAAGAGTCAAAACTAAAGTCCTGTCCCCCAACCTTCACTAGGCCAAAACAGCAAGAGCATATATCCTGAATAATTAAGTGTAGGGGTGTCTGGGTGGCTCAGTCAGTTAAGCATCTGCCTTCGGCTCTGGTTATGATCACGGAGTCCTGGGATTGGGCCCCACATCAGGCTCCCTGCTCAGAGAGGATCCTGCATCTCCCTCTCCCTCTGCTGTTCCCCCTACTTGTGCTCTCTCCTGTCAAATAAATAAAATCTTAAAAATAATAATAATTAAGTGTGTACCTTGCTTTAAGAAAACTCAACATGTAAGTTTTGACTGACTGAATACAAATCAGGCAACGATGATTTTGCGATACATGGGTTTTCTTTAAATAGTAACTGTCCTCATGAATTTAAAATAGGATTTCCTTTTCATATACTTTCATAAACATGCAGGTCATCACAAGAATTAAAAACTGGAAAGAACTACATTCACTTATCTAGCCACTCCATCTCCCAGAGGCTAGGGGAGGTTAAATGACTTGCCCAAGATCACAGAGCTGGTAAATAGCAGAAATGGGACCTGAACCCAGTAATCTTTTCCATGTTACTTCACTCACTGCCTCTGAGGTGTCTCTCCCCTCAACATGCTTTCCCAGTCGATTCCCAGTAGATTCCCATGAAAGCCAACAGAAATGAGAATCTGGAAAAAAAGGTCCAGATGTCAAGTGTCTTTCCAAAGACTTGAATGTGGTCTCTTAGACACACACACAAATAATATGAATTCAGGGAAATACGGATCTGGCACAACTTATTGGTCTATAATAATGAGAAACGGGTCCTCAGCTTATTGATGCCAAATTGACTAGATGATTCTATCGTTCCCTAGGTTCTCCCCAAAATGCCAATGAAGTTCTTTTTCTTCCCTCAAATAAAGGCCTAACTGGAGTTCTAACTATTCAACTAATGGTTAAAAAGCTTAGAATGTCGGGGAATGAGGTGAAAGCACACAGGGTTTCCCCCACACCCCCTATCAAATGTTGGATGGCTTAGAAAAAATGAATTCTAAGCGCTGAGCTGTGATACCAAATCCCAATTAGCATAGCTTAGCCAACCTGATTTTACCTTCTGTCAAAGAAAAGGAAAAAAACTTACTTCTCTCCTCCTCCAAAAAGTGACAGGTGCTTTTCACATTATGAACTTGTTTTCCCTGATAGGGCAGTTAAGTAGGTGATTACAATTGGCAACTTGCTCTAAGCAAAACCCCTTTCACTCTTAGAATCTGATCCCTTTCTGAAAGATCCTGTGCTCACTTTACAGGGAACATGTTTTAACATGTGCAAAATGCAAAAACAGAAGCAGCCAGAGCTCAAGGCCAACTCTAGCCTGCCTTGTATAGCTTCACTGTCAGGGATCGATGTTTAATAATGGCTCGTAGGGTTATTAGCAGAAGAAAAAAAATCTGCTTGTTTGGGTTATTTAAATTCAACTGAAGTCTAGAAGACCATAAACCCATTCTTACTACTGTATTTTCCCCTGTTAGAAAATTCCTGAGAAATACGGAGTCTTGAACTTGATTACACCAGAAAGAGGGACTTCTGAACAAGTGAGAAATTACTAAGCAACTGTTAATTAAAATGAAATGGACACTTTAATAGTCTTTAATTCTAGATAAAAGCTGATAAGGGGAACAAATGTGGCCCTGTCTTACTCCTTATGACTCACTGAGACACTGTCACATCCTCTTTCTCACTACTACCTCTGCTTCTAAACAGACAAATCATTTTAGATAACAGGCTGTCAAAGTTGGGAAAGCTGTTTCCTGTGAAATGAATCAGAAATAAATCACTGGAAAACCAGCCTGGTCAGAATCAGAGGACTTGCTAACAAAGAGTTACTCTACTTCACTCCAGGCTCAAATTTCTGTTCATTTTATCTCAAAAAGGAAAAAGTGAGCCTCGTGCACTGCCTTTCCTTCTGACTTCCCTGAGAGTCCAAGGACAAATCTCCTGCCAGTTGTGCGTCGCAATGAAATGGAGTTCTCACTGGTATGTGTATTCCCTTCTCAGCTCACAACCACTCCCTACATTTACGTCTGAGACTGGAGACCTCTTGTCTCACCTACTCTTACTCATGCTCCCTGGCACATCCTTACCTCATCTACCCTTTATGTGTGTCTACAATTATATATCCAGAACTTTCGCAGAAGCATAGCTGCTTAAATAGGAGTGGCTTTTTTGTGTGACTTCACAAAGCATTTTCCAAGAATATATACATGATACTCATTTTTACTTTATTTTTAACTCAGAGAATACTCATAAGACCATCAGAAGAGAACTCCCCCAACTTCCTCCTCCACCACCTATAAATATCTGCCCCTGTTGCCATTCTTTCTTCCTTTCCTTCTGTTTCAGCAAGTCACTCCTGGTACCCTGGGTAATCACTCCAGCAGTGCTTAGGATCTCACGATACTGACTCATGGTGACCAGGTTCCATGATGTCTTTTCTACTCTACACCTTCAACCACTCCTCTTCAAGACCTCTTACCCTTCCACCCCACAAATGAGCATGCTCAAGTCTCTCCTCTCTTAACATAATTCACTAATATAGCCATCAAATACTTATCGAGCACCTACTACTCTGTGCCAGGAACTCTTTTCTACCTGGACATAAAGTGGTAAATAAAAAGAAAGTTCCACTACTCACGCAATTTACTTTTTTTTTTTTTCTTTTTAAGATTTGTTTACTTATTTGAGAGAAAGGAAAAGAGAGAGAGGAGGGGCAGAGGGAGAGAATCTTCAAGCAGACTCCCCACTGAGCACGGACCCCAATGCAGGGCTTGAGCTCACAACCCATGAGATCAGACCTGAGCCAAAAACTAAGAAATCAGACGCTTAACTGACTGAGCCACCAGGCACCCCTGCAACTTGCTCTCTAGTGGGAGAAAAAGAAAGAGAGAAACGTATAAGCATCCTAGTTACTATTCTTTTTCTCCTTCACTTCACACGGTTTGGCTTCAAACAGCAGTGTACATTGCCTGCCTCTACTTCCACTTCTTTACCTTGGATTCCTTACCACACTATTCCCAGCAGGTCTGCAGTCCCCTGCCCCCAACACAATTAAAGCAGCTCAAGCAAAGGTCACCACCAAGGGCCTCCTCGACTTGCAAATCTCAATGGCATTTCTCAGTCCCCTCTTGGTTGAACTCTCAGCAGCAACAGGTATTTCCTTTTTTTTTTTTTTAAAGATTTTATTTATTTATTTGACAGACAGAGATCACAAGTAGGCAGAGAGGCAGGCACAGAGAGAGAGGAGGAAGCAGGCTCCCTGTGGAGCAGAGAGCCCGATGTGGGGCTCGATCCCAGGACCCTGGGATCATGACCTGAGCCGAAAGCAGAGGCTTTAACCCATTGAGCCACCCAGGCGCCCCGCAACAGGTACTTCTTACAATTCCCTGTTGCTCTGCTCGTCTCCCTCTTTGGCCACGTACACCTCTGTGACCACTTTTTCTCAGGTTCCTTTCCTTCAGCTTTCCCCTTAAATGGCAGTGCTTCCAGAGCTCTGTATTTAATCTCTTCTCATTCAGTGTGCTCCCTTTGGACCACCATGGTTTCCATGATCGGTGATGACCACTCAGGAATACTGAATGTGTTATCTTTGCGGCAGGCCCTTCTAAAGAGTTAAACGCACACAGCCAACTGCCTGCTTTGGATCTCCACCCGCATGCCCAAAGACCTCTCAAATTCAGTAATACTGAACTATCTCTTCCCATAGCCAAAACTGTTCTTCTTCCTTTATTCCCTGTATTAGGAAATCATGCCATCTTCCTCTCAAGATGCTAAGTCAGAAACCTTAGAGTCAACTTCAGTTCTTCTATCATATCATATGCCCTCCTCTTCCACCCTAATCAATTCTGCCTCCTCAAATACCTCTTTTCATTCCCTCTTCCCTAGTCCTATTACAGTAACCACTAGCTCATTTCAGTAGCCTCCTCAGAAGTCTCCCTGTCCTGTCTTGTCCTCTTGCTCTGTTCTTTATCTATTTAGGACCATTATGCATTGTATGCAATGGGAACGGTGCCCCTTAGTTGTAGGACACAGAGGCCTGAAACTACCTGCCTCTAGCGTGAGCTCTAACAAATCCCAAGGTCATCCACCCCCCGCTTACAATTCTTCAGTGATTCCGCATCACCTATATGGATGTTCTATAAACTCTGACCTGAAGAAAGTGATGGGGACGGAGGGCCTAGAAGACGCACAAGACACAGCCTGAAGAAGCCAGCCACTAGAGGAAAATGTATTATTTTTACATTTTTAAGTACAAGATTATAATTTTATCTTAAATGTATGATTCTGCATCACAATATACTCATGTTTTAATATAACAATAACTTCCCCCAAATCCAATGAGATGTATACTCCAAGAGGTACATGTTTATCCTATAGCTTTGAGTACCTCCTGGCGCATTCGCACAAACCCCCACTGGAAAGCAAGGTCCTACACAATAAAATTTAAGATTCTAAGGCCCACTCCTGGCATGCTCTTAGCCCTGCTCACCTGTCCAGGCTCACCAAACCTACTGAGCTTTACACTTTATGCTCTAGCAGTTACTAAATCATCTTAATTCCTCAAACATGCATCAATGATTCACGAATCCATGCCTTTCTCAAGACACTGAGTATCCTTCCCTTGTCTGTGTGCCCACCAAACTCCTATTCAACTGTTAACTCTGAGCCCCAGCGATAATACTTCGGGGATTCCTTCCCAGAATACTACAGGTACACTAATGCCCTTTGTGTAAGTACCCTCAATATTTATACATGTATTCTTCATGTCATTTATTAGGCAATAAAGATGTCGTTCACAATATCTTATCTCTGCAAATGACTACCAAAAGACTGTCATGTCCCATCCTCCTGACAACAGTCAACCTTACTGAAACTTGTCTTGTTTTTGAAATTTTTCTATTTCCTCTCATTCATTCATTAGCCCATTATCATTTGACTTCAGATTCCCACATCACCGCATTAAAATCACTCTCACTAAATTCATAAACAACCTGGTGGCTAAATCCAATGAATCCATATTAATCCTCACCATTCTCGTGTTTGCAACATTTAATCAGTCCCTATTTTGTCCTTCTGACCCCAAACTCTCCTGATTTTCCTTCTCTGGCTTTCTTGCTAAACTTCCAGCGACTTCTTCCTACTTGTCTTTGCAGGTTTTTATTTCCTTCCCCCATGTTAGCATTCCTTAGGGTTCCAGCTGAAATACTTCTCTCTGTTCATGCCAAGCCCTCTTTTCTCGGTGAACTCATCTATTCTCATGACTTTAACTATCATCCTGTTTTAGATAAAGCTGGAAACCAAAGTTGGGTTCATATACCCAATTCAGATACTCTTCACTAATCACAACTTCTGTATGGATGGTATTTTGAGAGTATAAAATTACAGCAGCACAGTGGCATAAAAGACTTACAGGGCTTTACCAGGTGCCAGGCACTGCTGTAATCATATACTTTTATACACTAACTTATTTTGTTCTGACATAAATCCTATAAAGTAGACACTATTATTACCAACATTTTACAGGTAAAGAAACTGAGATAATTGCACCTGACTACAAGGAAAAAAAAGTAGGAAAGAATTCTCCACCTCTAATGAGTAACTCTTTTTTGAACAATTGTAAGGAAAAGTTAGAAGGTAATCAAATCAAATTTAGGATTCTGAAAAATTTACTTCTTCTGATAATGACGATTTTCGGTTAGTTAATAATAATCATTGTAGTCATGTTTTCAACCTGATAATCATGTTCATCATGTTTCTTTCAATCATTACTGAAATAGGATAATCTTAATTATTAAGATGTTTCACAAGGTCTATTTCCCAACCAGGAAGATAAACTAGAAGCTCATGACAGAACAATAAATAAATGGAATATTTGAGATTTTAGTGTATTTATGCTATGTGCAAAATTACAATAAATTTAGTGTTTGAACATATCTTGGACACAGATATTCAAATAGGCATCTGAGAAAAAATTGGTAAGACCTAAGATCAAAGTGTTGTGTGCACGGTTGGAAATACTATGGGTGGCCATGAACGTCCTTGAAGTCTAGCTGGCATATACTAGGTTAAACTGACCAAAAGCCTGACCTACTTCAACATATCTAATATTTACCATATGGCTAAATATGTCACTTCCCTGGTTTTCCAACATTTAAAAAAAATTTTTTTTCAGTTTTTATTTATTTGAGAGAGAGAGCAGGGGGAGGAACCAAAGGAGCAGCAGACTCCCGGATGAACAGGGAAGCCTGATACAGGGCTTGATTCCAGGACCCTGAGATCACGACCTGAGACGAAGGCAGACGTTTAACCGACTGAGCTACCCTGGTGCCCTGGTTTTCCAACATTTTGCAAAAGATATAATGTGACCAAGAAAAGATGTTGGAAAACCAGGCATACAAAATATTCAGTTTGGGGGCACCTGGGTGGCTCAGTGGGTTAAAGCCTCTGCCTTCGGCTCAGGTCATGATCCCAGGGTCCTGGGATCGAGTCCCACATCGGGCTCTCTGCTCAGCGGGGAGCCTGCTTCTCCCTCTCTCTCTGCCTGCCTCTCTGCCTACTTGTGATCTCTGTCTCTCAAATAAATAAATAAAATCTTTAAAAAAAAAAAATTTAGTTTTTCCCAACCAGTTAAGCCAAAATGAAGGTTGCTGACAATATCTGTTCTACAGGAAAATGTACCCAGTTAGCTTATATCCCAGATCAGATCCTGTGGGTGACACATTTGGTTAAGGTAAAAGAAAAAGGGAATCAACTTTGCATAGGCAAAATACAATGAAAGAGAAGAGGTACCCGTTCCCGGATCCAGGAAGCAGAGGCACTCTGTGCTGTGGCTCCACTCTCATCCAGCCCTGTACCAGGTGTGGCACTGTATCATCTCCTCTAAGTAGCTGTGATAGTGAGTATCAGCTGAACTGAATGAGCAAAGTAGTCAGGTAGTCAGGTAGGCTGATGAAATGGAAAGTGGTCACACATCATCCAACTATAAAAGTCACATGGAAAATCAGAGGGCACAAACAGGTGAGGGAAACAAGGAAGGAAAAACAAACTTTAGAAACTAACCAAATGCCAGGAAACATCATGAATCCCTGAGTTCCAGCCCTGACCAGCTCCCACAGGGGTTCCTTTTCCTTCCTGCCAGAGGCCCTGGGGCCAGAGCCCATACTTCTTTATCCTGTAAAGCTGCACCACCTAAGGAATTCCGGTGGAATCTTCTCCGTGTAAAATCCATCTGTTCACTGAACAAGTGTCTGATGAAGAGTCTTCTATTCTAGGCTCTGGGCATCCAGCAGGGAAAGAGGAGAGCAAGGTCTCTGCTCCCACAGAACTAACATTTTACTAGGGGAGATCAGATAAATAAATACAGAAACAAGATCATAGCAAATGGTGGAAAGCATTAATTAAAAAATTTTAAAACAGGGGCGCCTGGGTGGCTCAGTGGGTTAAGCCTCTGCCTTCGGCTCAGGTCATGATCTCAGGATCCTGGGATCGAGCCCCGCACTGGGCTCTCTGCTCAGCAGGGAGCCTCCATCCCCCTCTCTCTCTGCCTCCTGCTCTGCCTACTTGCAATCTCTCTCTCTGTCGAATAAATAAATAAAATCTTAAAAAAAAATTTTTTTTTAAACAGAAAAAGAAAGTAACGAGAGAGAGTGACAGAGAAAAATGGGAGGAGTTCCTCATTTGAACTCAACCAGGGAAGGCATCTCTAAGAAGATAACTTTTGAGCTGAGACAGAAAGGGGGCAGAGTGGTTGGCCCAGCACAGATCTTGGAGCCGAGCACTCTAGGCAGAAGCAAAACAAGAAACAAGGAGGTAGGGACAAGTACGGTATAGTTCAAGGGAGAGACAAAAAGCCTCAATGGCCTTGGGATTTTGTTCAAATGCCATCTAAGGACAAGGTCGTCCCTGGCTACCCTATTTTAAATTGTAACCACTGATCCAACCTTAGTATTCTCTATCCTTCTTCACAACTGCTCTCTTTTGAAATTTTTACCATCTGCCAAGCAATATATATTACTTACTAATTTCTGTCTATTCCTACAGAATGTGAGCCCCTTAAAGGCAGGGATTTTTGTTATTATAACCACTGCTATATTGCCTGTACCTGTGTGGCACATAGTAGACCACAATAAATAGCCACTAAATAAATAAAAGGGAAAGGGAACAGAAGGAGGGAGGGAAGAGTGAAAAAAGTACAGAGAGAAGGAGACAAGGAAGGAGAGAGGGAGACAAGGAAGAAGTCAGCCAGTATGGCTGAAGCACAGTGGATGAGAGGAACAAACGAGGGTTGAGACTGACTGGGAAGGCCTCGGAGAGCATGAAACGGAGTTTGAATTTTAAGATACAGAGAAGCCATTGAAGAGTCTTAGGGCAGGGAAGCAACATGATCAAATTTTGGTTTAAAAAGTTCACTGTAGCTTCTACATGGAAACTAGCGAGAGAGAAGAAAGCAGGGACACGAGGAAGGAACCCTAGCAAAGCTGGAGATGAGCAGGTCAGGCAAGGATTAGCAATGATCAACAGTGGAGAGAAGCAGCTTAAGGATCCTTCTCAAGGTGGTACCAAAAAAACTATGGGTGGACTAGATTTGGGGAGTTGGACTGAAGGAAAGAGAGGAATCAAGGATATATCAGTTTTCAATTTATTGCTTCTCAGCTCCAAATCTACCCTTCATTGCCTGTTCTATGAAAACTGAGAGGGACCCTTTGCCTGATACCTCAATGTTAAGCTTGGTCTGCAGGGAGCACCAGAAAGACACTGCAAGAGGAATGGCCTTTTCTTTCTGGTTCCAGTGTGCTCCCTTGGCAGCATAAACAGAACATCAAGAAGTTCGGCATTGCTGATATCCTACAGAGTCCTAGCCAACTTATTGTAAGCTATTTTCTAATTTGAGAATTTGAGAAGGCAAGTGATCTAATAGCTCATGAAACTTTCATGTTTTCATAATTATTTTTCCCACATAAAAAAGGACTTGGGCACTTTATATTGTTCATTCATCTTTATTCAAACACTTTACCATACTGCTTTGAGCATAGTAATTTTTTTTTTTAAGATCTTATTTATTTATTTCACAGAGAGAAAGAGATCACAAGTAGGCAACAGGCAGAGAGAGAGGGGAAAGCAGGCTCCCCGCCGAGCAAAGGGCCCGATGCGGACTCGATCCCAGGACCCTGAGATCATGACCGGAGCTGAAGGCAGAGGCTTAACCCACTGAGCCACCCAGGCGCCCCATGAGCATAGTAACTTTAGACTCTGTTTTAACACATGGGAAAGCAAGGACCACATCACGATTCTGTTTCTAAATTTTCTTGGCTATTCAAAAACATTTATTTTACCACATGCACATTGAGATTATTTTATCTAACTCCCCACCACCCAAAAAACTCTCCATTGGAGCTGTAATTGATTTCCATTATGTTTATATACAGACTTCCCATCTGGGAATACATTATATATTTCCATTTTTCAGATCTTGCTTTTACATCCTTAAGATTTTATAATTTTGTTCATATGGATCCTGTGCCTTTCTTTTGATATTTATCCTTAAATATTTTGTAATTTTTAACACTATTATGAAGTCTTTTTCTCCTCACCAAGGCAGTTCACTCCCATACTTCCCTCTGCCAACATCCCAATGATACAAAAAAATACTATTACTTGCCACCCATTCTCATACTACCCTGACCCACAGTTTATGAGTTTTGCTGAACTCTTTTAGACTAGTTTATTCAGACAACCAGACTTTCTGCTGTAAAGTCGCTTCTATTTCAAAGATTCTTACTTAGCATTTTTATTACACATTCCTTGTCACTTGTTATATATGCAATTACACATATTTTATACACACACACACACACACACATATATACATACATTTCAAAATCCATTGTCCATCACCTTTTCCTTTCTTCCTCCTAACTTGGGGTCTCTGTTTTGCATTATTTGTTTGATTAGAGTATACTGCTTAGATTGGAGTCTGTGGCTGATACAGTCTCTGAAATCTTCACACACTCACACAGAGCTTTCTTTTCCCTAAAGGGTGAATGATATATAGACTGCATACAGAGTTCTCTAGAGCAGAGACCTCTTCTCGAATCAGTAGATGTTTCTTACACCATCATCAAAGTTACAGTATTGCAAATGAGAACAGCCTATTTGGTTGTTGCTGTTTTATACTTTATCCTTCTATCTAGGAGCTTGTAGGACTTTTTTTTCTTTATCACTGAATTCAGGAATTTTATCAGAATATGCCTAGGTTTATGCCATTTCTCACCCATCTTGCCTGGAATACAGTGAACCCATTCAAAGCTTCATTGCTTTTCCATTTGCAATCTTTTTTCAGCTCAGGGCATTTATCTTCTATTACTTATTTCTCCTAAAATTTTATTTTTTTAAAAAAAGATTTGAGAGACAGAGAGCACATGCACGTGGTGGGGAGGGGAGAGGGAAAAGGAGAGAGGAGAAAAGCAGACTCCCCACTGAGTGTGCAACCCATTATGGCGCTCGATCTCTTGACCCTAAGATCATGCCCTGAGCCAAAGCCAAGAGTTGGACGCCCAACCAACTGAACCACCCAGGCCCCCCATCTTTCTAAAATCTTATCATGTGCATTTTAGGTTTCCTGGATCTAACTTCCAAGTCCCTTACCTTCATAAGTTCCCACTCTAACTCTTGGTGTTCTTGTTCTAAGCTTTGAAATTGTTATTTTACTTAAACTATGTTTTAAAAAAGAGGGCAGTAGAGATGTATGAAAACCGCCATCTTTCTAGAATCATTTCAAATAGGATTTTTAAATGCTACCTTATCACTCAAGCAGAAAACAAAATGATTCTATGTGCTTAAAAGACAATTACTTAAATTAGTATTTTTAAAACCCCAACAGCTACTTGTTGAGAAGTTACTAGATTGAAAGCTCCTTGAAAGCAGCGAATCTGCCTTCTACGCATCCCTTATTCTCTCAATAGATCTTGTAAATAAATGTGTTCAATACACCTTTACTGATATACTGATATATTGAGCACTTTACGAGTTCCAAAAGGTAGAAGGCCATACCACTACACTCACAAAATGTAAAGTCCAACACAGGAAGCAAAAATAATTGAAACAAATAATAGTGGTCAGTTTAGTGTTAAACTCTGTTACTGAATACAATAGCCTAAAAATAGAAGGGATTAATATGAACGAAAGCAGTCAGCTGGTTTCATGATCAAGGGAACATCAGCCGAGCCCTGGAATTTGGCGACATTTTAATAGGAGAAAAGGTAGTCCTGACAAAGAAAACAAGTCACTATAAAGGCAGAGAGATAGGAAGGGGACTGTCAGGAAAAAGAGTGAGGAAACCAGTCTGACTATAATACAAGAGTCAGTCAGAGACTAATAAGAAAATAAGAACAGACAGGGAGGCTGATGACAGAGTCCAGATTCATTCGCTGGTTGAACAGGTATTGAAAATTAACATGTCGAAGGATGCTGTATGCTGCCCTCAAGCAGCTTACAGAGGGAGGTGAGAACAGGTATGTAAATGATAACTTCCTAGGTTCGAGATCATTTGAAAAATAAATAAAAACAGGAGTAACATGAGAGATCAGAGCTTAAAGAACCAGCAAATGAGGAAGTTGGTGTTTTTAACAGGAAGTTCATCTTCCAGTACTTCCCTTGGTCCTTGAAGAAAAACAAGAACTATGGGAGGAAAATTCAGACAGATGCTTTTTCTACACATTCAATTTAAGATTGAAAGTTTCTCCAAACCAGAAAGGAAATCCGATAATGTAAGAAAGGAGACACTTTAAAATTTTATGAAAAAAAAAAAATTTTTTTTTGTAACTACATATGGCGACAAAAATTAATAGACTTATTACGGTGATCATTTTACAATATATACAAATACCAAAGCCTTACGTTGCACACCTGAAACTAATATAATGCTGTATGTCAATTATACCTCAATAAAGAAAAACTGAAGACAGCCTGTTTGCTTCAGTCACAGAGTTACGGAACAAGAAACTATCAGAAGCTTCTACCTAATAATTCCTGCTGGGTTCATTTTTAAAAAGTAGAGTGTGACAAGACTGATCAACACCATAACGCACGCATGCCTGACCTGAGTTAAAAACCACAAGTTCCAGACTGATGAATCAAGACCCGTACTTTTGAAAAAAATAATACATTATATGTTAACAAAAATAACTTTTTTAATTAAAAAATAAATGTTTGGTAGAATTAAAACAAAACAAAACCCACAAGTTCCAGGCTAAGAGTAACTTGAAACAACATAATCCAAAGTTCTTAGAAAGAAAGAAACAAATCCTATAAGTGCTTTAATTTATCCATAAAAGCAACAGTCCTCTAAAAATAGAGAGATATTAGAGCACTGTTCCTTCACAAAACAAGAAATAACTCCAAGAAAAAAATCAATTAAAGTACATGTCATTTACAGAAATATCTACACTGGGGCACCTGTGCAGCTCAGTCGTTAAGCGTCTGTCTTCAGCTCAGATCATGATCCAGGGGTCCTGGGATGGAGCCCCACATCAGGCTCCCTGCTCAGCAGGAAGCCTGCTTCTCCTTCTCCCACTCCCCCTGCTTATGTTCCCTCTCTCACTGCGTCTCTCGCTATCAAATAAACAAATAAAATCTTTAAAAAAAAAAGAAATATTTACATTAACTTATACATTAACTTTAAACTTAAACATTAAATATCCTAAGGAAAAAAAAAAAACACTAAAAACTCTTTCTGAATCAGAATGTAACCACAATCCTCTCTACAGTCCAGAAGCTCAAGTCCAGTGCAAACCAAGGATCTTTCAGACACCAGACCTTCAGATTCTCATTTAGGACTGCCCTGTGAAGCATCCAAAATATTTTCCTCCTGGGTTTCCCCTTTTCAGCTTCTGATCATGCTCACCTCAATTCAAGGAAGAACAATTAATTTCACATCTATTCTCTGAGAATAGGACAGAACATTCCCATCCTTTTCCTTCTAGCCCCACCTCTAAAACTCCAAAGACAGAAGCTGTATTCTAAGAAAAATGAGGCCCAGTAGTTAGGATGGGAAAGAATTTTGCAGAAACAACTTGAAACATGATTCAGGGGGACAGAGGCAGATGGCAGTGTGGAAACCCATGGGGTCTGGAGCCAAGCAGACTTGGGTTCCCACCCAGCACACTATAGTCTCAGACTGCACGTTCTTTAACAAGTCTCTACGAAATGGAAATCACACACCTATCTCCAGCAGTTATAAGATTAGAAACACATTTCAAAGACCTGCCTGAGGTCCCACAGTAAGTAACAAAAGAGGTGGACTTAACCCAGCTCTAAATGACTGTTAAGTCCACTGTTCTGATCCCTTTGCCACTCATTTCAGAATGTAACTGTCACTGGCAGGGAGAAAGGGAAAGATCAGGGTATAGGGCCAGATCGGGCACACACAGCATTCCTCTCCATTGCAGGTGCTTTTTTTTTTTTTTTAAGATTTTATTTATTTATTTGACACACAGAGAAAGATCACAAGCAGGCAGAGAGGCAGGCAGAGAGATAAGGAGAAGCAGGCTCCCTGCTGAGCAGAGCCTGACATGGGACTCGATCCCAGGACCCTGAGATCATGACCTAAGCTGAAGGCAGAGGCTTAACCCACTGAGCCACCCAGGTGCCCTCCATTTCAGGGGCTTTCTGTTAGCCCAGTTCTCTCATCATGATAATAGGAGCTTTTTATTCAGCACCTACTTCCCCGCCAGCTAGGGTATATGAAGAGTCAAGCACAGGGCTTGCTATACAGCAAGTACTCAATAACTGGTAGCTCCTTATACAGAGATCTTAACCTCTAAACAGAGCTTAGGAAACGCTGGCTTCTTACAGGAATTTGAATGGAACAGAAGTAAACCAGGCAGAAAAGGGGGAAGAATGTGCCTGCCAGCATGGGCATCTCTCAGAGGAAGACAATGTGTACAAAGGCATGGAAGTGAAAAAGCACAGTGGTGCATGCAGCTAGGCATGGCTAGAGAGGGGAGAAAACCATAGAAGGCGCAGGATATGAGACTACAAAGGCAAGCAGGTCTTGCTACATAAAGGATGCTTGAATTTTATCCTGTGGATGGGGCAAGCCAATGAATAATTTTTAAACTGGGGAGAGGTCACGTTTAGATCTCTATTTCAGAATGATCATTCCATCACAGAATAGAGAAGAATGGACTGGAGGGAAAAGGGTCTGGGAAGGCACTGGAGGCAGGTAGATGAGTTAGAGGAGATGACTACAACAATCTCAGCGAGAGGTTGATAAGGGCCTGAACAAAGACCAGGGGCACCTGGGTGGCTCAGTCGGTTAAGCGTCTGCCTTTGGCTCAGGTCATGATCCTGGGGCCTGAGATTGAGCCCCGCCATCCAGCTCCACACTCAGCAGGGAGTCTGTTTTTCCCTCTTCCTCTGCCCCTCTTTGCCCCAGCTTGTGCTGACCTCTCTCTCTCAAAACAAATAAATGGAATCTTAAACAAACAAACAAAAAAAAGCCTAAACTAAAACCAAAATGGCATTAGTGGAAGGGAGGAAGAAGAATCAACTGGACTTAGTGACCCATTAGATGGATGACTCCCAAGCATTTGACCTGAGAAAGTGGACATTCAGAAGGAGGCTGTGGAGTGGGCTGAAATAAGGAATACAGTGTTGGACTTGCTAAGTTACCGTTGTCGGGGAACCAATGGGATGTGTGGAGCAGACGGCTCTAAGTCAGGCCTAGAGATAGGGACCAGGAAGCCATCTCACCTCCAAGACAGCTCATGTCCTGGGCATGGATGAGATTACTCAGCAAGCTTATGTGAAGGGAGATGAAGGCTCATGACAGATAGCAGGAACACCTGTATCAGAAGGAAGACCAAAAAAAAAGACGCTCAGAGAGAGAGCATAAGAAGAAATAGGCGCCAGAAGGAAATGATGCCGTAAAAGCTAAGGAAGGAGAGGGTTTTATAAAGCTAACTATTCACCATATCCAACGCTGCAGAAAAGACACTATAGCCAGTGGTGCTTTTCAGTCTGAAATTAGAAGTCACTGATGGGGGCGCCTGGGTGGCTCAGTTGGTTAAGCAACTGCCTTAGGCTCAGGTCATGATCCCAGAGTCCTGGGATCGAGTCCTGCATCCGGCTCCCTGCTCCATGGGGAGTCTGCTTCTCCCTCTGACCTTCTCCCCTCTCATGCTCTTTCTCACTGTCTCTCTCTCAAATAAATAAATAAAATCTTAAAAAAAAAAAAGTCACTGATGGCCTTGGAGACGGCTGTTTCGGAGACTTGATAAGCAAAAGCAATGGGCCAAGGAGTGAGCAAAGGAAAGACAGGAAATGAAGTGTAAGCTACACCTTCTAGGATCTGTGAGAGGAAGAGAATGCAAGCACACAAGAGCACGCGGACTCCAACACAAGACTGCCGGAAGCTGCTTTTTTTGGATGGGAGAAATTTCAGCATATTTATAGGCGAAGGGAAGGAACTGAGAGCCAAGCGTTAAGTGAGAGGCTCAAGATGAGAAAAAGAGACAAAGGCAAAAAGACCATGAATGAAGACCATGAATGAATAGATCAATCAATGAAGTAAGACACCAAGATCACAGAGGAGAAAGGATGGGAGTGAAAACAGTGAGAGGGATATACCTTAGAACAGGAAAGGGGATACTTCTTCCTCTGAGAAAAGGAATAAAGTGGATAAGGGTGGGAATTGATACAGATAAGGCTTAGAGTGCTGAGGAGGGAAGCGGAGGGAGTTTGGCTTTCTTACAAGCTAGTAAGAATGGTTCTGAGCTTTGTTTCATAGTCCTCTTTAAGAAACTGATGAAAGGTATAGATTCTGCTCCCTAAAAAGACACATAAGCACTCACACTCCAAATTCCGCACATGATTTCAAAGTTTTCAGGTTCACTGAAGCCAACTCATGAATCCAACGAAATTACCTTTCAGAAGGGATCTTGTTTATCGATTAGCATCCACAGGGAAAGCAAGCAACCAACTCACTAAAAACACAAAGATAGGAAAAACTCTCACTTAAACCCCTACAGTATGATCAATCACCAAAACAGATGGGACTATTTGAGGTGTACAATAGCACTAACTTAGACTCTAGGAATAAGAGAGGAGACCACCCCAGCTTTTGGGAAACTCAGAATTTAAAGACAATGAGTGATAAGAGTCCTGGATTTAGCAAAGGCTTTAGAAAGCAGCAGAATCTTTAAAAGACAAAAGATCAATCTAGAGCTGAAGGGAGACAGAAATCAGACCCTTGGGTCTAAAGATAGAGAACCAGACAAGGCTGGTGGTAAACAGAACTCAAAAGAAAAGAGGACGCAAGAAAACTTTTGAAGGAGGAACTGAAAGGATGTGTTCACTAGAGACAAATGGAGGACTAAGAAAAGGAAGAGACAAAAACTATTTGAAGATTCTAAGCACCCACATGTGCCTTTTCATAACTGGTAGATGCCTGAGTCTCAGAAACCATGCTTGAATTTCAAAGCCATTTGCCAGAAATTACCGGCTCGGAAATGTACACACACCAGATGTCTGTATGAAACAAACCAGCTACTCTTTTCTGCTCTAGTCAACTGCCTGCAGTGACCCAACATATGTTACACTAAGGGTAGAGGGTGCCGACAGGAGCAACTGATGTTGGAGTAAGGTCTTTTAAAAAAATACATGCACAAATTGATTTCATTCATCACTTCATATACAACCATATTCTGCCAAGTAACACAAGATACTAAAAACAGCCAAGTCACTAAGCAGCCCTTCACTATCAGAAACAATAAAGATTACACACATCAAGCAATCACTGCATGCCACACAGTACAGTCAGCTCCTTTTCAACCCTACAGCTCCAATGAGATTGTCATTCCTTTAAGAATTGAAGAAACTAAAATGAGGGAGTGTAGCCAGTCTGTCCAGGGTCACACAGCTACTAAGTGACAGTCCAGGAATGGGACCCAGGCCCACCAGATGCCAAAGCCTAAACTCAAATGATTACACAACTCTGGTTCATACCAAAATCAAATCCCAAGACAGCGACTTTATGGTTTCACTTTACATCACATTGAAGTGAGCAAAAACTCATTGCATTCCTAACACAATACAAGAAATAAAGAGTTGGGGAGCTACTTAAAAAAGTTTAAGATAGGGGCGCCTGGGTGGCTCAGTGGGTTAAGCCTCTGCCTTCAGCTCAGGTCATGGTCTCGGGGTCCTGGGATTGAGCCCGCATCAGCTCTCTGCTCAGCAGGGAGCCTGCTTTCCCCTCTCTCTCTGCCTGCCTCTCTGCCTACTTGTGATCTATCTCTCTCTCTCTCTCTCTGTCAAATAAATAAATAAAATCTTTTTAAAAAAAATTACTTCCAAACTGTTTAAGTTACAAATGACCTCTGTAGGAGCTTACACTGAGGTAAAATGAAAAACAATTTAAATAATTAGAGAATGTATCGGTTGGCAAAAATGACATATACACTGTAAATGCTATAAGGTTTGAAGCTAGGGAGCTGACAGTGGTCAGGGTTCGGTTATAAAAAAAAGCTAGCACTTCAGCTGAACTCTTAAAGAGCAGTGGGACAGTAAGCAGGAAGGAGTGCTTTCAAAGAGCATTCCTGAGGGGGGGGTGAACTGTAGTAATTATGATACAAATATAGTGTGAGGGCCTTTTTTAGCCAATCATCTGAACTTTTCACCCTGACGTGCTAATCCTCACACAGGCTAGGAAAGAAAGGAGTCACCAGGGGCCAGGCTAAGAGTGAAGGGTTAATGATTTCTTTTTTTTAAGATTTTATTTATTTATTTATTTATTTGAGAGAAAGGGAGAGAGTGAGTAGGAAGGGAGAGGGAGAGAAACCTGAAGCAGACTCTGCACCAAGCAAAAAGCCCAACACAGGGCTCGAGCCCATGACAGCGACACCATGACCAGAGCAGAAACCAAGAGTCGGATACTTAACCCACTGAGCGATGCAGGTGTCCCTTAATGATTTCTTTCATTCAAAAATCCAGTTCAATGACATGGGGCTGTCAAATGATGATTTTTCAAAATAAACACCAGAACAAGGGTGTCCAAACAAGCGCTATCCTTTACAGTAAGACTGAATCATTCTATCAATAAATTGGTCACTTGTCTTCTGAACTACCCTCAAAAACCAGTTTACATCATTCTACTTTTTTGACAGTCACAACGCAAATCAGTTTAGAATTACTCTAATTTTTTCAATGACACCTAGTCTGGACTCCAAAAGAACATCATCAGATTTTCTCTACTTGACTCCAAGTAACCTATAAAATGAAATTCCGCCCTCAAAATTTGCCACCATGAAGATTTTCAAAGGAATGTGCCACAGGCTCTGACCATAATTCCTAAAGATGAGTTCCAGTGTAAGAGAGGATATATGCAAAATATATATGCAAAACACAAATGCAAAAATATACATATTCAAGTTTTAGGGAGAGCACATAGATAACACTCGGTTTGGGTTATTTAAAAATCGATACCCCTGCTTTCCTGCCTCCTCTTAACATCGGGTATGACAACTACTGAGACATGCTTTTCTGATAAATGTATATCCTATGAATTCACAACTATGTGTTGTATTTGGAGGAAACTGGACCACTTTCCCATTGTAGACACAACAGGAGGGACTTGCCAGTTTCCTGGCTCCTTAATTTTACTTGCCCACTAGGGAGACCATGAAATATGATCTCTAGCCAGCACCTATCCCTTTCCCTCTACAACTCCCCCATTGCTTCCCCACTCCTCAAGAGGATTCCCATCAACTCCTAGCAAGGAGCCCTCTCTTATCCCTCTGCCTTCAAGGTGGGCCCTACCAGCCTTGCAGGGCTGCCAGGATGAGTGATGAAAGCGGAGAAAAGGAGGATGTGACTGTGTTTGTTGTGTTTGTGCTCAGAGAAGTGTTCAAACAAGAAAAGGGAGGATCCCTTCCTGTGTTATTTTGTCTTAAATACCTTCCCAGTTGTCATCTTTAGACACTGAAAGACTTGAGCTCTTCCGACAAGCCACAGAAGTATGGGATTCATGTCCTTCTTTCTTTCATGCTTAGGACTGAACTGCACACGCTCAATGTCTGCCATCTCTACTAGCCACCCTGTCCAATCTTATATTTATAGTTCTCTACTGTTTCTTTTCCACAACAACAACAAAGCAGATACCTTCCTCTTTTCTTAGAAGGCAGCCTTAGACAAAACTCTACCATGGTCTCCTGTACTGTGTGGTTGGTATCTAAGTGACTTCCATTCCAGACTCAGGGCTCCTTGAAAGCTGACACACTGCCCTGCTCACCTCTGCATTCCCAGCACACAGGAGGCATAAAATAACTATCTGCTGAATCAAATAAGTGAATGATAGACTTGAAAGAGACTTCAGAAAGAGAATCAAGGGAACTATTTAGAATTGTGGCAAACAACTGTTACACAGCATTTCCTTAGAGTAAAAATTAGAATAGCTTGGGGCGCCTGGGTGGCTCAGTGGGTTGAAGCCTCTGCCTTCAGCTCGGGTCATGGTCCCAGGGTCCTGGGATCGAGCCCCACGTCGGACTCTCTGCTCGGCGGGGAGCCTGCTTCCTCCTCTCTCTCTGCCTGCCTCTCTGCCTACTTGTGATCTCTGTCTGTCAAATAAATAAATAAAAATCTTTAAAAAAAAATTAGAATAGCCTGTGCCATAACAAGAAAGATATTTAAATCATTTGATGGTAACAGATGCCATAATTACATGGCAGCTTAGCATAATGGCACTTACTAGATGAGCGACTTTAGATAAAACACTTACCCTCTTAACCTTTCTAAGTTTTCCCTTCTGTTAAAACAAACAAAACAAAACGAAGGAAAAGAAAAGGTGAGAGATGGTTATAATATCTATCTATTCTACCTAATCACAAAGTTGTAATGAAGCCCACATAACATAACGTATAAGATCATTATACAAATATAATGTATTATATGACAGATTTAAACAAATAAGTCTCATTAGCGTTACTTAATATGCATACACTTAAGTAAAAACATGTGAATAAAGGGACAACAGAGTTTACTGTCAAACACGTAACAGATATAATAATAATACAATAAAATATGTGGTTCATGAAAAACATATCCACCATCAAAATACTTGTAGAAACCTCTACCTATTTAAGTCATCGAAAGAGCAGCTCAGAATCATGTGCAACTTCAACTTTAAGTGATTCTCTGGATAGCTGCAGCCTATTCTTTTTGGTGCAGAAGCAGGAGCTTCCCCGCCAAGTCCATGGTGACCTGCGTGAAGCACTAGACACAGCCCTGGGCTCTGCAACACGCTCTGCGGCAAACAGCCCACAGGGGCACAAACCTGCATTTCAGCACAGAAGTGGCTGAGCTATGACCAAAGCCTGCAGCCAAAAATACAGACAAGCACAAAGAAATTTCTTTAACAGCACACAGCTCAGACTATCACTGTAATTAAGACCAACTATGGCCTGCATGAGAAAAAAAAAAAGAATAAAATCAAGGAATGAGTACACCAAAGAAAGAAACCCGAGCTAAACACATAGTTAAAAGTACATTTTTTTTTTTGAAAGGAAAGAAAGTACTTTTGTCAACAGAGCAGCAGCTGTAGAGAAAATGTACAATAAACAAACAAACAAGCAAAGACTCATTCAAAATATACTACAGACATTACCAATAACACCACGCCGGAGATCTGGGGGTTAGTGGGCTATCTTAACTTCACTTGAATTCTTAAAAACGTCTATCTACTTCTTCAGTCAAGCATCCTCCATACTTTATTTTTAAGCAAAAGAAAAAGACAGATGGCCAAGATGCTGACACTGCAGGCCCCAGATTTTTCAACTGTATTTCTTCCAGCTGTCCGTTGCTAAAAGAGATGAAATACAGGACAACATGGCATAAATCTATAAGAAACTAATTCAAACTAAGTATATGTGAACCAAAGCAATCCTTCATGGGAAAGCAAATCATGCATTTGTCCTTAATGATGCTGAAGCCCTAACATCCACAGTTTGTAGGAGTTTCACACCCTTCTAAAGGAGAGAAAGGTGAGCTAATCAGTGTGAGTCCTAGAAACAGTTTCTCAGAATCATTTCTAGAAACACTCAGAGAAGTAAACAATAATCAGCTGGAAGCCGATATACCAAGAATAAGGAGCTTCCAGGATTTCCCTCTGTGTAAAAGCAATCAACTCCTATTTTTAATCTCATTCTGACACAAACATCCAGCCAAACCTCTCTCTTGCTGGCTAATCAAATAGAGCTCATTTGTTACTACAGAGTAACTGTTTTAAAAGGCAGATTTGAATGGAAGTCATTACAGATTTAACGACAATGCTTTAGTATAGGAGAAGAATGATGTTATCATGAGAGGCAGGACCAATGGTAATATTTTAAATACGTCACAGAAACCAACTCATCCACCACCTCGGATTCTGGGGATGGGCCAAAAAATAACTTCTCAACTGATGAATTGAAAAATAATATGCTGGTAATTAAGTGCAAATGAAAACAGCACTTCCCTATACATTGGGAAAACCTAACAGGGTTATTAAAAATAATTATTTCCTTGTATGCCCAATAGGATTTATAACACTCAAATCTACTTCTGGTTTTTCATTGTAAAGGACAAGGGGGTGGGGGAATGGGGAAGAGAATGTCCCATAAGTAAACAAAAAGTCTGAACTCTCCCGGGAACTTGTCACATTCTTCTCTTCCAATCAACAATATTTAATCCACTTGAAAAATGCTAGCAAAGAGGGCCTTTGGCAAGGAACTCAGTTAAAAATATGCAACTCTGGGGACACCGCCACAATACTGACATCAAGCTTGTAGAAAATGCTGCTTTTGTCTCAGAGTCAGCCCATGATAAAAACAGGAACTTTATGGAGAACTGATCACAACTGCACATGAAGCCTGATCACATGCCCACAACAGAGCAACGTTTCTCTCATTGTTGTCCAACGGACTTCTCTAATAACAGAGGCTTGATTTATTCTACTCTTTTAATTCTCAAATTCAACCCTCCCTGTACCAATCCATTGTCAAAAGAAAGAGGGTGTCGGCCAGGATTTGCATGTAACCAGTAGCCACCCTCCTCCTCTCTTGAAAGGCTCTAAAAGGTGATCAGATGCGGAAAATTCACCCCGAATAGAGGCACCAGGAAAAAACCCTTATGACAAAGGTGATCTGAAAGCAGCACAGTGTATGTCTCTCTGGGTTAATGCCACTGCTTCTAATCTGCCTAGGACCCTAAATGGCCCATTCTGCTTCTCGCTCACTCCTGTCACTGGGGAAACATCTCGTATTGTTAAAGGAGGAAGAAGAAATGCTGCGGATTTCCCATGTATCTTTCTCTTTTTCTGAAGGGGGGAGGGGAGCTGAAACAGACGTGGGGCCCTCCCCGCAAAAAGGGTAAAGGAGGACAGGATAAAGCTGTCAGCCACCCTGCTCGCAGCCTCACCACCCCCTCCCCCGTGCCCAGACGCCCCGGGAGGAGCGCGAGGGCGCAGCTTTGTCTTGGGTTTTGAGGGGCAGGGAGTGCAGAAACAGCCCGGGCCGGGGAAGGACTTCTCCCCCAAGCCCCAGCTTCACCCTTTCCCCGAGAACACAATGAACGCCAGGGGAAACCCACTTCATAGGATGCGAGAGCAGGGAAGACGACCCCTTCAGAGCACGGGCCAGATTTCCGGCACCCTCCTCCCGTCTCGCCCTCACGGCCAGCAGGGCGCGCGGAGGGGACCTGTTCTCCCCGTCGCCGCGATCCGCAGCAGTGCCCGGGCGCTCGCTCCCCCGCCCAGCTCCTACCCTCTGAGAGCTCCAGCTCCAGCTCCGCCAGCTGCGCCCGCACTTCGGGCGGCAGCGCCGCCACCGCGGCCGGCGCGGGCTCCAGGCCTCGGTCCGCCATCCGGGCTCCGCCAGCCACGCTCCGGAAGACAAGAGAGGGGGCCGAAGGAGGGACGGACTGACGCTGGCCCACACCCCGGCTACAGGATCCGGCTCCGGCCGCCGAGCTCCGCCGCTGCCGCCGCCGCCGCCGCCACCGCCATGAGCGAAAGTCACGTGAGCACGGCGGCCCCGCCCCCGGCCGAGGACGCACCGCCTCCGCGGCCCAATCAGCCCGAGGACTCGCGAGCTTACGGCGCCCTCTACTGGGCATGTCCTGAGACGACGACCCCAACTCCACCACCCGGAACTCTCCTGGGCGACGTGAGCTGGAGGTGTTGATGGCGGGAGCCCACGTAGCGTTTACCTTTTACAAGATAGCGAGCGAGTTTTCAGGGGACCCAGGCCTCACTTTTTCCGGTTCTCTTAGTGTGTATGCCTTTGTCTTGTGCCCTCCTCCATTTTCCCAGAATTGATATCTACCCATTTAAGAGGACCTGAACTCAAGCCACTTTTTTTGGACCGATTAATGATTTTTTTTTTTTTTTTTTTGTATCATTGTATCACAGACCGCTTCTTTCACGGGGTCTTCCTTGTCCCACTTGTCAGGAGCTCCTCTCCTTGTTTCTAGTTCAGTTCTCGCATTTAAGGCAATGGCGGGAGAATCTCCTTCCTCCCACCTAGAATTCTAACTACTTGAAAGTGGAGAACTTAGTCTTCTTGATCTTTTTATATCCTCTTCAATGGATGACTTAATAGGTGTTCCCAAAATGTTAATATTTTAATTCAATATAAGGAGGATCTATTTGTGTATTTTTACCAGGAGCTACTGGGGCAGATGCTTTAATCGTTCATATTCTTTTTTTTTTTAATGCCAAAGCTCCCCTTCACAATTTGAGGGATTTCAGTGTTTTCGCTTCCCTTCTATGCTGATCCAAAATTGGTCTCTTGAGAGAAAACGCCTCAACATCTATTCAATAGTAGGAGTTTCTGGACAATAGTATACCAGTTAGGGGCTGAAAGAAAATTATTTTTTAGTTGAGAAAAGAATTTCAGCTTGAAAAAAAGAAATGTGACATCATGGTTGATTGAGGGGTAAACTGAAATTTCCTTTCAACTGCAACAATGTAAGGAGAATCTTGGGAATATATATGTATGTATGTCTTCTGGTTTACATGAAGACCGTTGCAGGTTTTAAGGCTGCAAATTTGGTGACATTCCTCCCGTCAAAAAGTGAGGTCCGTGGACCCTCCCCTGAATCTGGATGGGATTCTCATTGCTTTGACCAATAAAATATGGCGCAGGTAATACTATGTAACTTCGCGGGTTAGGTCCTAGAAGGCCACTCAGCAGAATTCTTCGTCTCCAGAGAACCCCCCTGAGGAGCCTCCCTCCCAGGGCATTCACTCTGAGAACTCAGCGGCCATGCAGAGAGCTGGCCACATGGAAGACCATGTGAGGTGCTCTGCCCAACTGCCCCAGTTCAGCCCAGCCTTTTAGTCATCCTAGCCCAGGAAGCCTCCAGATGACTTCAGCCCCCAGGCATTTGAGTCTTCCCAGCTGAGGTCCCAAACAATGGGGAGCAAAGACAACCCATCCTTATGCCCTGTCCAAATTCCCATGAGCATAATAAAATGACCACCCTTTTATGCATCGAAGCTCGGGGTGGTTTGCTATACAACAGTAGACTCCATAAGAAGGATCTTAGCAGGTGTTGTTGTTATACCCTCCCAGTAGCCCTGACTCCCTTTTTCCCTTGTCACTAGGCCACACCTACCCTGTTGAGGCTGAATATGCCAAATACACATTTTTCTGACCTCCTTGGCATGTATGTGACCCACTGGGGGAAACTACTGGAAGGGGGACATCTGTGGAGGATTTTCCTTTCTGATGAGAGAGATACGCAAGGTCCTTTCTGATGAGAGAGATACACAAGGAGAAAATGCCCCTCGCTTCCTTCCCATCTTTGGATATTGTCCAGTTTAGGGCACCAGCAGTCATGCTGCAACCACAGGGGGAAACTAAGAGAAGTACAGAGATGTCACCTAGAACTTGACTGAATTGTTCTGCTAAAATAAATTCTTGGGGCGCCTTGGTGGCTCAGTGGATTAAAGCCTCTGCCTCAGCTCACGTCATGATCCCAGGACCCTGGGATCAAGCCCCACATTGGCTCTCTGCTCCCTTCCTCTCTCTCTGCCTGCCTCTCTGCCTATTTCCCTTCCTCTTTTTCTGCCTGCCTCTCTGCCTACTTGTGATCTCTGTCTGTCAAATAAATAAATAAAATCTTTTAAAAAAATAAATAAAATAAAATAAATTCTGGAACCACCTATACGGTGCTTGTCCTTCTTAAATGAGAAAATGGATTTAAACCTATTTTAGTTGAATATTCTGCTATTTGCTGTCCACAGTTTCCTATCTGATGCTCAGTTTCTGACTACAAAATGGATATTACAAGTGAGCAAAAATAAGGAATGACTGAGGGCAGTTGCACAATGCCTAGTAAACTATTATGACACAGATCACATGTAGACTGGGGCTGTTTTGCTAGGGAAATAATGGGAAAATTTCGAGGTTTAGGGAGTGAGTGGACTACTTGGTATGGCTTTCAGTAAATTCACACAAGAGATAAACAGTCTGGAGACTTCCCAGCGGAGGACAGGCAGGGAAAGTCAGCTTTACTAAGAAGCTCTTCTGGCTACAATCCAAATTGACAGGGGCGACAGGGTGGAGTTTTGTTGACTTGGGGAAGCCAAGGTCTCCCAAGTTAAAGCGAGGTAAACAGAAGCAAGAGATTTAACAGTGATAAAATTGAAAAGATTGAGGCTCCAGATCTCTGAAGGATCTTAAGACCTTTTATTAAACAGTCTTTGTCAGATGAAGGAGGTCAACTTAGCAGTGAATACAATAAGCCTAGCAGGAAAGATTACTTTAAGGGTGGTACTCCTCCTCCTTTAGGTCATTCATTTCAAATTGTCTCAAGGAACAGACCTTTAAACTAAAGAAGAAGGGGGTATTTGCAGAGTATGGAAATAAGAGCTATGAGGCTGAAATTCTCAGTCTTAATGACTGATCAGTGCTGCCTAATAGAAAATACAATGTGGGGGCACCTGGGTGGCTCAGTGGGTTAAGGCTCTGCCTTCGGCTCAGGTCATGATCAGGGTCCTGGGATCGAGCCCCGCATCGGGCTCTCTGCTCAGCAGGGAGCCTGCTTCCCCCTCTCTCTCTGCCTGCCTCTCTGCCTGCTTATGATCTCTGTCAAATAAATAAATAAATAAAATCGTAAAAAAAAAAAAAAAGAAAGAAAGAATGAAAATACAATGTGAGCTACCTGTGTAATGTTAAATTCTACTACTTTAAAAAGTGAAAAGAAACTGCACATCTCAACCCAGACTAGCTATACTTCAAGTGTCCTATAATTACACGTCACTAGTGGCTGCTGTGTTGCTCAGCGCAGGTCTAGACCTTTACCTACTTTATTAGCACATGGAATTCACTGGATAAAACAGACCAGAACCCCACCAAGTTTTTGCAGTATATGCCAAAGATATTCCAAACTTGGTTTTAGCTGCAGCTAATTATTCAACACGAAAAGCAGTTCCTAAACTTCCAACTCCCACCCACAGGAAAATGGCTGCTAAAGTTCTGCTGGAAGGGAGTATACCCAATGCCCATATTAGGTATGCCCGTGAAGGACAATGGCACTTTCAGAGATCAGAACCAGAGGCTGCCAGACTAACACATTCATTCCATTCAAAGTCTGCCTGTCAGGCAGCATGGTAGATTGTTTGCAAAAAGGGCGGCAATAACCCTTTTGACCCCCCACCCCCACCCCACTGCATTCACTATCCTTAGGTAAATCCCCTCTATACATTGGGTTTGAACATATGACTTCCTTTGGCTAATGAGACCATAGTAAGCATGACCTACAGACTTGGAAAGTGCTTGTGCATTGGGCTTGCCCCCCCCTTTCTTTCTGCTTTCAAGACCACTGCCTTGTGAAGGAGCAGGAGCTGGGCTGCTAGATGAGAGTCATGGCCCAGCCACCTTCACTGCTCTAGGTAAAACCCAACCTGCTGCAAAGTATGAGTCAGGCCATACGTAGACAGCCAGCTGATCACAAGTCCATAACTGAGCCCTGCTGAGCCCAGCTCAAAGGACCAATGCATGGGACAAAAAATGGTTGCCATTTCAACCTACTAAGTTTTGTGGGTTTGTTACACAGCAAAAACTGATAGAAACAGGTATGGTATGTGCTCAGGAACCGTATCTTTGTGTATTTCCTTTTCTGAATGGAAGTATTATTGTACTTACAATTCCTTGTCTGGCATTGTTTGTTGCAGTAGTTCTCAAACTTTAACATACATCAGAATCACAGGGATGGCTTACAGAACACAAATTGTGATGTCTGACCCAGACTTCCTGATTTCATAGGTTTGGGCTATGGCCCAATGATTGACATTTCTACCACCTTCTATGATGACACTGCTGTTGCTGGTATGAAGGCCGCATTTGGAGAACCAGTGGTCTATTGGTTGTGTTGGAGACCAGTACAACTCCAGATTGCTGGTCCATGAGGAATCATCTCCAGACATGAAGATTACATACCCCCAGAGGTCTGGACTTGGAGCTGGAGGAGGTAGCTGCATGATATTGGGATTGTCTTCCTTAAAGGAAGGGAATGAAATTTCATGTGAGTGAATTACACACATTTTTAGTCTCATGTGTCATTCAAAGACAGCATTTCTTTATTGATTCTCTGCCTGGATGAGATATCCATTGACATAACTGGGGTGTTCCAGTTCCCTACTATTATTGTATTATCACCAGTTTCTCTCCTTATGTCACTTAATATTTGCTCTATGAACTTAGGTGCTCCAATGTTGGGTACATATTTACAATTATTCTATCCTCTCGTTAGATTGAACTATACACTTTTTAGTTGTGTATAATGGAATAAAAGTGCCACAAATGAGTGGGTTCTGGTAGAGGCTGTGAGCCATCTACCCAGAGTTCATTTCCCCTCCTCTCTACTTTGTCTGGAGAGCCCACCTACCTCCACAAGGGCTTAAAATGCCAGATACTCAGCCTTCCTTACTGCTAGGTAACAAATCACCCTATTCTGGCCAAGAGACCTGGATGGAAGTCAGCCAAGGGTCAGGGGACAGAATTCTGGGAAAGGTATTCCTCCCTGATAAGGGAGACATCTGAGAAAATCCTGAGAACTCTGTTAGGTTCTTGGATAATTATACCCTCAGAAGAGAGTGTGGCAGAGGCAAGGCTGGCAAACAAAAGCTTGGAAGAGAGGGACAGCTACCAAGTCCTGAAGGTGGTGGCAGAAAGCAGGAACCTGGAATGACTTGTGATCTACCTCCAGGGAGCACCCAAAAGTCCCTGAGTTGGATGAAGAACAGGCAAAGGATTCTGTTAGGGAGTATCTCCCCTGCAGGCAGAAGCAACCAAATTTTTGCATTCATGTTATTAGGTTTTCCCTTGTACCCCTCAGCTGAAAACTGGGAACATTTAGGTGATGTAAAACCTACGTATAGTTGAAACTCTAAAATAAAGCCCTGTAGAAACTGGAAAGCATTCCAGGAAGAAACAGGTTCGGGTGCCTGGGTGGCTCAGTGGGTTAACCCTCTGCCTTCGGCTCAGGTCATGATCTCAGGGTCTTGGGACCAAGCCCCGCATCAGGCTCTCTGCTCAGCAGGGAGCCTTCTTCCCCCTCTTTCTCTGCCTGCCTTTCTGCCTACTTGTGACCTCTCTCTCTCTGTCATATAAATAAATAATATATTAAAAAAAAAAAAAACAGGTTCTGTGAGATGCGCCAACATGTCATGATTAACATGGGAATTTTTATGTTCTTAAGTCCCTATGAAACCACTGGGAAAACAGAAGAAACATACAGTAGAGTCTCTTCAACTTAGAAGGGTTTAGAAAAATGTTAGGGAAAAGATTCTCTTTTTTTTTAAAAAGATTTTTATTTATTTCAGAGAGAGTGTGAGAGAGTATGATCAGGGAGAGGGGCAGACAGAGAGGGAGAAGCAGATTCCCCACTGAGCAGGGAGCCTGATGTAGGGCTCCATCCCGGGCCCCTGGGATCATGAACAGAGTCAAAAACAGATATTAGGGGCGCCTGGGTGGCTCAGTGGGTTCGGCTGCTGCCTTCGGCTCAGGTCATGATCTCAGGGTCCTGGGATGGAGCCTCACATCGGGCTCTCTGCTCAGCGGGGAGCCTGCTTCCCTCTCACTCTCTCTGCCTGCCTCTCTGCCTACTTGTGATCTCTGTCAAATAAATAAATACAATCTTTAAAAAAAAAAACAGATATTAAACCAACTGAGCCACCCAGGTGCCCCAGGAAAAAGATTCTCTTCTTGTGTTGTGACATGTCACTGGGGAAGGCTGAGGTGTGCTTTAAAGAAAAGGCATCTTGGGGCACCTGGGTGGCTCATTTGGTTAAGTGTCTGTCTTTGGCTCAGGTCATGATCCCAGGGTCTTGGGATCAAGTCCCAGACTCCCTGCTCAGCAGGAGTCTGTTTCTCCCTCTTTTTCTGTCCCTCCCCGTGCTCCTTCTCTCTCTTTCTCCATCTTGCTCATTCTGTCAAATAAATAAATAAAATCTTGGGGGGAAAAAAAGGCATCTTTCCTCAATATGATCTTTTTAAAAAATTTATTTATTTATTTATTTGACAGAGAGCGAGCGAGAAGGAGAGAGGGAACACAAGCAGGGAGGGGGGAGAGGGAGAAGCAGGCTCCCCACCAAGCAGGGACCCTGATGTGGGGGTATAAATATAAATATTCCTTATCCATTCAACTATCAGTGGACACTTGTGTTGCTTCCATATCTTGGCTATTATGAATAATGAAGCAATAAACATAGGGGTGGATATCTTTTTAAATTAGTAGCTTTGGGGCGCCTGGGTGGCTCAGTGGGTTAAAGCCTCTGCTTTCGGCTCGGGTCATGATCCCAGGGTCCTGGGATCGAGCCCCGCATCGGGCTCTCTGCTCAGCGGGGAGCCTGCTTCCTCCTCACTCTCTGCCTGCTTTTCTGCCTACTTGTGATCTCTGTCTGTCAAATGAATAAATAAATCTTTAAAAAAATAAATAGGGACGTCTGGGTGGCTCAGTTGGTTAAGCAGCTGCCTTCAGCTCAGGTCATGATCCCAGCATCCTGAGATCAAGTCCCACATCGGGCTCCTTGCTTGGCAGGGAGCCTGCTTCTCCCTCTGCCTCTACCTGTGCTCGCTCGCTCTCTCTGACAAATAAATAAATAAAATCTTTTTAAAAAATAAATAAATAAATAGATAGATAAATAGACAAATAAATAAACAAACAAACAAATAAATAAATCTTTTTAAAAAATAAATAAATAAATAGATAGATATATAAATCAGTAGCTTCATTGGGGGGTGGAATCCAGTAGTACAATCACTGGATCATATGATATTTCTATTTTTAATTTTTTCAGGAACTTCTGTACTGTTTTCCACAGCGGTTGCACCAATTTGCATTCTCACCAACAGTGCATGAGAGGTTCCTTTTCTCCACATCCTCCCCAACACTTATTTCTTGTCATTTTGATTTTAGCCATTCTGACAGGTGTGAGGTGATATTTCACTGTGGTTTTGATTCGTATTTCCCTGATGATGAGAAATGTTGAGCATCTCCTCATGTGTGTCTTAGCCATCTGAATGTCTTCTTTGGAAAAATGTCTGTTGGACCACTTCTTTACACCACACACAAAAGTAAACTCAAAATGGATGAAAGACCTAAATGTGAGACAGGAATCCATCAAAATCCTAGAGGAGAACACAGGCAGCAACCTCCTTGACCTCAGCTCCAACAAAGACAAGTCACCAGAGGCCAGAAAAACAAAAGCAAAATGAACTGTTGGGACTTCATCAAGATAAAAATCTTTTGCACAGCAAAGGAAACAAAAAAAAAAAAAAAAAAAAAAAAAAAAAAGGAAAGGAAAACTAAAAGGAAGTTTTTTTTTTTTTTTTTAAAGATTTTATTTACTTATTTGACAGATCACAAGTAGGCAGAGAGGCAGGCAGAGAGAGAGGAGGAAGCAGGCTCCCCGCTGAGCAGAGAGCCTGATGTGAGGCTCAATCCCAGGACCCTGAGATCATGACCTGAGCTGAAAGCAGAGGCTTAACCCACTGAGCCACCCAGGCACCCAAAAAATGTCTATTTCATTCTGAATATACCTGTTAAACCCATCTGGTGCAGTACATCATTCAAAGCCATTATTACCTTATTGATTTTCTGTATAGATGACCTGTCCATTGATGTAAGTGGAGTGTTCAAGTCCCCTACGATTATTCTATTTATTTGTTCCCTCGCGTTTGCTATTAATCGTTTTATCTATTTGGGTGTTCCCATGTTGGGTGCCGAAATATTTACAATTCTTATATATATGTTATTGTTGGATTGCGCTCTTTATTATTATATAGTGCCATTCTTTGTGTTTTGTTAGTCTTTTTTTTTTTTTTAAGATTTATTTATTTATTTATTTGAGAGAGAGAGAGTTAGAGAGAGCACAAGAGAGGAGAAGGTCAAAGGGAGAAACAGACACCCCATGGAGCTGGGAGCCCGACGCAGGCCTCGATCCTGGGACTCCGGGATCATGCCCTGAGCCCAAGGCAGTTGCTTAACTAACTGAACCACCCAGGCGCCCAGTCTTTTATATATATATATATATATATATATATTTTTTTTTTTTTTTAAAGATTTTATTTTTGCATCTCACATCCCCATGCGTGTACACCTAATCTCAGCTGGTCCACCTGAGACCACCTGAGCACCAACCTTAGTCTCCACATTGTCCTATTTCCACTCCAAAAAGAAACTATCGTGAACCAGGAGAAACTCACAAAACTGCAAGCACAAGTGGGCATTGGAGGGAAAGAAACTGTTCGCTGAAAGAAGGTGGTTCATAGGATGGCTACAGCAGATGATAAAAAACTTTAGTTCTCCTCAAATAAGTTAGGGGTAAACAATATCTCTGGCATTGAAAAAGTGAAAATGTTCACAAACCAAGGAACATGATCCATTTTAACAACCCTAAAGTCCAGGCATCCCTGGCAGCGAACACTTTCACCATCATGGACAACGCTGAGACAGAGTAGCTGACGGAAATGCTACCCAGTAACTTAAACCAACTTGGTGCAGACAGTTTGACTAGTTGAAGGAGACTGGCTGAAGCTCCCCAGTCAAACAATCTGTAGATGGAAAAGCACCACTAGCTACCGGAGAAGATGAAAAGGAAGTTCCAGATCTTGTGGAGAATTTTGATGACTCTTCCAAGAATGAAGTAAGCTGAATTTAGTCAAATTCTGAAGAAGGTAATAATTTGGAGAAGTTACTGGGAGCTTCTATTTTATATGACTGCTTTTGAAAATTTTGGTCAGATTTGAGAAAACCTAGATCTCTAATACTTTTTAAGCCCAAGCCCCTTGGACACTGCAGCTCTTTTCAGTTTTTGCTTATACACAATTCATTCTTTGCAGCTAATTAAGCTGAAGAAGCCTGAGAATAAAGTTTGAAACAAGGTTAATAAAGCTCTTTGCCTAAAAGAAAGGAAGAAGAAAGGAAGGAAGGGAGTGGGGGAGGGAGGGAGGGAGAAGGGAATTTTTTTTTTTTTTAAGATTTTATTTATTTATTTGACAGACAGAGATCACAAATAGGCAGAGAGAGGAGGAAGCAGGCTCCCTGCCAAGCAGAGAGCCTGATGCAGGGCTCGATCCCAGGACCCTGGGACCATGACCCGAGCCAAAGGCAGAGGCTTTAACTCACTGAGGCACCCAGGTGCCCGGGAATATTTTATTTTTAAGTGATCTCTGTGCTCATTGTGGGGCTTGAACTCACAACCTTGAGATCAAGAGTTGCATGTTCTACTGACTGAGCCAGCCAGGCTCCCCTATGGTCTTGTTCTGAAGTCTACTTTGTCTGGTGTAAACGTGTTGCTACTTTGGTTTTGTTTTGTTTTGTTTTGTTTTTTACATGCATTGCATGATAAATGTTTCTTCATCCCCTTACTTTTAATCTGCAGATGTATTTAGGTCTAACATAAGTCTCTTGTAGGCAGTGTATAGACGGATCTTATTTATTTATCCATTATGTCACCCTATGTCTTTTGATTGGAGTGTTTCAAATTAATTGATAGATATGTATTTATTGCCACTTTATTACTTGTTTTGTGGTTGTTTCTGAATATTTTTTTTTCTGGTTTGTTCGTTCTTTCATGGTTTGCTGGTTTTCCTTAGTGTTATACTTGTATTTCTTTCTCTTTACCCTTTGCGTAATTATTAGTGTATTTTTAAAAAGATTTTATTTAAATACAGGTATGTGTGTGTGCAAGCACATGCCCGCATGTGTTTGTGGCAATGAGCAGACCTGGTAATCAGATCTTGGTTTTTATTTTTAAAACTTTTTTTTTCATGGGATGCCTGGGTAGCTCAGTCGGTTGGGTGGTTGCCTTCGGCTCAGGTCATGATCCCGGTGTCCTGGAATCGAGTCCCACATTAGGCTCCTTGCTCCGAGGGGAGCCTGCTTCTTCCTCTGCCTCTGCCTGCCACTCTGTCTGCCTGTACTCTCTCTCTCTGACAAATAAATAAAATCTTTAAAAAAAATTAAAAACTTTTTCTTTTGTTAAAATTTTAATTCTAGTATAATTAACATACATTGTTATATCAGTTTTAGATAAGAGATTTTTTTTTAAAACAAAAAATTTGAGGACCACAAAAATTCCAACATTAGATATTAAGGAATGATTGTTATGTTTTATATGTGGCAATGGCATTATGATTATGTAACTACCAGACTACTTTTTAAGGGGAAAACATATTCAAATATATATTTTTAAGATTTTATTTGACAGAGAGAGATCGCAAGTAGATAGAGAGGCAGGCAGAGAGAGAGGGGGAAGCAGGCTCCCTGCCGAGCAGAGAGCCCGATGCGGGGCTCGATCCCAGGACCCTGAGATCATGACCTGAGCTGAAGACAAAGGTCTAACCCACTGAGCCACCCAGGCACCCCCAAAAAACATACTCAAATATTTATGGGTGAAATGGTATGCCTGAAATTTGCTTCATAAAAACCCATTGGAAAGTGGGGTGGGAAGAAAGTAGAGGTATATATGAAATAATAGTGGCTAAGATCAT
Organism: Martes martes; assembly: GCF_963455335.1. Taxonomy (NCBI): domain Eukaryota; kingdom Metazoa; phylum Chordata; class Mammalia; order Carnivora; family Mustelidae; genus Martes; species Martes martes. The sequence goes on along the minus strand of NC_137895.1, from coordinate 85,832,989 downwards.
AATAGAGTGATGAGAGTATGCAGGTTGATTATACTATTCTATTTTTGTATATATTAAAAATTTCTCATATCCAAACATTTTTAAGGACAGAGAAATATTATTTCTGCATGAGGCCATTGCTTTGTAATTTTATCTTGTTCTATTTTATCTAATATTGACGCCTATGTAAGAGAAAGGGTACTTCAAAACATGAACTTGCAGAACAATCTTTACTAAAAGTCTCATAATTATAATGGCTGAAAAATTAGAAATAATGTCTACCCAGAAATCCAAGAGAATCATCTAACATACCACCATTCATTCATTCATTCAAACATACTGAGTTAATGTAACATGTTAGGCACTGTCTAGGTGGTAGGGAATACAGTGTTTGAATAAGGTCCATCCTCTTATAGACCTTACAGTGTGGTTTTATCAGACTTACTATGAAAAATTTTAAAGTGGCTTAAGATTAAAGTCAACATATAAAAATAAATAACCTTCCTGTATTAGAGCAACAGTGAATTGAAAAAAAAAATCCATTCACAGAGCAAAACATAAGTAGGCACAAACCCAACAATAAATGTACAAGACTGAGATGAAGAAAAAGCTAACTGAATGTTCTAAAAGAAGACCTAAATGGGGGAAACCCCCCCAAAACCCAACATATCAATGCTTCAACAATTAATCTACATAAATCAGTGCAATTTTTATGAAAATCTTATTGTGATTTTCTAAATTCTAACTTGAGAAGCTAACTCAAAAAGTTTCAGTAGAAGATAAAATGTTCAAGGAAAGTCAAGAAAAACTAAAAGTAAAAAAAATTTTTTAAAAAGATTTTATTTATTTATTTGACAGACAGACAGACAAGTAGGCAGAGAGGCAGGCAGAGAGAGGGGGAAGCAGGCTCCCTGCCGAGCAGAAAGCCCGATGCGGGGCTCGATCCCAGGACCCTGGGATCATGACCTGAGCGGAAGGCAGAGGCTTAACACTGAGCCACGCAGGTGCCCCGAAAGTAAAAAATTTAAAAAGGAGGATTTGCCTGAACAGAGATCAAAGCATACTAAAAAGCTACAGGCCTTAAAACCATAAAGCCACTTCTCTCAAAATTTCCTGTAAATATAAAATAATATCGGGGCGCCTGGGTGGCTCAGTGGGTTAAAGCCGCTGCCTTCAGCTCAGGTCATGATCCCGGTGTTCTGGGATCGAGCCCCGCATCGGGTTCTCTGCTTAGCAGGGAGCCTGCTTCCTGCTTCCTCCCTTCTCTCTCTGCCTGCCTCTCTGCCTACTTGTGATCTGTCAAATAAAAAAATAAAATCTTTTAAAAAAATATATATAAAATAATGTCTATAGAAACCTTTAAAATTCTTTAAAATAGGATTTTAAAACAAAATTTGTTAGCTGATTCTAGAATTCATATTACAGAAAAAATAATCAAGAATAGTCAGACATTTTAACAAAAACAATGGATGCAATTTGCCCTTTTGAACAACAAGATACACTAAAAAGCTACAGGACTTAAAATGGGATGTTATTTATTTTTTTTTAAAGATTTTTATATTTATTTATTTGACAGAGAGATCACAAGTTAGGCAGAGCAGCAGTCAGAGAGAGAGAGGGAAGCAGACTCCCCACTGAGCAGAGAGCCCAATGCGGGGCTTGATCCCAGGACCCTGAGATTATGACCTGAGCTGAAGGCAGAGGCTTAACCCACTGAGTCACCCAGGTGCCCCAAAATGGGGTGTTATTAATGCAGGAATAGGATAAAAGGAATTTGATAAATTTTGAGGAAGCATATTTATGCATAACTGGGAATTTCCTTTATGATAAAGGTAACATCTCAAATAAGGGAGAAAAGATCAAGTACTTAGCAAAAAGTTTTTGAACTGATGACTACTCAGAAAAAAATACATTAAACATTTCCATAATGCACCAAAATAAACTGAATGTGTTTAAAAGCTAAAATTCAAAAAGCAAAATTATTAAGTATTATTAGAAAATAGGAGAAAAAAATACTTAAAAGCTTCAGGATAAGGAAGGCTTTTCTAAGCAAGTCATATAGTAAAAGGCTGATAGGTAGGCCTTCAAAGACAATTAATACAAGAGATGATATAGAAGTTAAAATCTTAAAAATTATTGAGAATATATTCCTAATATATTTAACAATGAAATATCCAGAATGTGAAGAGCCCCACCAGTAAAAAAAAGTGACAAACCAATGAAAAAATAAGCAATAACTAATATATGGTTAATAAACATACAAAAAATTAAACTCACTAGAAATCAAGGAAATATAGTTTTAGCAATAACAGATAAGAGGTACCTAAAGATACATAGATGTGGGAGTATTGTGTCTCTTGATTTTTGGAGGTCATAAGCTATGAGATCATAAGCCCAGAACTCCTGAGGGTGATTTGTCCTGTTGTGTCAAAAGATTTGCTATATGGACACTGGGTGAGAGAATTCTTTATCTGGAAGTTGCTGCAAGGACCATGTAAATATATAACTGTTACTGTTCAACCTTTCCTGTCACATGGAGAAAGCTCACTTGAGAAAGAAGCCAACACACAGCTAGTAGACTGGGCATGGGAGAGAAAGGTGAGGGAGAGAAGGGAGAGGGAAGATGGGAGAGATGGAGAGATAGGGGCTAGAGTGAGATTATGCACTTGGATCCAGCTCTACCACATTTAAAATAGACAACTGGGTTATTTTCTGAAGGTTTCCATACAGATGAAAAATAGCCATACATCTACAGGAAAATAAGACAGTGGTAAGACACAACAAATTTTTAGGAAAATTTTAGTTAAGTTTACATTTGGAAACTTTGAAGAGTATTAACTATTACTCCACAATTTAACTGATGAGTAAACAAGCAGAGAGAATTAAATGATTTGCCTAAATACACCAGTATTAGTAGCAGAGATGGCTATAGCTAAGGGAAGCCTTTAACTAAAGAAAAGGGCCAAGTTTGATAGGTATTTAAATTCTACAACCTTTTATCCATGTTTATGGCTATTACATGATTTCTAGGACACAACTGGTTTTGCTGAGGCAGACATGAATTATGTCTTTTAAGAATCTACACCTAGAAAAATGGCACATTGATTGAAGAAAATGTTTAGTTATAACAGACATGACGAGCTTAATGCTTTTTATTCCTCTCCAATACATGACAGACCTTATTGATGAGGACTGGGAACATTAAGTCTTGAATGAAATCACATATTAAGCTGTTAGCACAATAGTTGGTAGCCTGGAAACTGTCCAAGCGGGATAGAGGATGATTGGGATTAAGGTACCGATAATTAAGACAGAGAACTAGGGGCAGATATAAACCAAACATTTTTTATTTAGCCTTGTCCCTAACAGTCACATTTTAAATTAGTTGAAAGAAAATGCAATCTAATGAAAACCACCTTATGTTGGAGATGAACTATTGTCTTTTGGACTTAAAAGGAATGACTTTTAGTTCAGTATTATTTTTGTTCCCCCAGGTCTCCATTGTTAGGATTATCAGAAACCCTGCAGAAGGAAAAAGCCTATTTCAAAACTGTACTCATAATTTCCCTCCCCACAAAATGTTTTTTGCCAATGTATCCCCCCATCATGGCGAATGGCACAAACTTCCATCCTGTTCCGGAGCCACAAATTCATGAGTAATTTTTTTTTAAATTTTTTCATGAGTAATTTTTGATGCTTACTTCGCTCTTCCTCCCTCCATAGATCTCATCCATTGAAGTCTTGTTCCCAGAAATTTCTCAAATCTTCCACTTTGTTCCAACCTATCACCATGAGGTACAATCTAACCAGTCTCCCATCTATTGCCCAAAGTGCACAAATTTCAAATCTTGGAGTCTGGCTCTTCCCTCTTTCTTCAGCCTCAGCTTGAAAGATCAAACAATGTCCCCCAAGATTTTATGTGCAGGACCCTCTAATTCTTCCAGTGCATGGTAAAATGCTAATGCACAAGTTGTTCCTAATCTGAACATCCTCCTGCCCACCTAATTAACTTTTACTCCTTCAGATATGTCCCCTTTCTCGGAGAAATATCTCTCTATCCCCGCACCATCCCTCACTCCCAATCACACAGATTCTGATTCCAGCTTTCATATTTACTACTGGTCTGATTTTGCCATTACTTAGGACTACTTCAAGCTAAGCACAATAAGGGCAGGAAACATATTTTTGCTGCCTAACACACTGTCTGGAACATAGCATGCAATAAATATTAGCTGACGATATATATAATACTCTACCCATTATGATGAACTCCAATGGTAAGGCGATGCCGTTAGTTTTGATAGATCAGTGTCAGTTACTCGTATAGGCAGAATTGGGAATGCAAAACTAGAACTTAGGATGCATCACTGAAAATACAAGTGTGTAAAGATAAAAGCCACATACGTATTTTAGAGAGGCTGGAATCCTACTATGTTAAGTCTTTTTTTTTTTTTTTTTTTTAAAGATTTTATTTATTTATTTGACAGACAGATCACAAGTAGGCAGAGAGGCAGGCAGAGGAGAAGGGAGGAAGCAGGCTCCCTGCTGAGCAGAGAGCCCGATGCGGGGCTCGATCCCAGGACGCTGGGATCATGACCTGAGCCGAAGGCAGCGGCTTTAACCCACTGAGCCACCCAGGCGCCCCTATGTTAAGTCTTATACAGTAAACATAATACAAAAGGAACAAGAAAGAACACACTTTCAAAGATCTGCAAAGCAGCTACCAAAAATGAATTTAAAAAGATGTTTAGGGGTGCCTGGCTGGTTCAGTCAGAAGAGCATGTGACTCTTGATTTCAGAGTCATGAGTTCATGCCCCATACTGGGTGTAGAAATTAAATATATACATTAAAAAATATTTAGGTAGCCTGTTCCTTAGTTTCCCACAACACCAGAAGAAGGAGGTCCCAATGTGGGATCATTATAAAGAAAGCAAAAACATCCCAGTTCCTTTAAACCCACACAAATTACAACACCCTTGATAATTTTGTCAGACTTTTAAGGAAATTCACCATCCTCTAGCAGTAACTGCTAAACTTTGTAAAAAAAACTTCCAGAAATAGAAAACTGAAACTGAGGGGTGCCTGGATGGCTCAGTTGTTAAGCGTCTGCCTTTGGCTCGGGTCATGATCCCAGGGTCCTGGGATCAAGTCCAGCATTGGGCTCTCTGCTAAGCAGGGAGCCTGCTTCCCTTCCTCTCTCTCTGCCTACTTGTGATCTCTGTCAAATAAGTAAGTAAAATCTTAAAAAAAAACAACAAAAAGCTCCCCAAACCCTTTAGCTTTAGATACAACAAAACAACGATGTGGTGAAAAGCGAAAAATAACCTAATGGTTTTCTCTTGGAAATAAAAGTTTAAAAGCCTAGAATTTACAGTCAGGTCAGACCATATTCTACCCCAGAAAACCAAAATCCACATTGCCCTATGGTTTTTTCCCCATCTCCACTGCCAGACACTAAAAGATTTTGAGAAAAGCTTAGGACCATAACTGCTGAATTTTCTGGCTCTCTTCCCTCACTTTGCAGAGGAAATCTCACACATCCTGTACCCCATTCCCCCCAATCAAACCAAACCAAACCAAAAAAAGAGCTGAGACCAGAATAATGATAGAACTCAGGGAATAAACAACACATAGAATTATGGAAAAATAAATACAAGTAGTCATTAGACATAAACCACCTGGAGAAAAGGAAACCAGTCCTGCTTTTAAATAATTTTATTTTTTCTAATTTTGTGTTACTTTAATTTCCCATAGCACCTTGGCAATGTTGAAAACAGAAATACAAATACAAGGATGTACTCATTTTAACATAATATGCATGAGCATGTGTCACACCATCTTTTTTGGGGGGAGGGGGCAGTTTGGACAACAGGAACAAACCTAAGAAATGGACAAAATAGAAGCTGGGTAACTGGTTCTGATCCCTGACCCAAACATTTAAAAGGGGTCACTCAAAAGACAAGTAAATCAGGCAAAAAAAAAAAAAAAAAAAAAATCAACATCGATGTAGATGTTTATCTACACTAATCAGTGTTTTGTACTACAAAACTGAAAATAAAACCATTTTATTTTATACACAGCTTGTTGACATCTGAGTTGTACTTTTAGGAACTGTCTACTCAATTCATAAAAAACTGTTAGTTTTTAAAAATAAAATTATTTAATAATCAGGTGATTTCGAAAGAGAATTTACTTTCAACTTGAACACAAATTCTCTTTCAACTTCTTAAAATGTCTCATTCAGTTAATAAAAACTGAAATGTCTATGTATCTTCTTGGAAGCTCAGACTAGCTAAGTTAGCATACACCAGAAAAGCCTAAAGTTAAATTAATGGCCACCACATTGTAAGGAAATATAAAAAATTAGGAAAAAACCTCATCATACAGTTAAGAATTTATAAAAACCTTCAAAAGGAATACACTGTCCTCTTGCATTTTACCTTTTCTATAAAAACAAACAAAATGGTACTTTTAAAATATGGTTAATATACCTGCCCAACACAAATATCAAGAGACTTATTATCCCCAGTGCTGTTTAATTGTGTCAAAGTAAAACCAGTGGACATTTAAGCCAAAAGACTAAATATTAAGGCCATAACTAATAAAGCTAAAAAAAAAGCGTTCAGTAACTTTTAAATACTATTTTCTGCACCAGCAGATGTAAATACTCCATCATTAAGCCTTTTGCAAAGCCAACCTGGTTATTTAAAAAGGAATGTAAAGCAATATTCAAACTACCTTAATTTTAGGAACCAAAAATAAATTAAAAATCAGCATGTCATTTGAGACCACATGCAAATCGAGCACATAAGATGACAATAAATCCTGATTACTGAAAGATCTTCTCTTCTTCCAAAATTCAAGTGAATAAAGTTTAGATGGATCACTCTTTTGAATGCCAGTGTCTATACTTGCAAAAATGGAATCACTCAAGTAGAGACAGGCCCTAGATATCCTGAAAACCTCAATTATCAGGATAGAAAATGGAGACAGGTCTCACAGTATCTCCAAATACCTTCTCTATGAAGTGCTAAATGATGAACTTGTGTAACTCTTATTCTCTTCATGCAATAAGAACTATGACAGAAAACCACCATACTATACACTCGTTATCATTTGTATCTACTTTTAGCCTCCAACAACCCAAGGAAATGTTAAGTCATAAGAATGAAGAGAAAATTTTGACATTTAAATTCCTCCCTCTACAGAACCAAATAAATAGCTGAACTACAGTAAGCGCCCAACCCGCATCAGTTACAGAGAACTGCTGGAAAAAAATCCAAACAGTTTCACACAACTCATAGGCATCATTTTGATACAAACCTTAAATCTGCTGTAATAAAATAAATGCTAAATACATACTGTGAGAAAAAATATATTACACACACACATACACACACACACACACACACACACTCTTCTCTATATATCCCACCAAACTGGGAACTATTAACTGTAATGAGGCAAATTAAATTAAAAACACTATGTATTTTATAAGAAATTTAAAAATGATCATGTCTTCAAATTTCTACTTCCAATAACATTTTGGGTAAAAAGGCAAGAACACAGTTGCTTTCTTCAAATAGAAGACTCTTCTTCTGTTTCAATTAGAACATTTAGTTTTTAGAAGTTGGGTGGACTAACAGTAAGTCACACAAGCATACAAGTAATATAAGCCTATTTCTGTGACATTGTAAAAAAGTAATGTTTCATTTTTAAGTGCAATAATTAAGTTTATAATCCTTACCAAGTGATTTTTATAAAATGTTTATTCTCTTAAATCCAATGCATTCACAGAGTGTTAACACTTTAAATGTTTATCATTTCCACCAACTGCAGCATTATCTAAGTAAACCAAAATAAGCACTTTTATCATAGATGTAGTCAATGATTATTAATACTTTTTTTTTTTAAAGGACCTAAACTTCCCCCAAATTTCAGCACAGGTAGTTTTATTGTATGTTTCATCTAGTAGATGATTTTTAAAAATAGTGTGTAGAAATGAATAGTTTCAAACTGCTTAAATATATTATATCATGTTATCAATCCACCAAATCAAAAGCAATTGCCAAGCTGAATAAGTTACAAAGAAATGATAATCCTGGCTTGTACAGAAATGTGCAGTGTTTAGTTACCTACTAATACAAATCTCCAAAGCTTAACTTAGAGTTGGAAGATGAGTTTCACAGTAATGTAATTTTAACCTCCATTTACATTCATTTTAATATATTACTAAGATGTTTACTCTATGTCACAATGGTGCTTTCCAGTGTTCACAATTTACAGTTTCAATTTGTACATATGTAATTCACTAACATAAGGGACAGTTATGACTATTACAAACGATCCCTAAAAAGAAAACAAAACCCCACCTTACATGGAACTCTGAAAATAGTATGACTTAAAACAGATTAATGCAAAATGGTTTTTAATATTTTAGCCATTTTCTAAACACCAGCATGTAAACTTGCCTACTTAATATGACAGCTACAACTTTATTCACTGAGAAAGTATGTACTATTAATTTTCTTCAACTATCTTTCTCACCTTAAGTCAAAAAATATGACTTGCTGGTTCTGTTTCTGTGAATTCCAAACTGTTTTTTTTTTTTGTTTTGTTTTTTTGTTTTTTGGGAGAAAAGGAAGATGATGATAAAATACATTGTAAACAGAAAAAAGTCACCCCCAAATTAAGCCTTTAATATATATATATATATATTTTTTTTACTTCTACACTACTTAACACTTTAAGAAATCAGTTACAATGTTTCATCTTTAACACGAACACAAATAAATTACTGTAGGGTCAGTCTGACCTACCATTCTGGGATCTAAAGTTCTAAATACATGAACAGAAGAGTAAACTACTTCAATGTTCAATCGGAGATTAGAACAGTTATATGATTTGACTAAACTGTCAAGGCAATTAGAAACATACAATTCTGTAAGATGTTGGTTATTTTGCTTTTGGGGGTGGGTAGTCAAAGAACAGAGAATGACAATGAAGTAACAAAAAAACCTGTCTCCTATTTTAGGGGTGGGGTGGGGCAGGAAATCACAAAGCAGTTTAAATCTCTGAAGTCCATCTGACCTATCCACTCAGACCTAAAACAAATTTTTGATTTTTTGAATAACCCCCTTTCTTTCCTTGAGTATCAAACTGATTGACAGTCACATCTCTAAGTACAATCAGAGCTTAACAGCTTGTTGAATGAAATATTAAGGTCAAAAAGACAGACTGAATTTCAAAATGGAAAAAAAAATCTACTCAAGTATTACATTCAGTTTTCAAATCATTTACTAACATGACAACAGATTTGGCTTCAATCACTCTTGCACGCACACACACAACAGGCACCCTAGCCACTGATCTGCTTTGCAACACAAGGCCATATAGGCAGAGATGGCATTCTCCAAGCCAAACTTTAAATAGATTAAAAAAAGTAATTTCTAATTTTACAGAAATGTTTCTTCAAAAAATATTTTCTCTCACTCCCTCATCTCCTGTACTGAAGGATGTGTAATATGTTTTTTTTTTTTCCCAAGCTAAATCTGAACCCTCAAAATTGATTCTAGGCAGAAGATCTCTGCAAATTAAAATCAAAAACAAAAATAGAAAAATTATATTTTTATATATGTATACATATATATATATATTTATACTGATTGGAATCCTCCAGCATTTTAAAATCACTTTAGAGATGAATTTTGGGATTCTACTGCTCACAACTCCAAAATCCATAATGATTTAAAGACAGACACTTTTCTCCTGTTTCCTTCCTGGCTACCCCCTCCCCTCCAGAACAGTTCAATATAGCCACGGCTCAAGTTTAATGGGAAGAGAGAAGTTTTTGAATAGTTTTTTTGTTTGTTTGTTTCTTTACTTTGGTGATCTGGGTGGCACATATTGCTCTTTGCCATTACGTCGAGTAACTCCCTGAGGTATAGCCCTATGGCCAAACTGGCGTCTCTGTTCCCTGATTTTTCCAGCTGCTCCCCTGGGAATGGTATTGCCTCGGAAGCTAGAATACTCCTTACTAGCCCTTGCTTCTGGCTTCTCATGTGATTTCTCAATGGACTTCTCAGGAGCTCCATTCTCTTCATTTTTGGTGGGAGAGGCTACATTGGAGCGAAGTTCTCGCAGTGGCTGCACAAGAACTGGAGATGGCTCTTTAGGGGGCTTCTGGCACACTTCTGCATAACTTAGCTTTCGGGGTTCCTTTGAAGTGAAGATAAAAAAAAATTATGGTACATTCTTTAACTAAGTACAAAAAGGATAGTGTGATCCACAAGAAAATCAGTAAGCTATCTTCTAGAAAAGGGAAATAGGCATTCCATATACACTATTACTAAAGTGTATTATAGTAATCTTAAACACTTTTTTTTGGCTGAAATAATAAAAAGCCTTGGTAATTTATATATGATACAATAATGTCACCTGAGGAATTTATCTAAAAGATGCTCATGTCAGCATTGCTTATGGTGATGAAAAAACTGCAAACAACCTAAATGTCTAACAAGGAAGGACAGAGTAAGTAAATAATGTACATTCATCTGATGAAATACAATGTTTCTATTCTCTCTTCCATGGCTACAAAGAACCCTGAGATGGATTTCACAAGAATCTCAACAGAGCAGCTGGGAACAAATAATATATTAATAGAAGACTAATTAAAAGTTTTAATTACCTCATCTGGAAAAAAAGGACAACAGGGGCCTTATGTGAATGGGATAAAGCAAGTGAAAAGTATTTAGCACTGGTCTTAGCATATAGCAGGCATTCAGTAATCAGTAGCTGCCACTGTACTATTATTAAAGAAGAAAATAAAATGTCCTTAACCTGGAAAAAAAGGAACTATACCAAAATTCAATTAGTTATATTAATGAATGAAAAGATGATTAAATTTTGTGTTTTTGCCCTGCTTTTTTGTATTTCCCTAATTATAAAAATGATTTCTGCAAAGTGAATAATAACGGAAGTAGCCCTAAGACTTGTTAAACATTATTAAAAAAGGAATTTCAAAGGGGCTCAGAGCCTCTTTAGCCCAAAAATAATACTCATCATAACCTGAGTAAGAAAGAAGTTTCACTGAACTAGAAGGTGATCAGAAAAAAAGCCATTAATGGGGCACCTGGGTGGCTCTGTCAGTTAAGCAGCTGCCTTTGGCTCAGGTCATGATTGCAGGGTCCTGAGACCGAGCACTGCATTGGGCTCTCTCCTCAGTGGACAGCCTGCTTCTCCCTCTCCCTCTGCCTACTGCTCTGCCTACGTGTACTCTCTCTCTGTCAAATAAAAAAATAAAATCTTAAAAAAAAAAAAAAAAGGCCATTAAAAAAACAAAACAGAACAGAACAGAATGGGGGCAACCTGGGTGGCTCAGTTGGTTGGGCATCTGCCTCTGGCTCAGGTCATGACCCAGAGTTGTGGGATGGAGTGCTGCATGGGGTTTCCTACTCAGCTGAAGCAGGGAGCCTGCTTCTCCCTCTCCCCAACTCATACTCTCTCTTGCTCAGATAAATAAAATCTTAAAACAACAACAACAACAAAAACCCAGAATGAATAGTTACTTCTTCACTATCTCAACATGGCTAAAATTTCCCATTTCTTCACAGTGACTTTAAACTTCCTAGGTTTCATTTGAGGCTGGCAGCCTCAATTTGGGCTATTTCCAAATGACTCTGCTCTATAAAGTCTTATGCGAAAACAAAACAAAACAAAAAACAGACCACTTATTATTTAGCCAATTACTCCCCCCCCCCCACATACTAAATTCATCAAGTTACCTGTAGGGCCACAGCTACAGGTGCATTTATGTTACTATTACATGGTGAAGTACTATTTGTCCTTGATGGCTTTGCAGTACTTGGGGAAGAAACTGGTATAGTTGTCTGGTTGAGAACATCCTTCTGAACAGTGGAATCCTCTACTGGATCCTTTTCTTGCTGAGTTGTGCTAAGGAAAAGAGAGCTTGACATTAGACTTAGTACAGCACAAAGAAACAGCTCAGCAAATAATCAGAAGAGAAAGTAATCTTTTTTTTTTTTTTTTAAAGATTTTATTTATTTATTTCACACAGAAAGAGAGAGAGAGAGAGATCACAAGTAGGCAGAGAGTCAGGCAGAGAGACAGAGAGGGAAGCAGACCCCCTGCTGAGCAGAGAGCCCGATTCGGGGCTTGATCCCAGGACCCTGAGATCATGACCTGAGCTGAAGGCATTGGCTTAACCCACTGAGCCACTCAGGCGCCCCGAGAAAGTAATCTTAATGTAGAAGATCTTCTATACTGAAACTGTACCTTAATGCAGGAAGCTCAGCTGTACATGGAGGACTGGTACTCATACTGAGTTGCTGGGCAGAGGTGCAGTCTGTCTGTTCATTCTCTGCAGGCACTGGGCAACTAACTCTCAACTCTTCATTATCCTTAAAGTAAAAACATATTTCAAAATTAACTCATATAGACACTTCTCCAAAGAAGATATCCAAATGGCCAATAAACGGTTGTAAAGATGTTTAACCATCATCAGTCATTAGGGAAAGGCAAATTCAAACCACAATGAGAAATCACTTTGCACTCATTAGGGTGGCTATAACCAATAAGTGACAAATGTTTGTGATGATATAGAGACAACAGAACTCTCATACACTGAAAGCAGTAATGCAAAATGGTGCATTTTGGAATATAGTCTGGGAGTTCTTCAAAAAGTTAAACAGTTACCATATGACCCAACAGTATATACCCAAGAGAAGATATGTCTACACATAGATGTTCATAGTAGCATTATTCATAGTAGCCAAAAAACCGTGAGCAACCTAAACAGTCATCAACTGGTGAACGGATAAACAAAATGTGGTATATCCATATAATAGAAATGTTACTGTGCAATAAAAGGAACGAAGTACTGGTACACACTACCATAATGGATGAACCTTGAGAACATCATGCTAAGTGAAATAAGCCAGTCACAAATAGACAAATACTACATGATTCCACTTATGCAAGCTACCCAGAGTACTCACATTTATATAGATAAAGTAGAATGGTGGCTGCCAGTGGCTGAGAGAAGAGGTAATGGGTAATGGGAGTCACCATGTAATGGGCATAACATTTTACTTTATTATTATTTTTTAAAGATCTTGTGTTTTAAGGAATCTCTATACCCAATGTGGGGCCTGAACTCACAACCCAGAGACCAAGACTTGCATGCTTACCAAATGAGCCAGCCAGGTGTGCCCTACTGCATTTTATACTTACAAGATAAAAAGTTCTGGAGATTAGATGCACAACACTGTGAATGTATTTAGCACAACTGAACTGCACACACTGAACAATGTTTAAAATGGTAAATTTTTTAGGAGGGGCAGAGAGAGAGAATATCAAGCAGACACCACACTGTTTTACCACCCTGAGGGATTAGGACAAAAGCTGAAATCAAGAACTGGATGCTTAATTGACTAAACCACTCAGGCACCCTTTAAGCTAGTATATTTTATATTATGTGCAATTTACCATACTTAAAAAAATATTTTTACTTATTTCAGATAGAGCAAGAGAGAGAGCTTAAGGTCGGCGGGGGGGTAGAGTGGCACAGAGGAGAGGGAGAAGCAGGCTCACCACTAAGCAGGGAGTCCAACGTGGGGCTCGATCCCAGGACCCCAGGATCATAACCTGAGCTGAAGGCAGATGCTTAACTGACTGAGCCACCCAGGCACCCCTTAACACAATTTTAAAAAGTAAAAAAAAAAAAAAAAAGCAAAGGATGCCTGAGTAGCTCAGTCGGTTAAGCATTTGCCTTGGCTTGTGTCATGACCCCAGAATCCTGGGATAGAGTACCGCACTGAGATCCTTGCTCAGTAGGAGGCTGCTTTTCCCTCTGTCCCTCCCCCTTGCTCATGCTCTCTTTCTCTAACACACACACACACACACACACACACACACACACACACACAACCCCATTAAAAAAAACAAAAACAAAAACTAATAGCAAGCCCTGGATATTAAAATCAATTGATGAAATACAAATTTCACTAAGTTTGTTTGTTTTTTATTTAAAAGATTTTATTTATTTGACAAACAGAGATCCCAAGTAGGCAGAGAGGCAGACAGAGAGAAAGAGAGGAGGAAGCAGGCTCACCACTGAGCAGAGAGCCCGATGTGGAGCTTGATATCCCAGGACCCTGGGATCACGACCTGAGCCAAAGGCAGAGGCTTTAACCCACTGAGCCACCCAGGCGCCCCCCAGCCTTTTTTTTTTTTTTAAGATTTTATTTCTTTGAGAGAGAGAGTGAGCGAGCATGAGTGGGGGAGGGGAGGGGTGCAGATGGGCAGAAGGAGAGGGAGAGGTAGATGTCCCACTGAGCAGGGAGCTTGATACAGGGCTTGATCCCAGGACCCCAGGATCATGACCTGAGCCGAAGGCAGACATTTAACCAACTAAGCCTACCAAGCACTCCCAAATTTCAGTAGGTTTAAAGGTAATATTCAGAAAAACTTTGTGGAATTATAGACAAGTATAAAAACAATTAGGAAGGCCAAAACAAAATCAGAGGTTCGACCTACAAGGTGCAATATCAAATTAAGAGTTCAAGGAAGGGGGCACCTGGGTGGCTCAGTGGGTTGAGCCTCTGCCTTTGGCTCAGGTCATGATCTCAGGGTCCTGGGATAGAGCCCTGCATCGGCCTCTCTGCTCAGTGGGGAGCCTGCTTCCCCCTCACTCTCTGTCTGCCTCTCTGCCTACTTGTGATCTCTCTGTCAAATAAATTAAAAAAACAAACAAAAAAACCCCACAAGAGTTTAAGGAAGGGAAGTGAAGAATTTGAAGTGAAGAATTTATCAAGGAGATAATACAGGAAAATTTTCTAGCATGTAAGGATGAGTTTCCAGACTGAAAAGGTCTACCAAGTATCCAGTACAATGAATTAATAAAGAGCCATAGCAAGATACACCTTCATGACATTTCACGGAATACCAGGGATAAATAAAGATCCTACAAGCCTTCAGAGAGGGGGGAAAAAGAGGTCATAGAAGGATCAGAATGAGAGGTTTCTAAAAAGGATCTCTGGAAGCCAGATTGTTTCCTAAGCAAGATATAAAAAAGAACAAATCATGAAAGAAAGACTGATAAATATGACCATACTAAAATAAGAACTTGTTTTCACTCACAAATACGAAACACTGAAAACAAACCATAATTAGTAATATACATTACTGACAAAGGATTAGTATCCAAAATAAATTTAAAAATTCCATGAATCTGTAAGATAAGTGATAACCCAATAGAAAAAAAAAGGTGCCAAATACTTGACACTTTACAAAGAGAAACACAAATGGCCAATACAACATGAAAAGGTAAGTTGACCTCAATTATAATTAAATTTTAGATGCCCTATCCCTCAGCAGTTCCACTATGTATATACCTAAAAACAAGGTGTATGTGTAGTTTGAACATACACAGAACTGCTTATAATATAAAAAAAAACCCACAACAGCTCAAGTGCCCATCAACAGTAAAATAAGGATATTCTTACAAAAGAATACAACAGTGTAAAACAAACTACTTGTATCAACACGGATGAATTTCACACAATACAGAATGAAAGAAATAAGAGAATATATATTCCATTTATGTTGTGTTCAAGAACAGGCACACTGAACAGTATACTCTCTAGATTAGGGGTTGACAAAACAAGGCCTGCTGGCCAAATCCAGCCTCTGAGTTTTGTTGGTATGGCCTATGTGCTAAGAGTGGTTTTTAAGTTTTTAGCATGTGGCCCACAAGCCTAAAATATTTACTTTCTAGACCTATTTTACAGAAAAAGTTTCCCAAGCTGGAATGGTAAAATTATAAAGAAAAGCAAGAAAATTATTATTGCCAAGTCAGGATGTTTCCTCTGACGGGGAGGAAGGGAAGAAATAGGAGGAATTGTAAAAAGGAAGGGGAGACACATGGCATTGTCTTGTGATATTTACTGTCCACAACCGTGAGTTGAGATCACAAGGGGAGATACACTTTATTATTCTTCTTTAAAAATGTATATATGTGTGAATCACAATACACCAAATGGGAGAAGCCATCAACTGTAAAACGCACCATTATTTTATGTATTACTAAGAAAAAACACTGCCACTTAAACAAGGGTAATGTTTAATCACAGATTTTCAAAGGTGGAAAAATGTCTATCTTAAGGCTGATGAAATAACTACAATATTGCACAATTTTGTAAACAGGGTAAGACAAAGAAATACTTTCAAAATTCCGTGGGAAAATGATTTCTTTTTTTTCTTTTCTTTTTTTTTTTTTTTTAAGATTTTATTTATTTATTTGACAGACAGAGATCCCAAGTAGGCAGAGAGGCAAGCAAAGAGAGAGAGAGAGGAGGAAGCAGGCTCCCTGCCGAGCAGAGAGCCCGATGTGGGACTCGATCCCAGGACCCTGAGATCATGACCTGAGCTGAAGGCAGAGGCTTAACCCACTGAGCCACCCAGGCACCCTTGTTTTTGTTTTTTTTAAATGGGAAAATGATTTCTATTGCAGATCTCTACAGAAATAAGCTATTGATCCAATGTGAAAACAAAAACATTTTTGGAATGGAAGATCTCAAGAAATTTATACTAAAAACCACTAATTCAGGAAGCTCAGGAAGATGTGACCTACCATAAAAAAGGAAAGTAAAACAAGAGTAAGAAAGAGAGAGGATTCAACAAAAAAAAGTAAGGAAAATTCTCAGGATGATGGTAAAGTCAAGTCCCAGCTATACAACTGTGCAGCAAACCACTGAGAGTGCAAGCAGAAATAATGGCAGTATACTGTGAGGTTCAGTTCTGGGGGGTGGGGGGGAAGGTAGTATCAAGATGCGACTTACAAATGACAGCATATCCTAATCTAACTGGCAATACTTTTTACCTTTTTTAAAAGGCTTTATTTATTTATTTGAGAGTAAGAGAGAGCGAGAGAACGAGGAAGGAGGAGTGGCAGAGAGACAAGTAGACACCCTGTCTGAGCAGGGAGCCTGACATGGGGGAGGGCGGTGCAGCTGGATCCCAGGATCCTGAGATCATGACCTGAGCTGAAGGCTTAACCAACTGAGCCATCCAGGCACCCCTGCTTTTTTTTTTTTTTTTTTAAAGATTTTATTTATTTATTTGAGAGAAAGTGAGAGAGAGCATGAGAGGGGAGAAGGTCAGAGGGAGAAGCAGGCTCTCTGTGGAGCCGGGAGCCCATTGTGGGACTCGATCCCAGGACTCTGGGATCATGACTTGAGCCGAAGGCAGTTGCTTAACCAACTGCACCACCCAGGCACCCAGCCCTGCTTTTTACTTTCTTAGTGATACTAAATCAATAGGGAACCTTATAATGGATGGTACCCTAGAAACAATGGAGTAAAATATACAGGGAGGGTAAGAAAAGTATGCTGGCTTGAGAGCTAAATCCTTAGGTTCTAAATGGAAAGTTAATAGACAACGTTGAAACTTATAAAGTCAAGAAATAAAGTATACCGTGAGCATGCAACTCGATCTTGGGGTTGTGAGTTCAAGCCCTACATTGGGTGCAGAGATTACTTAAAAAAAAGAAAAAAGGAGAAAGAAAAAGGGAAAGGAAAAGAAAAAAAAAAAGAAAAAGGAATAGTAGATAACCATTTAATTAGAAATATAGGGGGAAAACAAGAGAAAAAGCTAGTTAAAATGGCTGCACAGGACTACTATTTTTCACTAGCCTAATTATACTATGTATATGTCCTATAAAATCAAAATAAAAATTGAATTAAGAAAAAAAGGGAAGAAAAATAGTGGGGTGTAAAGGCTTAGTACAGGAAGAGGTCTACAAAAATATTTTAGGAGGGGGACCTATCCTAAAGGTTGATTTCCTAAGTCTTTGATACCAACTCTCCATTACTTGAAAGCCTGAATTTTACCAAACTTGGAATTCATTTATATCACTAATTATAGGCTTAAGTGCAAATAACACTTTCCACCAGTTTGCATTAATTGGTTCTACCAAGATGAGCTGCCTGATACCAAAGACCTGCAAAAGTGAAGAAAGACATTATTTTTTTGAACTGGTTTAATTTTTATTTATTTTATTTTTAATTAACATATAATGTATTGTTTCAAGGGTACAGGTCTGTGATTCATCAGTCTTACACAACACCCAGTGCTTTACTGGCCTGTGTAGCTTCATCATAAATCTTTTTATAATACTCTAAGTAAGCTGACAATCCCATGAATAAAAAACATGATAGCAATACATATTAAGTACAAATAAAATTTCAAATAATAACTGCAAACAAAGGCTAGCTATGGTCCCACAAGTAAAAGATGGATGCCTCAGTATTTACCTTTTCTTTGTAGACACCTTTAACAACATCAGACATCCTACTCTCCAAAACAAGTTCACCTGGAGTTCTCGACGAACTTCCAGGTAAAGGAGGAAAATTTGAGGCTAGTAAGTCAAACTTTGGTGTTGGAGCCTTTGCTTCAGCTGATGAAGACGGGGGTCTCTAAAATACACAAATCATAAAACAGGTCACAAGCCAATCTCATTCCCTAATCCTGTACCACAGAAGCTGAAAGCTGTAAGGAAACAAACAAAACTCTATACTAATGCACAGAATTGTTTGTTCTCCTATAAATTCCTGGCTTCTCCTCTCAGTTGAGCTTTTATTATTTTTTTTATCAATCCTACTTACCTTCCTTCAACCGCCTTTTTTTTTTTTTTTTTGCAAACTGTGACACACTCCTTAAGCCTGCTAACCAAATTTCCACTATTTGTTTTCTAAGTTGTTATTCCCTTTTCAGAACAAAAATAAAAACCCCTGTGTGACCTAAATTTGCCATCAGCTTTTCTCCTTCCATAGTCTCACGAGAATATCCTTCCTTGAAAAATCTCCTGATCTGTGTTTCTGCTCACCATTCTATTCCCTGACAAGCCCCTCACTTGTACTTCCTCACCTCTGCAATCACCACTAAAACTGCGCTGACCAGTCACCAGTGCCTTCCACAATGCCATATCTGACAGACTTTTTCCCCCTCAACCTCATATAGAACCCGGCATGGTAAACATTCTTTCCTTTGGGAGCTCATTCCTCCCTTAGCTTCTGTGATACCTCTTTCTCTTGATTTTCAGATCTCATAATCAGGTGCTTGTGGCTCTCTACCTACTCCCTTCGACAGTTTCAGTTTTTATGTGGTTACTACTCTTTTCACTTCCATACTCTCCCTATGTGATAGCCACTATTCATGGCTTCAACTACTAACGTATGTGCAAACAACCTTTACAACTATCTTTTTCACTTTTGGTGACTTTCTGGCTACAGACCACTGGAAATTTGCCAAAACTCACTGAATTTTACACTTTCAATACTGTCAGCCCAGACCTTTACCTGAAACCTAGACATCCATTTGCCTATCAGCCTCTCTACTCAGATTTTGCTTGGATACAGGAAACAACATAGTAAGTAATCTTATTCTTCAGCCCAAAGCTACTATGTTGCCAAAGTTCCATTCTTGACCACTTTATTTAAATCACTTACTTTACAAGAGTCCCTTGAATGATTTCATCTACTTTTATTATTTCAATTACTTTCTGTAAGCTTACAAATACTAAATTTTATCTCTAGCTAAAATCTCCTTCCTGTACAAAGGCATTTCCACACTGCCTTTCCTACTGGAAAGCAGGCTTGTCTCCTTTTTCTTCACTCCTCCAGTCCTCAATCCTCAGTATTTTCAACATATTATACAGACTTCAAAACTAATCTCTTCTCTCCTCAATTGTTAAAGGCCACTTGAGGATTCATGTGGACTGCTGCAATGGTATCCTAAAAAAGTTGTTGCCATGTCATGGGGGCCCCTGGTACAGAAAGCTATAAATGAAAAACAATACTTTTTTATTTTTATTTTTTTAAAAGATTGTATTTATTTATTTGACAGACAGAGATCACAAGTAGGCAGAGAGGCAGGCAGAGAGAAGAGGAAGCAGGCTCCATGCTGAGCAGAGAGTCCAATGTGGGGCTCGATCCCAGGACCCTGGGATCACGACCTGAGCTGAAGGCAGAGGCTTTAACCCACTGAGCCACCCAGGCGCCCCCAAAACAATACTATTTTAAAATACTCACAGTTTGCCCTAAGGATCATTCTGTGTGTTACAATGCAATATGTTTTCTTCTTTGAAAATGCTTATCTTTTCACTACTTATATATGTAGTATTTACGTATCTTACGTAGCCTACATGCTATATGTATGCTAATATGCATATATAATTCATTACTTATACAGGTAAAAACAAGTATTATACTACATTTATGATTTATTTGTAAATTCTAGGCAGGGTTTTCTTGAGACCTCTGTGGGTTCCTACATCATTCTGATTTCTCAATTCCTTTTGTTTTCAGTTAAGAGATGGCAAACATTCACCATGAACAAACCACAAAAAAATAAAAACATGATTAATTTGAAGCTAGATAAGTCAAAATAAAAACATATTTAGAACTATAAAAGTTTTTAAATCTATAAGCAGTTTTATAAGATTAGTGGATAGAAGAATAAATAGTAGGTAGAAAATTGTCCCCACAGCAACTAACAATAAACAGTTTAAGTTTCCCACACCATCCAGAGAGCTTTGTAAGTGAACGATAAGCTTTATCAGCTTGGCAAAAAGTCCTATATTTATAGGGCTATTGATAAATAGGAACTTTTGTTCAATGTCTGACAGAGTGCAAATTGGCACAACCCCTATAGAAAGCTGTGGGCTGGTAGCAACTTACTGAATTATGACCCAGAAATCCCATTCTAGGGATTCTCCTTCAGGCATTATTAAATTCATAGGAAATGATGGTTGTATGAAGTTATTATAGCACTGTTTTTAAGACTGAAAGACTGAAAGTACTTAAATGTCCATTAATAATGTAATAAACTTTTCACTGAATATTTTCATTTTTTAATTTTTAAACCATATGACTATATCAGGTATTCAAGTAATTTTTTAAAAACACAAGAAACATAGATCAAATCCCTAACTATACATGTGCTTTAAGGGTGGGGAATAGTGGTAGTAGTAGTGGATATTTCAGGGTCAAAGCACAGGTTCTATTTACCTTTGCCTAATACTATAATCAACAAGACAAAACCCCAGAAAGACCAACCACAAGCCAATGCCATACTAAATCACAAAAGAAAAAATAAATAAATAGATGTAATAAAGGTAAAAAATACTTACCTGGACTCTCTCATCTTCTCGTCGTCTTCGACCTCTGAAAAGAGTTCTCCTTTTAACAATGATAAAAAAGTTGGGGATGATGGGAGGGACAACTCATAAGTTTCTTCAAATATATAATACACTCTATCAATGATGGGTGAATTTCTAGTTTAGCTAACGATACTTTCTATATCTCCACTATTAAGAAATGAATATATATTCTTCTGAAGGGATCCTAAACTAATCTACCAAAAACTTCATCTGTTACCATCACCACCAAGTAAGGTGGGCCCACTTTTACTAAGTAGCGCTCCTTCCACACCAGAAGTATATCAAGGTTTTTTGTTTCATTTCGGCAGAGTAGGCAGTAAGGTATAACCCCATTTCCCCATTTCCACAGCTACAAGTTGTAAGAAATTAAACTAGAATGCAGATAGGATCTGATCTTTCTAAGCTATTCTTTCTTCAGTAAAGCATAAAGAACTTCAGAGTAACTTTATACACCTCTGATTCAGCTATATTCTATATGGGCACTATAAATTTCTTAGTAATTATAAAAACTATTAACCCACATTATATGAACACTGTATTCATTTAGCATAACCATACACTAATAGTTTAAACAAAAAATAATCACTAGATCATGTTCTTCAAATATTCACATTATGAGCAAAGAATTTTCTTATACCTTATCCGTATTTGTTACCATATTTCCTTACCTGCCCCTACCATAGTCCCCATTCTGTTCCATCTGTATAGTAGGAGTTTCTTTTGCAAGGTAGCTTTGCTCCTGATGCCCTGTTACTGTAGGGTTATGCCGCTCAGTTGTAAAGTTCCTTGAACCAGATCTGTTTAATGGTCCATCCCCCAATGACACAGAGCCCTCTGTCGAGTGTTCTGAACCACTCGATGACCTGAAATGAGGCTTCACACTATAAGAAATATAAGATCACATACATGAGAGGATAAATGAAGACAGAAAATCCTTCCCCTTAATGGTAAAAAGTACATTTAAAGGGACAAGTTAAAAATTGCCTTCTACTGTATTCTATTTTCCACAAACTGAGGTACACATAAAAGTGTCACATTATAAAAATGTAAACTCTTTTTGTCTGAGATTTTTACATTTAAAAAAGTTATTTGGAGGGGTGTCTGGGTGGCTCAGTCATTGATCATCTACCTTTGGCTCAGGTTATGATCCCAGGGTCCTGGGACTGAGCCCCACATCGGGTTCCCTGCTCGACAGGAAGGCCTGCTTCTCCCTCTCCCACTACCCCCGCTCTCTGTCAAATAAATAAATAAAATAAATAAAATCTTAAAAAAATAAAGAAGTTGTTTGGAGATATTTGGAGTAAAATCCAAAGTTCTTCAAGATAAAACTACCTCTATTTCAATACTCAAAATACAACTAGGATTTTAGCTAATTTTACACCAGTAGCAGTCTTGACACACCTAAGTCAGCCAGGCTTTAAGCTTATTAAAGAATTTATGCCATACATTCTCAATGGGGCAACATCACCCCTAGTGGGAGTAAAAAAGGTTCCTGGGGTGGGGGGTGGGGCTGAGAAGGAACAACAAAAAAAATCCCAATCTTACTTTTATGCATAGAGCACAGATATACATGTATTATATAAATACATATACCATATCTTAAATACTAAATTTTCATAGGGAAAAACTGGGGTGATGTCTAAAAAAAATTGGGGGGATGTCACTCTTTAGGGGAGTGACAACGAAAACCAGAGAAACAGTGCAATATATTAAAATCCCACCTTCTTACTAAATTAATTGTTCAAAGAGCCTTTGTAAAAAAAAAGCTAGGAAAGATAATGCAACTAATAGCATGGCATGGCTTCATGAATTAGGTATAAAATCTAGTTAAAAAAAAAACCCAAAAAACCCCAAAACTATAAACAAGGGTAGCTTTTACCTTGGATGACAGGTATAAGCACCCAATTCTCCAACAATGTGTAAGCAGATGAAGCTAGGGTAGGGGGTAAAGGAGGCTACAGTTTAATCAACAATGAAAACACCTGAAGTAAGCCCAAGCAACTGAGGACCTTGGCACTACAGTAGATTATACAGGGAAGTATAAGATTTATATTTGGCCCCTTATTTGTGTTTAAAAATTCCACTTTTTACAGTCTATTTTCCTGGTTATAAATTTATATCAACACATTGCCAGTTCCTGATTCTCTGAATCTGGATTTAAAACTTCAAAATAATTATAACCCCAACAATTAAACATGAATTTCAACAATAGCTACAGCTACCCTATTCTTTACAGAAAATAAAAAAAAATGAGGTTACTGCCATTAAAACTTAAATATAAAAACCAGGAGACAAAGTTGGGTTGAATTTCATTAAGATTATATGAAATAATTACTTTATGTCACAAAATAGATTTTAATATTTTTAAGATTTTTGTTTACTTATTTGATAGAGAGAGAGTGCCAGAGAGCACAAGTGGAGGTGGGGGCGGGGCGGGGAGGACATGCTACAGCAGAGGGAGAGGGAGAAATAGGCTCCCTGATGAGCTGGGAGCCTGATGTGGAGCTCAATTCCAGGATCCCAGGATTACAACCTGAGTTGAAGGCACTTAACCAACTGAGCCACCCAGGAGCCCCACAAAATAGATTTTTAATAGCAGTGAAAATTATACAATGTCAACACAAAGTGTTTTTAAAATATTTTTATTATCTATCATATCTGAAAATGACTTCATGAAAGAGAATGCTGTTTATCTGTTCAGAACTATCATTCGCCTAAATTTTCTCACTGCATTTCAATATACCTAACAGAAAAGTTACTAGGTTTAAACAGCCCTCAGATCTCATAATCTTACCCTTCACTGAGAGGGACTTACAATCTCAGTCCAGGCAAAAGAAAAAAGAAAGATAAAAGAGTAAGTGATAAAAGATGGAAAGGAAGAAGTAAAGTGACAGAAAGAGGAAGTATGAAAGGTAGAAAAATGCCCAGACTTCTGAAAGTTAGTCCTAGTCTCTCTAAGTAGGTCTAGTGATCATCACTGGGCTGTTATAAGGTTCATATAATAAACTACAAAAGGGCTTCCTAAAAGTTACTTTCTCCTTGACTGATAACTTCAAATAAATAAATAAATAAGTAAATAAATAAATAACAAACAGATAAATAAAGGTCTCGAAGTGGTCACTTTTTAGAAGAAACAAAACAAGGATTAGGGTCCGTCAAAAAGCTCTTAGTTTCATCTGTAATATTTGCAATTTATAAGAAGAAAATACTCATGTATAATTTTTGTAACTAAAAATTAACAACCTGGGACGCCTGGGTGGCTCAGTTGGTTAAGCGGCTGCCTTCGGCTCGGGTCATGATCCCGGCATCCTGGGATCGAGTCCCACATCAGGCTCCTTGCTCAGCAGGGAGCCTGCTTCTCCCTCTGCCTCTGCCTGCCTCTCTGTCTGCCTGTGCTCACTCTCTCTGACAAATAAATAAATTAAAAAAAAAATCTTATTAAAAAAAAAAATTAACAACCTGTACTGGTCAAATATATGAAAAAGGATTGTAGATGAATGGTTTTGAATAACACAAATTATACTAAACCTGCCATGTACCTTCAAAAGCATAGGCATACTTCCTTATAAACAAGGATCACTGGACTGTCATTCTTGGCTTTCTTACTGTGATTTCAATCTTTTCACCAAGAAAGTACCACAAACAAAAACAAGCGACAATAAAGGAACAACATGAACCCATTTTATGTTACTATCATAAAATAATTTTATCTTTAATATTAAAAAATCAGTATGTATTATGTATAATCTTAGTTTTAAATTTTTTTTATACAAATTATCCACTATGAGGTCAAAGTGTGTTTATTAGTTCTACAATAAATTGTTTAAGCTTTTTACTAAGTCTGTAAATAAGAACTGTGATTACCACAGTAATTCTTTAAGAACTACTGGGAATTGTGTACAATAAATTCCATTATGTTTTGTTTTTATGTAGGCTCCATGCTGGGTGTAGACCCCAATGTAGGCTTGAACTCATGACCCTGAGATCAAGACCTGAGCCAAAATTAAGAGGTGGATGCTTAACTGACTGAGCCATCCTGGCGCCCCATACCACTATTATTTTTAATCTTACCGATTTTTTTGGAATGGTCGAGGCATATTCACAGCAGCAGCATTTGTTTTATAAGATCCTGGTGCATTAAAGCCATTCACAAAACTACCATTGGGAAAGGGAGCCTAAAAGAAAATGTAATGTTTAAAACCAATTAATGAAAAGGGCAAAACCTAGTGTGAAGGCTTTAAGAAACTCCTGATGAACTAACCTAGCATCAAATTTTTTAATGATTTTTTATTTTTAAGTAATTTCTACACCCAACATGAGGCTTGAACTCAGGACCCTGAGCTCAAGAACTGCATGCTTCACTGAGGCAGCCAGGATCCCCCTCAATTTCTTTTACAAGGCAAAATTAATTTTAAGCATTTTACTTATTCACTTTTGTAATACTCACTGCAAATATCAAGGAATCATTAGGTTATTACTTAATAAAGTACATTCTCTCTGAAAAATTTTAACTGAAAGCATTTTAAACTAATCAGGATTTACCCAATTTCTTATTTTAATTCATTCAGCAAAATCTAAAGAATAAAATTATAGGAATCAATAGCTCAAGTCTTAGTCACATGGTGATTAGATACCCTTATCACTACTTAAAAGCCAGAAAGAAACCAGTTATCAACACAAAACAAAAAATAAACTACTCTAATTTCTTCAAATTTCAGCTTGAGTGAAAAATTTTATAGGTCTTTAAGGATCTCACTTACCAGTGGTGTTTCAAAGTAAGGTGCAGGATTTGGTGACCAAGACTGAGGCACAATACTATAGACTGAGTACTGTTGGTGAGGATTATATACAGGCTGCATAAAAACTGGTGAGGCATACTGTGCTTGAGTTTGAATGGGCTGACTATACATACTAGAATCCATTAATCGATAACCATTCTTAGCAAAAAATGTATTGATGGCTTTTATCCTTGCCTAGAAGCAAAAGGAACATATTATAATGTGGAGTAAGTGTGTATTTTCACAAATGTATTTAATTTACATTTTAAACATGTTTTACACGATTATGTTATTCTGCTTGCTATACAGTCAGTAGAGCAAAAGGAAATGATTGATAGCTTTAAATTATTTTAAAAACTTTTGCATGGCTAATACAACAATAACAAGGTAAAACCACAAAAGTCAAATTGTAAAACTAACTGCAACTTATCAAAGACAAGGGGGCTAATAATCCTAACATAAAACATTCTAAAAACAGAGATCAAAAAAATGTGTTGGAGAAGTGAACAGAGTTCACAAGGAAAGGCAAATGGCTCTGAGGCATATGATAAGATGCTAAACCTTGCTTACGAAGAGAAATGCAATTAAAATGGAATTAACATTTCTCACAGGATTGGCAAAAAATCCAAAAATTTGACAACATACTTTGTTGATAAGGTTGTGGCAAAATATACTGCTGATGGGAATGTAAAATAGCACAACTCTTATAAACAAAAACTTAGCAATATCTCCCAAAAATCATATATGCATTTACCACATTCTCATCAATCCCACTTCAAGGAATCTTTTCCACATACACACTGAACAAAAAGAAGTTTAAAAAAAAAAAAAGGATACACACGGCTGTTCACTGACACTAACTGTAATAAGAAGGGGGAAAGAACTATCCCCAATACATACACACACACACACACCACACACACACACACACACACACAAAATAGTCCACCAATGGTTGAATACACTATATTACATCCACACAATTATCATGCAGATGTAAAAATAACTGAGGAATCGCTCTAAGTATTATTATGGAGTGACTTCCAGAATATATTATTGTTTTTAAAAAAATAGGTAAAGCAAGGAGATTAAGAATATGTATAAGTAAGCTATTATTTAGCTAAGTCAGATAGCAATAGAAGATATACTTGCATTCACACATATATAGGAGTATGTATTTAATATACCACTTTATTTTTTTTCCAAAAAATTTATTTTTTATTTGACAGAGAGAGAGAGAAAGAGAGAAAGAGAGAGTACAAGCAAGGGGAGCAGCAGGCTCCCCATGGAGCAGGGAGCCCGACGTGGGGCTCAATCCCAGGACTCTGGTATCATGGAGCTGAAGGCAGACACTTAACCAACTGAGCCACCCAGGTGCCCCAACACACTGTTTTAGATATTCTACTTTAAAACAACACACACACTGGGCGCCTGGGTGGCTCAGTGGGTTAAGCCCTCTGCCTTCCGCTCAGGTCATGATCTCAGGGTCCTGAGATCGAGTCCCGCATCGGGCTCTCTGCTCAGTGGGGAGCCTGCTTCCCCCTACTCCCTCTGTCTGCCTCTCTGCCTACTTGTGATCTCTGTATGTCAAATAAATAAATAAAATCGTAAAAAACAACAACACACACACTGAAAATAAAATTTAAAAAATCAATTGTAAAAGCTAAAAGCAAAATTAACCTAAATGTGCATCTGTGTTATATTAGTAATGTAACAAAAAAAAATCTCAAGTGATTTTGAGCCATAATAAAATCAACTGTTATGAATGTTCCTTAGGAACAAATCACAAGGCAAAGTACAGCAAACAAAGTTTAACTTGTTTCCAAAATTATATTCCTATTGGTATTGTTATTCTGATACTTTTTTGTATGATTATGGGAGAAAGCAGTCAGTAATTACAGTAAGGTCATTGAGATCTGAGATTTTTCACATGGGAGAAAGAAGACATGGATGTGAGACTGAAGAAGTGAAAATCATGTAGCATGAATTTAAATGGGAAGCCTCAGTATAAACTCATGATATATTTTTGTTAAAAACAAACAAACAAACAAACAAACACACACATATTTCATAGCTCTGTTCAATGAAAGGCTTTTAAACAACGACCATACCAATAACTCCAAGAACTCCTTGTGCCTAGCTAGTGGACTACAAAGTATGACCTCCCCATAAAAGTAAAGTAGGGACTCTGGAGATTTGACTAACCCCAGGCCTTTGACACAAAATATACAAGACACTAGGAACATCTTGTCACACTAGAGAGCAAGCAAACCACTGAAAATTACCAAGGCTGTGACAAAAGGTCTTCTAAGTTAACTCAAAGAGGCCACAATTCATCAATAAGGACAACAAGCACACCAAATATGTTTAAATACCCAACAAAAAAAAATCTCTGGTCATTTTTGAAAGTTCCTAGGGAACCAACACATTATTTTCAAAAACTGATAATAAAAGCTAGAATCAAGCATTTATCATGTATTCTACACATGAGCTGTACCTCAAAGTAATAAAGATGATGCTAAGCTCCCCTTTACAGAAGTCCTTCAACTAATAAATGGGAAAAAAGAAAGCCAGAACATAGCACCTCTTTGTAGCCTCTAATTAACAGATTAAGTCAATGATCAGTAGCACCTAGCATAAAAGAGAGACAGATACAAAAATATACAGGCTTTTCTCTCTCTGCTGCTCCCAAATCAAACCAAATTTTGATCAAGCCTCTAAATCTAGCTACCAATTTGCATGAAGTACAGGAGACAGAGGATTATACTAAACTACACTAAAAAAATATAATTAGCCAATTCAAAAATAGGCAAAGGACTCAAATAGACACTTCTTCAAAGACGCTATATAAGGAAGGAAATACTGCAATATGCTACACATGGATAAACCTAAGACATTATGTTAAATGACATAAAAGTCACAAATAAACAAATGTATGATTTCATTTATATGAACTAATTAGAGTAGTCAAAAATCAGAGACTAAAAGAATAATGGTGGTTGCCAGGGGCTAGAAGGAGGAGAGAATGCGGGAGTTATTGTTTAATAGGTACAGAATTTCAGTTTTACAGGATTAAGAAAGTCAACGTGAATGGATGGTGGTGAATGTGTTTAGTACAACTGTATTATATACTTAAAGATCGTAAGTTTTATATACACGTTTTAACACAATAAAAACTATAGCTAGCAAAATGTATGAGAAACTCCATAAAACTTAGTTATTTCAACATACTTTCAAAAGAAAAAATAAATAAGAATGAAAACTACAGAAATAAAGAAAAAAGACAAAAAACGAGAATCAGGAAAATGTGATACTGTAGCTGTGATTTTTTAAAAAATCCCCCTTTCAGAGCTACAAAAACTAGTTTATTTATAGGTAAAATTAAGTATAAAATTTGCTTCAAAATAACTGCGGGCATGGAGAAATGGGTGGGAATATGGATGAAGCAAGACTGGCCATGCTCTACAAACTGTTAAAACTAGCTGATGGCTGGGGCGCCTGGGTGGCTTAGTGGGTTGAGCCTCTGCCTTTGGCTCAGGTCATGATCTCAGGGTCCTGGGATCGAGCCCCGCATCAGGCTCTCTGCTCGGGAGGGAGCCTGCTTCTCCCTCTCTCTCTGCCTACTTGTGATCTCTCTGTCAAATAAATAAATAAAATCTTTAAAAAAAAATAAAACTAGCTGATGGAAATTCTCAGTGATTGATTATACTATTTTCTCCACTTTTACTTATG
Organism: Martes martes; assembly: GCF_963455335.1. Lineage (NCBI taxonomy): Eukaryota > Metazoa > Chordata > Mammalia > Carnivora > Mustelidae > Martes > Martes martes. The sequence goes on along the minus strand of NC_137895.1, from coordinate 85,803,261 downwards.
TTTGAAATTTCCTAAGTTAAAAAAAAAAAGGAAAGAAAGCAATGCTCTAAAACTTAATAAAATAAATCAGACCATTTGCTTACATATTGTTTATAGCTGCTTTAGTACTATAATGGCAGAGTTGAGTAGTTACAACAGATTTCATGATTGGCAAAATCTACAATGTTCACTTTCTGGTCCATTAAAGAAAAAGTTTACTGACCTTTGTAAAAGAACTAAATAAAACAGCAGCTCTTTCTGTCCTGTCCCTGTACTATAATGAACCCATCTTTTTGCATTAAAAAGAAAGGAAGGAAGGACAGACGGACAGACTATAAAAGATGTGAGCGGGTTAGATTAGGAATCATCAGCCTCACTAGCTTGTTAGGAATATCAAGTGAAATAATGCATAATGTTAAGGCATAAAAAAGTGACTTTAACAAGTAAATGAAAGGTATGTTTTACATCCTTATAAGCCAGGAATCCTCCTCCTCCCATCAAACAGTAAGAATAAGACCAATCAATCAATTTTAGGATTATTTGTTCCATTTCTTTGAAAAAAATTGATGGTATTTTGATAGGGATTGCATTAAATGTGTAGATTGCTTTAGGTTGCATAGACATTTCCACAATATTTGTTCTTCCAATCCATAAGCATGGAACGTTTTTCCATTTCTTTGTGTCTTCTTCAATTTCTTTCGTGAGTACCTTATAGTTTTCGGAGTACAAATTCTTTCCCTTTTTGGTTAGGTTTATTTCTAGGTATCTTATGGTTTTGGGTGCAATTGTAAATGGAATCAACTCCTTATTTCTTTCTTCTGCCTTGCTGTTGGTGTATAGAAATGTAACTGATTTCTGTGCATGATTTTATATCCTGTCACTTTACTGAATTCCTGTATGAGTTCTAGGAATTTGGGGGTGGAGTCTTTTGGTTTTCCACACAGAGTATCATGTCATCTGGAAAGGGTGAGACTTTGACTTCTTCTTTCCCAATTCAAATGCCTTTTATTTCTTTTTATTGTCTGATTGCTGAGGCTAGGACTTCTAGTACTATGTTGGGCAGTAGTGGTGATAATGGACATCCCTGCTGTGTTCCTGACCTTAGGGGAAAAGCTCTCAGTTCTTCCCCACTGAGAATGATATTTACTGTGGGCTTTTCAAAGATGGCTTTTATAATACTGAGGTATGTATGCTCTATCCTTACACTGTGGAAGAGTTTTAATCAAGAAAGGATGCTGTACTTTGTCAAATGCTTTTTCTGAACCTACTGAGAGGATCATATGGTTCTTGTCCTTTCTTTTATTTATGTACTGTATCACATTGATCGATTTGCAGATGTTGAATGAGCCCTGCAGCCCAGGAATAAATCCTGCTTGGTCGTGGTGAACAATTCTTTTAATGTACTGTTGGATCCTACTGGCTAGTATTTTGGTGAGAATTTTTGCATCCACGTTCATCAAGGATATTGGTCTGTAATTCTCCTTTTTGATGGGGGTCTTTGTCTGGTTTTGGGATCAAGGTAATGCTGGCCTCATAAAACAAGTTTGGAAGTTTTCCTCCCATTTCTATCTTTTGGAACAGTTTCAGGAGAATAGGTATTAATTCTTCTTTAAATGTTTGGTAGAATTCCCTTGGAAAGCTGTCTGGCCCTGGGTTCTTATTTTTTGGGAGATTTTTGATGACTGCTTCAATCTCCTTACTGGTCTGTTCAGGTTTTCTATTTCTTCCTGGTTAAGTTTTGGTAGTTTTTGTCTCTAGGAATGCATCCTTTTCTTCCGGATTGCAAATTTGCTGGCGTACAGTTGCTCATAATATGTTCTTATAATTGTATTTCTTTGGTGTTGGTTGTGATCTCTCCCCTTTCATTTATCAATCTTATTAATTGTTTCAAAGAACCAGCTCCTAGTTTCGTTGATTTGTTCTACTCTTCTTTTGGTTTCTAGTTCATTGATTTCTGCTCTCATCTTTATTATTTCTCTTCTGCTGGGTTTGGGCTTTCTTTGCTATTCTTTCTCCAGCTCCTTTAGGTGTAGGGTTAGGTTGTGTACTTGAGACCTTTCTTGTTTCTTGAGAAAATCTTGATTTTCTCAAGATTACTTTCCTCCCAGGACCGCCTTTGCTGCATCCCAAGGATTTTGAACAATTGTGTTTTTTTTTTTTCCTTTAAGATTTTATTTATTTATTTGACAGAGATAGAGAGCACAAGTAGGCAGAGCAGCAGGCAGAGGGAGAAGGAGAAGCAGGCACTCTACTGAACAGGGAGCCCAACATGGGGCTCAATCCCAGGACCCTGAGATCATGACCTGAGCCAAAGGCAGACGCTTGACAACTGAGCCACCCAGGGACCCCATGAAGTTGTTTTCATTGTCATTTGTTTCCATGAATTTTTAAAATTTTTCTTTAATTTCCTGGTTGACCCATTTTTCTTTCTTTCTTTCTTTGACAGACAGAGGTCACAAGTAGGCAGAGAGGCAGGCAGAGAGAGAGGAGGAAGCAGGCTCCCCGTGGAGCCGAGAGCCTGATGTGGGGCTCGATCCCAGAACCCTGGGATCATGACCTGAGTGGAAGGCAGCGGCTTTAACCCACTGAGCCACCCAGGCGCCCCGACCCATTCATTCTTTAGTAGGATGCTCTTTAGCCTCCATGTATTTTAGTTCTTTCCAACATTCCTCTTGTGATTGAGTTCTAGTTTCAGAGCATTGTGGTCTGAAAATATGCAGGGAATGATCCCAATCTTTTGGTACCAGTTGAGACCTGATTTGTGACCCAGGATGTGATCTATTCTGGAGAATGTTCCATGTGCACTAGAAAAGAATGTGTATTCTGTTGTTTTGGGATGGAATGTCCTAAATGTATCTGTGATGTCCATCTGGTCCAGTGCGTCATTTAAAGCCTTTATTTCCTTGTGATCTTTTGCTTAGATGATCTGCCATGCAGTGAGGGGGGTGTTAAAGTCCCCTATTATTATTGTATTATTGTTGATGTGTTTCTTTGATTTTGTTATTAATTCATTTATATTACCGACTGCTCCCATGTTAGGGGCCTAGATATTTAAAATTGTTAGATCTTCTTGTTGGACAGACCCTTTAAGTATGATATAGTGTTCCTCCTCATCTCTTATTATGGTCTTTGACTTAAATCTAATTTATCTGATATAAGGACTGCCACCCCAGCTTTCTTTTGATGTCCATTAGCATGGCACATTTTTTCCACCCCCTCACTTTAAATCTAGAGGTGTCTTTGGGTCTAAAGTGAGTTTCTCATAGACAGCATATCGATGGGTCTTGTTTTTTTACCCATTCTAATACCCTGTGTCTTTTGATTAGGGCTTATAGCCCATTTACATTCAGGTTAACTATTGAAAGATATGGTTTTAGTGCCACTGTATTGCCTGTAAGGTGACTGTTACTATGTATTGTCTCTGTTCCTTTCTGGTCTGTTACTTTTAGGCTCTCTCTTTGCTTAGAAGACTCCTTTCAATATTTCCTATAGGGCTGGTTTAGTGTTTGCAAATTCTTTTAGTTTTTATCTGTCCTGGAAGCTTTTTATCTCTTATTTTCAATGACAGCCTAGCTGGATATAGTATTCTTGGCTGCATATTTTCCTTGTTTAGTGCTCTGAGCTTGTCATGCCAGTCCTTTCTGGCCTGCCAGGTCTCTGTGGATAGGTCTGTTGCCAATCTGATATTTCTATCATTGTATATTATAGACCTCTTGTCTTGAGCTGCTTTCAGGATTTTCTCTTTGTCACTGAGACTTGTAAGTTTTACTACTAGATGATGGGGTGTGGACCTGTTTTTATTGATTTTGAGGGGGGTTCTCTGTGCCTCCTGAATTTTGATGCTGTTCCCTTCGCCAAATTAGGGAAACTCTCTGCTATATTTTGCTCCAATATATCTTCTGCCCCCCACCCTTTCTTCTTCTTCTGGGATCCCAATTATTCTAATATTGTTTCATCTTATGGTATCACTTATCTCTCGAATTCTCCCCTCGTGGTCCAGTAGTTGTTTGTCTCTCTTTTGCTCACCTTCTGTATTTCCATCACTTGGTCTTCTATATCACTAATTCTCTCTTCTGCCTCATTTATCCTAGCAGTAAGAGCCTCCATTTTTTATTGCACCTCATTAATAGATTTTTTGATATAAACTTGGTTAGATTTTGGTTCTTTTATTTCTCCAGAAAGAGCTTCTTTAATATCTTCCATGCTTTTTTTCAGCCCAGCTAGCACCTTGATAATCATCATTCTGAACTCTAGTTCTGACATATTACTAATGTCTGTATTGATTAGGTCCCTAGCCATCAATAATGCACCTTGTTCTTTTTGTGGTGAGTTTTTCCACCTTGTCATTTTATCCAGATAACAGTAGATGAATGAGTGAACAAAAAACTAAAAGGGTTAACAATGACCCCAGAAAGATATACACTAACCAAATCAGCAGAGACACGAAACTGGGGGGAGAAGAATGGGGGAAAAATACATACATACACACATATATTATTAGACTGGTGAAAAAAACAGAGCCACACGCTTGCTTATGGGTGTATTCTGGTCTGTTAGAAGAAATTACTTACCAAAATTTGCAAGAAAAACATATATATATATATATATACACACACACACACACACACACACACACACAAAAATAAGGGTAAACACGATGAAGGGATGGACTATGACTGTAAAAATGAAAGTTAAAAAAATATTCTAAAAAAGGAATTGATAAGAAGTTGCTTGAAAAAAGAAAAGGAAAAAAAAAAAAAGGAAAGAATGTGATCAGGCTGGAGACTAGAACAAAGCCATGAGCTAGATTTAGGGTACACTTTGATCTATTACAAGAAATTGTATCCCAAAATTTTAAAGGAAAAAAAAATCTATATGTATACAAAAAATAAGGTTAAATACAATGAAGGGATAAAATACAACTAAAACAAACATTTAAAAAGATTTTTTAAAAAGGTACTGATAAAATAGTTTAAAAAATGTTAAAATAGGCAAGAGGAAAAATAAAAAAAATAGAAAAAGAAAAACATAAAATTAAAAAAATTCTAACTTTGAAAGACTAAAGGATCATGGGGAGAAAGCCATGAATTCCATGCATTGCTTTCCCCTATCTCTGGAGTTCCACTGTTCTCACTGATCAGTAAGCTTGGTCTTGGGTGGATGTTCTTGCTGATCTTCTGGGGAGGGGCCTGTCACAGTGATTCTCAAATGTCTTTGCCCGAGGCAGAATTCCACCGCCCTTGCCAGGGGCCAGGCTAAGTAATCTGGTTGGGTTCACTCTCAGGAGCTTTTGTTCCCTGAGCGTTTTCCATATAGCTTCGGAGGATGGGAATGAAAGTGGTGGCCTCCCAATCTCCAGCCCAGTAGGAGCCGAGAGCTTGTGGCCCCACTCCTCAGTGCGCCTTCAGAGAAAAGGAGTCAATCCCTCCCATTTCCGTGATCTTTGGCCACACTCTGAGCTCACCCAGCTTGTGACTGAGCGTTTCTATCTCTGGTGCACAGCCCCGTTTGGAGTCTCCAAACCCAGCAGACTCGTGAAGCACATACTCATCTGGGAGGAGGAAGGTGAGCCTCCTCGGATCTGCTGCTTGTTGGGTCCTTGCCCAAAGAGCAGTGGCCTGACTGTGCCTTGGATCACGGTTTAAAGTAATCCCGAGCTGAGAGCCCACTCCTTAGCTGTCTCTGCAACTGACTTCACCACTCTGATACCTGGGAGCTCTGCCACGCTCAGACACACCTGGTCTTTTTGAGACCCCACAGGTCCTGAGACCACACTGTCCCCATGAGGGCTCCACCCCTCGCTTAGCCTCTGGAGCAACATCACTCAGTGGAGCAGACTTCTTAAAAGTTCCAATTTTGTGCTCTGCTGTGCTATCACTTGCAGGGAGCCGGCCCCTCCCTCCACAGTCTATCGTCCCAAATGTTGGCTTGGACTCACTTCTCCACACGTCCTACCTTCCGGAAAGCGGTCAATTTTCTGTTCCTAGAATTGTTGCTCCTTTCTTCTCTCTCCTGTTAAGTTTGTAGCTGTTCAGAATGGTTTGATAGGGGCGCCTGAGTGGCTCAGTGGGTTAAAGCCTCTACCTTCAGCTCAGGTCATGATCCCAGGGTCCTGGGATCGAGCCCCACATCGGGCTCCCTGCTAGGTGGGAAGCCTGCTTCTCCCTCTCCTGCTCCCTCTGCGTCTCTCTCTGTCAAATAAATAAATAAAATCTTAAAAAAAAAAAAATTCCAGGGGTGCTGGGTGGCTCAGTGGGTTAAGGCCTCTGTCATGATCCCAGCATCCTGTGATCGAGTCCCTCATCGGGCTCTGCTTGGCAGGGAGCCTGCTTCCCCCCTGGCCTCCCCGCCTGCCTCTCTGCCTACTTGTGATCTCTGTCAAATAAATAAAATCTTTAAAATAAAATAAATAAAAATGGAAATTCCAGATTACAACTTGAAGATGAATGTAAGCCCACAGAATTTTTGCAAAATCCAAAGGAAAAAAGAGACTGAAGAAAAATGAACAAAATCTCAGTGACACCAAGCAGTCCAACATATGTGTAATTGTGGAGTCTCAAAAGAGAGGAAGTCAGGCAGAAACTTTTTGAAAAGTTGGTAGTTGAAAATCCCTCCCAATCCAGCTGAAAAATATCAATGTGCAAACCCAAGAAGTTCAGCACACACCAAGTAGGATATAAAAAAAACTATACCTTGAAACACAACAGTCAAGCTACTGAAAACCAAACATGAAACAAAAAAACATTTTGACATGAGGCAAAAAAGACATTATATATAAAGAGAATAAAAACAGTGCCTCACCAGAAACAATAGAGGTCAGGAGTCATCAAAGGATAGAAAAAAAATTAAAACTATCAGTCTAGAATTCCATATCCATGGAAAATACACATAAAAAATGAGTATGAACTAATTTAAGATAAGTAAAAACTAAGAAAATTCATCACTGGTAGGCACTGTAAGGAACATCAAATATTCTTTAGGCTGAAGGGAACTAATACCAGACAGACCTCATCTGTAGGAAGAACAGCAATAAAAAAGCTTTCCTGCTTAATTACAAGAGAAAAAAAGATGATGAAATGGAAGCAATTTACCTCGGCTCATATAGTAAAAACTCTACAGGACTCTTTCAGAAGTGTATCTTTAGGCCAAAGTCTGCAAAGATTCTTGACCCTGGATATCCATTGCACAATAGTCTGAATTTTCCCAAATTATCATGGGTAATTTTAGAATCATGGCCATTATAAATAATGTCACTTATTTGTGCACAAAGATATTCTAATAAAATATAGCATTATGGTTTCCTATAATAATTTTTTTCCTATAAGTTTTATAAGTATTAAAAATTTTTGTGAAAAATTTAGATAACTGATTCAGAAGAAAACACTAACAGAGCAGATTCCTTGTACATAATAGATAAAACCTAAGAGAGAAAAGTTTAAGGTCTAAGTTGGAGTTTTATTATTTAAAGGCATTTTTTTTTTAAAATATCAATTCAATTTCACATATTTTAAACTACTTTAAAATAAAAATAATTCTCCATTAAAATAATACTTTTCTTAGGTTAAGAACAGAATTACTAATTTTCCATTTTTCATTTTTTTATACTGTACCTATAAAGCAGAAATCAATACATAGTAAATTAATTTTTTACCTCATCAAAGAATAAGTAGGAAATAAGTAATGTTAATATGCTTCAAGAAGTGTTTGTTTTCTGTTTTTGTTTTTTTTTTTTTTACTTTTAATACAATATGCTTTATAGATTCAAGGAAAAGAATTACAAACAGATTCTGTATTAGATAAGGTGGACTACATTAATGCAACAAATACACAAAAAATTTAAAAGGCTCAAACACACAAAAAATGGTATTTCTCTTACTTAATAAATTTGACAAGATAGACAAAGCCTTAGACACTGAAAACTAGAAAGCAATGCTGAGAAACCAAAAGCATAAATAAATGAACACATATCGTATTAGAAGGTTAAGTATTACAAAAGGTGGAAATCCTCTCCAAAATCAGAGTCGATGAAGTCCCAATCAAAATCCCAAAAGGCATTTCTGTAAAAATGATGCACTCATTTGAAAATTTATATGGAAATATTAAGGAACTGGAATACCTAAAGTGATTTTGGAAAGCCAAAATGAATTTGAGAACTTAGACATTACTTGATCTTACAACTTTCTTTATAAAGCTGCAGTGATCAAGACAGTAGGGAACTGATTTAAAGATAAATGTTCAGACCAATGGAACAGAACAGGGGCCAGAAATAGACCAAAGCATATAAGATCAACAAATAATCAACAAAGTAACCCAGAGTCTTTTCAACAGGTAATGTTGGAACAAATGTATATGCATTTAAAAAAAAAACAAAAACCTTTGACTCTTCACAACACATGAAAGAAACCTGTAGTTCTTAAAATCTAAATGTTGAGTATAATCTAAATGTGAAAGTGTAACACCTCTAGAAGAAATCATAAAAGAAACTATTCATGAACCTAGAAGATGTTGATTTCAGATAAAACAAAAATCATGAACCCTAAAAGAAAAGTGAGATAAAAACAGACTTTATTAGGGGCACCTGGGTGGCTCAGTCAGTTAAGGGTCTGCCTTTGGCTCAGGTCATGATCCCAGGGTCCCAGAATTGAGCCCTGCACTGGGTTCCCTGCTCAGCAGGAAGCCTGCTTCTCCCTCTCCCACTGTCCTCCTCCCTGATTGTGCTTGGTCTCTCTCAAGTAAATAAATAAAATCTTAAAAACAGATTTATTAAAATTAAAAACTTCTAAAATTTTTTAAAAACTTCTGCTCTTTGGTCAACTAATTTTCAACAAAGGAGGCAAGAATATACAATGGGGAACAGATAGTCTCTTCAATAAATAGTGTTGGGAAAACTAACTACATGCAAAAGCATGAAACTGGACCATGTTTTTATATTTTATACAAAAATAAACTGAAAATGGATTAAAGACTCAAATGTAAGACCAGAAACCATAAATTCCTAGAGGAAATCAAAGGCAATAAGCTCTTTAACATCGGTATTAGCTATGTTTTTTTGGATGTGACTCCTTAGGCAGGGGAAATAAAAGCAAAAATAAACAAATGGGACTATATCAAACAACAAAGTTTTTGCACAGTAAAGGAAACCATCAACCAAATGGAGAGGCAACCTACTGAATGGGAGAAGAAATCTGCAAATGATTTAAAAAAAAAAAAAAGGGATTAATACCCAAAACATATTAACTCACACACAAAACTCAGTATCAAGAAAACCAAAACAATCCAAATTAAAACACGGGCAGAGGACCTGAAGAGACATTTCTCCAAAGACACAGAGATGGCCAAAAGACACATGAAAAGATACTCCACACATCACTAACCAGCAGGGAAATGCAAATCAAAATCACAATGAGGTATCTCCTCACACTTGTCACAAGGCTATATTTAAAAGCAAAAACAAAAACAAGAAATAACAAATGTTGGTGAGGATATGGGAAAAAGGGGACCCCCTGTGCACTTTTGGTGGGAATGCAAAATGATGCAGCCACTATGGAAAAAAGTAAGGGTAAGCAGGACACCTGGGTGGCTCAGTCAGTTAAGTATCGCTTTCAGCTTAGTTCATGATCCCAGAGAACGCTAGGATCAAGTCCCGCATGAGGTTCTTTGCTCAGTGGAGAGCCTGGTTCTCCCTTGTGGTTGTGCTCTGTCTCTGACAAATAAATATATAAAATCTGTATTAAGTATGAAGGTTTCTCAAAAAACTAAAAATACATCTACCATATGATCTAGCAATTCCACTTCTGGGTACTTATTCAAAGAAAACAAAAATGCTAACTTGAAAAAACACACACATCCCTATGTCCACTGTAGCCTTACTTCGACTGCCAAGAAATGAAAGCAACCTAAGTGTCCATCGACAGATGAATGGATAAAGATAATGTGGTGTGTGCACACACACACACGAATATCAGCTATAAAAAAGAACGAAATCTTGTCATTTGGCACAACGTCAATATTATGCTAAGTGAAATAAGTTAGGCAGGGAAAAACAAATACTGGTTGATTTCACTTATATGTGTAATCTAAAAAACAATACAAACAAAATAGAAACAAACTCATGTATTCAGAGAAAAATCTGGTGGTTGCTGGTGGGGGGTGGTGGGGGGACAGAGTGGAAGGATGGATGAAATAGTGGAAAATTAAAAGGTTCAAATTTCCAGTTATAAAATAAGTCATAGGGATGTAATGTATACACAGGGAATATAGTTAATAATAATGTAACAACTTTGTATGATGACAGATGGTAGCTAGATTTATGATGCTAATCACTTCCTATGTATATAAATTTTGAATAACTATGTAGGACATCTGAAACTAATATAATATTGTATATCAACTACATTTCCATCAAAACAACAATAACAAAACCTCTAAAACTTCTGCTCTTCAAATATGCACTGTGAAGAAAACAAGAAGGCAAACTACAGGCTAGGGGAAATAGATTTGCAATACACACACACATACCTAACAACGAACTTATATCCAGAATATATAAAGAACTCTTATAATTCAATAATAAGCCCAACAATCAAAAAATTTTTAATAGAAAAAAGATTCAAAAAGTGACTAATCAAACTAAGTACATTCCTACTATTTGGCAATAAAAAGTATGTATAACCAACCAACAATATGGTTCACTAAAAATGGTGAGTGAACGAAGTCCAGCACAAAAGAGAATATGCTGTATGGTTTCATTCATATGAAAACTCCAGAAAAAAGACAAACTACAGCTGTAGAAAGCAGATTAGTGATTGCCTAGATTGGCGGCTGGGGATGGTGGGAGAGACCGACTGAGAAAAAACCCCAATGCATAACGTTCCGAACACTAATAAAAATTTATGCTTAAAACAAATCTATCTTGGGGTGCCTGGGTGGTCAGTGGGTTAAGCCTCTGCCTTCAGCTCAGGTCATGATCTCAGGGTCCTGGGATCGAGCTCCAAGTGGGGCTCTCTGCTCAGCAGGGAGCCTGCCTCCTCCTCTGTCTCTGCCTGCCTCTCTGCCTATTTGTGATCTCTGTCTGAAAAATAAAATCTTAAAAAAAAACAACAACACACAAATTTATCTTGGGACGCCTGGGTGGCTCAGTTGGTTAAGCCTCTGCCTTCGGCTCAGGTCATGATCCTAGCGTCCTGGGACTGAGTCCCACACTGGGCTCCTTGCTCAGCGGGGAGCCTGCTTCTTTGCCTCTGCCTGCTAGTGCACGTTTTCTCTCTCTGGCAAATAAATAAAATCTTAAAAAAAATATATATGTATCTTATTGTACGCAAATTATACTTCAGTAAAGTTGATTAAAAAACAAACTAGGAGCGCTGGGGTGGCTCAGTGGGTTAAGCCTCTGCCTTCGGCTCAGGTTGTGATCTCAGGGTCCTGGGACTGAGCCCCGCATCGGGCTCTCTGCTCGGCAGGGAGTCTGTTTCCTCCTCTCTCTCTGCCTGAAAACCAACCAACAGACTAACTAAAATAATTTTTTCTGGAGAGGACCTGAGCTAAACTAGACTCAAAATCCAAAGGCATAGAGAAAAAGATTCATCAATCTTTTAACTCTGCTACAAAAAATAAATTTCCATAGAAGTACTTACAACACGGTAACAGTCATATCTGATAAGACTAATCACCTCTAAAAACTTATATAATCACAAAACATTAAGAAAATCTTAACAGAAAAACAGCCAGAAACATAAGCAGAAAAATCAGAACCAACCACAAGAAATTAAAAAAAAAAAAAATCAAAAATACTAACATGAATTTAAGTTAGAATTTAAGTTAGTTCTATCTATTAAGTAAAGGCATATACTCTTTAACATAGCAATTTCATTTCTAGGAATTTACCCTAAAATTATGTTTGCATATATAGACAAAAAAAGGTATAAAAATGGCAGAATTGTGTCTAGGGGTAATACTCAGAATATTTAGTTCTCAACGAAAAATTACAAAACACAAAGAGAAATAGAGAACTATGGCCCATTCACAGGAAAAAAAGAATTTGATAGAAACCATTCTAAGTAAGCCCAGGCATTGGAATTACTGGTCAAAGACGTTAAATCAACTATCTTAAATGTGCTTAAAGAGCTAATGGAAACCATGGACAAACCAAAGGGTAATCTGGAAAAAGACATATGAATAAAACAATGTAAAGGATATCAGCAGGCCTATCCTACAAAAAATGCTAATGAGTTATTCAGGGTGAAATAAAGATACCAGAGAGTAACTCAAAGCCGTAAGAATTAAGGAACACTGGTAAGGATAATTACATAGGTAAACACAAAAGAAAATATTATACTTTTGGTATATAACTCCTCTTTTTTCTTATCAGGTTTAAAAGAGAAATGAATAGAATAGATTAGTATAGAAGCAGAGTATTTGTATACTATTAGAACTAAGCTGGCATTTATTCACATGAGGTTGTTATAAATTTAATTTTAACCAAGAGAACCATACACACACACACACACACACACACACACTTCAAAAATATATAGAACAGGAAAGAAGGAAATCAAAATTAGAAATAAAAAAGGCAGTAACAGAAAAAATTTGCAGGGCTGGGGCACCTGGACAACACAGTCCATTTAGCATCTGCCTTCAGCTCAGGTCATGATCTCAGGGTCCTGGGATCCAGCCTGGCTTAGCAGGGAGTCTGCTTCTCCCTCTCCCTCTGCTTCCCCTTCCCCTGCCTGTACTCTCTCTGTCATATAAATAAAATATTCAAAAAAAAATAAATCTTTTTTTTAAAAAAAGGGAAGAAAAAATACATTTACAGTACTGTACTATATTTATTGAAAACATCTACATATAAGTAGGCCCATGCTATTCAAAGGGTCAACTGTCAGCCAACCATCTTAGATGTATTTTGTCTTGTTTTTTAAAGATTTTATTTATTTGACAGCGATCACAAGCAGGCAGAGAGGCAGGCAGAGAGAGAGGAAGGGAAGGAGGCTCTCTGCTGACCAGAGAGCCCAATGCAGGGCTCGATCATGGGATCATGATCCTGGGATCATGACCTGAGCCGAAGGCAGCGGCTTTAACCCACTGAGCCACCCAGGCGCCCCTTACATGTATTTTGGTTACTATTTACTTGGAACGTCCTTTTCCATCCTGTGACTTTCAGTGTCTCTGAATTTAAAATGAATCTGTTATAGACAGCATATAGACAGCATATAGACATAAAATGAATCTGTTATAGACAGCATATAGACAGCATATAGACAGCATATAGACATCTTGTTTTTTTAATTCAATCTGCCAGACTCTGCCCTTTTTTAAAAAAAAATTTTATTTATTTGAGAGAGAGAGAGAGATCACAAGTAGGCAGAGAGGCAGGCAGAGAGAGGGGGAAGCAGGCTCCCCACTGAGCAGAGCTCCATGCGGGGCTTGATCCCAGGACCCTGGGATCATGACCTGAGTCGAAGGCAGAGGCTTTAACCCACTGAGCTACCCAGGCGCCCCCCTTCCTTTTTAAAAAAAGATTTTATTTATTTATTTGTCAGAGAGAAAGAGAGAGAGAGAGAGAACAACAGAGCCAGCACAAGCAGGGAGAACAGCAGGCAGAAGCAGGCTCCCTGCTGAGCAAGGAGCCCGATGTGGAACTCGATCCCAGGACCTTGGGATCATGACCTGAGCCGAAAGCAGAAGCTTAACTCACTGAGCCACCTAGGCGTCCCAGTCTCTGCCTTTTATTTATTTATTAATTAAAAAGATTTATTTATTTATTTATTGGACAGACAGAGATCACAAGTAGGCAGAGAGGCAGACAGACAGAGAGGAGGAAGCAGGCTCCCCTCTGAGCAGAGAGCCAGACACAGGGCTTGATCCCAGGACCCTGAGATCACGACCCGAGCCAAAGGCAGAGTCTTAACTCACTGAGCAACCCATGCGCCCCATCTCTGCCTTTTAATACCATGGGAATATGGTAGAATATGGTTTCTCCCTCATTCTTACTCATTTGACTACTTCACATTATAATAATGTGAAATATTTGCTAGACAACTGGGAAACAGAATTTTTGCAAATATGGACAAGTTTAATTCACATTAAAGTAATTACTGATATGGAAAGATACTTCTTCCACTTTAGGTATTTGTTTTCTGTATGTCTTTCATGGTGGGTTCCTCATCCCCTCCTAACTCCCCGCCACAAAGATCTATTAACTGAAAACAGCAAAAGAAGAGTCTACTGTACATTCTTAATCATTTAAAGAAAGAAAATTCCTACAAAGATACAGAAATACAGATACAGATACAGAAATCACCTCTGGGGGAAAGGACTAGAGGAATCTGGAAAAGGGAGATTGAATTAATTAACTATTAATTAATACTGCCTGACTTTCTCACGACATACAAGTATTATTTTCACACTTCAAATTCTAAAACATATAAAAGGAATATATATATTCTATGACATATTCTATAATATACATCATCTATATGATGCTCAGATAAAACTTAATATTCTCAGTCATAAAAAGTCAATTAAAATGGGATGAAGCACTGCTTCTTAATGAAATTATCAACACGTGTACAAACATTATTCACTTAATCCCTTTGTCTTCCAAGATCACTGCTTATGAATCACAGAATTTCAAAAATGAAAAGCATGCATACTTCAAAGAAATAAACCAAAAAAAAAAAAAAAAAAAAAGAAATAAACCAGGTCCTTAGAGGTAACTTGACATGTCCAAGATCAAAGAGCTTGGGGCTGAAAGCAGCATCAAGGGTTAGAATATAGGATTTCTGGCTCCTGCACCTGTCTTTCTGGGCTAGGTCATTTGTTTTTTTTTTTTTTTAAAGATTATTTATTTGACAGAGAGAGAGAGAGAGAGATCACAAGCAGGCAGAGAGAGAGGAGGAAGCAGGCTCCCCGCCAAGCAGAGAGCCCAATGCGGGACTCGATCCCAAGACCCTGAGATCATGACCTGAGCCAAAGGCAGAGGCTCAACCCACTGAGCCACCCAGGTGCCCCTAGGTCATTTGGTTTTAATGATACAAAAATTAATGTGAATCTGTCAATCTCCTAGCAAGAACATTACTATGTGATGGTTAATTAAAGGAACCACAAACAAAAGCCAAAATGGCAGAGAAATGATAATATTTATAACGAAATATGTATGTTTTAAAAAGATTTATTTAGGGGTGCCCGGGTGGCTCAGTGGGTTAAAGCCTCTACCTTTGGCTTGGGTCATGATTCCGGGGTCCTGGGATTGAGCCCCACATCGGGCTCTCTGCTCAGCGGGGAGCCTGCTTCCCCCCACCCCGCCTGCCTCTCTGCCTACTTGTGATCTCTGTCTGTCAAATAAATAAATAAAATCTTAAAAAAAAAAAGATTTATTTATTTTAGAGAAAAAGAGAAAGAGCATGCATGCACGCATGGCCTGGGGAGGGGCATGGGGAGGGCTGGGGAGGGCTCAGCTCCCTAGCTGAGCGCAGAGCCTGACACAGGGCTCAACCTCTTATGACCTAAGCCAGAATCAATTTGGACGCTCAATCAAACCTCCCAGGTGTCCAAAGATACATATATTTTTTAACATTATACATAAGATCTCAAAAAAACCCCAATCAGCTGTAAGAAATGGGAGGTATAAGGAGTAATCAAAATGATTATTTGTAGATGACATGCTCTCTGATATTCTCCATGAGATATAATGAAGTAATTCAGCAAGGTTCCTGCAGACATTTTTAAAGAGATCACTGGGGTACTTGGGTAGCTCAGTTGGTTAAGCATCTGCCTTCAGCTCAGGTCATGACCCGAGGATCCTGGGATGGAGCCCTGCATCTGGCTCTCTGCTCAGCAGGGAGTCTACTTCTTTCTTTCTCCCTCTGCCCCTGCCCCTCCGCTTATCATCTGTCTCTCGCTTGCTCCCTCTCTAATAAAGAAATAAAATCTTAAGATAATAAATAAATAAATAAAGATTACCAAGATACCAGGGAGAGGGGAAAAGCAACAAAAACTACTTCAGGAAATTATAAAACACAAAGGACCTCAATTAATAGAGAAATTATGATGCTACCACAATACTGAATAATACAACGTAAAACTGCCACTGTCCCCAATAAATCAAATATAATTCCATAATTCCAATATGGTTTGTTAATATTAGACATTCTAAAAGTCATATGGAAAAAAATGGTCTAAGAATAACCAAGACAGTCTTAAAAAATACGGGTAAGGAGGGATGATTTTCTTAAGTACATAAAGATATTCTAAACCTATGATAATTAAAACAGTGATATTGGTTGAACAAAGAAAAGACTGATAGGGGCACCGGGGTGGCTCAGTGGGTTAAGCCTCTGCCTTCGGCTCAGGTATGATTTCAGGGTCCTGGGATCTCGTCCCACATCGGCCTCCCTGCTGAGCAGGGAACCTGCTTCCCCCTCTCCTTCTGCTTGTGCGCGCTCTCCTCTCACTCTCTGTCAAATAAATAAATTTTTAAAAAAGATTTATTTATTTATTTGCTAGAGATCTCAAGTAGGCAGAGAGGCAGGCAGAGAGAGAGGAGGAAGCAGGCTCCCCACTAAGCAGAGAGCCTGATGCAGGCTCGATCCCAGGACCCTGGGATTATGACCTAAGCTGAAGGCAGAGGCTTTACCCCACTGAGCCACCCAGGCGCCCCAAATAAATAAATTCTTAAAAAGAAAAAAAAAAAAAAAAAAAAAGACAAGACTGATAGAATAGAGAACCTAAAGCAGATCTGATAGATGCAACATCACATACAAGTTGTGAAAGTACAGACCATTCAACAAATTGTTTGGTGTTGAGACAACTGCCTTTCCATATATGGAAAAAAATTAGATTCCTATCATATCCTGTATGTCAAATTAATTCCAAATGTATCAAAGACCCAAATCTGACATATAAAATTTTAAAGCTACCAGAAGACCTAGAAGATCTTTATAGCCTCAAGTAGGGGAGGGAGATAATAGGAAGCAGAGGAAATAGATTGACAAATGGCAGGTATCTTCATATCTAAAGTAGAAAGTAATAATACCACCTACCACACATCAATAATGAGATTTAAATATGTCCAGTCCTTAGAACAATGCCTGATATACATTCTCTTAATTAATGTAAGCCTCTCTCATGTTGGTTCTTTCAGTTACTAGTTGTGTGAAACTGGGTAGGTAACTTTCATACCTCACTTTCCTTACCACAAAATAGAGAAAACAAGAGTACCCACCATATGAAGTTCTTGTAAGAATTAAATGACTCTATACAAATAAAGTGTTTAGAACAGAAACTGATACACGTTAAGAGCTCAACAGAGCAAGAATATTGTATTACATTCACAAATAATCATCACCGCATTACATATGGAACAAGTAGCATGTAAAAGTAACCAGAAGTACCAAATTAAGTGAATGCTTGGGATTCTATTTTATGTATTTATTATTTTTTTAAAGTATGTTGGAATCCAATGTGGCGCCTGAACTCATGACCTGAGATCAAAAGCTGAGTTAAAATCAAGAGCTGGATGCTTAAACAACTGAGCCACCAGGTGCCCTATGACTCTGTTTTAGATGGTAGCTCTCGTAGCAACTGGAGAATGAAAAAGTGGGGGAAAAGCTAAAGGCATAACAGTTAAAAGGTACTCTAACTGTTCAAGCCTGAACAAAGCAGTAATAATTGAAACAAATTATAAAGGTAGATTCCATGGGATCTGAGAAAAGATAAGACCTGTAAAGACAGTGAGCAAGTGTCATCAATAATTTCTAGATTCCCAAACAGATGAACATCAGTGTGGTGATGCAATTAATTTTGAGATGAGAGTGACCTTTTTAACTAAAAAATTATCCCTAATCCTCATTTTAATTATCTTAAAAGTTATCAATCAGCATCTAACTAAAACTTCATGCTTTCTAAAGGTAGGCCTTTGGAAAGAACTGTTACCCTAACAGCTAATTTTCTAGCACATCATATAAAGTTTTCTTTAAAATCATTGCAGGGAAAAAAAACCATCACTGCAGGTTTTATTATTATCCATTATTATGCATATGTGTTTTAAATTCTCAAACAGACAAGCAACAAAAACTTTCTGGCTTCACACTAGCTCTACTTACAAACATTTTCTTACCATGATTGGCTTGCCCTGAAATGTTTTAACTTCTTCTCTTAAATATTTAAAAGCCTGTTAACAAAGCAGAAAGGAACTTTTATTAGCATTCGAACATTTCATTAACGCCATCTTTATTCTATCAAAAGTTTGGTATTAGCAATCATCTCCAAACTAAACAATAAAAAATTCTGAAGTCAATTCCATTATGCAGGTGATAAGGAATGAGAAAGTAAAAACACCCCAGCATAAGTTCACATTTACTGTAGATTAGCTACTATGGATTAATGTAGGAAAAGATGCACAAAAGTCAAAACAGACCCAAAATTTCACTACCTATAATGGTTCCATCAGACAGTTTTCTAAGAGGAATACTTAAAAAAAAAAAAAAAATCTGAGGGGCGCCTCGCTGGCTCAGTTGGGAGAGTATGCAATTCTTGATCCTGGGGTCATGATTTCGAGCCCCACACTGGGGGTAGAGTTTACTTTAAAAATCAATCAATCAATTAGTGAGTGATTTTAAAATGCTATTAGATATATTTTTGGTTTTCTTTTGTTTCAAGGGATTATTACTCTTTAAGTTGGACATGACAACAAAAGTAAAATCATTAATGTCAAAATTCCAAGAATCAGAAAGGAAGTTACGTATTTATTGTGGGCCTAGTATGTACATACTAGAAATACCAACTACTGAGTACATGGTTCCCAATTTTTAAATTAATTTTAAAATTGTGTTAATTTTTTTACTGATAGGAAAATAAACTTCTTAAATTGAAATTGAAAAAGCTTTAGGAAAATGATCAGAAAGGAACCAATTAAGAAGCACAACCAAGGGGCGCCTGGGTGGCTCAGTGGGTTAAGCCTCTGCCTTCAGCTCAGGTCATGATCTCAGGGTCCTGGGATCGAGCCCCACCATCGGGCTCTCTGCTCAGCGGGGAGCCTGCTTCACCCTCTCTCTCTGCCTGCCTCTCTGCCTACTTGTGATCTCTCTCTCTGTCAAATAAATAAATAAAATCTTTAAAAAAAAAAAAAAAAAAAAAAGGAAGCACAACCGAAAAGGTGAACAAGGTGCTCAATAGTCTTTATAAATACCGCCGTGAGCAGATATTTTCTCAGCTAAAATATACTACTACTTTTACCACCAGGACTTCAAATCAGAGGAAAAGTTTTCTTCTCACCTGTTGTGCATCAGTGTCTGACTGGAAAGTGATATACCAGTTGCTATTGTGTGCAAACTCACAGCTTATCACCTTTGGGCAGTTTTCATTCTTGAACAAAGCTTTAACTTCCTAAGAAAGAAAAACTTTAGTGTAAATTTTATATATGATTTGGAAATAGAATCTTATTTTAATATCAGCAAAACTGAAGCATTTCATCACACTCTCAGTGGCAAGCTAAATTTTCCTTAACAGTAAAATCTTTCTAGACCTGCCATTATCCAAAATATGAAAAGTATATCCTCCATTAACATTTTCTAGTGCTTAGTATTTATTTGGATGCATTCTCATTCAATCCAGATGCTCTGTCTACACCAGAGTTACAGACACGAACTCTGTGCAAAAGTATCTTCCCTTTTCCATAACTGAAACTGAAATTCAATAACTGAAAACTATAACAAATATGTGCATTTAAAAAAAATAGATTACCAAAACTCAGAACTGTGTTTAACACAGTTTAACAGCTTGAAGGAAGTATAAAAAGGAAAGAAAGAAAACAACTGGAAGTCAACATTAGTATCTCTAAACAGTTATAGAGAGAAAGAAAACACCTACTGAAATCCCATGCAGGATAAGACATAGATTTAACCTGAAAACAACCCTGTTTTAAAAATCTTATCATATCCACTTTACAGGTGAGGAAATGGTAGCTCAAACTGTTTAAACCTACTCACACTATCACAAACAAGAACTCAAACCCAGATTTGTATGCCTCCAAACTCCATTTTGTTTAATACATTTGAGTTCAGTGAGAAATTCACTAGTAACTAGTAATTCCCAAACATAAAGAATCTTACTAGGCTAAAATGCCCATAAAATACCAAAATATCACAAGGTATCCATTTTTAAAAAGGTAATTACTAAGCTGATGGGACAATCAATGTTCACAATGAAGTCTAACCTGTATTCTAACTCCCTCAAATTTTTACTACACTGAATTAAAAAAAGTAACATCTCTGCTTATGATGAAATTTGCTTGGGTCAAATACTACTTGAAGTAAGTAGTGTGCAACCAGCTGAGTTTTGTGACATTAGTGAAAGTGGTGAAATATCACCAAGTTCAGCTAATAAAATTCTCATCCAGTTCAGAATTACATTTCTATAGAACTATCTGTGGAACTGTTAGACTGCCATCCACTGATCTCTACCTTCAAAAATCCATAGATATTCTCCAAATATTTCTAATTCTCTGTGAAATGAATTGACTTATTTATTTAGATATTTTTATTTTTAGCCTTTATTATTCTTTAGGAAGAGTTGTATGTTTACAGATTAACTTTCCCAAGTATAAAAAAAGAAGTCTGGATCTGAAGTAATTTGTTCTACCTGACAGTAATCTTTCGTCACCCCAAATCTCTCATTTTAATGTGCATTTCAGTGACTACTGCCTAGGCTCTCTCTAGCTATCTTAGTCATCTGCACTTCCTTTACTTTTTTTTAATGAACAGTACGTTGCTGCCTTGTTCCTTTTCATTTATTGCTCTTCATGTGTGTGACCTGTTTATGTATTAAGAATATAAATTACAATAACTATAAAAATGATAGTACTGGCTAATCTTAGATCTGTTTTACATACTAAGTACTGCTCTAAGTTTTTTATATACTAGTTCACTTATATCTCACAATTTTATGAGTTACTTATTACTATTATACCATTTAACAGATGGAAAAAAACAAAGCAAAAGAGGTTAAGTAACTAATGCAAGGTCATAGAGCTATCAAGTAAAAAGCTGGAATTTAAATCCAGGCAGCTTGGCTCTAGAGTTCAGGCTCATATGTTCTACACTGTTTCTTAATAATGCAAATATTCTTCCCATTCTGCAATTTTCCTTTCAATTTGTTATTTTTGACATATAGTTCATAATTTTAAATAGAAGATCTATCTAGTGACAGTTTCTTTTCTAATTTCTCTCACTGTTTCTAAGTTTAGGAAATTTTCATTCTGGAGAGTTAATACTGAATGAATCTGGGCAAAAAGATTAACTACTAATGTGCCAAGTCTGTTAGTTGGCAAGAGTCTAAAAATTTTTTTAAATGGCTAACCAATCACCAAATATCAGCTACTAATTAGTCCTCTCCATCTTTAACGTATTATCACTAACATGCCAACTTAGTGTGAAGTCCTATGGTTTACTGGTTAAGAAACATGGGCTTTGGAATCACAGAGAGCGAGTTCAAATCAGATTCTATCATTCAAACAGGCCATGTGACCTTAGGCAAGTTATTTAACTATACTAAGGCTCAGTTACTTTATTTGTAAAACAGAGATAACAAAACCTTAGGTTTTATATTACCATAAAGTACATGGCACAATACCTGGTAGAATCTAATTATTAAGTAAATGTTATCATAAATTCATTACTAAATCAAAGAGTCTATTTCAGGATTATATTGTTTCATTCAAATATTATTTTATTCCTGTACCTGTACCACACCACATTTATGACCACAACTCTGCTTTATATTTGCCAACTAACAGAATTAAGTCTTGACTCTTATATTTTTCTTCTTCATTCCTAAGTGTATTCTTTCAGATGAATCTTCAAGTTCCCAAAAGAGCCTATTTATATTTTAATTGCCAGTCAAATGAACAAATTGAGAACTAGTAACACGGCAATACTCAGTCTACCATTCTAAGAACATGGAATTATTATCTTCCTCCTCCCTCTGTACCATTCTTCCAGTGCTTCAGAATTTACAAAACAAAATTTATCCTATTCACATAATTGATATGAGGGCACTGACTTACACTTCGTTTATCTTCAATTTAAACAGTTAAAGAACACTTAACTTTAATAATGCTTAATAATTTACCTCTATAGGTGTTGTTTCAGGAATCTCTCTAAGAATCACAATACACCGCTTATGACTTGGTCTCACTTTCTCGCCCTTTTCATCAACTTGTACCATAGGAGAAGCTGAAATTTTAAAAAGTGTTTCATTCAAAAGTGACAAGGAGAGATTTTAATATTGCCATTAAAAACTATTCATTTCTATTTCCAAGTGAATAAATTAGCAGAGGTTAATATCCTCAAGAAATTAAATTGTAGAACCAAAGATTATAGTCATAACAACATATTTTGAAATTAATACACAAGAAACACTGTCAAATGTTATTCTTTGAACAAATATATAGAGTACCTACTTTGTGTCTTGGCATTGAAAAACTTTTCAGGAGTACATAATACATAACTAACAAGATAAAATTACCCTGTGTATAATTACTGAATTCTGGATTTCTGGAGATAAGAAGTGTATTAATCAGCGTATTTGCATTCCACTCTTGTAACTGGACTATAATATTGCATTCTGACATACAAAGAAATTCTTCTTAAAATTCAAGTCTAAGAAGCACTTAAAACCAAGAATTGAACTCAAATGATTATAACTTTCCTTTGATTTTAACAATTTATTCTTACAGACTATTACAGATACTGAGAAGCCATCCTTTAGATGCTGATTTTGAGGAAATATCTAATGAAGATAGTATTATCTAACCAAAACTTTTACTTCTAGTCCCTTCAGAGATAATATGCCACATCTCTCTGAAGAAGTAGTGAGAATAAAAGAAACAGGGAAGAAGAGCTGGGTTTAGGTACTAGGTTCTAGCCCTCAGAGGTAGAGGGTTCTGCTAGTCTCTGGCTGATTTTTTTTCTGATGCCAAAACTGGTTTTTTTTTTAAGAAACCACTACACAAAAAGAGATTTCATAAATGTTTTTAGCCCTCTGAGAATGGAAGTCTTCTACTCTCATAAAAGCCTATTATGGGACTTGGTATATTTAACTTTTAAACATTTTCAACAACATATTTCATATAAAAGTGAAGAGCTGCCTTTATTCGATCAAGTGGTTAAAACTCTGGTAAAGTCTGGGCGCCTGGGTGGCTCAGTGGGTTGAGCATCTGCCTTTGGCTCAGGTCATGATCTCAGAGTCCTGGGATTGAGTCCCGCGCATCGGGCTCTCTGCTCGGCAGGGAGCCTGCTTCCTCCTCTCTTTCTGCCTGCCTCTTTGCCTACTTGTGATCTCTCTCTTATCAAATAAATAAATAAAATCTTAAAAAAACTTTGGCAAGGTTCTGCTAAGAAAGGTTAGCAAAAAATCCTGATACAAGACACAAACACCATAAAAATGCTTAAAACCTCAAATTCTTTACCAAACTTTAGAGTAGTATTTGTCAAACTACAGACTGCAATTCTTTAATAGGTTGTGAAATCAATTTAGAAAAAAGTTAATTCCAAGTATTTAGTATTAATCTAATAATTAACATTTCAGTTGTGTGGGGATATGTGGTGTGTGTACTGGGCTATAAGGTAAAATGTACTTCTTACTTGGGTTCAAAAGTTTGAAACAATGCTTTAGAAGATGTAGTAATGATACATAAAACTTTCTAATAGCCCAGAAAACTGGGATTTAACTGCTTATATTTAAGTAAGTGGGTATCAAGATGAACAACCAAGGTATAGAAATGATATAGAAGCTATATACCAAGTCAGTAAAAATACAGATAAATTATTGGAACAGAATAACAAAAAATAGGGAGCTAACAATTCCCTGCCTAGTGAGCACAGCTTAATGTATAGAATTGTGGAATCACTATGTAGTATACCTGAAAAAATACATTGTATGTCAACTACAATTTAATAAAAATAAATGGCCAATAAAAACAAAAAATTCCCTGCTTGACCAGAAATCAAAAGAAAACTTAGCTTTTTTACTTTAAAAAATAAGCTAAAAGGTATTTACATACATCTCAACACTTCAAGAATTAGATCAGGGTCTGTGGTCAGCTTTTTAATTTCTTCCATGTTGGCAACTGTCCAAATTGGTACGAACTGATCACTGTCCATTTGAGATATCAGGTAAAGATCCTTTGACAAATTTTCTCTGAAAGGAATAAACACAAGCAAGAGTCCCATAAAGCGAAGAATTCTCAAAAATCATCTAAAGAGGTCCCTTATTCACTTCTGTCATTAAGTCTGGTTAAACAAAATTTTGCTACTGCAAATAACACAGTGAACTATGAAAATATATAATACATAACAAAGATACTCTAACAACTTTCAAAATGTTTCTGAATCACCAAATACATCATGCCCAAAAGTTTTGAACAAGAGAACCTTATGGAATTATACCGATATGGAAAGAGGCTTAATAAAATATTACATACAGTGTAGTTCCATCTTATAAACACTTTATCATTGATGTTAGAATATGCATATGGAGAAAATTATAGCTTCCACCATGAGTTTAACTGTAAAGGATTTAAAATTTCTGAATGTTTTTTTAAGTATGTTTGACTTTTTACTTAAATTTAATGAATTTAAAACTAAATTTAAAACATTTAAAATTAAAAGATTAAGATACATTTCTAAAAAAGATCTAAACATTTCTCTTACATATAAAATCTTGTGTAACAAATTGAAGTAAAATCATACTCATTTGTCTTATTCACATCAGGTCTTTTAAGCAGTCTAGTTATAAACAGTTTCAAGTCTTTGCTTAAAAGTGCCTTTTTTCAGTGACCCTATTTAAAACTGAAACCACCCAAGCAGTCTTGATTCCCCTTCTCTTGCTTACAGGGTTCTAAATTTTTTTCCATAGCACTTATCACTTAGCACACTTCTAAACTATTTACTTTACTTTTTAAAAAAATTATGTTTGTTTTGTCTCCTCCAGACAGAACATAGGTTCCATGAAAAATCTCTGTTGTTCATTGTTCATTGTTGTTCATGTATTTCAAGGCCCTAGTGCCTGGCAAAGGGTAGGGCCATTCAAGTTTTGTTAAAATAAAGTAGCAATTACTTTTTTTTTTTTTTTTTAAGATTTTATTCATCCACTTGACAGACAGAGGCCACAAGTAGGCAGAGAGGCAGGCAGAGAGAGAGAGGAGGAAGCAGGCTCCCTGCTGAGCAGAGAGCCTGATGAGGGGCTTGATCCCAGGACCCTGGGATCATGACCTGAGCTGAAGGCAGTGGCTCAACCCACTGAGCCACCCAGGCGCCCAGTAGCAATTACTTTTTAAAAATTACAATTGTCAACAGGTTGTTTTGGGGGCAAAAAATAATAGAGAAGATACCAGCAAAGGTTAAACTCACTTTAGCATAAAAGGAGGAACATAGTAATACAGTAATAACACCTTTTTTTTTGCTATTTATTAGAGAGGGGAGGGGAGGGAGGGGCAAAGGGAGAGGGAGAGACAGAATCTTAGGCAGGCTCTATGCCCAAGACCCCGACATGGGTATGATCTCACAACCCTGAGATCACGACCTGAGCTGACATCAAGAGCCGGACACTAAACTAAGCCATCCAGGCTTACACAACTAAAAAGTTGTAGCCTGAACCAACTCTGACTTTCAGCATATCTGCTCTTATAAAAACTTGGTAAAACCTTTCTTTTTTTCTTAAGATTTTATTTGTCTGAAAAAGAGAAAGAGCAATCATGAGCACGGTGGGGGAGAGGTAGAGGGAGAAGCAGACTCCCTACTGAGCAGGGAGCTCAGGGGGGCTTGATCCAAGGCCCCTAGGATCATGGCCTGAGCCAAACGCAGACGCTTAATGATTGAACCACGAAGATTCAATCATTCAAAAGGCGTCCCAAACCTTTTTTCAAAAAGATTTTAATTGGGCGCCTGGGTGGCTCAGTGGGTTAAAGCCTCTGCCTTCGGCTCAGGTCATGATCCCAGGGTCCTGGGATCGAGGCCCACATCGGGCTCTCTGCTCCGCAGGGAGCCTGCTTCCCTTCCTCCCTCTCCCTGCCTCTGCCTACTTGTAATCTGTCTGTCAAATAAATAAATAAAATCTTAAAAAATAAAAAGATTTTAATTTATTTGAGAGAGAGTGGGAGATTGCATGTATGCATGATCATGCATGAGCAGGGGTAGGGTCAGAGGGAAAGGGAGCAGCAGACTCCATGCTGAGCGCGGAGCCTGATGTGGGGCTCCATCCCATGATGCTGAGGTCATAACCTAAGCTGAAGTCAGATGCTTCACTGACTGAACCACCCAGGTGCCCCAACCTTGGTCAAACTCTTAAGAAACTTCATCTCATCAGAATATTAAATTAATATATCAAGTTAACATATCAAATTAATGGGTATAAGTCACATCTGTGATTTGACTACTCATGACTAACTGGTAATAGTTTTGTGAAGCCACAAGCGTCAACTGCATAACTGGTTTGAACTGTGGTAGATCGTGACAAACCAGTGTTCCTATTGCAACAACTAAAAAAGCCTGGCTAAATTACAAAAATCACATTTCTGGAGATGAAGGAAAGAAACTACAAGAACAAAATAAAATTCCAGAAAGATGACCTTTCTTTTCTGAGGGGGTCTGCAGATCTGGGACCAGGGAGAAACAAGCAGAGCTTTAGGCAGTTGCACAGGACTGGCTCTATGAATTGAAAACTAAAGGAGTGGGGTTGCCTGGGTGGCTCAGTGGGTTAAGCCTCTGCTTTCGGCTCAGGTCATGATCTCAGCGTCCTGGGATTGAGCCCCACATTGGCCTCTCTGCTCAGCGGGGAGCCTGCTTCCCCCTCTCTGCCTGCCTACTTGTGATCTCTTCTCTATCAAATAAAAAAAATTAATAAATAAAAAATAAAATAAAAAATTGAAAAAAAGAAAACTAAAGGAACTCCTAACGTACAGGAGATTTACCCCCACATAACATTTCCTGAGCTTTAAGAAGGAAGGTGGGAGACTGGGAGCCAGGCTGAAAAGGCAGAGTAACATCTCTGGTTTTGTGGAAGTTCCAGTAAAAGGAAGAAACTTGCGTCAAACACAAGACAGGTCTCCCCCCCCCCCACCACCTCCCAAGAGATTTGCCAGATTTTGAGGGTTACAGGGGAAGAAACTGAAGAGCTAATCTCAAACCCCTCAAGAACAGGACTAAATCTCCCTTGGTGTTTCAGGATTGAAGTAACAGAAAACAGACAACTCCTAAATCAAAAAACTAAAGATGTCATGCCTAAGGAACAGAGATAAATCAGAAGCAGACTGAGTCTAATTAAAGTGGCTGCTTAGTCCTAACCCAGCTCAATTCCTGACTGGACTGAAGCAATCAATCCGCTTCTGCCTGTAAGAAAGCTCAAATCTTGTCTAGAGAGAAAAATCTTGTCACCTGCAGCTCATAGCTGCTTTTATATGTAATGTCTAGCATATAATCAAAATTTGTAAGACATGCAAAAAGGCAGGAAATTATGACAGAGAACCAAGAGAAAAAACTCAAATATAAGCAGACACACAAATGATCCAGCAGTAGGCAAAGATTTTTAAATAACTATGACAAGTATATTACCGAAAATGAATTCTATTGCAGGAACAAATGACTAACGACAGAAACTTCCACTTTCATCATTTTATTCTGTACTAGACTACAAAGGCAAAGAATAAAAAGGAGGGGAAAAGGGGGGAGCTATTTAGAACAAAGTATCAATTAAAACTGAGTCAAGAGTATATTATGTGTAAAGAAATTAAGAAGTCTAAGGGCACCTGGCTGGCTCAGTCAGTAGAACATGTTATTCTTGAATGCAGGGTCATGAGTTCAAGCCCTATGGTGGGCGTAGAGTTTACTTAAAAAGTAAATAAATTAAAAAAAAAAAAAAGACAAAGAAGTCTGATAAAATCCAGGTTTCTAGCATAAAAAATTTTTGGTTTACCAGTCCTACCTCTCACCACATATAAGAAAAACTGAAGGGGTTACCTTTGCATACATATCCAAACTTGTTTATTTTGATTCCAATTTTAGTATATGTGCTGCTGAAGCGAGCAAAAAACTTCTATTTATTTTGGAAGGGGCAACAATACTGAAGTTTTATGACATCTAGACTATAAATATGCCTACATAATTGTTATCAGTAAATAAGACATCTCAAGGGGTGCCTGGGTGGCTCAGCTGGTTAAGTGTCTGACTCCTGGTTTTGGCTCATAATTTCAGAGTCATGAGACAGAGGCCCATTTCAGGCTTGTGCTCAGCACAGAGTTGGCTTCAAACTTCCTCCCTTCTCCTCTGCCCCTCCCCTTGCCCCATGCACATACTCTCTCTCGAAAATAAATAAAATCTTAAAAAAAAAAAAAAAAGTGGGGGGACTCCTGGGTGGCTCAGTCAGTTAAGCACCTGCCTTTGGCTCAGGTCATGATCCCAGGGTCCTGGGATCAAGTCCCACATCAGGCTCCCTGCTCAGCACAGAGCCTGCTTCTTCCTCTGCCTACTGCTCCCCGTGCTTGTGCATGCTCTCTCTCTCTCAGAAATAAATAAAATCTTAAAAAAAAAGGAAAAAGATAACCACTGTTTTGAGAACCCTAAACCTGAATATGTTTATAGGGAAAGTATCCAGTAGCCAATCCAAAAGTAATCCAATCCAGTATTTCATTACATTTCTACTAAGACTAGATCCTTTGCATATCCAATTAGAGACTACATCTTTAAATTTAGTTAGGAAATATAATAAAGAATATACCAAAAAATAAGGAAAATATTTTACTGAAGGAAATTAAAACCACCATTATTCCACTCTATTTCACAGGTATTTTACATCTACTAACCAAACAATTCAAAAAATGAGAAATTTCAATAAAAAAATATGAATAACATACCTGGAGAAACAGAATTCCAATTGTTTCTTCAGACATTCTTTTAGGTCTTCTGTAGAAATTGCTGAATTACTTTCTCCTGAAGGTAGAAAACAGAGGAAAAGAGTTAACAATAAGTTACCATAATAGGCAGTAAACATTACTGCAGTTGTGCTCAGAATACGTCACGAAGTACACACAAATTAAAATTTACAAAACTATTTTTTTTAAGATTTTATTTATTTATTGACAGAGAGAGAGTGAGAGATCACAAGTAGGCAGAGAGACAGGCAGAGAGAAAGGGGAAGCAGGCTCCCTGCTGAGCAGAGAGCCCGATGCGGGACTTGATCCCAGAACCCTGAGATCATGACCTGAGCCGAAGGCAGAGGCTTAACCCACTGAGCCACCCAGGCGCCCATACAAAACTATTTTTTTAAAAATTCAACTGAATTCTAACAAAGTCTAACTAATTTTAACCTATCTATTCTTTCTTTAGATAGATTTCAGATCAGTTTAAAATTATTTTATCAAGTAATGAAAAAAGCACCATTAATACTAAAGGTACTTAATACTAAAGGCTACCTTACTGTAAAACACTACCCTAAAAACTTTAAAAATGTGGTAACTACTTATTCCTTTAATGAAAGCTCAAAGAACAAAAGTAACAGTAATCTAAATAAGAAGGAACTAGCTAAATAAATTGGGATATCTATATCTATATTCTTGGTACTAAATCTGATGTTAGTCATACTTTAACTTTTATCTCTTAATACTCTTTTCATTCCTTGATTATAGAGCACTCTATCTTCCCAGGAATATTTAAAACACTCAAACATTCAAAGGATTAAAACAAATCTAATGCCCTCTATGCCTTTAATATTTAAACCCAGAACACGAGATTTTTTTTTTTTCAGAACTCAAGCATAGAAAACCATCACTCTTTAATTAGAATCTTACACAAAACATTACAGATTCAAAGCATGTAATCTGTCCTCTTCTTAAAAAAAGCATTAGTGATTAAGTAGGCTAATTTCCTTTAAATACAGACAACAGAATGTATATAAAGATAAGTATTTTGTGCATGATTTTACCACTACCTTGTCTTAGTACTCAAGATTCAAAGTGATAGTAGATATTAGATTAACTACAGTAAAAATAAATGTAAGAAGCATTCTAATTCTATGTATATGCGATCCTTCTAATAAAAAATCCAACCACCCAAATGTGCTACCTAAAAATGAGCAATAACTTCATTTAACTTTTCAATGTCATTACAGGAAACTTATTAAAATACCAACTGGTGGGGCGCCTGGGTGGCTCAGTGGGTTAAGCCACTGCCTTCAGCTCAGATCATGATCTCAGGGTCCTGGGATCGAGCCCCGCATCGGGCTCTCTGCTCAGCAAGGAGCCTGCTTCCCTTCTCTCTCTGCCTGCCTCTATGCCTACTTGTGATCTGTCTGTCAAAAAAAAAAAAAAATCTTTAAAATACCAACTGGTTGCTACATTACTAAAACCAAATACTAAAATCAACTCTGTTTCAAGTACCCAGTGGTTAGGTGTATTAAGACCATAAGCAGGGAGAAGAACTACCACCTTAAATTAGTATATAGAAATACCACCCATGCCACTTCAGAAATCAACTCACAAGCTGACAAAACTTAGAAATCTAGTCTAAATATTTATAATTAATAAGGAAACTGAGGATAAAGGTTTATGTATCTTGACTGAAGTCACAGAACTAAGCAGCAATAGAATAGAGCACTCCCTATTACGTTTGTTTTCCAAAGAGATCCCTTAAATCAGAAAAATTAAGTTAGGTAGTTGGGGTCTTTGGCCCATTTTTAGTTTCTTTTAAATCTCATCCATTTTAAATCCAAGCCAACTACTAACCCATGTTAATTAAATATTTGTGAAAAAAAAATTTCACAAGGTGGACTATAGTAGAACCATGTTTTTAATACAGCCATTTTCTCAAAATTAATCCCTGCAACTTCACATTTATAAATGCACTCCACACTAAGAAAAGTAATGGGAAATTGACAGAACTTGCACTGATCTCAACTAACAGACTAAGAAACTTGGGCTCTCTGAAAAATTATAATTTAGTTCCCTTTTAACTATATTGGCTATTTTTTCCTTTTATCTTTAATTTCATACTTTTAATAGGACCTTTAAACATTCTTTTAAAATCACGTTTCATGTTCATCATCTGAAAACAGTATTTATAAAAATAACGAAGCATTTCATTAACATACAGTTCTTTTCAAATAAGAAAACGGATCGATCAATGCCAAAATTTTATTAGAACAATGATAGAATGTAAAGGGAAAAACACTAGTGTACTGTATGCTCGTTTTACCAATGAAAGCATAAAGTTTACCAGAAATGTCATATATTTGGTAACTCAGATCTTCTGGCCCTAAAATCATTCCATCAGTTGATTCTTCAATGCTTATAGTATTTCTGGTGGTTTCACAAGATGAATACATTACTTCATATTCCTTACACATATCATCTGAAAGCTCTGTATTACCTGTATTAAAGAAAATATACTGAAAGTAAATAGGAATTCTTTAAATCCTATCTTTAGGAACTCTGGGCACTAAGTCTTCTATAGTAAGATTTTAAGGACTTCTCCCAGTTGAGATAATGTCCACATGGCTGTATAAGAGTTCTCTTCTTGAGGAAGATTAAGTTTACCATTATGGACAAGCTAAAATGATTATCAACAGTTTAAACTCATATAGCACTATCTATATACTATCTCTGTGCAGCTTCATGTACTTTATTCACTTGATTCTCAGAAAATCCTATGCCAAAAGTAATTATTATTAATGTTTTACAGATGAAAGAAACAAGCACAGAGACGTTAGGTCATTTACCCAAAGTCAAACAGTGAGTAAACAGCATTGCCAATGATAATATATCAAAACTAATTTATAACCACCGTATCGTGAGTTAAATGCTAGACCCAAGATACAGCTACTATGTGAAATAGTGACAATTCATTCATACTAAAAGTAAAAACTGTGTGCAAACTACATGTTAAACATTTATAAATATATTTAATCAAATAATCAAAAGATATACCCCAAGTTCTACAAACCGATTTGGTCATTATTTAACCAAAACATGATTTGTACTGATGAAACATTTAGGACGTACCCTCAGGATGAGACACTGATGTGGCTGCTGTTTCATGCCAAGAGCTTTCAGTTCCATGAGTTACTTGAGTGGCATCACTATTTCCAGGAGGAATTTCTTGCCATACTTTGGCATTAGGATTTAAACCAGTTCCTTTAGATGTTACCTGCTAAATAATCAAATGATCTATTTGTAAACTTTAAAAGTAAATGCATTAAAATTACAAATTTAGATAACAGACTTTGATTTTACTTGAACGTGAAGAAACCCCAATAATATTAAGTAACTTAATAACAAATATTAAATAAAATTGTAAAGTTTTGGACTCATGTTGAAAATAAATTTTTTTTTTAAGATTTTTTTTTTTTTTTTAAGAGAGACAGCAAGAGGGAACACAAACAGAGGGAGAAGAAGGAGCAGGCTTCCCACTGAGGAGGGAGCCCAACGTGGGGCTTGATCCCAGGACCCTGGGATCATGACCTGAGCCAAAGGGAGAGCCACCCAGGCACCCCGAAAATAAATTTTTTAAGGAGATGGACTTGAAATGTTCATGTATAAAATTTAGCTACGTATACAATAAAAAACATATATCTATAAACAATCAACATAGAAATGCTGCTTTACCTCAATATACTTGCAAATGTCATAAAATGTATTCAAACTATTCAGTGATCTTTGGCATTATTTTTTTGTGTGTATTTACAGCAAACTGAGTCATCTAGAATGATTTTCCAGAGAATGTAAGTTTTATTGCCATTTATCCTGTGACAGAGATCTTTGAGTCTGAATGATTCTATCACTGGAAATTTTTCCCAAATCAAAAACAGCAATCTGGGGCATCTGACGGACTCAGCTGGTAGACAGAGCACGCAACTCTTGATCTTGGAGTCATGAGTTCGAGCCTCATGGTGGGTGTATAGATTACTTAAAAATAAAATTTTTTTTTTTTAAGATTTTTTTATTTATTTGACAGACAGAGATCACAAGTAGGCAGAGAAGCAGGCAGAGAGAGAGGAGGAAGCAGCCTCCCTGCTGAGCAGAGAGCCCGATGCGGGGCTTGATCCCAGGACCCTGGAATCATGACCTGAGCTGAAGGCAGAGGCTTAACCCACTGAGCCACCCAGGCACCCCTTAAAAATAAAATCTTAAAAAAAAAAAAAAAAAAAAAAAAAACCACCCAAAACAGCAATCTGCCTTTTATTAGATTGTGTTTTTCCCATTTGTCCTGAAAGTGTATATTCTTAATTTTATTAAATGTATATAATTAAATGTATATTCTTAATTCTTAATGTTCACAAAATAACTGACATTTAAAGTAATCTTCTGCACACATTATTTAAATTTACTTCTTTTACCTCATTCACCCAAACAAAAGGACTCGATCCTTCTCAAGTACATTAATGACCTTTCAGAAAGCTTACACCCTGTTCAGAAAATTACTTTTAACAGTCCTCTCAGCCTTAGGCCTCTCCCCTGGATGACAGGCACCGGAAGGTAAATTCAAAGGGCAAAGAATCAATTATTCAAGTTTATGACCTGCAGATACTGGGAATTCAGCTTTCATGAAAAGTAAGTGAATTTATCATTTAAGTTTGTCAGAAATTTTGTCTACCTAGAGGGAGTTCTTACCACTGGCTCTAGCTCATGGGGTGATTTAAAAAAAAAAAAAAGCCTTTACGGTATCACCAACACTAAACATGGCAACCAAAGCAGGCCTCTGGTAGGCAGAACTGCAGAGCTCCCAGACAGAGTTGTTAAGAAGACAGCTTCTGGAAGGCCTGACTGTACTTCTGCAATTAATTATGTCCCATGAAATTCCCCTGTAATCTTTGAACCTAATAAACCATTTTTTAAAAAGATTTTATTTATTTGACGAAGAGAGAGATCACTAGTAGGCAGAGAGGCAGGCACAGAGAGAGGAGGAAACAGGCTCCCTGCTGAGCAGAAAGCCCATGCGGGGCTTGATCCCAGGACCCTGAGATCATGACCTGAGCTGATGGCACAGGCTTAACCCACTGAGCCACACAGGCGCCGCTAATAAACCAGTCTTTTACTTGAGTTTTGAGTTTCCATGCTGTGCAATTAATATGACCAACATAACATATATGTATGAACCAATGAAACATTGTTCCCTTGTTAGACACCTTGCCATATATTTTTTGATTGCTTCCTTTTATCAACTGAAACATGATTTGGGAAAAAAGAAAAAGCTCAGACAGTGTCCTTTTCTATGACAAGGTTCATTCATCTCTTGGGAACAAGGGCTGGGCCTTAAAATGGTGGTGGCACTGGGTACTATTTTGTCACTGACACTATTTAGAATTGTCAGTTACAGGATAATAAAAGCATAGCCCATTTCTTACTGTTTTAAAAACTCTCTACAGATAATATACTCCCTTTAGCCTTCACTACGGCAATACCCTCCCAGAACCTTGCCTTTGGAGCTAGGCGGATTTTGATTTAGTAATTTATGTATGGCTTAATTTCTGACTAATGGCAGGAAAGAACTGTGAAGAGCTTGGATAGCCTAGCTTTCCTGTTAGTGAAAGGCATTTAATTGTATATTAAGCACTTTAACAAAATAAAATGTATTTACAAACTTACCCTCCATCACTTTCTTCAATTCTGAGAATACCAGTTATGTCTCTACCCAAGGAAATGGCAATTAACCAAGACTACAGTTTTCGGGAAGAGAAATCAAATTTCTGAGTCTTGATAAATTCAATGAAGAGCAAAAAAAAAAAAAATTCATTTAGTAAGATTTGAACATGAAAAATATAAAGCAAATGGACCAAATACCAGAAATGCCCCTCATTTGTAAACTGTTGTAGAGTAATATGTGGCTTTAGTAAAGCAAAATAGGATTATTTCAAGGTAGTTAGTAATTACTACCTAAACATGCAATGGCTCAGGCTCTAGAATCATACCTGAATTAAAAACCCGGCTCTGGGGGCGCCTGGGTGGCTAAGAGGGTTAAAGCCTCTGCCTTTGGCTCAGGTCATGATCTCAGGTCCTGGGATGGAGCCCCGCATCGGGCTTTCTGTTCAGCGGGGAGCCTGCTTTCCCCTCTCTCTGCCCGCCTCTCTGCCTACTTGTGATCTCTCTCTCTGTCAAATAAATAAAATCTTAAAAAAAAAAAAAAACCCAAAAACCAGCTCTGACATTAGTGTTTCATTTTTTAAAAATATTTTATTTATTTATTTGACAGAGAGAGCAAGAGAGCACAAGCAGAGGGAACAGCAGAGGGAGAGGGAGAAGCAGAGGGAATCCAACGCAGGGCTCAATCCCAGGACCCCAGGATCATGACCTGAACCACTTAGGCGGCCGGCACACTCATTCTCTAACAAAGACTGTGTAAGATGGTACACCTCATATTCGCACATATTCAATTTATAAGAGCCCAAAATGGAAATAACCCAGTCAAACAGACAAGGAATAAAGGAAACAATGGCACACTCACTAAGTATTACACGGTTATTCAAAACGATAGATACATTACCATATTTCATAAAATCTAAAGGGGTACTACTATATGAAAAAAAAAACTGCTGTTAATTAACCTATGACATCAAATATTGTTAAGATGTATCCCAGTTTCCAGAGAAATTACAATGTGCAACAATGTGCGTGGTAGGGTTGCTGAAATATGAAAACATAAAAATGGAAAATGCTTTCACAAAATGAAGTGAAAAAAAAACCATAACCACCGCCACAACAAAAGCAAGTGTATTAAGCAATTCTATGGGCTAGGAATTAGTACTTATATTACTACCTCCCTTTTCCAGATTATCCTATATGAGAAATAACATATCCAACTAAAGACAAACAGAGATTAAGTATGAAGTTAGTATTAATCACAAATGATTACAGCTCACAGATTATTAAAATTGCAAAAAACTATGTAAGCATGGATATGGGCTAGAGGGGAACATGATCTGGTACAATAATCAGATCAGGGATATTTTTCTCTAATAAAGCATTCCACTGAAATATTACCTTAAATGCTGAGTCATAAAAAATATACAATTTTAAAAAACTTTTTTCAAAGCATGAATGTTACACTGGGTAGTACATTAACATCAAAGCTTATTTTATGTATTTTGTGCCTGTATATGTTAAACCACTTTTTTTAAAGATTTTATTTATTTATTTGACAGACAGAAATCACAAGTAGGCAGAGAGGCAGGCAGAGAGAGAGGGAGAAACAGGCTCCCCGCTGAGCAGAGAGCCCAATGTGGGGCTCGATCCCAGGACCCTGAGATCATGACCTGAGCTGAAGGCAGAGGCTTTAACCCACTGAGCCACCCAGGCGCCCCTGTGCCTGTACATGTTAATATATACTATTTTATAAAATTTTAGTTTTATACCAGTCAATATTTATTAAATTTAAATAAATGTATTTTTTTCTTAAGATTTTATTTATTTGACAGAGAGAGAGATCACAAGTAGGCAGAGGCAGGCAGAGAGAGAGAGGGGGAAGCAGGCTCCCTGCTGAGCAGAGAGCCTGATGTAGGGTTCGATCCCAGAACCCTGGGATCATGACCTGAGCTGAAGGCAGAGACTTAACCTTAACCCACTGAGCCACCCAGGCGCTGTTGATGATTTCCTTTGAACATAATTCATTCTCACATTTCACAACTTTCTTCTGGGATCACATTCCTTCTTCTGCAAGGACATTATTCATTATTTTTTTAGTCAACTCTTAAGTTGTGCCTTCTCTGAAAATGCCTTTATTTTTACCTTCTATCTCTGCTGTGTAAAGAATTCAAAGGTTCTCTTTCTTTCTCTTGGTATAAAGAATTCTTACAAGACACACATTTCCTTTCAGCATATTAGAGATATCCCCACTGGGTGCCTGGGTGGCTCAGGAGTCTGCTTCTCCCTCTGACCTTCCCCCTCTCATGCTCTCTCTCTTCTCAAATAAAATCTTAAAAAAGAAAAAAAGTTATATTAAAAAAAAGATATTCCCACTGCCTTGTTTTGTACAGAAGTTGGTGACCAGAAATTTGCCATCATTCTAGCTGTCACTCTTAATCTTTTTCCTTAAATTTTGTCAATGGTGATTTACAGTTTCACAATCACCAGTTTAAGTGTGAAATTCTTCTTTATTTAATCTATTTGGGATTCACTGAGCTCTGAAATCCAATGCATTAATTCTGTAAAATTCTCAGCCATTAGCTCTTCAAACTCTGCCTCTCCATCAACTAACTGCTCTATTGTTTCCTTCTGGAATGCCAATAAAATATTCACACCTTCTCATACTATCTTCCACCTCTCTTTGTATCAATCTCCCGCTTTCCATTTCTTTGTCTAAGAAATTACACCCTGAGTGATTTCTAAGTTCTTTCTTCCAATTCATCAATTCTCTCTTCGTCTGTTTCTTTCTCTTTTTTTTAAAAAAAATTTTATTTATTTATTTGACAGACAGAGATGACAAGTAGGCAGAGAGGCAGGCAGAGAGAGAGGAGGAAGCAGGCTTCCTGCTGAGCTGAGAGCCTGATGTGGGGCTCGATCCCAGGACCCTGGGATCATGACCTGAGCCAAAGGCAGAGGCTTTAATCCACTGAGCCACCCAGGCGCCCTCTCTTCATCTGTTTCTAAGATGAATTTAACCTGTCCACTAAGTTTCTAAGTTCTTTTTAAATAATTTTCATTTCTTAAAATTCTGTTTGGTTCTTTTATCAAGTCTATCTGACCAATGCTTTCCTTTCCTTTTTTTTTTTTAAAAGATTTTATTTATTTATTTTACAGAGAGAGATCACAAGTAGGCAGAGAGGCAGAGAGAGAGGGGGGAAGCAAGCTCCCTGCTGAGCAGAGAGCCCCAGGGAGGGCTCGATCCCAGGACCCCGAGACCATGACCTGAGCCAAAGGCAGAGGCTTAACCCACTGAGCCACCCAGGTGCCGCCCTTTCCTTTCTTTTTCTTCTTTTTTTTTTTTTTTTTGAGAGGGAGAAAGACAATCTTAAGCAGGCTCCATGCCCAGCAAAGAGTCTGATGTGGGGCTGGATCTCACACCCTGAAATCACGACCTGAGCTGAAATCAAGAGTCAGATACTTAACCTACTGAGCCACCCAGGCACCCCTGTTTTGTTTCTTGATCATCTTTTCAGTATCTTCCTTCCTTTAAGCATTTTTTTTTTAAAGATTTTATTTATTTGAGAGACAGACAAAGTGAGAGCACAAGTACGCAGAGTGGCCAGCAGAGGGAGAGAGTAAGGTTGTTAGGCTGAGCCGAAGGCAGACACTTAACAACTGAGCCACCCAGGTACCCCTAAGCATAATAAATATTCTAATTTTATAGTCTGTATTTGATAATCACAGTATCTGTTATGTTTGAGGGTTTGCTTTTGTGATCTGTTGTTTCTGCTAAACCATGCTCATGATGACTTACATGCTTTCTGATTTTATACTGTAAGCCCATTTCCTTGGAACTTTATTTGTGGGAATTCTGAAGACCATGTTTAAAATATTCTCTGGAGATATGGAGATATTTGGAGAATTTGTTTTCCTTCTGCTAGATGACTGCATACTAAAACTACCAATCTATTCCTTTAATTTTCAACATGGTTATTTTGGTAACAACATATATTGTAAATTTTCACTCTACTTTGGCAAAAGGAGCATCTGTGGTTATAATTATTAGGAAAGACCGCTGCCTCACCAATCCAGACTCAAAGCTAAAACTGACAAATTCCCTTTTCTCTGGGAAAGTTTGTTTTCTCCCTAGTTTACCTTCTGTCCTGTCTCTAAGCACTGCCAATTAAAACCAAAGCTCCGGTTTTTCTTTTTATTTTTTTTTTAAAAGATTTTATTTATTTATTTGACAGAGAGAGAGAGCACAAGTAGGCAGAGAGGCAGGCAGAGTGAGAGGGAGAAACAGGCTCCCTGCCGAGCAGAGAGCCCGATGCGGGGCTCGATCCCAGGACCCTGAGATCATGACCTGAGTCGAAGGCAGAGACTTAACCCACTGAGCCACCCAGGTGCCCCCAAAGCTCTGGTTTTAATAAGAACCAACAAATGCATTTAGTCTCTGCATTTATGATCTGTTTACCTCTTGGATATTTTTTTTTAACTTTGGTCTGAAGATTTCATTTGCTTTCTTGACAGCTTAAAGCTCTGCTTAAAAAAAACTTTAAAAAAAATATTTTAACCAACATTTTCAATTGCTTTCCAAAACATCTAATTCATAATACTTCTTAAAAAAGAAGTATCAATATAGTCTCAATGAAGCTAAATTTAGAGTAATTCCAACAACTGAAAGACAAGTACAACAACAAACAGCAACAAAAACTAACTTTATTCTGCCACCCAGTAATTATGCAATTACTGGCCCCAGTTTCTTCATTTTTAAAGACATAAATGCCTAGTCTACCAAAATTCCTTATAGTTTTTATGCACCGTGGGCACCTAACTTTATTTATTTTGGTCATCACTTCCTCTCTCTTTCTTATTATTTGTACATACCTCTATTTTATTAAACACTAACAGTTTATCTAAATGTGTTCTAAAGCTGGGCAATGGGCTCAAGGAAGGCAGAAAGTAGGTCTTCCTAGTCTATTTCAGCTATTAACACAAACCAGTGGGAGAGTAGATCTTCAACTGTCTACCTGAATGAAAGAGCAGAGGCATGTGTGCAAAAAAAAAAAAAAAAAGAATTTTTAGCACTTTACTTACTCTTCAGAGGTGCTACAAGATGAGAGCTGATACAATCTCTCTCTTTTTTTTTTTATGTGGACTGAGTTTAAAATGGAAGTCTAATGTTGAAGTGCTTCTTGGTTTTTGGTTTCAGAGCTGCTAAAGGCTTTTATAAAAATATCAAAACCAATAACAAAATGTCAAATCATGCAGGGGAGCAAAAGCATCTCCGAAAGTATTGCCACTTGAATAATCACAGCAACATCTTAGTTTAGAGATATAAGTTCACAATACCACATCATAACATAATTAATTAGCTCAGGGAGGAAACCAACTAGTTTTCTTATAGCAACAAGCAGCCACCCTCCCATCCCAAGCACTAAGGTATTATTTAAAAAATTTGTGACGTTGCAATTTTAGAAAGCAACTCATCTTTACATTTGCCACTCTGTAGACCATGTGAACTATGCCTGCTGTATAAAAAATATCTTACCAAGGATTTTTATCAGTCAGTATTTAGAATCCACTCAAGGTAAATTAACAGAAAAGTAATTTATGAAAGGACACTGTCACTTCTATGTCACTATGTCAATGAAAGGGCTGAAAATGGGTGCAAAGATAACATCACCCAGAATAATGCTGAAGTGGTTTACGAGGAAATCATTATCCCTGCCACCATCAAGAGCTATAAGCCAAAATTCAAATCCATTACCACTGCCAGGACCAAAATCACTTCCTCATTACAAACTTAACCTTGAAACCTCCACTTAAAGCTGACCACCTCTGTCACTCCCTCCTGCAAAATCTAAAGTTAAGAATACAACCCTCAGAGACGCCTGGATGGCTCAGTTGGTCAAGCTGCTGCCTTTGGCTCGGGTCATGATCCCAGCATCCTGGGATTGAGTCCTGCATTGGGCTCCTTGCTCAGCGGGGAACCTGCTTCTCTCTCTGCCTCTGCCCACCGCTCTGCCGGCTTGTGCACTCGCAAGTGTGCGCGCACGTGTGCGCGCGTTCTCTCTCTCTCTCTCTCACAAATAAATAAATAAATAAAATCTTAAAAAACAAAACAAAACAAAACCACCCTCATTTCCTTACATTGTATAATTTCAAGCAAAAGTGATCTGTGGGTGTGTCTGACTAGTGGCTCTTAATGTTATTTAAGATGCATCCATCTAGAAACAAGAGCATTGGCTAGTACATATACAGGAGAGGCTTGACTCACAATATGGGTATTTCTGCAAATACAGAAAGCTACTCAGAAATTGGGTCCAAATATGACAAATACTCACTATAAGAGATTAAGATGAATATTTAAGATACACAATTATGCCATATATACTTAATTTTTAAATAATTACCCAAATATTGTGGGATTACGATGAAAATTTGCTTTTACTGATAGGATACACTATTTTTTAAAATTGTTTTAGTTTTAAATTTTATTATTTTTTAAAAAGATTTTATTTGAGAGAGAGAGAACTCATGTGCAAGTGAAGTACGCATGAGTGGAGGCAGGTGAAGAATCTCAAGCACAATTCATGCTGAGTTCAAGCCCAACACAGGGCTCAAACTCATTACCCTGAGATCATGACCTGAGCTAAAACTAAGAGCCAGATGCTTAATCAACTGAGCCACCCAGGACCCTGAGTTTATTATTTTCATTCCAGTATAGTTAACATACAATGTTGTATTAGATTCAGATATACAATATAGTGATTCAATAATTCTATATATTCTCATTGCTCATCATGCTAAGTATCCCCATCACCTACCTATTTCACCCAACCTCCCCAACCCCCACCTTTGGTAAACTACCAGTTTGTTCTCTGTATTTAGATTAAATAATGAGGACAGAATTTGTGATTATGAACTTTCAAAGTTTCATTATGACATCTTTATAATCAGAAGTGTTTAAAAATATTCAAACTCATCATTCCTAGGTTGAGAGCAGAAATTGACAAAATCAGAGGAAACAAAAATGATAGACTGTCTTACAAGTGATTTTAGGTGTTACTATATTTTCTGTCAGAAATCAGTTACTCCTTTGGAGATCACACATAATTACTCAAAGCTCAACTTCTATTAAGCTTCCCAATTTAGTCAAATTATTATAATCTCCAGCTAGCTAAAGATATAAAGAGTGATGTCCCTATGTGTTTAATATGATTCAAAGAAATTTGCTCCAAAGCAATCAGGTTAGATTTCAAACAGAGTAGAGAATATAAAAACCAAATGCATTTCAGTATAGGTGGTGATGGAAAGAGCCCACCTCACTTAAGGGGCGAAATGAGACTGCGATCATGGGCCAGAGTCAGCAGTGATGGGACTGTTGCTCAGACAGTGCCAAGAAATTCCTGGTAAGCTCAAGTATTATCCCACCACACCACAATTAATTTTTGATATTAAGAAAGAAAGCTTGTCCTTCTTTTGCTGAAAACTAAGTGCCTGGCAGGGCTGTGTTGGCACAATGGCTGTTATGTGCTTTCTACCCACCTCCTGGAATGCCTGAGCTTCCCACCTCAGAAGGCACCAATGGTTTGCCCATGCAAAGTCCATACCCTAAGCATGTCAGGACAGAAAAAAAAAAATCAACTCAGTAACTAAAGGACCAGAGCCCATTTCTGCAAACTTGTTGGGTAACCCAGAAGTCAGACAAGAGCCCCCAAATCACCACTGCCTCTACCACTGAAGTAACAAGATAAAAAATTAGTGACAGCTTGATGCCTTCCTGTGCTGTCTGAAGTCAAGATACAGGACTTTGGCACACAGCACTCCCAAGTACTGCTAATGGGTGTTCCCCTTTGACTAAGACAAGGGGATGCACTATTTCATTAAGTATCTAATAATAAATCAAGATAATTAATTAGATGCCTTTCAGCAGCATACTATCCATAAATCTGATGTGTCCCTTCCCAAAGGTACCAAGAATAATCAAAGTGTAAAGTCTATGGCATATAGACAAGCAGGACTCCTGGGAATATATTTTCCACAAGGCTAGTTAAGAGTATACACTCTAAAAGCCATTAATGTACACAAAAACACACATATATAAGGATGTATATTGCAGCACTGATTCATTCCTTAAGTGAAAGGCTAAAAACAAATATAAACTTCCATCTAAATGGTTAAATAAAATGTAGTATACTTTGTAACAGGAATACTATAAGTTAAGGAAAAAAAAGATAGGCCTATATATGCTAACAGTGGGGAAAAAATCAAGTTGCAAAACAAGCACTCTGTTTCATCATTTATGTTAACAAACATAAAATCACTGTATAGATAGATACATAAGTATGTAAAAACAGAAAATGTCTGAAAGATTACAACACCAACCTTATCAACAACAGAGCTATAAATTACTAAGATACTTACCTAAGAGGGAAAATGTACAAAGAACAAGCAGGAATAGTTAACTACAAAATATCATTTTTACCTATTGAACTACTTAATGTCATTTTGACAAGTATAAAAGGAAACTATCAGTTCACTGCTGTAATTCATATAATTTTTCTAAGAGTTAGCAACGTTTATCAATAGCCTTAAAAAGATGCATTCTTTTAAACACAGAATTAACCAGGAGTGCCTAGGTGGCTCAGTGAATTAAGTGTCTGCCCTTGGTTCAGGGTGGAATCCCTGGGATTATCCCGCATCGGGCTTCCTGCTCAGGGGGGGAGTCTCCCTCAGCCCCTCCCCCAACTTGTGTGTGTGCATACTCTCTCTCAAATAAATAAAATCTTTAAAAAATAAATAATAAAAAATGGAATTACCATATGATCCAGTAATTCCACTGCTGAGTATCTACCCAAAGAAAAAGAAAACACTAATCTGAAAGATGTACACCTATGTTTATTGCAGCATGACTTGCAATAGCCAAGATATGCAAGTAACCCAAGCGTCCATCCATAAATTAATGTATAAAGAAGATGTGCTATATACACAATGGAATATTACTCAACCATGAAAAAGTATAAGACCTTACTATCTATGACAACATGGATGGACCTAGGGAATATAATGCTAAGTGAAATAAGCCAGGCAAACAAAGATGAATACCATAAAATTTCACTTGTATGTGAAACTTAAGAAACAAAACAAACAGACAAAAGAAACAAATTCTTAAATACAGAGAACAAACTAGTAGTTGCCAGAGGGAAGGTAGGTGGGATGACAGGTGAAATGAAGGAGACTAAGAGTACATTTAATGTGATGAGCACGAAGTAATGTTAGATTTGCTGAATTATACCGTACACCTGAAACTAACAGATCACTGTATGTTAATAATTCTTCAATTAAAAAACACTGGGGAAAAAAAACATCCTTTGATCTAGAAATGTACTTGCGAGAGCTACTCAAAAGAAAGAGATATGCTAAACTATGTAAGTACAAGGATGCTCACCACACTGATTTTGTAATAGTGAAAAATTAGAAACATCTAGCTGCTATGGTCTAAATGTTTGTGTACCACCCTCCCCCCAAATTCATATGTTGAAATCCTAAAGCCAATGTGATGGATTTGGAAGGTGGGGCTTTGCAGAAATGCTAAGTCAGAAGACTGAAGCCCTCATGAATGGGTTAGTGCTCTTCTAAAAGAGATCCCAGTCCCTAGCTCTTTCCACCATTGAAGACATTGGCCAAAAGGCACTATGAACCAGAAAGCCCTTACCAACTACCAAATCTGCTGGCTCCATAATCCTGGACTTCCCAGAATTAAATTTCTGAGTTTATAAGCTACCCAGTCCGTGATATTGTTTGAGTAGCCTGAGTGGACTAAGACACCAACCACAGAGGATTTGTTCAGTAACTATAGTCCAGCCATATAAAGACTATCCCAGAGCCTTAAAAGAAGACTGTATATAAAACTGGTGAAATCTGAGTAAGTTCTGTGGATTGTACCAACATC
Organism: Martes martes; assembly: GCF_963455335.1. Lineage (NCBI taxonomy): Eukaryota > Metazoa > Chordata > Mammalia > Carnivora > Mustelidae > Martes > Martes martes. The sequence continues at coordinate 85,758,721 of NC_137895.1, read as the reverse complement.
AATCTGCTAGTCTTTTATATCATACTACAGTTATGGCAAGGTGTTACTACTGTGGGAAACTGGGCAAAAAGGTACATGACACCACCCTGTATAGTTTTTTTGGGCAACTTGTGAATCCATAATATTTCAAAATAAAATTTGTATAAATGGGGGAAAATACTGTAGAAGGCATTGAAAGTATTCAGGGAAACCTGGGAAAAAAGCAAGTTGCTACCTTATTACAGAAATTTTGAATTTTGTGAAATAATGCACAAGCACAGAAAAGACTGGAGAGACTAAAAATCAAAAATCAGTGTTATAACTGGTTATCTCAGAGCAGTAGCATCTTTATTTTCATTTTTATACTTTTATTTTCATACAATTAACATCAATTGCATTTACAAACATTTAAGATCCAAATTAAACTGGGAAAATCATTCCAGGCAAGTGACACAAAAGACTATTGTCTTCGAAGAGGATTAAGAAAAGCACAAACAAGCAAAAAGTCAATTCACAGTTAATAAACATGGAGAAACGTTCGATCACACTAGTCACTGAAGAAATGCAAAATAAGTTATTTCATTTTAACCAAATGGTAAACTTTTACAAATTAGAATGCTGGATGCCGACAAAGATGCAGTAAACTGGACAACAGTAAAAACTGTCCTAACACTTTTGGAAAGCAATCTGTCAATACTTATATGTTGATATGAGTTACTTTTCAAATGTTCACTCTTTGACCTACTGCAGTAAACTTTAACCTAAAAGCTTTATACAAGAGTGTCCTATATTGAATTGCTCCACATAAAGAAAACTTGGAAACGAAATGCCCAACAAAAAAAGTTGTTTTTCTTTGACAAACAGTCTTTAAAATGACACATTAATGAATCTGACAAGACAGTTTAACTACAACAAAGGCTTATTTTTCTCATTTAAATTCTCAATTACCATGTTCGATTCATTCTGTTTAGGGTTTAGTAATGAATTCCATCAAAATCCTTATCTCTTCCACAGAACTAGAAGTAAGCCCCTAAGGCTACAGTTACATAAAACATCTGTTAAAGGATGTAAACTGTCCAAGTGCACTCTGAAACTCTCTGCCAAAACCACCACAAAAATATCCAAATTGTCAGTCCACAAAACTGAGAGATCAATCACCACCTCTATATCTAAGCAATATATGTCATCAACAAATAAGCCAAAAGCAGTCTTTATTATTGGTCCATTTTATGCCAGTTCCTATGTGGGGAGTGATATAAATGAAAGGAAAAAAGAAAGACATCAAATTCTTGGCAAAATGATACCCTCCGGTCATTAAAGACAGCAATTCTAAGGTAACAGAACAGAGTCAGGAAAAAGTCATTATGAATATGGTGAAACTATCTCTTCGGTCATATCCAACCATTTGTTTTACTTACCTATTTACAATCAGAAATAGAAATCCCAAACCACTTAACCCTACAAATGCTGAAAAACAAAGTGTATAGATTGATTAAAGTTATTTGCCTCATGGCAAATCAATCATCCAGGTTTAATTTTTCCATCTCCAATATTGAGAACCACCAAATTACAAGTAATTATTATTAAAAAAAAAAAAAGACGCAAAACAAACACCTGTCATTTCATCTAGGATAAAACTTTAGGGTTCTACTAGAACATGCTTACGGGTATTTCATGGACAACAAAAATGAAAATTAAACTGGGAAATTTTCACCATTCTAACAGAGAAGAATAACAGCTAACATTTATGGAACAGTTAATTCACCTTCATAACAACTTCAGTTAAATACGACCATCATCCATATTCTGCAGATAAGAAAAATGTTACTTTAGGGGAGCCGGGCTGGCACGGTTGGTGGAGCATGTGTTGATCTTGGGATTGTTGAGTTCCAATCACAATGGGTGTAGAGATTACTTAAAATCTTAACACCCCCCCCACCCAAAAAAGTTACTTACCCCAAGGTCATGTGCCCAATGTTGCAAAGCTAGTCAGTCAGAGGCAGGATTTGAATCTAGGCAGAAGGAACAGTCTGCCGATACATTTTTACAGTGGTTCTTAACCACTACACTACAGTTACCTTAGAGAAAAGTTTTAAGACAACTAGTTATTTTTAAAAATATAAAATAAAAGACAACCAGTTACATACCATTTAAGAAATATTATAAATCTCCTCACCAAGCCAAATGGTCCCTGGCTCAGTTCTGTCCAGCGTGACCAATAATCCAGAAAAAAAATGGATATGCCACCAGATAACTAGGGTCCTCAGAGCAGAAGTCAATTCAGCTCTGCACTGATTTCTATCTCAGGGCCAAAGTAGTTTTCTATCCTAAGGCCATAGTTAATTTTCAATTAAATAAAAAAGATAATATTCATGGCAGCTTAGCAATAAAATTACTCTCTATCACAAGCACTTATCTTTAGCTGAATTATTTTGTCAGTAAGCTCCACAACGGCAATGACCTTATGTATGGTTTACTGCTCCCTAGCACCTTGAACAGTGACTGGCACACAGGCGGCCAACAAATAACATTTGTTACATGAAACAAGGAATGAACAAATGCTATATGAGTGTTTCTCAGGCTTTATGTGCTTAAGAATCATCTAGGGATCTTGCTAAAATGCAGATTCTGATTCAGCAATTCAGGGACAGGGGCTGAGACTAAGAAGCCCTTGGGTAACTAAGTTTGCTGCTGGTCTATGGCTCACACTTTTCAGTAGCTAGGTAACTGGACCCCCAGAGGTCATTTCCCCCAATCTCTTCAAGGAGTTAAGAATCAGGATTCACGGGGCGCCTGGGTGGCTCAGTGGGTTAAGCCTCTGCTTTCGGCTCAGGTCATGATCTCAGGGTCCTGGGATCGAGCCCCGCATCGGGCTCTCTGCTCAGTGGGGAGCCTGCTTCCCCCCTCTCTCTCTGCCTCTCTGCCTACTTGTGATCTCTCTCTGTCAAATAAATAAATAAAATCTTAAAAAAAAAAAAAAAGAATCAGGATTCACTTACTCTCCACGGAAGAAAACCTGAAGTTTATTCGTCAATAAAGCTATTATTACTGATCCTCTGATATCAGAAGGAAAGACTTATCTCCCCAAATTCTCACTATACCTCAGTCAGATGGCATCTGTTAACTGTTCAAAAACAAAACACAACAAAACAGCCTCCCATAGACTAGTGGCTTAGCTTTTTTTTTGGCGGGGGGTGGCATCAAGGATTACTCTGAAAATATAATCAGAACTACAGAGTTCTCCCCAAAAAGTTCTATAGGAGATTCATGAACCCCCTTATTAAGACCAAGATCTCCATTTGTATTTACCATTTAAGTAATTTAAATTGTCCTCAACTGGGGCGCCTGGGTGGCTCAGTGGGTTAAAGCCTCTGCCTTCGGCTCAGGTCATGATCCCGGGGTCCTGGGATCGAGCCCCACGTCGGGCTCTCTGCTTAGCAGGGAGCCTGCTTCCCTTCCCCTCTCTCTGCCTGCCTCTCTGCCTACTTGTGATCTCTGTCTGTCAAACAAACAAACAAACAAAAAATTTAAATAGTCCTCAACATACTGAGTCATTTTACTCCAAACTGTCATCTGATAAAGCCAACAGCTAACCATACAAATCAAATTTTTAAAAAAATTCCAATATTAAATACGATCAACATTAAATACAATATTAAATACAATCAATATTAAATACGAAAATAATCCTTTTCAGAAATGTGTACAGTCAAGTCAGCAAACTGTTATTTTCGATTAAAAATGATCAGAAAACTAAGATGAGACTTATCTTTCCCCAGTATATATGAAAGCTGCAGCTCACATGTAGTGTTTATTATGCACCAGATACTATTCGAAGTACTTTACGTTAAATGTCAATCTTTTTAACAACCTATGTGACCTATTAATATTATCCTCAAGTTATTAGTATTATCCTCAATTTACACATAAGAAAATTGAGAAAGAGGCAAAACAACTTGCTCAAGGTCATACAAATAGAAAGAGGCTGAGCCTGAACAGCAGCCTTGTACTTGTTCTTAACCACTCTTTTGTGCAACCCTGTATATAAATGTATCTTATAATTATTACTCTATCACTGCCCCCATTTTTTTCCTTCTCCTAACTCAAAAGGCTAGAATAATCCCACATATCTTTTACTTTGCTTAACTGCATACTTTTATAAATCCTACAAATTTAATTTCCTCATAGCTAACTCAACAACAAATATTTTAGTACCAACTTATGTGCACTGTTAGTGATATGGGTAAAAGTACTGCCAATAAGCATACAGTCTCTTCTGAAGAATTAAAAATTATCATACAAATCAGGATATTTTTGAACATGAAAGAGGATGGGACATCTATTCCAAAAAATACAGTGTACACTGTATCTAGGACAAAATGGGAGGAATGATCACACTAACCTATTTTGTAGTTTGCAGTATCTAGTGCCACGAAGTACTTACTGGCCACCTATGTACAACACAAACCCTAGATTACTCCTGAATTTCTGTTTTGACACAGAAAAGCTTTTCTCTTCCCTCAATAATATATAAACCAAACAAAACTTAACTTCTCATCCTTGGAGTCTGGCTTTAAGTCTACAGTTCATACTCCAACCCTAGTAATATTCATCTAAAGTATTCCTCTGGAAGGGAACGAAGGGAAACAAGAGAAGGAAGGAAGGGAAGGAAGCGAAGGAAGGAAGGACGAAGGATCCAATGAACTCCTCTGTCTTTGGTTTAGAGTCAGTCATTTATAAATACAGAGATATTTTCTGAACCAAAGTTTGGCTCAAATGTTTGGGTCTATTACAAGAAACAGACAAGAGAAGACACATGAGTACATGATACTCAAGTTTCTTTTTCTTACATATTCCTGTACTTGCATATTAGAAAAAATTTTCTTCACAAAAGAGGAAATATAAATCATCTACTTGCATCTCATCATTTGTATTCCTTTAAATCTTGTATATAAATATGTCTGTATTTGAACACACTGCAATCTTCATTCCTGTTTTGTAAGTTTTATTTGCCCAATTAAAAGTATACTCTTCAGCTATAAAAATTTTAAAATAAAGTAATTACCCAGTTTGGCTTATCCAGAATCAGGGTAAATTAGTAACAACACTCAGATTAGAACTCGAAAAGGCATACTTCTCTCTTTTTTTAAAAGGTATTTATCTCTTAAATCAGTGCTGTCTCACAGTAGTTTTTGCAATTACCAGTGCCATTATGATGTAGTTTTAATAAATTTTCCAAAAATGTTCAACAAATCATAAGGCATAAATTAATAAACTGGAAAGTTATTATTTATATACTGGACAATTTACAACACAAAAGAGTTGCTATGATGATCAAATGATAGTTGTCAGCTAAGTTCTTCGCTAGGCTATGTTAAAATGCTTAATACATAAACATCATAAACATCATGAACACAAACTTTGTCAAAAGAAATTATTATTGCCAAATTACAGATAGGAACTTGATGTTCCAAAAAGTTGTCACTTGTCTAAAGTCATACAACTAACATTTGAATCCAGGATTCCAAAACCCTTGCAGAAAATTACAGTGCATAATGCAAAAGTTTATTATGTTATCAAGACTGGAAACCTTCCTCAAGAACTAAACATTAAAGAAAGCAAAATTTAAGCAAAATACAGAATATAGGAACAATAAAATAAAATGCTATGAACACCATCAGAGCTGAAGAGTCATTTTCCATTTTCACTTAAGGATCTTCAGAGAGGTTTAAAATCTTTTTAATGACTTCACAGGATTATAGTTTCTCAACTTCCTCTACTTTCCACTCCTCTGCAATATAGACTCAGACCCTATTTCAACTACAGGGTCAAAAATCTTTTCTTAAGCTTCCAGGTAGGAAATCAAAATTACAGATTTGAAGTGTTCGTGACTACTGTCAAGGATCATTTCCATTAGCTGGGAAGTAATATGGAAGTAATACGGAGCTGCCTGATAACAAACCCAAATTGATACAAAATAACAGTATCAATATTCCTAGCTTCTGGTTTTTCAAAAAACTGTAAACCAGTTTACTGTAATTTGAAGCACCAAAAGGTACTTTTACATCTTTATGTTCATTTCTAAACATTTTATTCTACTTTTCACATTTAAAAGATAATTCCTACTTCATTCTCAGTCCATTGTATCTCAAAGTATTTCTACTTGAAAATATTTTTATTCATTTTTAAATTCTGCATCTACCTCCAATAAATATTCCAAAATCAAATTGCTCAGAAACCACTACTCACTTATTTATAATTGCTCCTGGCAATCATTTCACAATTTGTTTAGGCACTTTCTTCTTCTAAGTCATTTTTTAAAAAAAATCATTGTCAGTCAGTGACATCTAATAACTTTTTATAAATAATTTATTTAAATTAATGGGAAAAACCAGTACCGTATTTGGAGTTAAAGGCACAATATTATGATTACTACAATATAAAATAAATGATTTCAGATTTCTAAGCTTCATCTAAAATTTAAAATGTTATTACCTAAAAAAGCAGAACACTTTAGAAGTCAGATAAATTACTTTAAAAATTATGTAAGAGCTGGGAAAAGAAGGGAATGGGCAGTTATTGTTTAATGCATACAGTTTCAGTTTTGCAAGATGAAGAGTTCTGGATGTGAACAGTGGTGATATTGCAAAACAATGTAAAAGTACTTAATAACCCTGAACTATACACTTAAAATTGGTTAAGTCATTAAATTTTATGTTATCTGTATTTTAAGTAACTAAAAATTTAAAAGTTATCTAAGATTTATTATAGAGTGCATAAAAGTCATTTTTACCTAAATAAGTAGTTACAGGTATTCATTTTCAGGGAAAAACTCTAGAGACAGAAACCCAATTAAAACATGGCCAAACAACTAAAGCAGACATAACTGCTAAAAATATTAGAGGGGGGAAAATGATCTGAAAAACAAACAAAAATGCTAGCAATCACAAAAAATCACTAAAAAAAGTGTAAGCTGCTATTTAAGTAATTTGTTAGTAGAAAGCACAATGCTGTTTTGAACTTACAGAATGTGTTTTAAGGGAATTTATGTTGGTACATGTCTGACAACTTTGTGAATTATCCAAACATTTTTCCCTCTTCACAGAGAGCCAGATATTGTATATGTCCCCTTCAGAACAGTGAGAAAAAACCCCAATAAACTACTTAAATCAACAGAGCCCTTTGTCTCCGAGACTAAGTTAAAAAAGTTACATCTCACTATTACTTAAAATAGGATTCCTTGGGGCGCCTGGGTGGCTCAGTGGGTTAAAGCCGCTGCCTTCGGCTCAGGTCATGATCCCAACGTCCTGGCTAGGTAGCAGAGTTCTAATATTCACTAGCTGTGGGCAAGTTTCTTAAATTCTATGCTGTAGTTTATCTCTAAAATGGAGATAATAATTCTACCTATCTCACAGATAGGATTGAGTAGATGTATATATATGAACACATGAAAAAACACTGTGTTTTGTACTTACTATACAAAAATGCCTCACGCACAGTAAGTACAATATACAGGTATACCACTATTATTATAGCGCCATTATCATTACTATTATCTGTCCCACGCATTCCAGTTATAAACGAAAAGCTAGGGTCTTACCAGAAAAACGCACACAAGTAAAAGATTTTGAATACAACTAACTACAAAGGGCTCAGATTCCAGATCAGAGAAGCCCAACCAAAGATGATCCACAAGCAACTTGGTTTATAGAAAAGTGATTCTTAACCTTGTGCCATGGACCTCTATTAGCAGTCCAAGTAATCTACAGATTTCTTCTCAGAATGTTTTTAGAATGCACAGGGGGCGTATAGGTGGCTCAGCCGGTTAAGCAACTGCCTTCAGCTCAGGTCAAGATCCCAGAGTCCTGGGACTGAGCCCTGCATAGGCCTCCCTGCTCAACAGAGAGCCTGCTTCTCCCTCTCCCTCTGATGCTCCTTCTGCTTCTGCTCTCATTCGCACTCTCTAGCAAATAAATAAATAAAATCTTTTCACTAAAAACCTGTATTATGTGAAAATATTTCTCTTGTTGAATCCATTGCAATTTCAAGAATTTTCAGTTCTCTTCTAGATTTTAATTAGAAGCCAGTCAAAATAAACAGGGAAATTTTTTTCCCTCAATGAAGTTCACAGACTTCCTCAATTCTAACCAGAGACCCAGATTAAGAATCCTTGATTTAGGGGAAAGTGCAAAATAAGTTCTGGAGCCAGAGACCTGTGCTGTAGAGGCAAGACTTCAGACTTTAGTCACCACATTATTTGCACCCGAATTGACCTCAGGTATGAAACTGAGCTGTGGTTCACTCCTTTAGAATAATTTCTAAATCCTATAGGTTATTCCTATAGTTTTAAGGATCAAATATTAGCTAACAAAATGCCACATGACCAGTGTGTTATTTTTTTTTTACTGCCTTTAATACCATATATTTGGCTCCAAACGTGTAGTCACATTGTTAATTTTCAGTAACTCATTATAGGAGAAAAGTTAAAAACAATATACTGATTCACAAAGAAAATGATTAGTGGAAATATTAATTAACAGTTTAATAAGAGCCATGATTTGGCACTAGAATGACCTATATCTAAATCCCAATTCCACTACTTTACTTCTAAGTTCCTTAACCTCTTCCTCTCAGTTTTCTCATCTGTAGAACATTGCAATGTTGTTTTACAAACCAGAGAGGATCTAGCTTAAACACTCAATAAATGGAGCGATTATTAAAGTTCACATTTTAACAAAGCCAAAGGAATCAACTGGGAACTCAAAAGTTTATTTTGGAATTCATGTTAATATAAATAAAATTTGACATTCTCTTGCCCAGCAAAACACATACACACTTAAAACCTGAAGCATTTGCATGGCATAACGTTCCTAATACAAACTGGCACTGTTTAAAATCGTATCTGATTTCTTATCCCGCCGAAAAAAACCTACAATGAGGATTAAAAAAAATGGTAAACAGAATGGGCTCAGTAATCTCAAATCTCTTCATGATTTACTTGGGATTATTCCAATGAATGTTTATTACCAATGTCGGACATACTCTAAGGTAGCTGCGTTTCTTTAAAACACAATTTAAAGATCTCAAATTTATCAGCTACACAGTCGGTTAGATTAAAAAAAAATTAAAAGCATGAATTTACTTTATGCCGGAATATTACGGAGTAAAACCCATTACTCCCTCCAAGAGAGAGAAAAAAACAGCCAACAGACTGACCCTGGCTTCTCGATCCATTATACAACCTGTAAATTCCTTCCCTCATTGAAAAGATTCTTTTTATGGGCATAGTTAACAAGTGCCAAGTTGCGAAGTTGCAGCTTTGCTGGTTTGACGTTTTCACAATGCAAGAACAATATGATCTGGAATCTACTCAAAGCATTAGCCAGGCAGTCAGCTGATGCTCACTGCACACAAGAGAAACGAGAGAAATTAAACCTCGTATTTCTCTAAATCAGGTATCCACTACCTTTAAAACTAAAATAGGCCAGCAGCTGGCGTTCCAGTTAAAATAAAAGTATTTCTATTGTTAAATAACATTAAAAAAAAAAAAGTGGCTTTCCTCGGACTAGGTTTCTCCCATTCTTAGAATTTTCCTTCTATAAGGGCTTTTATGCGTCCATAAAGCCAAACCCTCATCGCGGAGCCACTGCCTGAGTAACTTTTACAAAAGGTCAAAGCGGTGCCTTTCAAGGCTTCCAAAGCCTACTGGCGTCTCCTCCGTTCACAGTAATTCGCTTTCCACCCACAGAACGTTCCAGAGACTTACGGACGGGGATCAAACAAAATTTGGTGGGGGTTGCTCAAAAGCAGCTATCAACTTTCTCTTCAACATACTTATACCGAATTTCACCTTCCTCCCTCCGCGGCCCCACATGTTGCTTGCTTCCCTCCCAGAGGGCCCCGCGAGACCTCGCTTCTCCACCACCCCCCACCCCCGCCAACGCGCCCACCTGATTACCCTTTTCTCCGTAGACTCCGCCCCTGTCCTGCTGCCCGCCCTCCCCCCCCCCCCGCCCCGGCCTGTTTGCCTCTTCTAGGAGGTCCATATGGGACACTTTCCCCTTCCTCTGATTCTCACCTCACACCAGACAAGCCTGGATTCTCCACCTTCAATTCTCCCCCACTACGGCCCTCACTTCCCACAGCTTCCTAAAGTGTTGCGAGAGCGCAGAGTGGAGCCGCAGGCCTGCACGGCCCAGGTGCTGTGTCAGCCTATCTGCCGGTTCCGCGGCGTGTACGGCCTGGAAAGTCACATGGCGGTGGAACCGGCCGGTGCCTCCACACTCCTGCTCTCCTCACAGCAGGACGACATTACCAAGTCCACTCACCTCCACGAAGAGCAACATGTCTTCCTCCGCTCGGCCCAGTCGTTCTCGCCGCCGCGACTCCAACGGGCTTACAGGCCCGAGCCCCAATCGCTAGGATAAGGACACTCGCCTGGCCCCTCCACCCGGCAGTGGACCCGGCTCCTCCCCCGCCGTCAGCCGCTGCGGCCTGACCCGCCCAGTCCCACCTCCCTTGAAAGAGCAACCGCTTCCGGTTCCAGAGAAAAATTGCTTCCGGGAGAAGAGAAACCCCTCGGCGCGCTCAACTTTTACGCTACCTTTTCCAGCGGCAGCATGGGAGGTACTATCGTCAGTCGTGGGGGGAGGGAAGATATCAGAGGAAAGCACCATTCTGTACCACGGGGGTGTGTACAGATCTTATTGACGCATTTTATCCCTCGTCAAGCGGAGGGCTACCGCTACTGTAACTACGCAGGTTTCGTAGTTCAAAATCTAGAGCTGATGAAAAGCCGAGCTTGTGTGGAGTTTACTGGCAGACGCCCAATCCTTCCGAAAAGGTGGTGGCTCGAAGAAAAAAAGTAGAAAAAAAAAAAAAAAAGCAGCAGTAATAGTAAATATATTAATACAGCTGCTGTGTATGAAATGCTTAGTATGTGCCTTACTATGTGCCTGGCATTATTCTAAGTATTTTATGAGAATTAATCTTTTAAAAACCTTATACAATAGATAGTATCCCCATTTTACAGTTGAAGGAACCCTCGCAGAGAGCGGGTTTTCCTTAGAAACGCCTTTAAAGAACTTTGCCCTATGTTCACTTCGATCAGGTACCCACATCCACGCTACTTAATACTTAGTATGGAAAGCCTCTTCGCTGCTGTCACTGTCACTTCAAATGAAGTACAATAAAAAATTTTTAAAAATGGTCTTTGGGGGCGCCTGTGTGGCTCAATGGGTTGAAGCCTCTGCCTTGGGCTCAGGTCATGATCCCAGGGTCCTCCGATCGAGCCCCGCATCGGGCTCTCTGCTCGGCGGGGAGCCTGCCCCCCCCCCCCCCGCCTGCCTCTCTGCCTACTTGTGATCTCTGTCTGTCAAATAAATAAATAAAATCTTAAAAAAAAAAAAAGGTCTTTGTACTTTTCTTTTAGATGATCCAAATTCTTTATTATCTTCAGCTAGTAAGCTTATTCTTCCCTATCAATATCACTTCTGTATCTTAGGTCAGACACTTAATCTTTTGGAATAATTATGTCTTGATCTTTTCCACTGATTTTTCCCATGCTATTATTTCAAAAATCTTTCTAAATTAAAGGTTTCATTTTCACCAAACCGTTGTTTTCAAGACCTTACCATTCTGATCCCATGTAATCTCCCTTACTTTATCTCTAATGAATCTACTCACTTTTTCACATGAATACCAAAGTAGTTTCTCCATCAAATTCCTTATTTTTGTATTCCATCCTCTCCCGAATCTGATCCACAGTAAACTAAGCATTACTTCATCTCAATTAAACCAATCTTACCTTTCCCCTGAAAGATAAACTCAACACTCACCTCTAAAGCCATGGCTCAAGGTGTCTTCACTATCTGGAATGCCTTCATTTGTCAATCAACCTTCTCTCTCCATAGGGTTTTCCCAAAGACACTGCTCCCCACAGATTTCTTCTTCATGTCCCTTATTAGCACTTGAATATTCTGTCTTAAATTATTTTCTTTTTTTCGTTTTTTGCTTTCTTCACCAGTATCGTATATTCTTCACATTCTAGGATAATGGTGGGCACATAGCAGTATCTCTCAACAAGTGCTTACCAAATTGAAAGGGAAAGAGGGAGCTTTTAAATTTTGCTTTAAAAAGCCTTCATTTCCAGTTGCTGATGAAGTCCATGCTGCATAAAAAATATGAGAGAGGGAGAGAACACAATAATACTAAATTAGTTTAGTTGACAAGCATGTAGGCTGCTTTGTGAAAGCCTACTGGGATAAGGAATGTAAAAAAAAAAAAAATCAAGAGAAATGAAAGTTACTTAAGGATCTCACAATCTAATATTATCAACAAAGTACTTAACAAATTAATTGATAAGTTCAAGAAATGCTGGATAATGATGACTATTTTAGTCAAACTTAAACATTTACCAAAACACTTAATTGCAGTCCTTTCAGAAACATTTTTAACTTCCTCGAATGGACTTAAATGTGATTTAAAGGAAAGGAGGGAGTAATTTTTGTGACTGGATGTTAGGGGAGGCAATCTAACAATAAAAGAAAGTATTCTGGGGCTTAGAAAGTTTCCATAGAATTGAGTCTGATGGGACGCCTGCATGGCTCTGTTGGTTAAGCAGCTGCCTTCGGCTCGGGTCATGGTCCCAGCGTCCTGGGATCGAGTCCCGCATCGGGGTCCTTGCTTGGCGGGGAGCCTGCTTCTCCCTCTGCCTCTGCCTGTGCTTGCTCACTCTCCCTCTCTCTCTGACAAATAAAAAAAAAAAAGAAAGAAAGAATTGAGTCTGAAATGATAATAAATATACAAATTTTAGAAAATTTCTGAGGAGGAACTGAGGAAGAATATGTCAGATGTTTAAAACAAACAAACAAAATCCCTAAAACACAGCCTCTGGTTTTGAGAAGTTCACCAACTAATGGACAGAGACAAATAATAGTTACATTCCAAAGAGATAAGTACTATAACAGAAAGTTTACAAAGTATTTGGGAACACAGAGGAGGGGGTAACTTACACAATGGGATATTAGAAGGGGGAATATTTGCTCTCTTTATATTGATTCATTTCTTAAAAGACAACTACTCTGTGTTTCCCTGTCTCCCATTCTCTGAAGGACTGAAATACGTAAATTGTTTAACTTTACAAGTTTATAGCAAGGACGCAACATAGGACAAAGTTTACAATGAGAACTCAACATACAAAGTTCTTGTAGAGAAATTAAATTATATATCCATAATTTGTATAAAGTCTAAAATCTATAAAATGATATATAGTTTATGAATATATCCACCTGTAGTAAAACTATATAAACAGAGACTAGACATAAGTACATCAAATTCATGACTGTCAATGTCCCTGTAAAGGGACAGAGTGGGAGGAAGGAGTCTAGTGAGAACACCAAAAGGGACTCCAACTTTATCTCTAATGCTTTATTTTATTTAAAAGATCCTGGGATTAAGCCCTACGAGGGGGAGGGGTGTCCCTGCTCACTGGGGAGTCAGCACTTCCCTCTCCCTCTGACGCTCCCCCCGCTCATGCTCTCATGCATGCTCTCTCTCTCTCTCAAATGAATAAATTTTTTAAAAAATCTTAAAAAAACATTCCTGAAGCAAATATGACAAAATGTTAATATTTGTTCATTCTATATGATAGGCACATGGCTATTTGTTATATTTATTTCTGTACTGTTTCATATTTTTTTTAATAAATAAAAAAGCTACACAGCTAACAAAACTACCCTGTCCTTTAATTACTCCTTTGTCCTAAATCCTTTCACCTCCTCTGCTATCAAAGGAGCTGCCCAGAGTGCTCCTCTCAGTTACAAAGCAGCGTCCATTGTTCCCTTCATTTTCTCTGGCCAGCTATGGAATTTCAGAAGCTTCTTCAGTCACATTCCTTGGAAAAATGAATAATTAAGCAGTGCAGAGAGTATGACCTTCAGCCAAATAATAGCTTCCAAATTATTACATGTCTAGGACAAGCTGAGGGGCAGCTGAGGATGTTGTAACACAACGAGTCCACCACAGGTTTAAAAATTCTTAAGCAAAACCTCAGGAAGAGAGAAGAATCAGGAGTTACATTTGATATACTGGATCTTGAATTCTAACACCTAGATTTTAAGCTTATTTAAGCAAGGCTATATCTTCTATTTCCTTTAGTGTTCCGGTTGTCTATTCTTTCCTACCCTCCTTCCCCCTACCATGACAGCATATAGATAGAATGCCTAGTTCTCCGCATATAGTAAGCACTCTAGAAATGTTTGAGTCGTTGATGTCATGATGGATTTACTATGACATCACCAGGACTGGAATACCATGGTTAGCAACAAATTAGGGTAAACCACAACCTGTGGGAGCAGGAAAGACCTAGCTTCCTCATGCACACCTTTATTAGCATTTGCCTATATTCGGTGAAAAAAGAAGAAATAAAAGAAAATCACTAACTTTTCAAAATATTTATCAAAATGCAAAGTGGGATAGACAGCAACTCTGAACCAGAAAAAGAAGTTACGGATTCCACCATCATGTCCAGAAAATCCCTTTACAAATCAGGGGTCCCTCAGCTGGAGATCCCATTTGCAGTACAGAATGTGATCTCTAGGATTGAGCAAGCACAGCTTCATCGAGCCAGAGAGGTAGGTCATAAATGAGAAGTTTACAGATTACAACTGTTTTTTAACTTTCAATAATAAGCTGCATTTTTTAACTCATTTTATTTTCACGATCTTTGACTATGTTTGAGGTAACTTTGATTTCAAATGACAATTTCACCTGACTCTCTGCATAACATGCTCCAATTTTGTTAGTCTCTTTTACTTTCCTATGAGAATTAATTACGACTTTTGAGAAATAAATTGCATGTGCTATTGAGTGATTGGGATAGAAAGAAAAATAAAAATCTGTAGCAAATATTGATATCTAATTTCAGTCAGTAGTTTTCCTTTGTTCTCAACTAAACTTTTGTCAAATAACTGTTAGCAAGAAGAAATATAGTTTGGCTTGAATTCCAGCTCATGGAAGGGGGATTTATTGGAAGGTAGAAACCCAATGACAATGAACAGAAGGTTCATATAACAATCCAGTAAACCTCAAACAACTAAGGTTATACTACATTCTATTCTCTCAAACAGAATACAACAAATTCAGTCGGTTTGAAATAAATTAATTCAAGTAAGTTTTTTCCTGTGTTTAAGGAGTGTTAAATATTTGTACTTTCTCATTCTCTGAATAAATGTACTCCTGCTCCAACTCCCCACAACTAACAACAATAACCTGGTGTTTGCCTTTTTTCTTTTTTTTTTTTTTAAGATTTTATTTATTTATTTGTCAGAAAGAGTGAGCACAGGCAGACAGAATGGCAGGCAGAGGCAGAGGGAGAAACAGGCTCCCCGCTGAGCAGGACGTCCCCAGGACTCCGGGAGCCGAAGGCAGCCGCTCAACCAACTGAGCCACCCAGGCGTCCCCTGGTGTTTGCTTTTAACACCTTTACTGAGGTATAATTGACACATAATAAGCTTCATATATATATTTTTTAAACTTTTTTTTTAAAGATTTTATTTATTTGACAGACAGGGATCACAAGCAGGCAGAGAGAAAGGGGGAAGCAGGCTCCCCGCTGAGCAGAGAGCCCAACGCGGGGCTCGACCCCAGGACCCCGAGATCACCACCCGAGTGGAAGGCAGAGGCCCAACCCACCGAGCCACCCAGGCGCCCCAGCTGTATATATTTTTAAGTATGTAAGTTTTGATATATATAAACACCTGTGGAAGCCTCATCACAATCAACATAATGAACTTACCCATCACCCCATAAAGTTTTCTTATGCTCAGTTACAATTCCTCCCCCATACCCTTCCCACCCCCCCCACCACTATCTCTAGGCAACTGCCAATCTGCTTTTTGTCTCTACAGATTGTTTTGCATTTTAAAAGAATTTTATAAGTGGAATCATACAGCATCTACTTACTCTCAAATAAATAAAATCTTTTTTGTTTCTCTTAATTGGTTTGGTATTTTTATTAACATATAATGTATTATTTATAATTATATGTGATAATATTATAATTACAATTATTGTGTATATAATTATAATTATTATAATCAGGCTTACACAATTCACAGCACTCACCATAGCACATACCATCCCCAATGTCCATAACCCAGCCACCCTATCCCTACCCCCCACCAGCCAGCGACCCTCAGTTTGTTTCCTGAGATTAAGAGTCTCTCATGGTTTGTCTCCTGCCTGATCCCATCTTGTTTCATTTTTTCCCTCCCTACCTCCCAGGACCCCTGGCCCTGTGTCTCAAATTCCTCATATCAGAGAGATCATACGATAATTGTCTTTCTCTGATTGACTTATTTCGCTTAGCATAATACCCTCTAGTTCCATCCACATCATTGCAAATGGCAAGATTTTGTTTCTTTTGATAGCGGCATAGTATTCCATTGTATATATATACCACATCTTCTTTAACCATTCATCTGTTGATGGACATCTAGGTTCTTTCCATAGTTTGGCTGTTGTGGACATTGCTGCTGTAAACATTCGGGTGCATGTGCCCCTTCAGATCACTACTCAAATAAATAAAATCTTAAAAAGATTATCTCATTCTCTCTCCCTCTGCCCCCTCCCTCTCTAAAAAAATGAAATTGCTATGAATATCTGTACCTTTATTCATGACTTATCTTATAGACATATGCTTTCATTTCTTTGGGATAAATACTTAGGTTGGAATGGCTTGGTCACATGGTATATAAATGTTCAATTTAAAACAAGACTACCAAACTTTTAAAAAGTGGTTATATGTCTGTTGGCCATCTGGATGTCTTCTTTGGAAAAATGTCTATTCATGTCTTCTGCCCATTTTTAAACTGGATTATTTGTTTTTTGGGTGTTGAGTTTTATAAGTTCTTTATATATTTTGGACACTAAACTTTATCAGATATGTCATTTGCAAATATCTTCTCCCATTCTGTAGGTTGCCTTTTAGTTGTTTTTTTTTTTATTGTTTACTTTGCTGTACAGAAGCTTTTGATTTTGATAAAGTCCCAATACCTTACTTTTGTTTTTGTTTCCCTTAGTTTAGAAGACCAATGTCAAAGTACTAGCTGTGTTCTCCTCTGGGATTTTAATGGATTTCTGCTTCACATTTAGGTCTTTCATCCATTTTGAATTTATTTTTGTAATGGTATATGAAAGGAGTCCGGTTTCATTCCTTCGCATGTTGCTGTCCAGTTTTCCCAACACCATTTGTTGAAGAGACTATCTTTTTTCCATTGGATATTCTTCCCTGCTTTGTCAACGATTAGTTGACCATATAGTTGCAGGTTCATTTTGGGGTTTTCTATTCTGTTCCATTGAACAATGTGTCTCTTTTGTGCCAATACCATCATCAGGGAAATACAAATGAAAACTACAATGACATATCACCTCACATCAGTCAGAATGGCTAAAATTAAGAACACAGGAAACAACAGGTATTGGTGAGGATGCCAAGGAAGAGGAACCCTCTTACATTGTTGGTGGGAATGCAAACTGGTGCACCAACTCTGGAAAATAGTATGAAGATTCCTCAAAAAATTAAAAATTGAACTATCCTATGCGCTACTAGGTATTTATCCAAAGGATACAAAAGCACGGATTTGAAGGGATACATGCACCCCTATATTTATAGCAGCATTATCAACAATAGCCAAATTAGAAAAGGCCCAAATGTCCATCAACTAATGAATAGATGAAGAAGATATGGTATAATCAGGGAGATTCAAATCAAAACCCCATTGAGATACTACCTTACACCAGTTAGAATGGCCAAAATTAACAAGACAGTAAACAACAAGTGCTGGAGAGATGTGGAGAAAGGGGAACCCTCTTATACTGTTGGTGGGAATGCAAGTTGGTGCAGCCACTTTGGAAAACAGTGTGGAGATTCCTTAAGAAATTAAAAATAGAGGGTGCCTGGGTGGCTCAGTGGGTTAAGCCTGTGCCCTCAGCTCAGGTCATGATCTCAGGGTCCTAGGATCGAGTCTCTATCGGGCTCTCTGCTCGGCAGGGAGCCTGCTTCCTCCTCTCTCTCTCCCTGCCTGCCTCTCTGCCTACTTGTGATCTCTGTCAAAAAAAAATAAAAATAAAAATAAAAATAAATTAAAAATAGAGCTTCCCTATGACCCTGCAATTGAACTACTGGGTATTTACCCCAAAGATACAGATGTAGTGAAAAGAATGGCCATCTGTACCCCAATGTTGATAACAGCAATGGCCACAGTCGCCAAACTGTGGAAAGAGCCAAGATGCCCTTCAACAGACAAATGGATAAAGATATGGTCCATATATACAATGGAATATTATGCCTCCATCAGAAAGGATGAATACCCAACTTTTGAATCAAAATGGACGGGACTGGAGGAGATTATGCTGAGTGAAATAAGTTAAGCAGAGAAAGTCACTTATCATATGGTTTCACTTACATGTGGAGCATAAGGGACAACATGGAGGATATTAGGAAAAGGAAAGAAAAAGTGAATTGGGGGAATTGGAGGGGGAGATGAACCTATGAGAGACTGTGGGCTCTGAGAAACAAACTGTGGGTTTTGGAGGGGAGGAGTGGGGGGGGTTGGGTGAGCCTGGTAGTGGGTATTAAGGAGGGCATGTATTGCATGGAGCACTGGGTGTGGTGCATAAACAATGAATCCTGGAACACTGAAAAAATGAAATTAAAAAAAAAGATGTGGTATACATATACAATGGAATATTATTCAGCCATAGAAAAGAATGAAATCTTGCATTTGCAACAATGTGGATGGAGCTAGAGAATAGTATGCTAAGTGATGTGAGTCAGAGAAAGACAAATACCGTTTGATTTCACTCATATATGGAATTTAAGAAAGAAAACAAATGAACATGGTTGGAGTTGCGGGGCGGGGGGGGGGAAGAGAGGCAAACCAAGTAACTGACTCTTAACTATAGAGAACAAACTGATGGTTATCAGAGGGGAGGTGGGTGGGAGGATGGTTAAACAGAGGGAGGGATTAAGGAGGACAATTGTTTTTTTTTTTTTTAAAGATTTAATTTATTTATTTGTCAGAGAGAGAGTACACACAAGCAGGCAGAGAGGCAGGCAGAGGCAGCGAGAGAAGCAGGCTCCCTGCTGAGCAAGGAGCCCGATGTGGGACTCGATCCCAGGACGCTGGGATCATGACCTGAGCCGAAGGCAGCGGCTTAACCAACTGAGCCACCCAGGCGTCCCAAGGAGGACAATTGTTATGAGGAGTACCAGGTGTTTGTGGAAGTGTGGAACGACAATATGGTACACCTGAAAACAATATTACATTGTATTTTAACTAACTGGAGTTTAAATTAAAACTTTTTAAGAAGTGGTTATACTATTTTATATTCCCACAAGCAGTGTATGAGATTTTCAATTGCTCATCTTTATCAACACTTGATGTTGTTGGTCTTTTTAATTTTAACCATTCCAAAAGGTATACAATAGTATTTCATTGTGGTTTTAATTTGCAGTTTTATAATGACTAATGATTTTGAGCAACTTTGGACAAGTTTATTTGCACTCAATATGTCTTCTTTGGTAATTCAAATATTTTGACCGTATTTTAAAAGCTTATTAGTCTATGTTCTTATTATTGAGTTTTGAGTTTTTTATGAATTTTGATAGCAACTCTTATCAGATAAGCAATTTGAAAATGTTTTCTTTTATTCTGTGGCTTGTCTTTTTCTTCTCCTGTGTCTTTCAAAGAACAAAATTCCTCAGTCCAATTTCTTTCTTTCAAAGCAAACTTTGACTAACCCGAGGTCATAAACATTTTCTCCTTCTAGGAGCTTTATGCTTATAGATTTTACACTTAGGTCTATGGTTCATTTTGTCTTAATCTTTGTATATGATATCAGATATTGATTGAGATGTTGATTTTTTAGATAATTATTCTAGTCTTGTTGAAAAGACTATCCCTTTTCCATTGCATTGCATTGCATGTTTATTGAAAATTAATTGACCATATATGTATGAGTCTATGGGCTCTCTAGTCTGTTCTCTTGGTCTATTTATCTGTGTTTATGCTAATACTACAATGTCTTCATTACTGAGATTTTTGTTTGTTTTTGATTACTGAGGTTTTATGATAAATAAATGATAAATAATATGATAATAATACATCAATAATGATAATTCTTGAAATCATATACTTTTAGTTCTCCAACTTTGTTCTTTTTCAATTATGCCCAACTTTTTCTCTCACATCTTCCTTTTACCCCCACTTCCTCTTCTTGGGCTTCTTTCTCTGGAGTGACACATTCAAACACTCATAACCTAAAAACTGTCTTTATCCACACTGCTTTCTCCCTTTGCATCTCCATATAAAATTTAGAATCAGTCTGTCAAATTCTACTGGGGGAAAAACCTTGCTGTTATAGATCAATTTGGGAAGAATTGAGCACTTAACAATATTGGGACTTCTGACCTGTGAAAACAGCATATCTCTGTTTTTATTTAGGTCTAATTTTTCTCAGAAGTGTTAGACTTTGCATATCTTTTGTTAGATTTGTCCCTAAGTATTTCATTTTTTTTTTTACTATTGTGAATAGTATTGCTTTCTAATTTCCATTCTCATTTGTTCACAACTAATATATAGAAATACAATAAATTTTTGTGTGTTCATTTTGTATAATAAAACCCAGTTATTAGTCCTCATAGATTTTCTTCATACTTTCCTTGGGATTTTCTACATAGACAACCCTGTTATATGCTAATAGAGGCAGTTTGAGTCCCCTTTTTATATCTGTGTGCATTCCAACTTCGTTTTCAGGGAGAGGGAGGAAAATAAATAAACTTCCTTTTTTATTTATTGAGTAGGCAACTTTGCCCCACTTGCTGATATTTTAATCAGAAAGAGATACTGAGTTTTATCAAAAGGTTTACTGCATCCATTGGGATAATCATGGTGTCTGTTTTTTGTTTTTTTTTTTTCTTTTTGAATCTGTTAAAATAGTGGGTTACATTGATTTATGATGGATAAAACAACCTTTCATTTTTTTGGGATAAATTCTATTTACTCATAAGGTAGCATTCTTTTTATTACCTTGTATTCAGTTTGCTAAAATTGTGTTAATTTTGTGTCTATGTTTGTAAAACATATTGGTCTGTAGTTTTAATACCTTGGTTTTGGCATCAGACTAATGTTAGCTTTATAGACTCAGATGGAATATTCTTTTAAATTTTCTGTAAGTCTTTTGAGAATTGGCATTTCCTTTTATGTTTGGTAGAAACCACTAAGTGTTTGGGTGGGGTAGGTACAAATAATCAATGGAACCATCTAGACTTGTGGTTTAACTCATGGGAAAGTTTTAAACTACAAATTCAATTTAAAAAATTGTACAGCTATTCAGTTTATCCGTCTTTTTATTTTATTTTATTATTTGAGAAAGAGACATAGAGAGCACAAGCAGAAGGAGGGGCAAAGGAAGAGGGAAAAGCAGATTCCCCACTGAGCAGGGAGCCTGATGCAGGGCTTGATCCCAGGACCCAAAGGTAAGAGACCTGAGCTGAAGTCAGACACTTGACCGACTGAGCCACCCAGGTACCCCTCAGGTTATCTGTCTTCTTGAGTGAACTTTCACAGTTTGTGTCTTGTAATTTGCCCATTTTATATCATTTTATTGGCCCAAAGTTCACAATAACCCCTTATTACCTCGTTATTATCTGTAGAATCTGTAATAATATCACTTTTCACTTCTGATATTAGCAACTTGTCTTCTCTCTCTCTTCCCTTATCAAGCTGGCTAGAGATTTATCAATTTTTATTGTTATTTTCAAAGAACCAACTTTTTTTTAAAAAAAGATTTTACTTTTTTGGGGGTGCCTAAGTGGCTCAGTTGGTTACACGTCTGCCTTTGACTCAGGTTATGATCTCAGGGTCCTGGGATTGAACTCCGTACCAGGCTCCCTGCTCATTCCCCCTCTGCCTCTGCCCCCGACTTATACTCGCTCTCTCTTTCTCTCAAATAAATAAATAAAATCTTTTTAAAAATTTTGTTTTACTTTTTAAAATATTTTATTTATTTATTTTAGAGAGAGTGAGCAGGAGGAGGGGCAGAAGGAGAGGGTGATAGAATCCTCAAGCAGACTCCCCGCTGAGCGCAGAGCCTCAAGATTATGACTTGAACCAAAATCAAGAGTCCTCAACTGACTGAGCTACCCAGGTGTCCCTAAAGATTTTATTTTTAAGTATCTACACCCAAGGTGGGACTCGACCTCACAGCCCCAAAATCAAGAGTCACATGCTCCTAAGTGTGGGGTGGAGAGGTGGCTCCACTGGTGAAGCACAATTAGTAGAATTTAGAGGCTCAATGTCTTAAGCTTTATCAGGGCCTTCCCACACATCCTCATTCCAATTTTCAGAGTTCTGTTCCTTCCCAATCAATGCCCTCACTTTAACAGTAGACACCTTGCAAGGCTGGGAATTCAACTTGTATTGTAATTCAACCAGAGAACGAGATTCTTGGTTTAATTTTCAGCAAGCTCAGGACT
The DNA here is from genome assembly GCF_963455335.1 of Martes martes. Lineage (NCBI taxonomy): Eukaryota > Metazoa > Chordata > Mammalia > Carnivora > Mustelidae > Martes > Martes martes. Next base: position 85,736,202 of record NC_137895.1, on the reverse strand, counting down.
GCAGTATAGTAGATAAGGGTCTCCTTCAGAACACACACAGGAGCTCACAGGTCATTCCCCGTGGTGCTTGAGCTAGAAATTCAAATCCCTGAGCTCATCCTCCCCCTGCGCCCACACTTTATCCAGTGACATTAGGAGCAACCAACCAGTCTCATTATATTTACTAGTTTGCCATAAATGTTTGAAAGTATATACACAGTCATCCGGATTCTTGCTTCTCGTAAGCAGTTGATTAGGAGTATCGTCTTAACTGACAGACCATGCCAAGGGCTATCAATGCTCTCTTTAATACTGGAAATGGAGTCATTCATATCTTTAAATCTAATCAAATTAGAAAGCCAATTCTAGAAATCCTAAACCCAATTCAGAAAACTTATCCTTAAGATTCTTTTCCTCCAGAAACACTCTTTCTATACCAGAATCTGTGTTAGTTATCTGTGCTGTTGTTTATCTCTATGTGACAGGAATCAGCCTGCATGCATAATGACTTCCTATATTCCTCTGAATATACAATTGCTTTTGGATGTTCTAATCTTTAAATGTCTGGCTCCTGGGGTGCCTGGGTGGCTCAGTTGGTTAAGCGTCTGCCTTCAGCTCAGGTCATTATCCCGGGGTTCTGGGATCAAGCCCCACATCAGGCTCCTTGCTCAGTAGGGAATCTGACTCTCCATCTGTTACTCTCTCCCTCCTTCTCTTTCTCTCTCTGTCAAATAGATAAATAAAATAATAAATGTCTGTCTGTCTGTCTGTCTGTCTTGGTTCCTAAAGGGGAGAAAAAGGAAAACTGAAGGAAAAAGAACAGAGCTATCTCTTTAAATTCCCTGAAAGCTTCTTCACCAAGCAATAATGGTAGCCTGCCTTTGTATCTGCACCTCTGTGATCTGAAACAGTAGTTCAAAATCAGGAGACAGATCTCTTACTTGGAAGACAAGATTCTTATTGCCCACCCTGGCTCTTGTAAGCTGTTCTAGGAATGTTTCCCATCACTGGGGTGGAGAGTGGGGAATAGACACCCGCTACTATTGTGAAGGCTAATATTACATTTTACTGGTCAAGCCTTCCCTTAAAAGTTGTAAGCCATTGGGACACCTATACTCCTAATCAACTGCTCAGTGGGTTAAGCCTCTGCCTTCAGCTCAGGTCATGATCCCAGGGTCTTGGGATCGAGCCCCACATCGGGCTCCTTGCTCAGCGGGGAGCCTGCTTCCCCCTCCCCCTGCCCCGCCTGCCTCTCTGCCTATTTGTGATCTCTCTCTCTGTTAAATAAATAAATAAAATCTTAAAAAAAAAAAAGTTGTAAGCCATTGAGTAAACCCCAGAATCCCAAATCAGTTAAATCAGATAGAATGCCGTTATGGTTGTTGGTTTTGGTTGGAGGGATGGATTCCTTGTGCTTCTTACTCAGCCATCTCCCCTATTACCATCCTTTTTCCCTGATATTTTTTAATGGACGTCAGATATTGTGAACTTTGCTTGTTAGATACTGGGTATTTTCCTAACCCTATAAATATTTTCAAACTTTTACAACATGGTTATTTAGTAGTAGTGTGATCCTTTTGAGTTTTACTTTTGTTATTGTTAGGTGAGACTATAGGAGCATTTGTTCTCTGGCTAATTTTGCCCCCACTGTGAGGCAAAAACCTTTCTGAGTACTTTATCAGATGTCACATGAACAAAGCTTTTTCTCCACCTGGGAACAGAAAATATTTCTCCTCCCTGTCTGAGCTCTGGGGTTTGTTTCTATTAATCATTTTAGGTGGCCCTCTTTTCATTGTTTTAGATAAGAGGATGAATCGTGTCCCTGTAACTTCATCTTGGATGGAAGCATAGACTGAATTCTTCTTTTAAAAACTTTAAAAGCTTGGGGCACCTGGATGGCTCAGTCGTTAGGTGTCTCCCTTCAGGCTCAGGTCATGATCCTCGGGTCCTGGGATCCAGCCCTGCATTGGGCTCCCTGCTCAGTGGCAAGCCTGCTTTCCTTCTCCCACTCCCCCTGCTTGTGTTCCTGCTCTTGTTGTCTCTCTCTCTGTCAAATAAATAAATAAATAAAATTTCAAAAAATTTTTAAAAATAAAAACTTAAGAAAATTACAGGGCACCTGGGTGGCTCAGTGGGTTAGGCCTCTGCCTTCGGCTCGGGTCATGGTCTCGGGGTCCTGGGATCGAGCCCCGCATTGGGCTCTCTGCTCATCCGGGAGCCTGCTTCCCCCCCTCCACACCCCGCCTGCCTCTCTGCCTACTTGTGATCTCTGTCTGTCAAGTAAATGGGTAAAATCTTTAAAAAAAAATTACAATAAACATAAGTAATTACAATAAACATAAGTTTACAATTGGAAAAACCCCATGAATCATCACAAAATGTACGAACCCAGAAATTATATATATAATCTGCACTACAGAAACCTCCCTATTTTCCCCAAAGACAACTATTACCCTCATCTTTAACAGTGTAGATTGGTTTTGCCTGATAAATGGAATCATGCAGTATATATTCTTTAATATATACTTTTTTTTAAAAAAGATTTTATTTATTTATTTGACAGAGATCACAAGTAGGCAGAGAGAGAGAGAGAGGAAGGGAAGCAGGCTCCCCGCTGAGCAGAGAGCCAGATGCGGGGCTCGATCCCAGGACCCTGGGACCATGACCTGAGCCGAAGGCAGAGGCCTTAACCCACCGAGCCACCCAGGCGCCCCTAATATATACTTTAATATATACTTTTTTTTTTTGCTTAATACTATGTTCATGAGATTCTTTGTATAAAGCTATAGTTCATTAATTTTCATTACTATATCCCATTATACGATTTTATCCATTCTCTGTTGTTGTCTACTAGAAATAATATCACTATAAACATTTTTGTGAATATGTTTTGAGTACATATGTATGCATTTCATCTATGAAAGGAATTGCTGGTCAATCAGGTATGCCTAGATTCAATTGTAGTAAGTAATTCAAAATACTTTTTTTCTTTAACCTTTTTATTACGTATCAATTTTAGACTTAAGGAAAAGGCACAAAATACAAGTTTCCATATATTTTTAACTCAGCTTCCCTTAATGTTAACATTTTACATAACCATAGTACACTGCCAGAACCAGGAAATTAAAATTGATACAATAACTGAAGATCTCATTTGATTTTACCAGTTTTCCCACTAATGTGTTTTTCTGTCCCAGGATCCTACCCAAGGTCTCATATAGTACCTACTTGTTTCTTAGTCTTCTGCAGTCTATATCATTTCCTTAGTCATTCATTGTTTTCATGATCTTGATATTTTCAAAGAATTTCATTTTTTGAATGTCTCTTAATTTTGGTTTCTCTAATATTTTTCATGATTGGATTGAGGTTATGCATTTAGGGGGCAAAAATACCCCATAAACACCCTATAATAGGTGTTTGTGTTATGACTCAATGTTAACACTGATCACTTGGTTAAAATGGTTTGTTCACCATGAAGTTACTGTTTTTCCCTCTGCAGTTAATGAATATCTTGGGGAAGATACTATGCATATCTTGCATATGCATATCTTGGAGAAGGAAGATACTATGCATGTTCTGTCTTTGAGACTATGCACGTTCTGTCTTCTCCAACTTCTGTCCACTAATTTTGGAATTAATTGGAACTCTATTGCAAGGAAAAGCTACCTCTTCCCTTTATTTATTAACTTATATTGATAGAGACTCATAGATATTTATTCTACCCTGTGGATGATGATGATGATGATGATGATGATGATTATCATTGGCTTCAATTGTTCCAGATTTGGCCATTAGGAGTTCCTTCAGGTTGACGCCTGTGTTCTTTCAACAAATGGCTATCTATCTATCTATCTATCTATCCATCTATCCCATAAGATGTTCCAGGATCAACTTATACATTCCATTCCCAACTCTGAAATCAATGACTTTTCAAAAAGCCATGGTTCCTTTTATTGGAGATTGATGTTTGAAGCCATTATCTGGGGCTACATGTGTTCTTTACTACTGGAGTGTCATTTCTTCTCAGCCCTCTTACCAAAGAGAGCTAAGAAGTATATGTACATGTATCAGCCCACATATATATACACATTTATATTTATTTATCTATCTGTATATATATTTAAAATATGACTTAATACTTATAGTTCAGATTCCAATCCTATACCACAGGGTTCATTTTTGTCATTTCCTGTTCCTTATTTGTAACTTCTGTCACAAAAGTGAAAAATTCAGTTCTTTTTATCTACAATATATTTATTCATTCATTTCTGTGTACACATAAAGTAGTTTCAGAGTTAACTCACTTCCCTGCAAGAAACACCCTTAGTGATTAACTACAGCATTTATGTACCATTCTTTTGTATTTAACCTTATATTATTCAGTCAGGACATTGTTTTCCAAAGTTACTAGCTAGTTCTTTTCTTCCCAATGTGATTATGTTATTTATTTGTATACATTTAACTTCAGTTGTTAATGTTTGCATCCATATCTTCTCACTGTATGTATCGGTTGGTTTTAACAGTTTATTTATTGAGTATGTGAAGGGTATGTAAAACATTACTATAGTGGTAAGTCAGGTTATATAAAAACATATACTGAGGGAGAGATTGTTAGGAAGATAGCAGAGTAGGAGGACCCTAAGCTCACCTTGTCTCTTGAATACAACTAGGTAACAATCATATCAGAACCCAGAAAATGGGGGCACCTGGGTGGCTAAGTGGGTTAAAGCCTCTGCCTTCGGCTCGGGTCATTATCCCAGGGTCCTGGGATCAAGCCCCGCATCAGGCTCTCTGCTCTGCAGGGAGCCTGCTTCCTCCTCTCTCTCTGCCTGCTTGTGATCTCTGTCTGTCAAATAAATAAATTTTTAAAAACCCCAAAACTTAAAAAAAAAAAAAAGAACCCAGAAAATGACCTGAAGATTGGCAGAACAAACTCCACAACTAAATGTAGAGAAGAGGCCACACTGAAGAGCGTAGGAAGGGTAGGGACACAGTGGGAAGCCTAACAGATTCACAGGACTCTCCCCTGGAGGAAGGGACCCGTGGGCATGGAGAAGGGAGAGAAACAGACTATTACAGCAGGGAGCCTGCATGGGGAAGATGGTTCCCCATAACATTTGGGCTTGAAAACCCGAGGGGCCAAATTTTGTGAGTTCTTCTGACCAGTGGGATGTGAAGCCTGGAAATTTAATTTAATATTTTATTTTATTCTATTATTTATTTTATTTTTATCATGCTGCAGGGACATAGCCAAAGCCTAGAATTTAAAAAATCAGTGGGGTCACTCTGGGAGAGCCAGGAGGGCTAGAAGCAACTGAGCTTCCACCCTTAAAGTGATAGAACAACAAATAGCCATGGCAATATAGCACAGAAGTAGCAGTCTGAAAGATGCCTGGGGTATAAGGGAGAGGTTTGTTTACTAAGAGCAGGTGCTGGAAGGACAGGGTGCATTGGGAGACTTCTCCAGGAACAAAGGAGCTGGCAGGCACTATTTCCCTCCCCACCCCCACACAGCTCCCATAAACACATGGCCACCTGTGGTAACCAGCACTGCCCTGACATTCACTACCTAACTTGCTTACACCAAGCCCCAACCACCCCACCCCACCCAGGCTTTGGGGACCTGTCCTCTCCAGCTGGGCTTACCTCAGTACTGGTACTGCGGGTCCCCTCCCTAAGAAGACCAACAACGCCTTGTCAACACTGTGTCTCCTGAAACTGTGTGCTTTGTGGAGTCTTGGCTCTGGCAGCAGCCATGGCAAGTCCCCTCTCTGGAACCACTGGTGTGCAAATCTTGCTAAAACTGTTCAGTCTGTCCTGTGAATTTTGTGGATCCACCGCCACTAATACCTCTTGGCTGGAGCACAAACTGGGGTCACAAGCTTGGCAGTGCACAAGTAGCCTCAACAGGACCAGATCACTCTAAAGTGACTCCTGCCCTGGAGAGAGGGAAAAACAACCACACACGCCAGTCAGACTTTGGCCCCAGCAGTGGGTTGGGGGCAGACAGCTGGTCTGATTGTACGCTCTTCCCACTGCAAATGAAAGCTGCTCAGGGGACAACACAGGGAAGGGACCCTGAAGTCTGGTGCTACTGTATCTATGACAAATACCTGATCTGACTAAACTCAAGCCCAAGGCAGACCTAGACCGTCCACTGGCACCACAGCGACCAAACACTGCCCACAATAGGCAAAGAGAGACACCACAGACTACTAGCCTCAAAGAAAAAGTGGCTCAACCACACAGAGCAGGGTGCATGCAACACAAAGAGGAGACAGTCCCTGAAGCACCAGATTCCGGTAAAGAGGGGACACTGCATTACAGGGCTATACAGGACCTCATCTTCATAAGGACACCACTTTCAAGAGCAGGAGACATGGCTGACTTTCCTAACACAGAGAAACAGACACAGAGAGTTAGACAAAATAGGGAGACAAAGAAATATGTCCTAAGTGAAAGAACAGGGCAAAATCACACCAAGAGGCTTAAGCAAAACAGAGATAAATAAGCCTGATAGAGAATTTAAAGTAATGATTATAAAATACTCACTGGACTTGAGAAAAGAGTAAAGGACATCAGTGAGACCCTTAACAAAGAGAAAAAAAAAGAACCAATCAGAGATTAACACAACAAATGAAATTAAAAATACACTAGGTGGAGAAAATAGAAGACTAGAGGAAGTAGAAGAATGGAAAGAAAGAAGTAATGGAAAATAATCAAGCTGAAAAGGTGAGAGGGAAAAAATTAAGCAAAATGAGAATAGACTTAAGGAAGTCAGTGGCTCCATCGAGGGTAATAACATCCATATTATAAAGATCCCCGAAGGATGGGATGCCTGGGTGGCTCACTTGGTTAAGCATCTGCCTTCAGGTCAGGTCATGATACCTGGGATCGAGTTCCACATTGGGCTCCTCGCTCGGCATGGAGCCTGCTTCTCTGTCTGCCTGCGACTCCCCCTGCTTGTGCTCTCTCTTTCTCACAAATAAATACATTTTAAAAAGTAAAATAATAATAATAACAATAAAGATCCCAGAAGGAGAAGAGGGAAAACAGGGGGAGAAAATTTATTTGAAGAATAACTGAAAACTTCCCACATTTGGGGAAAGAAAAAAAATTGATATCCAGGAGGCACAGAAATCCCCCAACAAAATAAACTCAAGGAGGTCCACACAAAGACATATAGTAATTAAAATGGAAAAAAGTAGTGATAAAGAGGGGTGCCTGGGTGGCTCAGTTGGTTGGGTGACTGCCTTCAGCTCAGGTCAGGATTCTGGAGTCCGAGGATCGAGTCCTGTATTGGGGGTCTCTGCTCAGCAGGGTGTCTGCTTCTCCCTCTAACCCTCTCCCCTCTCATGCTCTCTCTCTCACTCTCTCAAGTAAATAAATAAATTTTTTTTAAAAAGTAGTGATAAAAAGAAAATTTTAAAAGCAGCCAGAGAATAGATGACGGTTACATACAAGGGAAACCCCATGAGGCTATAAGCTTGCTTTTTCAGCAGAAACTTCGAAGGCCAGAAGAAAGTGGCATGATACATTCAAACTGCTGAAAGGGAAGAGTCTGTAGACAAGGATACTGTATCTAACAAGGCTATCATTCAGAATATGAAGAAAGATAAAGAGTTCTTCACACAAACAAAAGTTTAAAAATTATGACCACTAAAAGAAACCTACAAGTAATGTGTGTGTGGGGGGGGGCGGGGCGCCTGGGTGGCACAGTCATTAAGCATCTGCCTTCAGCTCAGGTCATGATCCCAAGGTCCTGGGATTGAGCCCCACATTGGGCTCCCTGCTCAGCAGGAGGTCTGCTTCTCTCTCTCCCACTCCCCCAACTTGTGTTCCCTCTCTTGCTGTCTCTCTCTATATATCAAATAAATAAATAAAATATGAAAAAAAAGAAAAGAAATGTTAAAGGAGACTCTTTGTATGAAAAGACAATATAAGAGAAAGAAAAGTAGGAAAGTCAAAAGTATTCAAAAAAAGTGTATCTGTAAAAATCAGTCAAGAGACTCACTAAATAAAAAGATATGAAGTATGACATCATATACCTAACATGTCGGGGGGAGAGGAGTAAAGAATAGGTTCAAACTTAAATGACTATCAACTTAATATAGACTGCTATATGCAAAAGATGTTGTATATAAACCTAATGGTAACCACATACAAAAAAATAAAGAGAAAGGAATCCAAGTATATCAATAAAGAAAGCCAAATTATCATGGGAGATAAGACCAAGGAAAGGAAGGAAGAGAGAACTACAAATACAACCATAAAACAAATAAGAAAATGGCAATAAGCACATAGCTATCAACAATTATTTTGAATGTAAATGGACTAAATGCTCCAAATCAAAACACATAGGCTTACAGAGTGGATTAAAAAAAAAAAAAAAACAGGACACGTTTATATGCTGCCTACAAGAGACTCATTTCAGAGTTAAAGACACCTGCAGATTGAAAGTGAAAGATGGAGACATATTTATCATGCAAACGGATGTCAAAAGAAAGCCCGAGTAGCAATGTTTATATTGGACAAAATGGTCTTTAAAACACAGACCATAACAAGAGGCAAAGAAGGACAGTATAATAATCATAAGGGGACAATCCAACAAGAAGTAGTATAACAAGTATAAATGTTTATTCACCCAACATGGGAGCACCCAAATACAAAACAAAAACAAAAACAAAACAGTTAATAACAAATATAAAGGAACTAATCTACAGTAATACAATAATAATAGGGGACTTTAACATGTACTTACATCAATGGACCGATCATCCAAATAGAAAATCAACAAGGAAACAGTGCCTTTGACTGACACACCACACCAGATGGACTTAACAGATATATTCAGAACATTCCACCCTAAAACAGAGTACACATTTGTTTCAAGTGACCACAGAACATTCTCCAGAAGGGATCACATATTAGGCCACAAAACAAACCTTAACAAATTTGAAAAGGCTGAAGTACTACCGTGCATCTTTCCTGACCACAATGCTATAAAACTAGAAATCAACCACAAGAAAAAAATCTGGAAAGAGCAAAATACATGGAGGCTAAATAACATGCTACTAAACAATTAATCGGTCAACGTAGAAACAAAGAGGAGATAAAAAAAAATACATGGAGACAGATGAAAATTAAAACACAATGGTCCAAAACATTTGGGAAGTACTAAAAGCAGTTCTAAGAGGAAAGTTTATAGCAATACAGGATTACCTCAAGAAGCAAGAAAAATCACAAATAAACAACCTAATCTTATACCTAAAGGAACCAGAAAAAGAACCAAAACCCAAAACCAGTAGAAGGAAGGAAATATTAAGGTTTGAAGCAGAAATAAATGAAATAGAAGCTAAAAAAACAATAGAACAGATTAATGAAACCAGGAGCTGGTTCTTTGACAATATCAACAAAATTGATAAACCTCTAGCCAGATTCATAGAAAAGAAAAAAAAGGACACAAATAAGCAAAATCAGATATAGAAGAGAAATAACAACCAATACCACAGAAATGCAAAAGGATTGTAAGAAAGTATTATGAGAAGCTGGACAACCCATGATTATAGATGCAAAACTCCAAGTAAAACATTAGCAAACAAAGTGTGTGCCCTGTACCCCACCAAAAAATAAAAAAATAAAAGATATCAGGACTTTTGGGAACCTGTAAATGTTACCTTATATAGAAGTCTTTGCAGGTATGATTAAATTAATGATCTTTAGGTAGATACATTATCCTGGATTTTCCAGGTAGGCCTTAAATGCAATCACAATTGCCCTTATAAGAGGCAGAGGGAGATATGATACATATAGAGGAGAAGACTATATGAAGACAGAGAGAGATTTGACGATACTCAATTTAAAAATTGGAGTGATGAGGTCACAGTCAAGTAAAGCTGGCAGCCACTAGAAGCTGCAAGAGACAAGGGGTTAATTGTGCCCAAGGGCATCCAGAGGGAGTGTCGCCTTGTTGACACCTTGATCACAGCCCAGTGACACAGATTTCAGATATCTGGCTGGCAGAACTGTGAGACAATAAATTTCAGTTTCTTTATATCACCAATTTTGTGGAAATTTGTTATAGCAGCCACAGGAAACTAACAAAATGAAGCCAAATATGAAGAGGATAATATATTATGTCGAAGTAAGGTCCATTCCAGGAAATTTATTAATGTGTTATTCACCATGTTAACAAATTAAAGGAGAAAATCATAACACAACTCAATAGTTTTAAGACATTTTTTTCTAAACTCAAATAATGCATGATATCTTTTAGAAAACTAGGAATAAAAAGAAATATCCTTAATTTGATAAATTGTAACTATAAAACACTTATAAGAAACATCATACTTGGGGCACCTGGGTGGCTCAGTTGGTTAAGCATCCGACTCTTGATCTCAGGTGAGGTCTTGATCTCAGGGTTGTGAGTTCAAGCCCCACGTTGTGAGTTCAAGCCCAGCATGGAGGCTACTTAAAAAAAAAGAAACAGAAAAAAAAGAGAAACATACTTAATGGTTTAGTTTTAAAATTATACCCTATAAAATGTGGATAAAGACAAGAACTCCCACCATTAAGACTTGTAGTCTTATAGTTCTGGAAATTCCAGCCAATGCATTGAGATAAAAAGACACAAAAAGAGGGGTACCTGGGTGGCTCATTTGGTTAAGTACTCAACTCTTGATTTCAGCTCAGATCATGATCTCAGGGTGGTGGGACTGAGCCCTGTGTTGGACTCTACTCTTAGTGCAGAGTCAGCTTGTCCATCTCCCTCCTCCTCTGCCCTTTCCCCCTGCTTGTGCACACACTCTCTCTAAAATAAATAAATATTTTTTAAAAAGATGCAAAAAGGGGGCGCCTGGGTGGCTCAGTGGGTTAAAGCCTCTGCCTTCAGCTCAGGTCATGATCTCAGGGTCCTGGGATCAAGCCCCACATTGGGCTCTCTGCTCAGCAGGGAGCCTGCTTCCCCCTCTTTCTCTGCCTGCCTCTCTGCCTACTTGTGATCTCTCTCTCTGTCAAATAAATAAATAAAATCTTAAAAAAAAAAGATGCAAAAAGAATAAGGATTGGGAAGATCTGACAAATAATTATTTGTCACAGGAATGACTACCACACACACATACACACACACACACACACACTGGAAGGATGTACAAAATATTACAATTACCAAATAGCCCAAAAGTTTCCTGAATATAAGTTTCCTGAATATAAGATTAATACCATTTAAGATATAAGATCAATTGCATTTCTATATACTTTCAAGAAACAGAAAATTTAAGAAAATACACCATTTATAATCTCAATAGAAATACAAGTACTATCTCAATCAGTTTTGTTTGCTATAACAAAGTACCATAGACAAGGTGGCTTATAAACAAGATAAATTTATTTCTCACAGTTCTGGAGTTGTGAAGTCTAAGATCAGGGTGCCAGAATTGTCAAGTTCTTGTGACAGCCCTCTCCCAGGTTGCATATCCTCTCCCAGGTTGCAAATCCCATTCATTAGGGCTCTACTCTCAAGACCTAATCACCTACCAAAGGCCTCACTTCCTAGTTCCTTCATGTCGGGGGTTAGGATTTCAATACATGAATTTTGAGGGTACATAAACATTCAGGAAACTAGAAATAACAAAAATAATGTGCAAGACATTTATGTAGAAATTATAAAACTTTATTGATAAAAATTACAAAACCTTATTGAAAGACCATATAATTTGTACACATGAAGCTAATGCAACATTGTGTGTCAACTATACTTAAAAAAGAAGGAAAAAATAATGAAACTATAAATTGTGAGAAAACCATATTTATGGAAAGGAAGACTCAAATATGTTAATGATCCCCAAACCAAAGTAGAGATTTAAAGCAAATCCAATCAAAATCCCAAAAAGGTAACTCATGAGACATGACAAGATGATCCTAAAATTTAATAGAAGAAGTAAATTTCAAGAATAGTGAAGACAATGCTGTAGAAGTAAAACAAGGTATAGTACTATTCCTCAGGAAGATAAAGATTTATTATAAAGCAATTCTAGTTAAAACATTAAAACATTGGCCCAGGGATAGATATATAAGGCCATGAAACAGAGAGCTCAGAAATAGACTGTCATGCAGTGACAGAGCTGGCACTGAGTATCTGAGAGGAAAGTGGATAATACTTAATAAATGATGTTGGGACAACTGGTTAAACTTATTGAAAAACGATTTTACTTCCCTATCTTACACTTAAATGTGAGGAAGAATCTTTTAAAGACCCTAAGGTAGAAAAAGACTGATGACTTCCTCTACATTAAAAAGGAGATCTTCTATTGATCAAAACGCTATAGACAGGAAGAAACAAACCACAAACTGAGAAAAGATATTTAACACCATATAACAAATTAAAAAATAGTATTCAGAATATATAAAGAATTCCTATGAATCAGTAAGAAAAATAACTCAACAGAAAAATTAACAAAATACATAAACAGTCATTTCATAGAATAGGAAATAGTAATTTCATAAACACTTAAAAAGATGATCAAGTTCATTGATTATTATGGAAATTCAAATGAAACCCAATGTGCGGTATGAACTCACAACCCTGAGATCAAGAGTCACATGCTCTACCAGCTGAGCAAGCCAGACACCCCTTAAAGTGAACTACATATGTAGCTTTAAATTTCCTAAAAACTGGGAGGCAAGGGAAAGATGGCAGAGTATGAGGATCCTAAGCTTACTCAGTCACATGTTTATAACTAAATATCACTCAGATACACGACATTAAACTGGAGAGTGATTTGAAGACTGGCAGAACAAACTTCACAACTAAATGTGGAAAAGCTGCATGAGAAGAGTTTAGAAAGGGCAGAAACAGTGGTTGGGAGCTGCCTACAAGGGGAGGGAGCTGTGGTCATGGAGAGGGGAAAGCACCAGAGAGCCCACACAGAAAAAATGAATCCCCATAATGTCTGGCCTTGAAGATCAGAGGGTTAGAATTCCAAGAGCTTGTATAACCAAGGGGACTTGGAGCCTGGAGCTTGAAAAGTCAGCTGAGTCAGCACTGAGTGAGCCAGGAGGGCCAGTAATGGCTGCATCCCCACCCTTAAAGAAACAACAGCCTGAGGAGAGGCAACATAGAAACTACAGCTTGCACAACTGGAGGGAGATTGTTTATACTGATTTTGGAGATTGTTGGGGGGACTTCTCTGGGAACAAGGAGCTGGCAGGCACCATCCCTCCTCCCCCTACCATAAATAAAGAGTCTCCTACAAGATCCAGCTCAGCACAGACGCTTGCAACATAGTCTGCTAGCAGTGCACCCCATCCATGAGCTCTCCTGAGGTCCACCCACTAGAAGTCTGCTGGCCTGGGCAATTTTGTTAATGCTGCATGCACCTTGCCCAGTTTTCTCATGCACAGACATCACCTACCCCACACACAGATGCTGCTGTACTTTCGTGAAGCCAGTCCAGGACTAGTGGCTCAGTGTAAATTTCATAATGCTGTGCACATGCCCTGCCTAGCCACTGTCCACAAAGATGCCTGGGACCCCAGGCTGCCACAACTATTCCTGTACACTGTACCCTCAGCAACCACCCAATTCGGGGGGTCCATCTTAGGACTAGCCTCAATGCAAATTTTGGTAACACCACTACCCCAAGCCTTTTTGCTGTCACATCCCCTCAGATCCAGCCTGCCTAGATCTCACTAACATTACAGAGAGCAAGCATAGCCCACAACAGACAAAAAGTCAGTGCAGTCATATGGACTGCAAGGAAAAGTGACTCAGACACAATGGCAGGACACAGACAACACACATAGGAGACTCCGTTTAGGTGCCAGATTTTGGTGAACAGGGCACTGCACTGCTGGTCACTCCAGGACAACCTCTTCATAAAATATTCTACCTTTATAAAATCACTACCCACACTACCTTCAAGAGCAGAAGACACAGCCGACTTTCTTAACAGAGAGAAACAGAGAAAAATAAACACAGAGGAAACAGAGAAATATATCCCAAATAAAAGAACAAGACAAAAATCACAGCAAGAGATCTAAGTGAAAGAGAAATAGGTAATATACCTGACACAGAATTTGAAGAAATGACCATAAAGATACTCACTGGACTTTAGAAAAGGGTGAGGGACATCAGTGAGACCCTTGACAAAGAGATAAAAAACATATCAGAGATGAAGAAATCAATAAATAAAATTAAAAATACAACAGATGGAATAAATAGTAGGCTACATGAAGTAGAGGAACAAATCAGTGACAGAATAATGGAAAACTATAGAACTGAACAGGTGAAAGACAAACGCTGCATAGAGATAGACTTAGAGAACTCTGTGGTTCCATCAAAGTAATAATGTTTGCATTGTAGGGACCCCAAAAGGAGGAGAGAAGAGAAAGGGGGACAGAAAATGTGTTTGAGGAAACATATCTGAAAACTTCTTGAATCTGAGAGGGAAACAGAGATCCAGATTCAGGAGGCATGGAGAGTCCCCCAAAATTCAACTCAAGGAGGTCCATACCGCAGCACAGTATTACAATGGCAAAAGAATGTGATAAAGAATTTCAATGAAGAAAGTAGACAGTTACATACAAAGAGAAATCCCATAAGACTAACAGCTGATTTTTTCCCAGAATCTTTGCAGACCAGAAGGGAGTGGCATGATGTGTTTAAAGTGTTGGAAGGGAAAAGTCTACAGCCAAAAATACTTTACCCAACAAAGCTATCATTCAGAATAGAAGGAGAGAAAGAATTTCCCAGACAAACTAAAGTTAAAAGAATTCATGACCATTAAATCAGCCCTACAAGAAATGCTAAAGGAGACAATGAATGGAAAACAAAAGCCATAAGTAAGAGTAATAAAAAACAGGAAGTACAAAAGAAAAGGATGTAAAAGGTGATACCAAGTATCTGAAATGCAGAGGGGGGAGGAGGAAAAATGAGTTCAAAAATAAGTGACTATCAATTTAATATAGACTGTATATATTTGTAGAAGATGTTATATATAAACTGAATGGTAACCACAACTCAGAAACAGTAACAGATATGCAAAAAATAAAGAGTAGAGAACCCCAGTATATCACTAGAGAAAACCAACAAACTATGAAAGAGAAAGAGAAGGAAGGATCTGAGAAAAATCATAAAAACAACCACAAAGCAAGTAAAATGACAAAAATACATACCTATCAATAATTACTTTGAAGGTAAATGGACTAAATACTCCAATAAAAAAAATAAAGGGTGACAGAATGGATTAAAAAAAAGAACAGAACACATTTATATGCTGCCTACAAGAGACTCATTTCAGAGCTAAAGACACCCACAGATTGAAAGTGAGGGGATAGAGACATATTTATCATGCAAACAGATGTCAAAACAAAGCCTGAGTAGCAATGTTTATATTGAATAAAAAGGACTTTAAAACACAGACTAATAAGAGGCAAAGAAGGACACTATATAATCATAAGGGGACAATCCAACAAGAAGGTATAACAAGTATAAATATATATACACCCAACATGGGAGCACCCAAATACAAAAACAGTTAATAACAAATATAAAGGAACTAATCTACACTAGTACAAAAATAATAGGGGACTTTAACACACTCATCCATCAATGGACTGATCATCCAAATAGAAAATCAGCAAGGAAACAGTGGCCTTTTTAAAAAATTCTTTTTAAAAAGATTTTATTTATTTGAGAGAGAGAGAGAGAGCGAGAGCATGAGAGGGGAGAAGGTCAGAGGGAGAAGCAGACTCCCCATGGAGCTGGGAGCCCGATGCGGGACTCCATCCCGGGACTCTGGGATCATGACCTGAGCTGAAGGCAGTCGCCTAACCAACTGAGCCACCCAGGTGCCCTGTGGCCTTTTTTTAAAATAAAGATTTTAGGGGCGCCTGGGTGGCTCAGTGGGTTAAAGCCTCTGCCTTCGGCTCAGGTCATGATCCCGGGGTCCTGGGATCGAGCCCCGCATCAGGCTCTCTGCTCAGCAGGGAGCCTGCTTCCTCCTCTCTCTCTGCCTGCCTCTCTGCCTACTTGTGATCTCTCTCTCTCTGTCAAATAAATAAATAAAAAAAAAAAATAAAAAAAAAATAAAATAAAGATTTTATTTATTTTTTGACAGAGAGAGATCACTGGGCAGAGAGGCAGCAGACAAAGAGGGGAAGCAGGCTCACTGCTGAGCAGAGAGCCCCATGCAGGGTTCGATCCCAGGACCCTGAGAATATGACCTGAGCTGAAGGCAGAGGTTTAACCCACTGAGCCACCCAGGCGCCCCGAAACAGTGGCTTTGAATGACACACTGCACCAGACAGATTTAACAAATATATTCAGAAAATTCATCCTAAAGCAACAGAATACACATTCTTTTCAACTACACATGGGACATTCTCCAGAAGAGATCATATATTAGGCCACAAAACAAATCTTAACAAATTAAAAAAGGCTGAAGTAATCCTGTGCGTCTTTCCTGACCACATTGCTTTGAAATCAGAAATCAACCACAAAAAAATCTGGAAGGAGCAAAATATATGGAGATTAAATAACATTAAATAACAATAAATGGTCAACCAGGAAATTGAAGAAGAAATCATAAAGTATGTGAAAATGGACAAAAATGAAAACACAATGGTCTAAAACCTTTGGGATGCAGCAAGTGATTCTAAGGGGGAAGTTTATAGCAATACATACAGGCCTACCTCAAGAAGCAAGAAAAATCTCAAACAACCTAATCTTAACCTAAAGGAACTACGAAAAGAATAACGAACAAAGACTAACACCAGTAGATGGAAGGAAATAATAAAGATTGTAGCAGAAATAAATGATATAGAAACTAAAAAACAAAACAAACCCACAAAAACAACATCAACAAAGAACAGTTCAATGAAACCAGGAACTGGTTCTTTGAAAAGGTCAACAAAATTGATAAATCTCTAGCCAGACTAAAAAAACCCAAAAAAACAAAAATAAACAAACAAAAATAAATAAACCTCAAAATGGCCAATTAAATAGGAGAAATAACAGCCAACACCACAGAAATACAATTGTAAGAGAATATTATAAAAAACTATATGCCAACAAATTAAATAACCTAGAAGAAATGGCTAAATTCCTAGAAACATACAACCTCCCAAAACTGAAGCAGGATGACATAGAAAATGTGAACAGATTAATTACCAGTACGGAGATTGAATTAGTAATTCAAAAAACTCCCAACAAATTGAAGTCCAGGACTAGATGTATTCACAGGCAAATTCTTCAAAGAATTTAAACATTATTTATTTTAAAGATTTTATTTATTTATTTGACAGACAAAGATCACAAGTCGGCAGAGAGGCAGGCACAGAGGCAGGCAGAAGCAGGCTCCCTGCTGAGCAGAAAGCCTGATGCGGGGCTCAATCCCAGAACCCTGGGATCATGACCTGAGCAGAAGGCAGAGGCTTTAGCCCACTGAGCCACCCAGGTGCCCGAATTTAAACATTTAAAGAAAAGATAATACCTATTCTTCTCAAACCTACTCCAAAAATAGGTAAAGGAAAACTTGCAAATTCATTCTATGAGGCAAGTACCACCCTGATACCAAAACCAGATAAAGACACCATAAAAAAGGAGAACTACAGGCCAATATCTCTGATGAATATACATGCAAAAATTCTCAACAAAATACTAGCAAACAGAATCCAAGATTATGTCAAAAAAAATCATTCACCACAATCAAGTGGGATTTATTCCCAGGATGCAAGGGTGGTCAATATTTGCAAATCAATCAATGTAATACATCACATCAATAAGAGAAAGGATAAAAACCATATCATCTCCTCAGTAAATGCAGAAAAAGCTTTTGACAAAGTACAACACCCATTCACGATAAAAGCCCTCAACAAATTAGGGCTACAGGGAATATATCTCAACATAATAAAGGCCATATATGAAAAACTCACAACTAATATCATATGGTGAAAATACCAATGGTGAAAAACTGAGAGCTTTTCCCCTAAGGTCAGGAACAAGACAAGGATGTTCACTCTCACCACTTTTACTCAAAATAGTACTGGAAGTCCTAGATTAGCAACCAGACAAGAAAAAGAAATGAAGCATCCATATTGGAAAGGAAGAAATTAGATTGTCACTATTTGCAGGTGACATGATACTATATATAAAAAAACCTAAAAGAAGGGTGCCTGGGTGGCTCAGTTGATTGAGCGTCTACCTTCAGCTCAGGTCATGATCCCAGGGTCCTGGGAATTGAGTCCCGCATCAGGCTCCCTGCTTGGTGGGGAGCCTGAGTCTCCCTCTCCCTCTGCCTGCTGCTCCCCCTGCTTGTGCTCTGTCAAATAAGTAAAATCTTAAAAAAAAAAAAGAAGAGAAAACCTTAAAGACTCCACCAAAAAACTGCTAGAACTGATAATTTATCAGAACTCAGTAAGGTTGCAGTATATAAAATCATGTGTAGAAATCTGTTGCATTTCTGTACACCAATAATGAAGCAGGAGAAAGAGAAATTGAAAATGATTCAATTTACAATTGCACCAAAAATAAAAAGATAGCTAGAAATAAATCTAACAAAAGAGGCGAAAGACCTGTACTCTGAAAACTATAAAACACTGATGAAAGAAATTAAAGATGACACAAAGAAATGGAAAGATATTCCTTACTCACGGGTTGGAAAAACAAATATTGTTAAAATGTTTGTATTACCAAAGCAATCCACACATTTAATGTGATTCCTACCAAAATACTGAGAGCATTTTTCATAGAACTAGAAGGAAAAATCCTAAAATTTATATGGAACCACAAAAAAATCCTGACCAGACAAAGCAATCATGAAAAAAACAAAACAAAACAAAAAAGCAAAGCTGGAGGTATCCAATTCTAGATTTCAAGTTATACTACCAAGCTGTAGTAATCAAGAGTATGGTACTGGCACGAAATACACATAGCTCAGTGGAACAGTATAGAAAGCTGAGAAACGAACCCACAATTATATAGACAATTCATCTTTGACAAAAGAGGCAAGAACATGTAATGGGAAGAAGATAGTCTCTTCAAATGGTATTAGGAATACTGGATAGCTATGGACAATAGAATGATCCTGGACTACTTTTTTACACCATACACAAAAATAAACTCAATGAATTAAAGACCTAAATGTGAGACCTGAAACCATAAACATTTTAGAAGAGAGCACAGGCAGTAATTTCTCTGACATCAGCTGTAGCAACATTTTTCTAGATATAGGGCAAAGGAAATAAAATAAAAAATAAGCTATTGGGATTATATAAAAATAAAGAGCTTGTGTACAGTGAAGGAAACAATCAACAGAACTAAAAGGCAACCTACTGATCGGGAGAAGATATTTTCAAATGACATATCCAATAAAGGGTTTGAATAAAAAATATATAAATAACAGATACTACACAATTCCCCAAAACCAAATAATCCAATTACCAAATAGGCAGAAGACATGAAAAGACATTTCTCCAAAAAAGACATACAGATAGCCAACAGACACATGAAAGGATGCTCAACATCACCCATCATCAGGTAAATACAAATCAAGAAGCTATCACCTCACACCTGTCAGAATGGCTTAAATAAAAAACACAGGAAATAACAAGTGTTGGTGAGGATGTGGAGAAAAAGGAACCCTCCTGCACTATTGGTGGGAATGCAAACTAGAGTAGCCATTGTGGAAAATAGTATGGGGGTTCCTCAAAAAATTAAAATAGAGCTACCTAATTAAAGAATTAAAAATAGAGCTACCCTAGGATCCAGGAATTGCACAACTGGGTATTTGCCCTGAAAATACAAAAACACTAATTTGAAGGGTACATGCACCCCTATGTTTATAGCAGCATTATTTTTAATAGTCAAACTATGAAAGTAGCCCAAGTGTCCATCAGCTGATGAATGGATAAAAAAAGATGGGAGATATATACATACATTATATATGTGTGTGTGTGTGTGTGTATGTATGTATATACATATATAAGAATATTATTCAGCCATAAAAAATTAAAACTTGCCGTTTGCAACAATGGATGGAGCTAGAGAGTATAATGCTAAGTGAAGTAAGTCAGTCAGAGAGAGACAAATACCACATGATTTCACTCATATGCGGAAATTAAGAAACAACAAAAAAAACAAGCAAAGGAAAAAGAGAGAGAGAAAGAGATGAACCAAGAAACAGACTCATAGCTATAGAGAAAAAAATGATGGTTACCTGTGAGGAGGTGGGAGGCAGGTAAAATAGGTAAAATAGGCTATGGGGATTAAGGAGTGCACTTGTCACGATGAGTAGCAGGTGATGTACGCAATGGTTGAATCACTATATTGTACACCGTAAACTAATAAAGAAAACACAATATAAAAACTAAGGAGATAAAAGTGAACTTAATAATTTATTTTATCCCAAATACTACTATTTCAACATTTAATTAACATAAAAATTAGTGATGAGATATATGTTGTTTTCATTACTAACTCTTTGAAATCCAGCATGTATTTTGCACTTACAGTATATCTCAAATTGCATGGTAAATTTTCATTAGAAATACTTGATCTATGGGGTGCCTGGGTGGCTCAGTGGGTTAAAGCCTCTGCTTTCAGCTCAGGTCATGATCCCAGGGTCCTGGGATGGAGCCCTGCATCAGGCTCTCTGCTCAGCGGGGAGCCTGTTTCCCCCTCTCTACTCTGCCTGCCTTTCTGCCCACTTGTGATCTATCAAATAAATAAATAAAATCTTTAAAAAAAAAACAGAAAAGAAAAGAAATACTTGATCTAGGGTGCCTGGGTGGCTCAGTTGTTAAGCGTCTGCCTTCAGCTCAGGTCATGATCCCAGGATCCTGGGATGGGCCCCATATGGGGCTCCCTGCTTCTCCCTCTCCCACACCCCCTGCTTGTGTTTCCTCTCTCACTGTATCTCTCTCTGTCAAATAAATAAATAATTAAAATCTTAAAAAAAAAAGAGAGATCTATATTTAGATTTCATAAAATTTGTAGTTGAAAAAGTATATTCACATATCAAGTTCTTCCAAGCAAAATTTTCTAATAATTGTATAACATTATTAGTTTTAAAATTTAAATTAGTTTAGTTTAATTAAAAATGTATTTCCTGGGGGCGCCTGGGTGGCTCAGTGGTTTAAGCCTCTGCCTTCGGCTCAGGTCATGATCCCAGGGTCCTGGGATCGAGCCCCGCATCGGGCTCTCTGCTCAGCAGGGAGCCTGCTTCCCCCTCTCTCTCTGCCTGCCTCTCTGTCTACTTGTGATCTTTGTCTGTCAAATAAATAAATAAAATCTTTAAAAAAAATGTATTTCCTGTCACACTTGCCTTGTTATGATTGTTCGGTAGCTCCATGTAACACAGCTCTAGATAAACTCTTACATATATGCACTAGGAGGAATGTTCAGAAATGTTTGAAAGGCAAAATACTGCTAACAAACCAATACAGGAATGGACATGTAAATAAGTGTATTTTCACTATAAAAAACAGATGTTAGTGAAAATGAATGAACTATAGTTATACACTTCAATATGGATAAACTGGAAAACTCAATGTTGAGGGGAAGAAAGCAAGTCACAGAAGTATATAGAGAATCAAGAACAGACAAAACTACGCTCTCTCTATTGTCTAGAGAAATGTGCGTGTGTGTCTGCTACAGGGGAGGCAAAACTATCCGTTTTAGGTTTTCAGCTAGGACTCTTTAAAAGACTAACTAAAGAAAGTTTATTAGCAAGTATAGTACACAGCATATAGAAGAAACCTTAAAAAAGAGTAACTCAAAGTGCTTAGAGTAGCATCTTCAATAAAGAATAACACATTTGTGGAGAAATGACAGGACAAAGGAAAGCAATGGTGGCGAACTGCGGGAAGATATGGGAGAAAACTAATGGAGTGAGGCTTATTTGCCGATTCCTTTGGTGCTGATAAATCTGTCTTCAGTAAAAAGAGTTTTATCCTGCCATTAGGCAGAAGAGAAGTAGGGTAGAGAGAACTCTTCCTGGATTTGCTGCTGCTTAATTTCCTTCAGTTCAATAGGTTTTATGTCAAAGAGGCATATTTTGGGGCAACATACTCTGGTTTCTCTCTGCTAAAACAAATTTCGACAACCAGGTGGTATAAACCAACGGACTTTTATTCTCTCACAGTTCAAGAGATCAATTGGCTGAAATGTGGGTCACTGGGCTGAAATCAAGATGTCAGCAAGGTTGCATTCTCTATGGACTCTCCCTCAGAGAGAATCCATTCCTTGCTTCTTTTAGCTTCTGGTGGCTATCAGCATTCCCTGGTTGTGGCCACTTCACTCCAATCTTCAAGGCCAGCAGCTTCACATCTCTCTTTGCCCCATCTTCACATTGAGCCTTCTCTGTATGTGTCTGTATGATCTCAACTTCTGCCTCCCTCTTAGGACACTTGAGATTACAATAGAGCTCACTGGGATAATTCAAAAACAGTATCTCCACCTCAAGATCATTAATTTAATCACATCTGCAATGACTCTCTTTCCATATGAAGGAACATTTTGAACATTCCAGGAACTATGACCTGATACTTTTGGGGGAGGGTCATCATTAAGTCTATTATAGTATTTAAAGTATAGAGAATAAAATTCAGGATAGTAGTTATCTCTGGGCATTAGGAAAGGGATACAGTTGATACGGGGGCAGGTGCACAGGAGCCTTTAAAAATATTCTGTTTCTCCAGCTGGACAATAGATACACAAGTGTTCATTTGGCTTTCTCCCGCATCTCAGGTTCTAAACTGCTTTAGATTAGCAGTTCCTCTACCCACTCCCTTACTCTGACTCTTTGACCCCTGTGGCACATAGTAAGTAACAACCAGTAACATTTACCATAGATAACACTACTGGATTTCATATAGTTTATCTAGGTATGGATGTCTTTTCCTTTATTCTGCTTGGGATTTATTGGGGCACTCAGGTAGCTCAGTTGGTTAAACACCTGACTCTTGATTTCGACTTAGGTCATTATCTCAGGGTCTTGAGATCAAGCCCTGCATCAGGCTCTGCACTGAGCAGAGTCTGCTTAGGATTCTCCCTCTCCCTGCCTCTCTGCCCCTCCCCACTTGTGCTCTCTGTCTATAAATCAATCAATCAATCTTCATTAATAAATAAATAAAGACAAAAATAAATAGACAAGAAGACAACACTACGTGTGTTATTTGTCAGGGAGAGTGGGAGAGGGAGAAGAAAGCTTCCCACCGAGCAGGGAGCCCGAAGTGGGGCTGGATCCCAGGACCCTGGAATCATGGCTTGAGCTGAAGGCAGACACTTAACAGGTGACCCACCCAGACGCCCTGAATAGATACTATTCTTAATACTATTCATAGATGGGAAAAATGAGGTCTTTGAGGCTTGCCTTAAAGTCATAGTTGTTATATGGTGGATACTGGAATCAAATCCAGATAGTCTGGTTTTACTTCCTGTACATTTTTTAATTGGACAATTTTAAAAAATTAAGATAAAATTCATGTACAATAAAATTCATCCTTTTGGTGTCTTGTTCTGAGAGTTTTGACTAAGGCATACAGATGTGTAACCACCACCAAAATCCATATTTAAAATAGTTACTTCTCCTCAAAAAATTCTCCTGTGCCTTTTTGTTGTACTCCTCCACCACCCCCGGCAGCCATTAGTTTCTGTGCCTATAGTTTTCCCTTTCTTGAATGCTTTATAAATCGAATCACCCTATGTAGTCGTTTGAATCTGTTTTAGCATAAAATATTTATTCAGCAGTTGAAGGATATTTGGATTATTTCCAGTTTGGAGCAATTATGAATAAAATCACCATAAACATTCATGCATAAGTTTTTGTATAAACATAAGTTTTCATTCCTCTTGAGTGAATACCTAGGAATGGTATTGCTAGGTCTTATGGAACCATAAGTTTATAAGAAACGGCCAAACTGCTATCTTAAGTGGCTTAACTATTTAACATTCCCACCAGCAATATATGAGAGTTCCAGTTGTTTTATATCTTTGTCTGTGCTGGGTATTGTTATCATTTACTTAGATCTTCTTTGATATCTTTCATCAATGTTTTATATTTTTCAGTGTACAGATCTTTTGTTAGATTTATTCCTACATATATCATATTTTAGTATAATTGCAAATGGTAGTTTTGTTAAATTTCAATTTCCAATTTATTGGTAGTTTATAGAAATACAGTTTTTATTTTTTTAAAGATTTATTTATTTTAGAGAGCACCAGCAGGATTGGCAGAGGGAGAGGGACAGAGAAAATCTCAAGCAGACTCCCTGCTGAGCACAGAGCTCAATTCAGTCAGGGCTCAATCCCACAACCCATGAGATTACGGCCTGAGCTAAAACCAAAAGTCAGATTCTCAACCAACTGCACCACCCAGGTGCCCCTACAGTTTTGGTTTTTGTATACTGGTCTCCTATCCTATGAACATGTTAATGAAAGCTTTTTTGTAGACTCTTTGGGAGTTTTTATATAAATAATATTTTTGTCTGTAAATAAAAACCATTTTATTTCTCCCTTTCCAATCTTTTTCTTTTCAAAAGATTTTATTTATTTGTTTGTCAGAGAGAGAGAGAGAGAGAGAGAGAGAGCGCATAGGCAGGCAGAGTGGCAGGAGGCAGAGGGAGAAGCAGGTTGCCCGCTGAGCAAGGAGCCCGATGCGGAACTTGATCCCAGGACACTGGGATCATGACCCGAGCCGAAGGCAGCCACCTAACCAACTGAGCCACCCAGGCGTCCCACCCTTTCCAATCTTTATTCTTTTATTTCCTTTTCTTACCTTATTGGAATAGGTAAGACCTTTATATAATGTTGAATATGTGATTAGAGCAGAATCTTTAGAGCACTTTTGAATTTCACCATTAAGTATGATGCTAACTACACATTTTTGGTAAATCTCTCTTTTTTTAAAGATTTTATTTATTTATTTGACAGAGAGAGACACAGTGAGCGAGGGAAACAAGCAGGGGGAGTGGGAAAGGGAGAAGCAGGCTTCCCGCTGAGCAGGGAGACTGACGTGGGGCTCGATCCCAGAGCCCTGGGATCATGACCTGAGCTGAAGGCAGACGCTCAATGACTGAGCCACCCAGGTGCCCCTTTTTGTAAATCTCTTTATCATTGTGTGTATATATCAGATTTTGTTCACCCATTCATTAATCACTGGGCCCTTGGGTTGTTTCCACCTCTATGCTATTGTGAGTAATGCTGCTATGAACATAGGAGGACAAACATTTGCTCAAATTCCTGTTTTAAATTCTTTCTATACCTAGGGTGGAATCGTTGGATCATATGTAATTTAATTTTTAATTTTTTGAGGAACCACCATACCGTTTCCCATAGTAGCTGCACCATTTTATGTTCCCACTAACACTGCACAAGAGTTCCAATTTTCTACATCCTCACCAACCTTTATTATTTTGGTTTTTTTTAATAGTATCCATCCTAATGGGTACCTAATGGGTACCTCATTGTAGTTTTGATTTGCATTTCCTTAAAGATTATGATGTTAAGCTTCTTTCATATGCTTGTCATCCATTTGTATATCATTTTTGAATGTTTATTTACAGGCTTTGCCCATTTTTGGGGCACCTGCGTGGCACATTTGTTTAAACATCCAACTCTTGGGTTCAGCTCAGGTTGTGATTTCAGGATTGTAAGGTTTGAGCTCTGTGTCAGGCTCTGGACTCAGTGCGGAGTCAGCTTGAGACTTTCTCTGACCTTTCCCCTTCTCTAAAATAAATAAATCACTAAATCCTTTGTCCATTTTCAAATTGAGTCATCATTTTTTTTAATGTTGAGTTGTAAGAGTTCATTATGTATTATGGATATTAGCTCCTTACCAGAGATATGACTTGCAAATAGTCTCTTCTATTCCATAGGTTGCCTTTTCAAACTGCTGATTGTGTCCTTTCATGCACAGAAATTTTACATTTTATTTAGTCCAATTTATCTTTACTTTTATTGCCTGTGGTTTTGGTATCTAATCCAAGAAATCATTGCCAAATCCAATATCATGAAGATTTTCCCTCTATGTTTTCTTCTGCTTTACAATTTTAGATATTATGCTTAGGTTTTTTGGGGGTTTTTTAACCCCCTTTGAGTTAATTTTTGTATATGCTGTAAGGTAATTTTCCAACTTCATTCTTTTGCATGGATCTCCAGTTTTCCCAACACCATTTGCTGAAAGACTGTTTTTTCCCCCTTTGAATGGTCTTGGGACCCTTATAAAAAATCATTTGAGGGGCACATAGTGGCTCAGTCAGTTGGGCATCCAACTCTTGGTTTTGGCTCAAGTCATGATCTTGGGTTTGGAGGGTGGAGCTCTGTGTCAGGCTCTGAGCTCAGCAGGGAGTCTGCTTGGGATTCTCTCTCTCCATCTCCCTCTGCCCCTCCCCCTGATCTCTTTCTCTCTATCTCTCTCAAATGGACAAATAAATCTTTTTAAAAACCATTTGATCATATATGCAGAAGTCTATTCCCTTGGTCTATATATCTGTCTTTATGTCAATATACTGCTTTAATTACCATTGCTTTTGTGCTAGGATTTAAATATGTAAGTGTGTGCTTTCCAACTTTATTCTTCTTTCTCAAGACTATTTTGGGTATTCAGGGTCCCTTGAGACTCCATACAAATTTTAGAATGGATTTTTCTACCTCTGCAAAAATTACTATTGAAAAATTTTTTCATTTTATTTTCTTTTCAGTGTTCCAGTGTTCATTGTTTATGTACCATACCCAGTGCTCCATGCAGTATGTGCCCTCCATAATACCCACCACCAGCCTCACCCAATCCCCCACTCCTCCCCCCTCCAAAACCCTCAGTTTGTTTCTCAGAGTCCACAGTCTCTCATGGTTTGTCTTCCCCTCCGATTTCTGCACAGCGAAGGAAACAGTCAACAAAACAAAGAGGCAACCCACAGAATGGGAGAAGATATTCACAAATGACACTACAGACAAAGGGTTGATATCCAAGATCTATAAAGAACTCCTCAAACTCAACACACACAAAACAGATAATCATGTCAAAAAATGGGCAGAAGACATGAACAGACACTTCTCCAATGAAGACATACAAATGGCTAACAGACACATGAAAAAATGTTCATCATCATTAGCCATCAGGGAGATTCAAATCAAAACCACATTGAGATACCACCTTACATCAGTTAGAATGGCCAAAATTAACAAGACAGTAAACAACATGTGTTGGAGAGGATGTGGAGAAAGAGGAACCCTCTTATACTATTGGTGGGAATGCAAGTTGGTGCAACCACTTTGGAAAACAGTGTGGAGATTCCTTAAGAAATTAAAAATAGAGCTTCCCTATGACCCTGAAATTGCACTACTATGTATTTACCCCAAAGATACTGATGTAGTGAAAAGAAGGGCCATCTGTACCCCAACGTTCATAGCAGCAATGGCCACAGTCACCAAACTGTGGAAAGAACCAAGATGCCCTTCAACGGACAAATGAATAAAGAAGAATACTATCGAAATTTTAATAGGGATTGCATTCAATATGTCAGTTTTGGTAGTATTGATGTCTTATATTAAGTCTTCTAATCCATGAACATGGAATGTCTTTCCATTTATTTGTGTTTTCTCTAATTTCTTCTGAACATTTTGTGGTGAAAATTATAAGGGTACAAGTTTTCCACCTCCTTGATTAAGTTTATTAAGTATTTTATTCTTTTGATACTATTATAAATGGATTTGTTTTCTTAATTTCCTTTTCAGATTGTTCATTGTTGGTGTTTAACAACACAATTGATTTTTGCGTGTGATTTCATATCCCACAACTTCGGCTGAATTCATTTACCAGTTCTAACAGTTTTTCCCCCCTCCAGATAATTTGCATTTTATTTTATTTTTTAAACTTTATTTTATTTAAATTCAATTAATTAACATGTAGTGTATTATTAGTTTCAGAGGTAGAGTTCAGTGATTCATCGGTTGCATATAACACTCAGTGTTCTTTACATCACATGCCCTCCTTAATACCCATCACCCAGTTACCCCATCCCCTCCAACTACCTCCCCTTCTGCAACCCTCAGTTTGTTTCCTACAGTTAAGAGTCTCTTACGGTTTGTCTCCCTCTGATTTCATCTAATTTTATTTTTCCCTCCCTTCCCCTATGATTCTGTTTTGTTCCTTAAATTCCACATATGAGTGAAATCATATGATAATTGTCTTTCTCTCACTAGAGGGTACCATAATACCATCTAGTTCCATCCACATCATTTCAAATGGTAAGATATCATTTTTTCTGATGTCTGAGTAATAACCCATTTTACATATATATATATATATATAGAGAGAGAGAGAGAGAGGAGAGATATCTCACATCTTTATCCATTCTTCTGTTGATGGACATTTGACAAAATACAGCATCCTTTCTTAATTAAAACTCTCTGCAGGGGCGCCTGGGTGGCTCAGTAGGTTAAACCTCTGCCTTCGGCTCAGGTCACGATCCCAGGGTCCTGAGATCAAGCCCCGCATCGGGCTCTCTGCTCGGCAGGGAGCCTCCTTCCCTCTCTCTCTCTGCCTGCCTCTCTGCCTACTTATGTCAAATAAATACATAAAATCTTTAAAAAAATAAAAAATAAAAAATAAACTCTCTGCAGTGTAGGGATAGAAGGAACATACCTCAATATCGTAAAACCCATATACAAAAAGCCCACAGCAAACATCACTCTCAATGGGGAAAAACTGAGAGCTTTTCTGCTAAGGTCAGGAATATGACAGGGATGTCCACTCTCACCACTGCTGCTCAATATAGTACTCAGCAATCCGACAACAAAAAGAAACAAAAGGCATCCAAATCAGCAAAGAAGTAATCAAACTCTCACTCTTCACAGATGACATGATACTCTATGTGGAAAACCCAAAGACTCCACGCAAAAATTGCTAGATCTCATACAGGAATTCAGCTAAGTGGCAAGATATAAACTCAATGCACATAAATCAGCTGCATTTCTATACACTGAAACAGAAGAAAGAAAAATTAAGGAGTTGATCCCATTTACAATTGCTCCAAAAATGATAAGATATCTAGAAATAAATCTAAAAAGAGGTACTCTGCAAACCACAGAACACTTATCAAAGAAGTTGAGAAACACAAAGAAATGGAAAAACATTCCATGCTCATGGATTGGAAGAACAAATATTGTTAAAAGTCTATGTTACCCAGAGCAATCTACACATTGAATGCACTCCCTAACAGTTTTTTCATGTGTATCATCTTTAGGGTTTTCTACATATAAGATCCTATCATCTGAAAACAGATACAATTTTATTTTCTCCTTTCCAATTTGGATGTCTTTTATTAATTTTTTTCTTGCCTAATTGCTCTGGCTAAAACTTAGAGTAATATGTTGGCTAGAAGTGGAGAAAGTGGCCATCCTTGCCTTGTTCCTGACTTCAGAGGAAAACCTTTCAGGCTCTCACTATTGAGACTATTACCTCTGGGTTTTTCTTTGTCTTCTTTTAAAGAAAGATTTATTTATTTTAGAGAGAGACTGCATAAGCAGGGGGAGGGGCAGAGAGAGAGGGAGACAAGCAGACTCCCTGCTGAGCAGGGACACCCCCCCAACGTGGGGCTCAATCCCAGGACCCTGAGATCATGACCAGAGCTGAAACCAAGAGTCAGGTACATAACTGACTGAGTCACCCAGGTGCGCCTCTGGATTTTTCATATATATTCTTTATCATGTTCAGGAAGTTTCTATTTTTTTTTTTTTTTTTTATTTTTTTTTTTTTTAAAGATTTTATTTATTTATTTGACACAGAGAGAGAGAGATCACAAGTAGGCAGAGAGGCAGGCAGAGAGAGAGAGGGGGAAGCAGGCTCCCCGCCGAGCAGAGAGCCCGATGTGGGGCTCGATCCCAGGACCCTGAGACCATGACCTGAGCCGAAGGCAGAGGCCTAACCCACTGAGCCACCCAGGCGCCCCAGGAAGTTTCTATTGATTCCTAGTTTTTGCTATGTTTTTATCATGAAAAGGTGTTGAATTTTGTAAAATGCTTTTTCTGCAGCAATTGAAATGATCACATGGTGTTATTCCTAGGATTCTGTTAATTTGGTATATTTCGTTGATTGGCTTTCATATGTTGAACCATTCTTGCATTCCAGGAATAAATCCCAATTACCCATAATATATAATTCTTTTAATGTGCTGTTGAATTCTGTTTGAGAGTATTTTGTTGAGGATTTTTGCATCAATATTCATCAGGTATGTTGATCTATAGCTTTCTTTTCTCCTCTCTCTTTCTTCTTTCCTTCTCTTCCTTTTCTCCTTTCCTTCCATCCTTCATTCTCTCTCCCTTCCTTCCTTCCCTCCCTTTCCCTCCCTTCCCTTCCCTTCCCTTCCTTTTCTTCATTTGTTCTTTTTGTAGTGTCTTTATCTGGCCATGGTATCAGGGCAGTGGCCTCAAAGAATGAGTTCGGAACTGCTACTGCCTTTTTAGTTTTCTGGAAGAATTTTTGAGGACTTGGTATTTTTTTTTTCCTTCATCACTGTGCTATGGGTTAGCTTGTAGTGTTATTTTTCATTACTTGGCTTATCAAACTTTGTGTCCACCCTTCTGTGCTCTTGACTTAAATTATTTGCTGCAATTACACCTCCCTCCCTTCCTTCCTATCTTTTGCATCATCTCTGTTTCTAATTGCAATATTTCCAGCACCTAAATATCTGATTATTCCTTTTCCATGATGGGTTTGCAAAATCCAAATCTTACTCTTTTTTAAAAAAAATTTATTTATTTATTTTGACAGAGAGAGATCACAAGTAGGCAGAGAGGCAGGCAGAGAGAGAAGAGGAAGCAGGCTCCCCGCTGAGCAGAGAGCCCCATGTGGGCCAATCCCATGACCTTGAGACCATGACCTGAGCTGAAGGCAGAGGCTTTAACCCACTGAGCCACCCAGGCACCCTCCAAATCTTACTCTTATTGTAAGGAGTGTAGAAACAGTTCAGTTTGTCTGTAACCAAACTGAAAGGGTAATAAAGTTGGAAAAGGTGGGAGTGGTGGTTCATCATCTATCAGATTCACTGTTTCCTTTTGAAATATTTTAACATCCCTTTCATTCCTGAGGTGAAATTGACAGATAAAATATCTATACTCATACTTTAAATAATTAATATTAGTGTGAGGGTAAATAAAAGGAGAGTAATTTCTTTCTTTTTTTAGGGAAGTAATTTCTAATAACTGGCATTTTAGGTCAAACGTCACTGGAAGACATAATAAAGAAATAAACAGAGGCTTACACTTACGTGTAGAATAAAACAAAGTGAAAGCTACAAATGTGGGTTGATGCAAATCCATTTGTTGAAGAGACTTTTCCCATTGCATATTCTTTCCCACTTTGTTAAAGATTATTGACCATATATTTGTGGGTTTATTTCTGGGCTCTCTATACTGTTCCATTGACCCATGTGTCTATTTTTATTCCAGCACCATACCATTTTTATTACTACAGCTTTATTTTTTAAAAGATTTTATTTATTTATTTGAGAGAGAGAACTAGAGAGCACAAGCAGGGGGAGCAGCAGAGGGAGAGGGAGAAGCAGGCTCCCTGCTCAGGACCCTGGGATCACGACTTGAGCCAGAGTCAGACACTTAACTGACTGAGTCACCCAGGCACCCCACTATAGCTTTATAGTGTAACTTAAAATCTGAACTTTTACTCCCTGCTTTGTTCTTCTTTCTCAAGGTTGCTTTGGTTAGGTAGGGTCTTTTGTGGTTGCATACAAATTTTAGTATTATTTATTCTGGTTCTGTGAAAAATGCTATTGTTTTGAAAGAATTAATAAGATTGATAAACCCCTGGCCAGACTTATCAAAAAGAAAAGAGAAAGGACTCAAATAAATAAAATCATGAATGAAAGAGGAGAGATCACAACCAACACCAAAGAAATACAATTATAAGAACATATTATGAGCAACTCTACGCCAACAAATTTGACAATCTGGAAGAAATGGATGCATTCCTAGAGACATATAAACTACCACAACTGAACCAGGAAGAAATAGAAAACCTGAACATACCCATAAACAGTAAGGAGATTGAAACAGTCATCAAAAATCTCCAAAAAAAAAAAAAAATGCTATTGTTATTTGATAGGGACTGAACTGACTCTGTAGACTGCTTGTGTAGTATGGACATTTTAACAATATTAATTCTTCCAATACATGAACATGAAATATCTTTCCATTTATTTGTGCCATCAATTTATTTCATGAATGTTTTAAAGTTTTCAGAATAGGGGGTGCCTGGGTGGCTCAGTGTGTTGGGCCTCTGCCTTCGGCTTGGGTTGTTGTCTCAGGGTCCTGGGATTGAGCCCCACATCAGGCTCTCTGCTTGGCGGGGAGCCTGCTTCCTCCCTTCTCTCTCTGCCTGCTGGTGATCTCTCTTTTTCAAATAAATAAATAAGATCTTTTAAAAAAATAAAGTTTTCAGAATAAAAACTTCTTTCACCTCTTTGGTTAAGTTTATTCATAGGTATTTTATTCTTTTCCACAATTGTAAAATGGGACTGTTTTCTTACCTCTCTTTCTGCTACTTCATTATTAGTCTATATAAATGTTACCATTTTCTGGGTATTAATTTTGTATCCTGCAAATTTACTCAGTTCATTTAGTACTTCTAATAGATTTTTTGGTGGAGTCTTTAAGGTTTTCTATAGTTTCATGTCATCTGCAAATAGTGACAGTCTGATTTCTTCCTTACCAATATAGGTGCCTCATTTCTTTTTCTTGTCTGATTGCTGTGGCTAAGACTTCCAGTACTATGTTGAATAAAACTGGTGAGAGCGGACATCTTTGTCTTATTCCTGATCTTAGGGGAAAAGCCCTCAGTTTTTCACTTTTGAATATAATATTGACTGTGGGTTTTCATATATGGCTTTTATTATATTGAGGTTTGTTCCCTCTAAACCCACTTTGTTGAGAGTTTTTAATGAACAGATGTTCAATTAAATCAACAAATTGAGAATTTATTAATATATCCCCCTTCTTATTCTTATAGGCCATTAACATGCAGCTGGCTGACATAATGCTTAATGTACAGCGGATAATAAATCGCTACACTCTTGATGAGAATGTGCACTCTGGAAGAAAAATATCCATTACAGAATATAAGAAACGGAGAGTAAATTTCATGGAAAAAATAGTTACTTGTGCTAAGAATGTTGAAATTAGAGAAAAGACTCTTGTGTACATACTGGCCTGGTTGGAAGAATGGAGTAAGTATCCAGAGGTGGCTCAAGGGAAAACCATGAAGATGATGAAAAAGCTAGAGAACAGGATCTATAAATTATAGAGGATTAATCAAACTAAAGAAGACTAAGGAGGTTATTGAGAAAACAGTTATCCACTGTTTCAGTCAGCATAATATAAGAAAAATATAGTCCTGCTCACTTAATGCCAGCTATTCTGGACGCCTTGCTTTTCTTCAAGCATGCCAGCATGCCCCTGCCCAGTGTCTTTATGCTTACTATTCCTTTGCCTGGAACACTGTCCACAAGTAGGCATGTGCTCATCTTCTGCTTATATCTCACTTTAAAATGATATGTTCTCTGACCATCTCCATTCCCTACTCCTCAACACTGTCCATTACTCTTTACTCTTTATTTTCGTCTGTGGCATTTCTTACCATCTGACATACTATATAACTAATTTTTGTCTATCTCCTTCCACTAGAATGCAAGTAGTATGAAATCAGGGAATTTAATTTAGTGCTGTACCCTCAGCATCTAGAACAATACATGACAAAAGAGACATTGGTTGAATGAAAGAATGAATAACCTTAGAATATAAAAAAGGGAATGTCATTTAGTTGCAAGAAATATCATGTAATGAGGGTTTTAAAATACTAAATAACTTATGAAAGGAGTTAATCGGGTTTAGTTCCTCAATATTAAAACACATGTTCACATTTTTAGATACCAGAGTATTTTCATGTCCAAGATTTACTGTTCAGGTTTCTATTCCAAGTCTCTTTTTCATCTCTTCATAGAGAAAAGCTTCAGAATAGCAATAAGTATGAGATACCTACATTCCCTAATACTATAATATGGAGTAGTTAGCCAATATTATAAACTTATATAGTTATAATTATTTTTCTGCACAAAAGCTTTTTTTTTTTACTCTCTTCAAGATGCAATTTTGTCTGAGATGACTGCAATTGATATTGAGGAACACCACCGCTGGATAGCACAAATGGAGTTTTTACCAGAAATGTTCAAAGCTATTGAGAACAATGTCAAGTTACTGTGCAGAATTAGTGTATTTTTGTTTGAAGAAAAGAAGAGACAAAGGAAAAAAACAAGTAAGGGTGCTTGAAGACATTGGAAACAGATTTGACTTTTTCTAAAAACTGGGTTTATTAAGGTACAATTTACATACCATAAAACTCACATATGTTAAGTGTACAATTCAATGACTTTTAGTAAATTTAGAGTTGTGTAACTCTCACTACAATTCAATTTTAGAACATTTCCTTCATCCCATAAATATCCTTCATGCCAACTTGCAGTCAATCCTCACTCCCACTTCAGTCCCAGACATGCACCAATCTATTTCGTTTCAATAGGTTTGCCTTTTTTGGATGTTTCATAAGATGGAATCATATTATATGTGTTTTAAAAAAAATATCTGGTTTCGGGGCACCTGGGTGGCTCAGTGGGTTAAGCCTCTGCCTTCAGCTCAGGTCATGATCTCAAGGTCCTGGGATCGAGCCCCGCATTGGGCTCTCTGCTTAGTGGGGAGCCTGTTTCCCATTTCTCTCTGCCTGTCTCTCTGCTGCTTTTGATCTCTCTCTCTCTGTCAAATAAATAAATAAAATATATTTAAAAAAATAAAATATCTGGTTTCTTTTACTTAACATAATGGTTTTGAAATTGAGCCACGTTAAAGGATACCTTAGTGGTATCCTATTCTTTTTATTACCAATTGTATCTCACTACTTGCATATACCACATTTTGCTTACCTACTCACCAGTTCATGGACACTGGAAAGTTTCTACATTTGACTTTTATGAATGCCGCTATGAACACACTTGTTTAAGTCTTTGTGTGGATATATGTTTTCATTTCTTTTGGGTCGATACCCAGGAGTAGAATTTCTGGGTCATTTATCAATTGCTGTTAAGCTTATGCTTAATGTTTTAAGAAATTGTTAAGTTATTGCCGAAGTGACAACGCCATTTTACATTCCCATCAGCAATGTATTAAGGTTCTGGTTTCTTCACATCTTCAATAACACTTGTGATGGTCTTTTGAGTATAACCTTTCTAAGAGGTGTGAAGCGGTATCCTACTGTGGTTTTAAATTGCATTTCCCTAAAGACTAATGATGTTGAGCATCTTTTCAGGTGCTTATTAGCCATTCTTAGATTTATTTTGATGAAATGATTGTTCAAATATTTATCCTTTTTTTGTTGAATTTTAAGAGTCCTTTATATATTCTGGATACAAGTCCTTTATCAGACATGTGACTTTTCAGTGTGCCTGGGTGGCTCAGTTTGTTAAGCATCTGCCTTTGGCTTGGGTCATGATCCTAGGATCCTGGGAATGAGCACTGTATTGGGCTCCCTGCTCAGTGGGGAGTCTGCTTCTCCCTCTCCCTCTGCTCCTCCCACTGCTTGTGTTCTCACTCTCTTGCTCTCTCAAATAAACAGACAAAATCTTTTCAAAAATGTGATTTTCAAATATTTTCTCTCAATTTGTGGTTTGTCTTTTCACTTTCTTAATGGGGTCTTTGAAGCCCAATGGTGTTTGATTTTGATGAAGTCAAATCAATTTATCAACGTTTTCTTTTATGGATCATGATTTTAGTGTTGTATTAAAAACTTGTATCAGTCAGTGTTCAACCAGAGAAGCAGAACCACTAGGAAATTATATATTATCTATCTACCCATTACAAGGTATTTTGGGGAATGTACTTTGCATTCTTTCAATCCTTTTAAATTTATCATTACTTGCTTTATAGCATACCATATAGTCTATCCTGGAGAATGTGCTGTGTGTGCTTGAAAAGAATATATATTTAGCTGTTGGGTGGAGTTTCTATAGTTGATTTAATATTGTTGTTTTAGTCTTCAAATATCTCCTTGCTGATTTTCTGTCTAGCTGTTCTATTATAGAGAGTGGGATATTGAACTTTCCAACTATTATTGAGTTGTCTATTTCTCCCTTTAATTCTGTCAGTTTTTGCTTCCTGTATTTTAAGGCTCTGTTATTGGGTGTATATTATCTTTATAATTGTGATAGCTTCCTGATGAACTGAGCTTATTATTATTATTATTATTATAATAAAATGTCTCTCATTGTCTCTAGAAACATTTTTTGTCTTAAGTCTATTGTGTTTGATATAAGTATATTCTCTCCAGCTCCCCTGTGGTTACTGTTTGTAAGGCTGACTCAAAGATGTGGTGCTTATGTGTTGCTTATAGTTGGGTCCTGTCAGCTTCAAAATATATATATACACACACACACAAATACATATATATATTATAGTAAATTTAGTAAATTGAGTAAATTGAGTTTATAGCAAATTTAACAAAAAGTTAAGCACATATTATATATAAATATATAGTAAATAAATAAATACACATACACACAAAACACATACACACACATAAAATTTGGCAATCTTTCACTTATGATTGGAGTATTTGATTCATTTATATTTAATGTAATTATTGATATGGTTGGATTTACACGCATCACGTTGCTGTTTGTTTTTCACGTCTCATCTCTTTTGTTCCCCTTTTCTTCTGTTACTACCTTCTGTGTTAAACAAATATTTTTTATTGTCCCATTTTATTTATTTATTTTTAAGATTTTATTTATTTATTTGACGGACAGAGATCACAAGTAGGCAGAGAGGCAGGCAGAGGGAGAGAGAGAGGAGGAAGCAGGCTCCCTGCTAAGCAGAGAGCCTGATGCGGGGCTCAATCCCAGGACCCTGGGATCATGACCTGAGCTGAAGGCAGAGGCTTTAACCCACTGAGCCACCCAGGCACCCCTATTGTCCCATTTTAATTCCATTTTCCTCCTATATTGTTGGAGTAATTTCCTTGTTGTTGCTCTAAGGGATTGCCATATACATCATAAATTATCACAATTATCACTATTTGATTAGTATTAATACCAGCAAAATATAGAATCTTTGTTCCAATAGCTCCATTCTCTTCCCCTCCTTTGTGCTTTGTCATATATATTACATGTATGTATCATAAGCCCAACCATATATGTACCATAAGCCCAACAATATAGTTTCATAATCATTGGTTTTTTAAAAACATTTTTAAGAAGATTTTATTTATTTATTTGACAGACAGAAATCACAAGTAGGCAGAGAAGCAGGCGGGGAGGGGGGGGGAAGCAGGCTTTTTTGATGGCTGAGTAATATCCCATTGTATACATATATACCACATCTTCTTTATCCATTCATCAGTTGACAGAAATTTGGGCTCTTTCCATAATATGGCTATTGTCAGTAATGCTGCAATAAACATCATGGTGCATTAGCCCCTTCAAATCACTATTTTTCTATCCTTTGGGTAAGTGCCTAGTAGTACAGTTGCTGGATAGTAGGGTAGTTCTATTTTTAAGTTTTTGAGGAACTTCTATACTGTTTTCCAGAGTGGCTTCACCAGTTTGCAATTCTCTAATGACAGACAACACTGAGCATCTTTTCATATCCTTAGTTGTCATCTGTATGTATTATTTCTTATCTTCATTTAAAAAGTTAATTGTACATGCATGGTACTTTGAAAAAAATTATTTCAGGGAATGGATGTAATAGACATTCCATAACACATTTAGAGAAGTGTTGAAAACACATGCATTAACTATGGATATATGAGTGTTCACTTGCAAGTTACTTTGACAGGAGTGTGTTATTTCCGTGAATAATGTAATATATTTAGAGAACTGTTTAAAAACGTATGTAATGGGGCGCCTGGGTGGCTCAGTGGGTTAAAGCCTCTGCCTTCGGCTCAGGTCATGATCTCAGGGTCCTGGGATCGAGCCCCGCATTGGGCTCTCTGCTCAGCAGGGAGCCCGCTTCTCACTCTCTCTCTGCCTGCCTCTCTGCCTACTTGTGATCTGTCAGTCGAATAAATAAATAAAATCTTAAAAAAAAAAAAAGAAAAAGAAAACACATGTAATAAGAATGGTTACAAGAGGGGCACCTGGGTGGCTCAGTGGGTTAGGCCTCTGCCTTCGGCTCAAGTCATGATCTCAGGGTCCTGGGATTGAGCCCCGCATTGGGCTCTCTGCTCAGCAGGGAGTCTGCTTCCCACCATCCCCACCTGCCTCTCTGCCTACTTGCGATCTCTGTCAAATAAATAAATAAATAAAATATTTTTTTTAAAAAAAGGATGGTTACAAGAGCTGTATATGCATACTACTTTGAGAAGAGTGTTATTTCAGGGAATGGATGTAATAGAAATCTGTAATGCATTTGGGGAGGTGTTAAAAGACACATGCAATGAGGATGGTTATGAGAGTTGCATGTGCATGCTACTTTGGGAAAAGCGTTATTTCAGGGAATGGATGTCTTACCTTCATTTTTTGAAGAGCAGTTGTCCTGGATATAGAATTCTTGGTTAGCAGAATTATTCTTTCAGCACTTTGAATCTGTCATCTCACTGTTTTCTGGCCTCTATTGTTTCTAATAAGTAGTAAGCTGTTAAATTGACTATGGTTCCCCTGTACTTTGATGTTTGAGTCTCCTTTGATTGTGATAAATCTTTTTTTTTTTCTTTAAAGACTCTTTGTGTAGCTTTCAATAATTTGACTATGATGTATCTAGGTATGGATCTTTTTAATGTTTATCTTACGTACAGTTCAATGAGCCTCTTGAATGTGAGGATTAATGTTTTTCATCAAATTTGAGATGATTTGGCCATTATTATTTCCCCAATATGTTTTTTAAGATTGGGGGGTAGAGGGAGAGGAAGAAGCAAATGCTCCCCCTGAATGGGGAGTCTGATGCAGGGCTCAACCCTAGGATTCTGAGATCATGACCTGAGCTGAACGCAGATACTTAACCGACAGAGCCACCCAGAAGCCCGTACTTCCTCAATATTTTTAATGCCCCCCTCTCTCTCTTCTTCTTCTGGGACTTCTATCACTTGTACAATAGTATGCTTGATGGTGTCCCACAGGTCTTTGAGGCTTTGTTTATTTAAAAAAAATTTTTTTTCCTCCCTGGTCTTCAGATTAGACAATCTTTACTGATCTGGTGTCAAATTTGCTGGTTATTTTCTTCTACCATTTCAAATCTACTATTTGGCCCTTTTGGTAAATTTTTCATTTCAATTATTGCACTTTGCAAGTCTAAATTTTCCACTTGGTTTTTCTAATTTCCATCTCTTTACTGATGTGCTCTATTTGATGATAATTGCCACTGTATTTTTCCTTTATTTTAAAATTTGGCTTCCTTTAGTTCTTTGAATATAGTTATAATTCTTCTTTCAAAGTCTTTTTCTGGTAAGTGCAACATCTGCTCCCCTCCCAATCCCTGAGAAAATTTCTATTGACTGCTTTTATCCTCTGTGTATAGGTTGTACTTTTGTTTCTCTGCATGCTCCTTTTATGTTAAAAACTGGGCATTTTAGGGGCACCTGGGTAGCTCAGTCAATTAAGTACCTGACTCTTTTTTATTTCAACTCAAATCATGATCTCAGGGTTGTGAGACCAAGCACCATGTCAGGCTCCTCACTGGGCAGGGAGCCTGCCTGAGAGTCTCTCCCTGTGACCCTCCCCACCTCTAAAAAAACGTGGACATTTCAGATAACATATTATAGCAACTTTACTTTTTAAATTTTTTTAGATTTTATTTGTTTATTTGAGAGAGAGAGAGAGAGAGCATGAGCAGGAGGTGGGGGTAGAGGGAGAAGCAGGCTCCCCACTGATCAGGGAGCCTAATGCGGGGCTTGATCTCAGCACCCTGAGATCACGACCGGGGCCGAAGGCAGACAGACATTCACTGACTGAGCCACCCAGGTGCCCATTATAGCAACTTTAGATTATGATTTTCCCTATAACCTCCAGGGTTTCTTTTTGTCACTTTTTTGGTTTGTTTTTTAGTGACTTTTCTAGACTAATTCAGTGGAGTCTGTCTCCTCAACAATGTGCAGTCACTAATATCACTGCTCAGTTATTCTTTTATTCTTTTTGTTTTTATTTTAAGGCCTGAATTCCTAGGGGTCACTATTGGGTCAGCATAGCTTAGTGGTCAATAATTGGCCAATGATTAAGGGATCCTGACTGATTCAGTAAGTCTTCTATTCTTTGCTAATGGGTCTGTGTATGGGTTAAGGAAGTATTGTTTTAGATGCCCCTAAGCATGGTTTTTTCCCTACTTTATTCCACATCAAATCAGCCCCCTTAGGTAGTAGAGCTGTCAATCTGTTCAGCCTGCCTTGCTTTAGTAGGACACCCAGGCCATTGGCTGGGGGAGTTAGAGACAGAAGAAGCTCCAAGCTAAAAACATCACAGACTTCCCCTATTCTTACTTAAGTTTAGTAATTTTTCTTAAATAAATTCTTACCAAATTGTTGTATGCCTTTGGTCACTTTCCAAAGTCCTAAAATGGTTGGTTTTGGCAGCTTTGCCAAGCTTTATCATTGCTTTTTTTGGAGGGGAAAATGTGTGGAGTTTCTCGTTTAGCCATTCTGGAAACCCCTTCAAAGGTTTGACTTTTGTGTGCTCTTTTTTGACTCTTCTGAAAAAATCAAGATTAAGTGTAGTTCAGAAAAGTGAGGAAAGACAGAAACCCAAGAAAGAAAATGGAAAGCACCAAGCATAATCAAAGCCAAAGGAAAGTTTTGTTATAGCTAATCCCAAACTTGTAACTGAAGGTAAATTGAGATTACAAATAAAGAATAAAGACTAAACTTTGGAAGCAAAAGTTTTAGGTGATTGTGGGGAAAGAGTTATTCTTTTAAAAATAATACTATTATTTTGGAGGAAAAGCTTTTTTTTTTTTTTAAAGATTTTATTTTTAAGTGATTTCTACACCCAATGTGGGGCTCAAACTCACAGCTCCAAGATCAAGTCACACTCTCTACAGACTGGACCAGTCAGGTGCCCCAGGGGAACCAAGGCTTTCTGATGAATCTTTATCTTATAGCTATCTATTATTTTGGCTAAATTCCTTAGGTTTTAGCAAAGATGGAGCACAACACAGAATAAGAAATGCAATCTTATTATTTTATGTTTTATGGTTTTTTTTTCCCCTTTAGCATCTAGAGGTACTCTATGGAAATCTTGGAAAGAAAGAGTTATAAAGCGACCTGCAACAGCTCATGCTTTAAGACCAGATCAGATGATCAGTGATGAATTTGCAACAAATACAAAGGTTTCAGAAATCCAAGATATGCTACAGGAACTCATAAACACTACGATGTTCAATAAATTGGAAAACAATGCTATTAAATATATATCATCAACAATAATAAACCTTTCTAAGGCTTTGGGTATAATAAATGATGAACTAAAAATTTTTAACCTCCAGAGTGCCAATATGTACATAAGTGAGACAAGTGAAAAAGAAAAAGAGCTCTCCTTGAAGATAATGCAAGAGCTCAGTGAAAAAAATGAAATGCTTCAGCAGAAACTTCAAGAAGCAGAAGAAAAATATGAACAACTTCTTCGGTCCAAAATTGTTGTAGAACCCCAAGTAGGTACAGCATTACCCACATCAACCTTGAAAGTGTTGCCTGAGCTTTCTTCACAATCATCCACTAGCAAAGCTGACATAGAAGACAATATGGATGATATTTTGGTTAAAGAACTTGAAGATATTAGAGATGAGGCCCAAACAAAAGGGACCAAAGGCTTGGGGATCAAGTGGGACTCAACTATTTCATATAGAGCCCCAGCTGAAATGACTCCAGATTTAACTGAAGAGCAATATCCTTCACTTAAAAAAAAGCAAAGAGAGTCTTCTGAAGGTATCACTGAAGATAAGATATCACAGAAAAAAGGTGATGTCTATAGGAAAGATGGGAATGACCAGTATCAATCACAGAAAAAAAAGCGAACTAAAGGCCCATATATTCATGAGACCTCTGGATTTAATGTGAGTGATGATAAAGGTAAAGAAAAAGACTCAGAGACCAAACTTGATTACCATTTGGAGCTACAGTCACTGGAAAAGAAGAGAAATGAAATAAAATCCTTTTCTGAGGACAAATCAAAGTCATCCACTGAATCAAGAAAATCAAGAAGTGAACATGTCCCTGCTGATTACCCTTCTACTGACACAAAAAGCCAAGTTGGCAGAAATGGAACAAGTGGTTTATGGGAACAATTCAGGAAGCTCAAACCTGAGTATTCACATTACAAAAGCCAGATTTCTTCAGAGAGTAAAGAGGAATCCACCACTGAGTCAATGGACAAAGAGAGCAAAAGTGAGACGAGCAGCCAAGCAGAGCAATTTGGGTTTACCCAACTTGGTTATTCCTCTGAGAAAGTGAAAACAAAAGGAAAGAAGCACCATGTCTCTCCAGGAACCACCACAAGCAAAGAGGGAAAACTTGAAGAGGACATATTAGTCACCAAGAAAGTCAAGTCTCATAGACCTGTGAAGCCCAAATCTAGGGTAACAGAAGAGACTTCAGAATCTACCAGAGTTCTAGGAAGTCTAAATGGCAGAAGTGAAGAGAGTAACCTAGAAGAATTTCAAAAAGCCATAATGGCTTTCCTAAAAGAGAAAATTGATAATGTAGGAAAGCCTTTGGATAAAAAGACTGTGCCAAAAGAGGAATTATTAAAAACACCAGAGGCTGAAAAATTAGGAATCATAAGGGAAAAAATAGAGGAATATTTCCAAAATGTAGGTGAAACTGTGACAAAAACCTTGAGGAAGTACAAAGATATAAAAAGTGCAGGACAGGCTGGAGAGAAACTTTTGAAACAAAAAAAAGAAGTCTCATTTATGCCAGGATTGCATTTTCAGAAGCCCGCTAGTGCAAAGTCTGAAATTAGCACCTTACTGTCATCTAAGAGCAAGGATCCACTAACTGACAATTTAATACAGATGATCTTGGCTGAACTAGAAGGGAAAAGAGATGCTCTAGTGGCCTCAACAGTAGGGAGAGATGGCAAGGAAAGGAAAAAACAAAGGCGGGAGAAATATTTGCAAGAAGGTCCAGAAAAAATAGTTGGTAAGCGTCTCAAACACCAGTTGCAAGAAGGGAGTTTCTGGAAGAAACTGCAGGAGGAAGAGTCATGGCTCCAGAGGAAGGGAGGAAAGCAAGGACAACGGAAGCAGAAACAGTGGCAGAAAATGTGGAAGGAACAGCAAAAACAGAGGATCCAAAAGCAGACTGAGCAAGATGAGGAGCAAACGCAAAGAGAAGAGGAAGATTATCAGAAGCCAAAACAGCAGCAGCTGGAAGCATGGGATAAAAAAATGGAAAAACAAGTGGTGCCCTTGGAGAAGGAGAAGGGACAGCAGAAGAGGGATGCTCAGAAGGAAGTGAGATATCAGGAGCTGGAAATAAATTGGGAGAAAGAGGAGAAGCAGGAGCCATGGAGAAATGTAGAGGACCATGAAAGACAGAGGCAGAAAGAAACAAAGGATCAGATGAAGATTAATGAGATAAACTCTGAAGAACAAGAAAAGATGTTCGGCCAAACTTCAATGACATTGTCTCCCCCGTGGAAGAGCATACAGAAAGTAGCACCCCAGTTACATCAAAGAAAAGAGTTCCAGAGTCATCTTAAGGCATTAGACATTCTTGCTGATGGGAAGCACCCTATACTAATCACTCCTTCTCCTTCCACACATTCGCCCTCACCTGAGGCCATTCCAGTTTCTGCACAGTCTACCACAAAGTTCCTCACTCTAACTCCTAAACAGGCCCAGGCACTGGGGATTAGTCTCACCACTGAGGAGGCCAAGGCACTGGGCAGCACTGTCACCCCTCAGCAGGCCCAGGAACTTGGGATCACTGTCACCTCTCAACAGGCCCAGGAACTGGGGATCACCCTCACTGATGAGCAGGCACAGACACAGGGGATAACTCTCACCCCACAGCAGGCCCAAGAACTGGGGTTCACTCTAACTGATGAGCAGGCACAGGGGATCACTCTCACCCCAAAACAGGCCCAGGCACTGGGGATTACACTCATTCCCCAGCAGGCCCAGAAACTGAGATTCACCCTCACTGATGAGCAGGCACAGACACAGGGGATAACTCTCAACCCTCAGCAGGCCCAAGAACTGGGGTTCACCCTCACTGATGAGCAGGCACAGGGGATCACTCTCACCCCTGAACAGGCCCAGGCACTGGGGATCCCACTCACTCCCCAGCAGGCACAGAAACTGGGATTCACCCTCATTGATGAGCAGGCACAGACAAAGGGGATGACTCTAACCCCTCAGGAGGCCCAGGCACTGGGGATCACTCTCACCCCTGAACAGACCCAGGCACAGGGGATCACTCTTACCCGTGAACAGGCCCAAGAACTGGGGT
Source organism: Martes martes (assembly GCF_963455335.1). Taxonomy (NCBI): domain Eukaryota; kingdom Metazoa; phylum Chordata; class Mammalia; order Carnivora; family Mustelidae; genus Martes; species Martes martes. The sequence goes on along the minus strand of NC_137895.1, from coordinate 85,691,731 downwards.
TCACCCTCACTGATGAGCAGGCACAGGGGATTACTCTCACTCTCCAGCAGGCCCAGGCACTGGGGATGACTCTCAGCCCTGAGCAGGCCCAGACACGGGGGATCACACTCACCCCCGAACAAGCCCAAGCACAGGGAATCACTTTCACCCCCCAGCAAGCCCAGGCACTGGGGATGACTCTCACCCCTGAGCAGGCCCAAGCACAGGGGATCACTCTCAACCCTCAGCAGGCCCAGGCCCTGGGGATCACACTCACCCCTCCACAGGCCCAGGCACTGGGGATCACGCTCACCCCTGAACAGGCCCAAGCACAGGGGATCACTCTCACTCCCCAGCAGGCTCAGGCACTGGGGATGACTCTCACCCCTGAGCAGGTCCAGGCACAGGGGATCATACTCACACCTCCACAGGCCCAGGCATTGGGGATCATGCTCACCCCCGAACAGGCCCAAGCACAGGGGATCACTCTCACTCCCCAGCAGGCCCAGGCACTGGGGATGACTCTCACCCCTGAGCAGGCCCAGGCATTGGGGATCACACTCACACCTCCACAGGCCCAGGCATTGGGGATCACTCTCACCCCCGAACAGGCCCAGGCACAGGGGATCACTCTCACTCCCCAGCAGGCCCAGGCACTGGGGATGACTCTCACCCCTGAGCAGGCCCAGGCACAGGGGATCACACTCACACCTCCACAGGCCCAGGCATTGGGGATCACGCTCACCCCCAAACTGGCCCAGGCACAGGGGATCACTCTCACCCCTCCACAGGCCCAGGCACTAGGGATCACACTCACCCCTGAACAGGCCCAAGCACGGGGGATCACTCTCACCCCTCAGCAGGCCCAGGCATTGGGTATCACACTGACCCCTGAACAGGCCCAAGCACAGGGGATCACTCTCACCCCCCAGCAGACTCAGGCACCAGGGATCACACTCACCCCTGAGCAGGCCCAGGCACAGGGGATCACTCTCATCCCTGAGCAAGCCCAGGCATGGGGGACCACACTCACTCCTCCACAGGCCCAAGCACTGGGGATCCCTCTCACCCCCCAGCAGGCCCAGGCACTGGGATTCACCCTCACTGATGAGCAGGCACAGACACAAGGGATAACTCTCACCCCTCAGCAGGCCCAAGAACTGGGGTTCACCCTTACTGAGGAGCAGGCACAGGGGATCACTCTCACCCCTGAACAGGCCCAGGCACTGGGGATGACTCTCACCCCTGAGCAGGTCCAGGCACTGGGGATGACTCTCATCTCCCAGCAGGCTCAGACACAGGGGATCCCTATCGCTTCTGAGCAGACCCAGGCACAGGGGATCCCTCTCACACCTCAGCAGGCCCAGGCACAGGGAATCCCTCTCACACCTCAGCAGGCCCAGGCACTGGGGGTCACTCTTACCCCCCAGCAGGCCCAGGCACTGGGGATCACTCTCACCCCTGAGCAGACCCAGGCACAGGGGATCCCTCTCACCCCCCAGCAGGCCCAGGCACAGGGGATCACTCTCACCCCCCAGCAGGCACAGGCACAGGGGATCCCTCTCACACCTCAGCAGGCCCAGGCACAGGGGATCCCTATCACTTCCGAGCAGGCCCAGGCCCTGGGGATCACACTCACACCCGAGCAGGCCCAGGCACTGGGGATCACGCTCACCCCCGAACAGGCCCAAGCTCAGGGGATCACTCTCACTCCCCAGCAGGCCCAGGCACTGGGGATGACTCTCACCCCTGAGCAGGTCCAGGCACAGGGGATCACACTCACACCTCCACAGGCCCAGGCATTGGGGATCATGCTCACCCCCGAACAGGCCCAAGCACAGGGGATCATTCTCACTCCCCAGCAGGCCCAGGCACTGGGTATGACTCTCACCCCTGAGCAGGCCCAGGCACAGGGGATCACACTCACACCTCCACAGGCCCAGGCACTGGGGATCACGCTCACCCCCAAACAGGCCCAAGCACAGGGGATCACTCTCACTCCCCAGCAGGCCCAGGCACTGGGGATGACACTCACCCCTGAGCAGGCCCAGGCACAGGGGATCACACTCATACCTCCACAGGCTCAGGCATTGGGGATCACCCTTACCCCCGAACAGGCCCAAGCACAGGGGATCACTCTCATTCCCCAGCAGGCCCAGGCACTGGGGATGACACTCACCTCTGAGCAGGCCCAGGCACTGGGGATCACTCTCACCCCTGAGCAGGCCCAGGCACAGGGGATCACACTCACCCCTCCACAGGCTCAGGCATTGGGGAGCACGCTCACCCCTGAGCAGGCCCAGGCATTGGGGATCACACTCACACCTCCACAGGCTCAGGCATTGGGGAGCACGCTCACCCCTGAGCAGGCCCAGGCATTGGGGATCACACTCACACCTCCACAGGCCCAGGCATTGGGGATCACGCTCACCCCCAAACAGGCCCAAGCACAGGGGATCACTCTCACTCCCCAGCAGGCCCAGGCACTGGGGATGACTCTCACCCCTGAGCAGGCCCAGGCACAGGGGATCACACTCATACCTCCACAGGCTCAGGCATTGGGGATCACCCTTACCCCCGAACAGGACCAAGCACAGGGGATCACTCTCACTCCCCAGCAGGCCCAGGCACTGGGGATGACACTCACCTCTGAGCAGGCCCAGGCACTGGGGATCACTCTCACCCCTGAGCAGGCCCAGGCACAGGGGATCACACTCACCCCTCCACAGGCCCAGGCATTGGGGATCACGCTCACCCCCGAACAGGCCCAAGCACAGGGGATCACTCTCACTCCCCAGCAGGCCCAGGCACTGGGGATGACACTCACCTCTGAGCAGGCCCAGGCACTGGGGATGACACTCACCTCTGAGCAGGCGCAGGCACAAGGGATCACACTCACCCCTGAACAGGCCCAAGCACAGGGGATCACTCTCACCCCAAAACAGGCCCAGGCACTAGGTATCACTCTTACCCCTGAGCAGGTCCAGGCACAGGGGATCACACTCACCCCTCCACAGGCCCAGGCATTGAGGATCATGCTCACCCCCGAACAGGCCCAAGCACAGGGGATCACTCTCACTCCCCAGCAAGCCCAGGTACTGGGGATGACTCTCACTCCCCAGCAGGCACAGGCATTGGGGATCCGTCTCACCCCACAGCAGGCCCAGACACTGGGGATCACTCTCACCCCGCAGCAGGCCCAGGTACTGGGGATCCCTCTCACACCTCAGCTGTGTGAGGCACTAGGGATGACTCTCACCCCTAAACAGGCCCAGGCACTGGGGATGACACACGACCCCCTGCAAGCCCAGGGACTGGGGGCCACATACATTCTGGAGCAGGCCCAGGCACAAGGGATGACTCTCACCCCGCCGCAGGCCCAGGCACTGGGGATGACTCTCACACCCCAGCAGGTCCAGGCACCGGGGATCACGCTCACCCCTGAGGAGGCTCAGGCACTGGGGATGACTCTCATCCCTGAGCAGGCCCAGGCACCAGGGATCACTCTCACTCCTGAACAGGCCCAGGCCCTGGGGATCACTCTCACCCCACAGCAAGCCCAGGCACTAGGGATTCCTCTCACCCCTCAGCAGGCCCAGGCACAGGGGATGACTTTCACTCCTCAACAGGCCCAGGCACTGGGGATCACTCTCACCCCTCAGCAGGCCCAGACACTGGGGATGACGCTTACCCCTGAGCAGGCCCAGGCACAGGGGATTACTCTTACCCTTCAACAGGCCCTGGCCCTGGGAATCACTTTTACACCAGAGCAGGCCCATGAAGTGGGGATCACTCTCACTCCTCAGCAGGCCCAGGCACTGGGGATCACACTCACCCCCCAGCAAGCCCAGACACTAGGGATCATTCTCACCCCTGAGCAGGCTCAGGCACAGGGGATCACACTCACCCCTCAGCAGGCCCAGGCCCTGGGGCTCACTCTCACCCCTCAACAGATCCAGGCAAATGGCATCACTCTTACCCCTGACCAGTTCAAAGCACTGGTGGTCACCCTCACTCCTGAGAAATGCCAGAGCTTGGGTTTCACACTCACTCCTGGGAAACTTCAGGCATCGGGGTCTCCTTTCACTGTAGCACAGGCCTGGGAATCGGGGGTCTCTATTACTCCAGAAAGTCCCTGGTTGTCAGCTGTCCCTCGTACCCCTGAACAAACCCAAGGTTTAGGTGCCCCTCTCTCCTTAGAACAGGCTCAAGCATTAGGGGTTTCTTTCTCTCCAGAACACTTCCGGAAATCTGGGGTCCCTCTCACCTCAGATAAATTCCGTGCTATAGAATCTCCCCTTGAGCAAGTGCAAACTTTGGGAGCTCCCTTCCTCCCAGGACAATCCCATCCCATGGGTATTACTCTCATGTCTGAGGAGGACCAACAATCAAGGGAACAGCCCTCACCACTTGGGCCCCAACCTCCTTTAGAACGTACCCTGAAAGTTGGGATCATTCCTGTTACTGATAAACCCATTACACCAGGTGGTCCTCACATTTCTAAGCAGTTCCCCACATTGGCTCCTTCCGGTCTTAGATCTTTTCAAAGATTGAAGGCTTCTGTCCTCCCTGGGAAATCCTTTACATCAAGTCCTAGGCAGGCCCCAGCATCTGCTCCTATTGCTGAGAAGTCCTCTGTATTTGAGGTCTCTTCTACTCCTTTGCAGGTATCAGGGTCTCCTCTTTCCCAAGCCCCTGGGAAATTGCTAGGAATGAGAATTCCTTCTGACCCTGGGAAGCTCCTGGTACCACAGACTTTTCCTTCCTCTAAACAGACCCTGGTTTCTGAAGGTCAAACTGTTCAGTTTGTAGCACCAGAGGTCCCTCTGGCCTCTGGGAAGCTTGCACCGGAGACCTTTCTTAGTTCTAGAAAGTTCTTAAGAGACTCTTGGACTCCTCAGCTACCTCTGATATCAGAGGCCCCGCTTGCCCCCAGGCAGCCCCTTATATCTGGAGTTCCACTCTCCTCTGCCCAGTTTCCCCCTCTCTTGGCTCCTCTTTCCCCTAGGAAGCCCTTGGTTCCTGGGACTTCTTCCGTCCTGGAACCTAGACCCTTAACACTTTCTGAGAAGCCCCAGGCATTCCAGCTCCCTGCCATCTACGAGCAATCTCTCTATCCACAAGTCCCTTCTACTCTTGAGCAGCATCAAACTTTCCCACTGGGGATCCCTCCCACCCCTGGGCATCCTCCAACACTATGGACTTCCCTAACCGCTGGAAAGCCCCAGAAAGATATGTCCTCTTCTATAGCTAAGGAAAGTAAGGAAAAATTGGCAATTATTTCTTCTCTGAAATCTAAATCAGTCCTTTTTACTGCTAAGAATTTCCAAATATCAGGGATCTCTGACACTTCTGAAGAATTCCAGACATGCCATGATCCTAGTGCCACAGAACAATATAGAACATTTCAGTCCTATCTCACCGATTACAGGACACCAGTATCACAAACCCCTTACGTTGGTGGGAGGGCCCTTCCCCCTCTCGTGAAGTCTCTTTTTACTAAACTGCCCAAAAGGTCACAGATCTCATCTTCTGAATGGGACCAGAAAACCCAGTTCCCCCCTATAGACAAGTCCTGGATACTGACTTCAGATTCAGTTACTAAGAAACCCAAGATGATGGTGCCCCCTTCCTCTCCCCAAGAGCTCAAAGAGCAGAGGTATTTTGTTGATGTGGAAGCTCAGAGAAAGAACCTGGTACTCTTAAATCAGGCCACAAAATCTTCTGGACTCCCTTCACAGCTACACACAACAGCTAGGAATCTCATAATTGAGACACTTCATACAGACACAGTTCGGCTGGGATACCTATTCCGCAAGTACATTGCTTACAGGCTGATCCAGCGTGCAAGGTAGATGTAAATATTGAATGTCCAGTTTTCTGGTTTAGTCCTGATTTCAAATATCCTCCCTTCACTGTCCTATAAGTATATACATATCTGTCATATTAGATGTTCTAGAATATTAAAGGTCTGTGGGATGAAGCCTATTTAAGATACCAAAAGGAGATATACTTTTTTGGGAAATAAAAATGTCATGTAACATGATCTATTTCATCCATTTATATCTCTAGCAGAGATACTAAGATATACTTTGTGGATCATGGTTGATCTCCAAAATACCAACTTTAAAAGTTGGTCCCAATTATTCTAAACTTCTAAGTCTAAATTTCTTTCATCTTCTTGGGTTCACCAGAAGTTGTATGATTCTTGAAACAGGAAATGGCAGGTTATATACAAGTTGTTGCCACGGCAACTTTGCTGCTGAAGTGACATGGAAGGTCCTGGTCCTGATTTTTAAAAACTGCAGAAATAGGGAAAGTGACAACTGTCTTGTTATCCTTAGCATTTATGTTTGAGGTTACCAAATTATTGTTTTGGGGTTATCTTTTACCTAAAATTATAAGATGCCAAACTAAACCTGTACTGGAAAAGGTTATTATTATTATTATTATTATATAATTATTATAATTATAATTATATATTATTATTTTTATATAAATTATAGGAAAACATATCATTTATTCAATAAATATTTGTTAAATGTGGCAAGTATTATATTAGGGGCTAGGGATACACCAGTGAATAACAGGCAAATATATAATAGGCAAATAATAACAGGCAAAGTACGTACCCTGTTCCAATGAAATTTACATTTTTTGAGGACTGAATTGATTTGGGAACTAAGGATTAGAACAAGGTACAAAACCGGACTTCTTCAAGATATAATCAGAACACTTATTTCATTTATGTATTTATTCATTCATTCATTTTTCATTCTTTCAAAATTTTATTTTATTTAATTTTAATTTTATTTAAATTCAAGTTAGTTCACATATAGTGTAGTATTAGTTTCAGGATTAGAATTTGGTCATTCATCAGTTGCATACAACACCCAGTGCTCATTACATCAAGTGCTCTCTTTAATGCCCATCAATTACTCCATCCTCCCACCCTCATCCCCACAGTTTGTTCCCTATATTTAAGCCTCTCTTACAGTTTGCCTCCCTCTCTGCATCTTATTTTTCCTTCCCTTCTCCTATATGAATGAAATCATACGTTATTTGCCTTTCTCTGACTGACTTGTTTTGCTTAGCCTAATACACTCTAGTTCCATTCACATAGTTGCAAACGGCAGGATTTCATTCTTTTTGATGGCTGAGTAATATTCCATCACACACACACATCTTCTTTATCCGTTCATCAGTTGAGGGACATTCGGGTTCTTGCCATAATTTGGCTATTGTGATAATGCTGCAATAAACATAGTGGATGTGCCCCTTTGAATTACTATTGTTTTATCTTTTGGGTAAGCGCCTACTAGTGCAATTGCTGGGTGGTAGGGTTGTTGTATTTTTAACTTTTTGAGGAACTTCTACACTGTTTTCCAGCGTGGCTGCACCAGTTTGCATTCCCACCAACAGTGCAAGAAGATTCCCCTTTCTCCACATCCTTGCCAACATCTATTGTTTCCTGAATTGCTAAATTTTACCCATTTGGGCAGGCATGAGGTGATATCTCATTGTAGTTTTGATTTGTATTTCCCTGCTGATGAGTGATGTTGAGCATCTTGTCATGTTTCTGTTAGCTATTTGGATATCTTCTTTGGAAAAATGTCTGTTCATATCTTCAGCCCATTTTTTAAAAAGATTTTATTTATTTATTTATTTCACAGACAGAGATCACAACTAGGCAGAGAGGCAGGCAGAGAGGGAGAGAGGAGGAAGTAGGCTCACCACTAAGCAGAGAGCCCGATATGGGGCTCGATTCCACGACCCTGAGATCATGACCTGAGCTGAAGGCAGAGGCTTTAACCCACTGAGCCACCCAGGCACCCCTTCAGCCCATTTTTTAGTGGGATTATTTATTTTGGGCTTTTTTTTTTTTTTTAAAGTGGATTGCATGCTCAATGTGGGGCTTGAACTCACAGTCCTGAGACTGAGAGTCACATGCTCTACCAATGAGCCAGTTAGGCACCCCAGGTTCGCTATTTTCAAAAATATTTTGTACCTTATTTAGAAAGGCCCACTCCACTCTGAGAAATATAAAAAATTCTTTCTAGGTTTCTTCTGAAACTTTTATAGTTGGTTATTAGCTTTTTTTTTTTTTAAACATTCAAGTTTCTGATTCACAACTTTCTGTTGAGAGATATGAATGTGACTTTTTTCTACATGGCCACCCAGTTGCTCCATCACTACTTACAAAATAATCTACCTTTTCCCCTATAGATTTGAATGTACCTTCATCATAGATTCTTGTATCATTTAGGTCCATATAGAGACTTTTCATTAATTTTTGTTGGTTGCATATAGATGAGTCACTTCTATTTTTTATTATTCATTGTAGTTTTATTATTATGATGCTGAATCTTTGTGATAGTCATTAGTGCTGTTTGCCAGGACTTTTCAATGAAATGTAAGCAGAATTTGTATATGTCATTTCTGTGCTGAGCTTGTCATTATTAGTTTGAGGCCCTCCCGAGTCTCCTTTTCCTCTGACATAACACACATTGTTCAAGGTGATGGCTCTTCAGATAGCCTGTGTCCTTGAGAGTATACAATGAAGCTCACGCCCTGATGAACCATGATGGATTTGTAGTATGAGCAACAAGTAAAATTTTGTTTTTAGCCACTGAGATTTACATTCTTCTTTTGGAGAAACTTGCACTTTCACTGGAATTCGCCTTTTCAATAAGTACCACCACCACCCCATCACCTCTGCCCAAATGATTCATTCAGTCCAGGTGATCACGGTCCACATTTTGAGAAATACTGGTATTGTAGGAATAGAGAAGATTTGGGTTTGCTTCCCAAATCTGATATTTATTAATTATATAACTTCAGAAAATTACTTAACTTTGCTCAGATTCCTTTTCCTCTCCTGTAGAACAGAGATGGCAAAACACTATCTGTTCAGAAGGCTCAAACGTGGTGGTACATGTTATTGTCAAGAGAGAGAGTATATTTTTATCACTGTTCCTCAAGATCCTACGCAACCTCTTCCTATGAGGCTTTCTTTATTTCTCTTGTATAAATTATGCTCTCTTTCTTGCTCCAACAGCATGTTTATATTTCTATTTAGCATTTGTTTCATTCTCTTTAACACAGTTAACTTATTAGTCTTCCATTCTGGTTTGTAAGTGCTTTGAAGGCAAGGACAATGACTTTTTCACAACTATATTAACTACCTTCTATATATCTTACACATATCAATACCAAAATTTTAATATTAAAACAATATATTAAATATGTTTGTATTATATTAACATACTAAAATAAAAAATTATTAAAATAATATTAAATATTAAAATAATAAGCAATACTATTATAACACTAAAAAACTCAATGAAAACTTGACAGTCATATAGATTTTTGAAAATAAAGTCATATAAGAAACTAGATTAAGGTCTCATTAAGCAAGTCTCCCACTCCTATCACATCCCACTCTACTTACTAAGGATGAGAACTGAAAATAACTAGGCCCAGGTTAGCTGAGTTAGGGTCAGTCGTTATACCAATCTCATTCTTGTTAAAATTTTTTCAAGAAACAACATAATCAGACGATTACAAGCCCTCCAAAACACAGGGAAAGGTTATGAGACCCAGAACCTCTTCATAATGCTGAACAGAATTGATGACTACCAGAAAAAGATGATGCAGGTCTGGACCAACAAACAGAAGTCTTTAGAGCAGAAACGGAATCAGTGCCTGAGGAAAATGATGTTCTTATTTAGCCAGGTAACTTGTTTTCTATTTCCCCTCCCCAGTGTGTTGTAAGAAAAATGAAAAGTGGTAAGCTTGGCAAAATAACATTTACCTGGAGATACCACGTATATTAGTTTCCTAGGGCTGCTGTAACAAATTGCCACAAACCTGATAGCTTAAGACAACACAAATAAATTCCCTTGCAGTTCTGGAGGCCAGTTCATGAAATCAAGGTGTTGGCAGGGTTTGTTCCTTTTGGAAGCTCTGAAGGAGATATTTGTTCCATGCCTCTCTCCTGAACTCTGGTAGCTGCTGACAATCCTTGGCTTTCCTTGGCTTATAGCTGCATAACTTCGACCTTTGCCTCTGACCTTCCCCTGGCCTTCTTCCCAGTGTGTCTTATGTCTTCTCTTCTGTCTCTTTTAAAGCCATGTGTCATTGGATATAGGACCCACCTGGTCAATACAGGGTAATCTCACCTTGACATCCTTAAATTATATCTGTAAAGTCCCTTTTGCCAAATAAGGTCACATTCATAGATTCTGGGAAACATATCTTTTGAGGAGTTCACCATTCAAGCCAGTATACCATGACCCCAGTGAAAACTCCTAACTTGACATTAGGGATACTGGCTGGACTCTCTAGATGGGAAAAGATTAGAACGGGGGAGATGTCCATAAATGCTCAACTCCTTCCTAATCAACCTGCATCTACCAGCCTCTAGATATGAAACCTCTTAAAGTCACCACTCTCCAACTGATTCATGATGGTTACTTCTCTCCTCAAAACTATCAGAAAGTGTGATAACTGGCTGGCTCAGTCAGTGGAAGGATGTGACTCTTGATCTCAGGGTTGTGGTTCAAGTCCTACATTGGGTGTGGAGATTACTAAGCAATAAAATCTTTTTTTAAAAAACCTATCAGAAAGCAAAATTTAATAGAATGAGTATACAATAAAGGAGGTAAGAGTTTATTTAACTTGCTTACATAGCACCAGGCCCAGAAGATCCTGTTAAACTCTGATACCCACTCATTATGTCCCAAAGCTCTTCTGAGATAATCATTAGTATGCTTTTGAGAGTGATAGTGTCCTTCCAAAAAGTTATAAAGCTGAGATTAGAGTTCTTTGCTCTGGGATTACATGCTCCCACCACATGTTCCAGCATGGAGTTTTAGAACATTCTTGGTATTCTAGGAGTATTTTATATCTATATATCCTTTTATTTCACTAAATTAATGTATAAAATTACTTGATGCTTTAGAAGGTACAAAGACATTTCTTACCATAGTTGGTCCAAATCAGACATATTCTGAATTTTCTAGAACAGTGATATTTCAAATATTAAAGCTCTTTGACAAAAAAAAAAAAAGGATACTCTTGAGGTTTTGGTTTGGAAAATATGGTCAATGTAGGTGGAATAAAGCAAGCTGAGTTGGCAGTGTCATGAACTATCTAACAGGAATCACATATCAAGGATATTTCAGGGGATGAATAAGGGTCTGGGGTCAGGGGATCCACGATCTAGATGATGAAGTGGTTATCAAGGCATAAGAAGGGAGAGAAAAAAGCAAAAGGGAGAAGAGGGTAGAAATGAATAAATACCTTACACTCAAGAGGTTGGTTCTCCTACCAGATTGTGTGGGTTCAAATCAGCTTTGCCACATGTTAGCTAAGAGACCTTGGGCAAGGTATAAATTTTCTGAGCTTCAGATCTCCAAAGGTAAGATGAGGATAATAACATTACATACTTCATAAGATTGTTGGAAATACCAAATGAATTAATATATAAAAAGCATGTTACATTCAGCAAGTATTGAGTAAGTGTTAGCCATCATTAGATTTGCATAGTGCTTCACAATTTATGATGTATATTCATATATTTTATCTTATACAACACCCACAACAACCCTGTGTTATTATCCTTGTTTTAGAAATGAGGAGAAAGGTGCAGATAAAATTAGCAACTAACCCAAAGTCACACAGCTAGGAAATAAGAGGACTAGGACTACAGGTTATGCAGGATCGAGGGGTTTTTCTGTTTGTTCGTTTTGTTTTTTTAAAGATTTATTTATCTATTTGAGAGAGAATGGGAGCAAGCAGGAGAGTGTGGGGGAGAGGGGTAAAGGAAGAGGGCATCTTAAGCAGACTTCATGCTGAGTGCAGAGCCCTACTTGGGGCTTGATCCCACGACTCTGAGATCATGACCTGAGCCCAAACCAAGAGTCAGATGATTAACCTACTGTGCCATTGAGGCTCCTCAGACAAAGGTTTTTGTTTTGTTTTTTGTTTTGTTTTTTTAAAGATTTTATTTATTTGACAGACAGAGATCACAAGTAGGCAGAGAGGCAGGCAGAGAGGGAGGGGGAAGCGGGCTCCCCGCCAAGCAGAGAGCCCGATGTGGGGCTCGATCCCAAGACCCTGGGATCATGACCCGAGCTGAAGGCAGAGGCTTTAACCCACTGAGCCACCCAGGCGCCCAGGACAAAGGTTTTTATATAACATAGTGCCACCTCTGAAATTGTGTGTTGGAGGTGGAGGTGTGATTGGAGGAAGAGAGAAAGAGGATGGAGAAAAAGGATTTGCAAGTCCATGGAAAAGAAAGTCACAGTTTAGCTAGGGCCAGCTCAGATCTTCTTAAAGACTCTGACTCTTTTTTACCTCTACTGATTTATTTGTTTTTAGCTTCAAGAGATGTATAAATTGAATCTTAGGCGGCCTATACCTTTGATCACTGACAAAAAGGAGATACCTGCCTCTGCCAAGTTTGTTCAGCAGCCATTCCTAGAGCTGCTAATAGAAGAAGATAGAAAGTCTGACACATTCAAGAAATTACGGTATGTGCTTGAAAAAGACTGACATTAAACCATATTTGGATGATATGTGGGACTTAATACTTTTTTTTTTTTCCTGACCAAGAGCTTCTCTTTCCCCACAATTATGATATGGTGCAGTAGGAAGTCTAAGGTAGTATTGACTTTCTTAGCCAATTTAATAAGAAGCTTATTTACATATATTTCTGCTTAAATATTTAACATCTAATTTTGAGTTCCTATTTATTTATTTATTTATTTTAGTTCCTTTTTTAAAAATATGATGCTGGTCTGCTCCTTGTCTATTCTTTTTCAAGAATGATATAAGTCCAGTTTTCCCTTTAGTGGCCCTCTTTATAACAATCCCAAGACAGGGGCTCTCTTGTTGCCACAGGTGACATGAAAATTATGGTCCTGGAGGGATATAAGCTGTGACATCCCTTCCTTATAATGTGTCTTGGATGTCTCATCTCACATGCATGGGCTTACCCCAAAGATTCAGCTAGGTGTCTATTTTTTCCATGTCATTAACTATAAATGCTAAAGACTTTAAATAAACAGTTGGACCAGGCAGAACTTATCGAATGAAGAGTTAGTATACTTTTTCTATACTTTAGAACTTATATCTAACTGAATCATAACTTAGTCTCAATAGATTTTTCCAGATGAAAGCTTCATTTCAGTAATCATTGAGGACATACATTTATGGATTTGTGGAACATTTGTTAATAGGTGATGTTCTATTTGAATTTGAATTGTTTTACTTTTGCTCAGTTAATAAATTAGTTCAACTTCAAAAAATTAAATAGATTAAATAAATTTAAAAATAAAGCTGGTCTTATAAAAAAATGAAACTGATTTTCCTTACCATGAAACAAATTAGTTTAACAGAACAAAGAAACTTAGAAACATAACTTATTTCCTTTTTAAAAAAAAAAGAAGGTAGGAGCTTTGGTAAGGAATGGAAAAGAACATTGCTGGGGAAAAAAACCAGTCTGGATATGGTTTATATACTTCACGAAACTAAGAAGATAGTTTTAAAATAGATTACTAGGTGAAGTCCTGAAAATGCACTTTCAGGGAAGAAAAAAAAAAAAAAGCTCTTTCAGCAAATTCTGCTATTTTAATCCATCGCTCAGTCAAAGTGGACATAGCTAATGTTCTTTAGTGCCAGACAGGACATTATAGGATAAGATGGTAGGGAAGAGAAAAGGGGAAAATAAGATTCATACACTTTAATTGGATATAGAGTTCAGGAGAGTTTGGGGCTTTCAATTAGTGTCTCTGATTCTCTAGACAAGAAGACCAAATGAGAGCTATCTGGAATGCTGATCTGTCAACTTCAAGCTACCCAATAGCAGAGAAGACATCAATACATTCGCTCTGGGCCCAGCTGGGTGGGTACCCAGATATTCCTATGCTACTCCAGTTAGATGTTCAGTCTACCTTCAGAAAATCTCTCGCATCCGTTAAATCACAGTAAGTTAAGGAATGGGAGCACTTTGGTAATTGGGCCTTTGGTCATATACCTTCTATTTCCCTAACTTGACCTTATCTTCTAGCACCAGGGAGTGACCAAAAGCTGGTGCTTGTTGTGAAGTTAGACATTACCTTTTCCAGAATGCAGTATAAGTAGAGATCTAAAGTAGGTAACCTTTTGAATCTGGCTTTTTTCACTGAGTGTAACTCCTATGAGACTCATCCACATTATACGTATCACTAATTCATTCCTTTTTATTTACTGACTGGTATTACTCCTTTGTATCGCTGTATCACATATTTTTATCCATTTACCAAGTGAAAGACTTTTGAGTTGTTTTCAGATTTGGGCAATTATAAATAAAACTGCTATAAAATTCATAAACAGGTTTTTTTAAAAAGATTTTATTTATTTATTTGAGAGAGAGAGCAAGTGAGGGAGAGAGCAAAAGCAAGGGGAACAGCAGGCACAGGGAGAGGGAGAAGCCCAATGTGGAGCTCAGTCCCAGGACCCTGAGATCATGACCTGAACTGAAGGCAGATGCTTAACCGACTGAGCCACCCAAGCACCCTATAAACAGGTTTTGGGTTGAAGGTAAGTTTTCACTTCTCTTAGATAAATGCCCAGGAGTGAGACTGACGGGTTAGATAAGTGTTATGTTTAATTTTTATAAGAAATTTCCAAACTATTTTCCAAAGTGACATTTTATCTCTACATTTATTCATACTCTGGATGAAAACCGAGGTTGTTCTGTGACATTTCTGGTAACGTCTCAGTAATATGTTCATCTGGTTGGTAAAATGTCCAGAATCATATATAAGTAAATCTTTGTTTTGTTTTAAAGTTGAGGCTTCTCTCTTCCAGCTAAGACTATTACAACTTAAAGCTAGAAAAGGAGAATATTATCAGCTGCTTTTTTCTGGCCTACTGTTTCTCTTCCTACTTTTCTAGCTTGCTACTAGGGGACCCTTTAGGGATTAGAGCTCTAGAGAAGAGAGAGAGGAAATGGAAAGTTCTGATTGACTATTATTTTCTAACATCAGTGCTTCCTGGATCTGGGAGATTTCTAAAGCTGACTCTTTCGTAAGGTACTTTGGTCAGTTCCTTGGAGATTACCATCACTGGAAATCTCATCTGCAGATTTCTTGATCTTGTCAAATATATTTCAATTCTGGGGCATTTGGGTGGTTCAGTCCGTTAAGCATCCGACTCCTGATTTCAGCTCAGGTCATGATCTCAGAGTTGTGAGATTGAGCCCCATGTCAGGCTCTATGCTCAGTGCAGAGTCTGCTTGATATTCTTTCTCCCTTCCCTCTGCTCCTCCCCACAGCTGCACACTCTCTCTCAAATATCTATATCTATATATATCTATATCGATATAGATATATATATGTTATATATATATCTGTTCTAACTTGTTGTTGACATTTGTAATACCTCCAGCTTTTCTATACTCAGATGTGTTTGCATATTTATGCAGCCCTTCTGGACAGAATCCTTGACAACTCTATGCCATCTTTCTTGGGTAGGTATATATATATGACCCATGTCTAATCTATAGGAAACAGTGGAGCTTACTTTGTCCAGGTAAACTCTGAGGTCGAAGGCTTATCCCAGTGCAGCAGCAGCCTCTTCTTTGCCTCTACTATTAGTGCATCTAGCCAATCAATCATAGCCTCAACCCTTTTTCAGAGATTGAACCAGGCCCCATTCTATGGGCCTCCAAAATGTGGGGGCCTGTGGTAAGTTCTTAGAGTGGAGAAAGGTTAGGAGTGCTCTCAAAATCCTCTTCTCCTTGACCGTTTTGTACTGAGAGTGAGTTAGTAAGAGTCAATTACTTTGTAAATCCTGGTTTAGCATTCCTCTATGAAATCTCGTATCTATTGTTAGGCTTTCCAGATTTAGCAAATAAAAATATAGGACATCTAGGTAAATCTGAATTGCAAATAAACAAAAATGATTTAGGGGCACCTGAGTGGCTCAGTTGGTTAAGTGTCTAACTTCAGCTCTGGTCATGATTTCAAGGTCCTGGGATTAAGCCCCATGCTAGGGTCTCTGCTTGGCAGGGAGTCTGCTTGTCTGTCTGTCCCTCCCCCAACTTATGCACAAGCATGCTGTCTCTCTCTCAAATAAATGAATTTTTTTTTAAAAAACACAAGTGATTTAGGATAAGTATGGTCCATGCAATTTTATACTTACACTAAAAAATTATTTTTGTTTATCTAATATTTAAATTTAACCAGGCATGCTGTATTTAATTTGTCAACCTGTCCATTGCGCTTTGTCAAATTTCTGTTTTCATGTGCTACTATATATAAAATATGTATTAGGAGTTTCTAACTTGTATAGATAGATGCCTGAAAACTTTCAGAGTAGCAGATGGTTACAACAGTAAAAAAAATTAAGACATAGGAAAGAGGAGAACTGAAGTCTTGGATTTTCTCTATTTTTTCTTCACTAAAAACAGAAACAAAGTATACAGTTTGAAGACATCTTAAATTAGTAATAATGGACAATATATGATCAATTACTATTTGCCATCCTCCCCTTTTTTTCTCACTAGAATTTCTTCAAGGTCTTCCTCCCTCAAAAAGGATTATATTTGTTTCACTTTGTGGAAGTTAATGTACAAACCAAGAGACTTTCTTTCCCTCTGGGTTCTGTTATTTCTACCATTCTTTAGATCTCAGTTTAAACAATCATTCTTTCTGAGCTGTCTTCTCTAACTCCTCCTATGTGTTCCCACAGCATCTTGTAATTAACAGTATCCTAGCATTTATCATTCTATATTGTGATTGCTGCATTACTTACCTCCCCTGATATTAGACAATATGTTTTGAAGAGATGAGTTGTGCTTAACTGACTCTACTTTTGCCATGCCTGCTTTCCTTACAAAAATATTTACTGACTACTTACTATGTATCAGTTACTATAACTAGGTACTGAGATAAAATTGTGGGAAGGATTCAAGAGATCATAGATGGCAGGCAGAAGGAAAAAAATATGTGTAAAGATCCAGGGCCAATAGCATTTCATTTGCTTTATCTCCTAAAATAAACATTAAAAACAAAACTAAAATAAACAATACCTCCCCCTACTGCTCAGTTCCCCTTCTTCCTATTTCCAACAGAGGTGAATGGAACTAAAATTTCTCTTCCTGCCTGGATAGGATGCTTGGAGCTACTACAATCTTTGGTAATCCTAAGGTGATAACCACAGGATAAAACAATACACCAGGAATACAGAGAAGGAAAATAAATAAAACCCTGCCCTTGATGACATCTAGTTACTAGAACAACCCTGAGTACACCTGCCTCTGGGATTTTGTTAAGTGAGCAATAAATAGCCTTACAACCATTCTTAGTCAGGGATTCTATTTCCTATAGTCATGTGAGCTTGAGAAGAATGTGTAACCTGCTATTTTTTAAAAAAGATTTTTAATTTATTTACTTGGGAGAGAGAGACAGGAAGAGAGAGGGACAGTAGGAGCAGGGGAAGGGGCAGAGGGAGAGGAAGAAGTAGAAGTAGACTCCCTGCTAAGCAGGGAGCCTGATTTGGGGCTCGATCCAGGACTTGATCTGGGACTGCAGGATCATGACCTGAGCTGAAGGCAGACGCTTAACCGACTGAGCCACCCAGGCGCCCCTGTAACCTGCTACTGTTGGATAAAATAGTCCAGAGATGTCAATTATATCCAGTTGACTGATGGTGCTGTTGAGTTCAACTATATCCTTAATAATTTTCTGCCTGCTGTATCTGTCCACTTCTGATAGAGGACTGTTATAGTCTCCGACTACAACAGGGGATTCACCTGTTTCTCCTTGAAGTTCTATCAGTTTTTGCCTCCTGTAGTTTGATGCTCTACTGTTAGACAAAACATTAAGGATTATTATGTCATCTTGGAGTATTGACACCTTTATCATTATTAGATGCCCTTCTTTATCCCTGATAACTTTCCTTGCTCTGAAGTCTATTCTGTCTGAAATTAATATAACTACTACTTTCTTTTGATTAGTGTTATCATGGCATTTTTCCTACCAATTTAATCTATTTATTTATTTTTAAGATTTTATTTATTTATTTATTTTTATTTATTTTTATATTTATTTATTTATTTTTATTTTTTATATTTATATTTATATTTATTTATTTTTAAGATTTTATTTATTTTATATTTATTTATATTTATTTATTTTTAAGATTTTATTTATTTATGAGAGAGAGAGAGAGAGAAAGCACATGAATGGAGGGTGGGGCAGAGGAGAGAATCTTTAAGCAGACTCTCTGCTGAATGTTGAGCCCACTTTGGGGCTCCATCCCACAACTCACAAAACCATGACCTGAGCCAAAACCGAAAGTCAGATTCTCAACCGAATGAGCCACGCAGGCACCCCTTTTTATATTTAAAGTCAGTTTCCTGTAGACAACATATATTTGGGTCTTGTTTTTGGATCTACTCTGATAATCATTATCTTTTAATTAGTGTATTTAGATCATAAACATGTAAGGTGATTATTGATATATTTGGGTTAATATCTACCATATTTGTTACTGTTTTCTATTTACTGCCCTTGTTCTTTTATCTTTCACACTTTTTCTACATTTTGTAGTTTTGAGATTTTATAATTCCATTTTCTCTCCTTTCTTCATTTATACTTCTTTCATTATTTTTTAAAGTTGATGCCCTAGAGTTTGCACTATATATTTACAACAAACCCATTTTCAAATAACACTATACTGCTTCATGGATAGTGCAAGTACCTTATAATAACAAAATAGTCCTAATTCAGCCCCCACTCCATCCCTTGTATCATTTCTTCTTCCATTTAACCTGTACATAAGCATGCATACATCACTGAATACATTGTTGCTATTATTATTATTTTGAACAAACTATTATGTTAGACGAATTAAGAATAAGAAAAATAAAATTTATCTTTATTTATTCCTTCCAGTGCTCTTCCTATCTTTATATAGAGCCAAATTTCTGATTTACATCATGTCCCTTCTCTCTGAAGAACGTCTTTTAACACTTCATGCGAAGCAGATCTACTGGCTATAAATTTCCTCAATTTTTATTTGTCTGAAAAAGTTTGTATTTCTCCTTCATTTAAAAATTTTTGCAGGGCACAGAATTTTGAGTTGATAGTTTTTCTTTCAACACTTTAAATTGCTCCTCTCTCTTGTTTATGTTCTTTCTGAGAAGCTGGATGTAATTCCTATCTTTGCTCCTCTATAGGTAAGGTGTTTTTTTCCCTCTGATTCCTTTCAAGACTGTTTACCTTGAATATGGTATGTTTAAGTGTGGTTTTGGGGGGGGCTTTTATCCTGTTTGGTGTTATATGAGTGTCCTAGTTCTGTGGTTTGGTGTCTGACATTCATTGGAAGAAATTTTCCATCATTATTGCTTCAAATATGTCCCTTTTGGGCACCTGGGTAGCTCAATTGGTTAAGTGTCTGCCTTCGGCTCAGGTCATGATTCCAGGGTCCTGGAATCGAGTTCTTCATTGGGCTCCCAGCTTAGCGGGGAGTCTGCTTCTCTCTCTGCCTGCTGCTCCCCCTGCTTGTGCTCTCTCTTGCTCTGACAAATACATAAAATCCTAAAGAAAGTAATAAATAAAACAAATATGTCCCTTTCTTTCTTCTTCTGGCATTCCCATTACACATATGTTACACCTTTTGCAGTTGTCCTATAAATGCTGGATATCTGTTTTCTTCAGTCTTTTTTTTTTTTCTTTGCTTTTCAGTTTTGGAAGTTTCTATTACTATATCCTCAAACTCAGAAATTCTTTTCTCAGCCATACCCAGTCTACTAATGAGGCCATCAAAGGCATTCTTCATTTTTTAGTGTTTTTGATCTCTATTATTTCTTTTTTCTTGCTTTTTAGAATATCCATCTCTCTGCTTATATTATCTACCTGTTCCTATATGTCTTTCCCATCAAAGTCCTAAGCCTATTAATCATAGTCATTTTAAATTCCCAGTATGATAATTCCAACATCCCTATCATATCTGACTCTGGTCCAAAGCTTATGCAGTCTCCTCAAACTATGTTTTCTGCCTTTTAGTATGCTGGTAATTTTTGTTAAAATCCAGACATGACGTACTAGATGAAAGGAAACTCTGGCAAATAAGCCTTTAATGGTGTGGTGTAAGGTACAGGAGAAGGGGAAACACTGTATAGTCCTATGATTAAGTCTCAGTTCTTTGAAGAGCATATGCATCTGGTCTGTGAACTTCACCAGTGCTTCTCAAAATCCCTTATTCCCACATTTGGTGGCACAGGATGGCTAGAGGGAGCTGGAATTCGGTATTTCTCTTCTCTTACATAGAAGGCTAGAGTTAGGTATTTACCTTCCTCAAAATAAGTTAGGCCCTAACGAAACCCCATAGGTTAGGCTTTGGTAAAATAGTTTCTCTTGAGGGCAGAATTTAAGAAGAACGGTATGCTTCGGTACTTTTCAAAATGGTTACTTTCCCCCCTTCTCCTGAGAGAAACATGAGGGAATTTTTCTCCAATCTTCACTGTGAGGACCTGGTAGATTCTAGAGATCTCTTTGACTGGGACCTCTGGAGTCTGATACTCTCTCGTCCATACTGAGCCTCCTGCAATTCATCAATTAAAGTGTAAGTTTTCAGGGCTCCTGGGTGGCTCAGTCGGTTCGGCTCAGGTCATGACCCGAGAGTCCTGGGATTGAGCCCCCTACTAGGCTCCCTGCTCAGCGGGGAGCCTCCTGCTCCCTCTCTCCCCTGGTTGTCCTCTCTCTCAAATAAATAAATAAAATCTTAAAAAGAAAAAAGTATAAGTTTTCTACCAGGCACTCATTCCTGCAGAAGTGTCTGCTCATGGATTTTTACTCCAGTAAGTTGTGATTCTCTGTGTTGCCTGTCTGTCTTTCCACTTTGGGGGCATTGGTTTGTCCTGTGGCCTCACTTCTCTGAAGATTCTAAGAAGCATTGCTAGTTTTCAGTTTGTTCAACTTTTTACATGTTGTTAGGATGGAGCAGCAACTTCTTGCATATATTTTTAAAAGATTTCTGTGCACTTGCTTTTTGGTTGCAAAAAATGTGCTCCTATTGAACATGTTTTTTAACCTGCTTAAGGGGTTCACTTGACAGCATATCTTTAAATTTCTTCTATGGTACTATAGACTTACATCATCACTCTTATTGATTGCTTGATATTCATTGTATAGTTCTATCACAATTTATTGAACTGTCCTATTGACAGAAGTTTTATATTTTTCAACATTACAAACAATGCTGCAGCAAATATCCCTGCATAAGTTTGTATACTTATATGGGGATTCCCCCATGAAAATTCCACTAAAATAATATTTGCTTTTTTCCAATTACAAAAGTAAGGCACATTCATCATAGAAAATTTGAAAAATACAGAGAAGTCCATGCCCAGAAATAACCATTGTCAATATTTGGTCATGCTCTAATGTATAAGAGGACTGGTTAACAAATAAGCTATTGCCAAGCTCTGCTCTTCCTGGGAAACATTCTCTCCTGTTAATGTGACTTTTATAAATAGGGATCATGTATCAATTTTACTAGTTTAACTTTGTGAGTTCTGGAGGCACTCTTATTTTCCCTATGAATCATCTATATTACTACAAATGTATTTAAGATCAATTTGTAATAAGATTAATTTTCTTGTCTTGTTTCCAGGTTTAAGAAGATTCCCAAATGACTGTAAAATTAAACACAAGCAAGTAAATTCCAGTGCTGCAGTAAAATTCCTACTTTGCTCTTTCATGTATATGCATTGATTTGCCTATTCTTTTTTTTTTTAAGATTTTATTTATTTATTTGAGAGAGAAAGAGAGAGCAGGAGCAGGAAGAGAGTCAGAGAAAGAGGAAGACTCACCTCTGAGCAGGGAGTCTGATGCAGGGCTCAATCCCAAGAAGCCAGAGGCTTGACCAACTGAGTCACCCAGGTACCTCCACTGCTTTGCCTATTTTGTGCTCTTACATTCGCCTATTGTTCTTTAGGTTAAACATCTTCATTTCCAGACTATTAATATGACCACTCAAGAAAGAAAATCCTTTGCTCTAGATTACTAGAAACACAAAACTTCAACAAACACTGTGGTAGGCTCTCATTAAAGGGACATTATATGGCCACTGACATGATGGCAAAGTGGCACAGTCTACCTCCCAGAACCTAAACCCAAAGATGCCTCAGAAGTAAGAAATGAATGGACATTAAAAAAAAAAAGAAAGGAAAACCAGCAGAAACCCCTGGAGGGTCAGAAGGTGTCTGTGATTTGGTAAAGAAGGGAAATAGTAGCCCTGTACAGAGGAAAGCCAGGCTCCAAACATGGGGAATGAATTTGCAAAGAAATTTTGATTGGGCTCTTTTATTAAAAAAAAATTTTTTTTTTAAAGATTTTATTTAGTCATTGACAGAGAAAGAGACAGCGAGAGAGGGAATACAAGCAGAGAAAGCAGGAGAGGGAGAAGCAGGCTTCCTGCTGAGCAGGGAGCCCGATGCAGGGCTCAATCCCAGCACCCTGGAATCATGACCTGAGCTGAAGGCAGACGCTTAACGACTGAGCCACCCCAAGCTGGACTCTTTTCTACCCCCCCAACATTGTCCAGACTCAGATCATTGTCTTCCCTTTCAGCCCTACCCCAATACTGGAAAGCAGATTCACAGCAGAACACTGTTTGGATGTAGAGTAAAACAAGCAAAGTAAATGTTGACTTAACCAATAAGCATCAAAGTGTTTCCTCCTACCTCCCCCAACCCACAGACCTTTTCATCTAAAGGACTAGACAATACATTCTTAGAAAACAAAAGGCCTAGGGTAAGATACAGACAGGTTCCCTAAAGGGCAAAGCCTCCTGATGAAATGAGGATTTGAACCCTGGTCACCAGGGGTGGCACAACTAAGGCTTAGGTTTTGATTCTTCCCACCCACTTCATTCATTACCTACCAAGATGACTGATAATTGATACCCATGAGAGAAAATGATCTCATAGGGAAAAATAACTAGAAAATTAGAAAGGTGATAAGCTAAATAACCTACTCTAGATGACAAGAATTAATAGAATACATGCCAACTAAATGTCCCTGAAGAGGATACTGATAATGAAGCCGAAACAATTATAAAGAAACAAGTAGGATTACTGAATATTCAAAACACAGTTGAAATAAACTCATTAGATGACATAAACAGCAAAACAGCCCAAGATCGGGTCAAGAAATGTTTCTAGAAGACATCGAGAAGGAATTAGAGATGAAAAATATAAAAATTAAGAAATATGGAGGCTAGACATAGAAATATCAGCCTTTATGTATTAGGAGTGCTAACAGGAGAGAAAAAAGTAAATGGAGGGGATGATACATGAAAAAAAGTATGGACTTCCAAAGAAAGATTGATACTGAAAGGGTATACAGGGTGATAAATAGGGTTGATATGGGAAAATGAATACTTACTGATATTTTAATGAAATTTAAGAACTCCAAAGACAAAGAGAAAATTCTAAAACCTTTCTAAGAAGAGCAGCTCACCAATAAATAAAATGAATCAGAATGGTGCCAGACTTCTCAAGAGCAACATTAGGAGCAGGAAAGCAATGAAGAAATATTTCCAAAGTATCAAAACCAGAAACTTTAAAAAAAGATTTTATTTATGTATTTGTGCGAAAGAGAGAGACTGAGAGCACAAGCAGGGGGAGTGGCAGGCAGAGGGAGAAGCAGGCTACCTGCTGAGCAAGGAGCCCAATTTGGGATTTGATCCCAGGACTCTCACATCATGACCTGAGCCAAAGGCAGACACTTAACCAACTGAGCCACCCAGGTACCCCTAATAACAAACTATAGAAATGATCCCTGAAAGTATAGTCTTCCAGGTACCCTAAAAACAGAAAACTCTGACTCCAAAATTTAATATTCAGCTAAGCTATCAATTAAATGTGAGGGTACAAGAAATACATTCTCAGGGGCGCCTGGGTGGCTCAGTGGGTTAAAGCCTCTGCCTTCGGCTCAGGTCATGATCCCAGAGTCCTGGGATCGAGTCCCGTATCGGGCTCTCTGCTCAGTGAGGAACCTGCTTCCCTCTCTCTCTCTGCCTGCCTCTCTGCCTACTTGTGATCTGTCTCTCTGTCAAATAAATAAATAAAATCTTAAAAAAAAAAAAAGAAATACATTCTCAGACCTTTAAGGTCTCAGCAGATTATCATAAAGACCCTATGAAAATATTCCTGAAGGAAATAAGATATCAAACAAAAATTTTAGGAAATGCTATAAAATATAAGATAGTAAGAATAAGAAAATAACTTTCTGAAGTTTATTATCTAAAAAAAGCATTGTATAGGGTGTCTGGGTGGCTCAGACAGTTGAGCGTTGGACTCTTGTTTTCAGCTCAGTTGTGATCTTGGGGTTATGGGATTGAGCCCTGCATTGGGCTCCATGCTCAGCAGGGAGTCTGCTTGAGATTCTCTCTTCCACTTTCTCTCTGCCCCACCCCTGACTTGTGTTCTTTCTCTCTCTGGAATGGATGAATAAATCTTTAAAAAAAAAAAAAAAATCATGGGGCTCCTGGTGGCTCAGCCGGTTAGGCTGCTGACTCTTGATTTTGGCTCAAGTCATGATCTCAGGGTCCTGGAATTGAGCCCCACATCAGGTTCTATCCTTAGCGGGGAGCTAGTTTGGGGCTTGCCCACACCCTTATCCTCTGCCCATCTTCCTGCTGGTTCTCTCTCTCTCAAATAAATAAATAAATAAATAAATCTTTTTTTAAAAAAGGCATTTTAGGGGCACTTGGGTGACTCAGTAGGCCCCACATCAGGCTCCCTGCTCATTGGGAAGTCTTCCTCTCCCTGTGCCCCTCCCCTCCCCTGCCCATGTGCTCACTCTCTCTCACTCACTCTCTCTCTCAAATAAATAAAACCTTAAAAAAATAAGGCATTTTATACACATACCTACACACCCCAGATATAACGAATTAGGGCACAGAATGCAATATCCAGAGATAGGGAAGAGTGCATGTGTTAAAGTATTTATCCTACTAAGGGGGAAGATACAGATAGGTATTGATAAATTTCATAAATTAGGGGAAAAAATACAAGTAAATCCCTTAACAGGTTAGGGATAACCAATAAAGAATATAAAATGCATGCCTTTCAAACCCATAGATAAAATTGATTTATCCAAGGAAATGACCAAGAAACAAAAGAAAAAAAAGAGAGAGAGAAAACTTAAATACTTCTAACATAGAAGTAATTTAATATATTAGTTAAACTCACCAAAGAAAAGATAAATTCTTAGATTGAATTAAAAAAACAAAATCTAGCAGTATAATGTCTACATGGCACATATTTAAGAGAAACGTTGGACAAGACAAAACAAAAAGATGGAAAAAGGCAGCTATGAACCAAAAGAAAGCCAAGCAGATTTCTAGTATCAGACCAAAAATAGAATTCAAGGCAAAAAGCATCATTAAGGGCAAAGGAAAACTATAGATAAAGAACATGTAATATACAGAAAATATAATACCTCTATATTAACACAGATGCTTATTACAATTTAACTTCAAAATATTCAAAATAGGACCTGACCTCTGGCTCTCCCTGTAGCCCTCTAAAATGATGTCTATTTGTTTTTAGAGCTTGAGGAGGGGCCGAGGGAGAGGAAGAAGAAGAATCTTAAGCAGACTCCATACCCATCACGGAGCCCAATGCAGGGCTTGATCTCACAATCCTGAGATCATGACCTGACCAGAAATCAAGACTCAGATGCTAAACCAACTGAACCACCCAGGTGGATGTCCCTAAAATGATGTCTATTTTAACTCCTATATTACCCGCCCCCTACCATCAGTTGGCCTGAAAATGAGATGCGGGTCTTCCTCACTCCTCAACGCTACTTCTAGATCATTCTTCTCTCCTCTCTAATAATACTCAACCTTAAGTCTCCTGTCATTACGCTATCTACCACCCACTGCCTTCTCTGTTGCAGTCCTTTACTTCCTCCTTGCTCACTGCCATTCTATCCAGTACTTCTGTCATAATCCCTAGCAATTTTAATATTCATTTAGTTCTTTCCAACACCTGGCCTTGTAATGTTTTGATCTGTTCTCCCTCAGTGACTTCATCCTCTAGCCATTTAATCATACCCTTGACCTTGTCATTGCAAAAACAAAACAAAACAAAAAAAACTCTGCAACCATTCCATAATACAGTTTCAAATGACTCATTCTCCAAACATCATCTCTCTACAGCTCACCCCAGCTAGTACACTAACTCTACCAATCCTTTGATCTCCACAGAGATCTTTTACTTCATTGATTCTACCACCTTCATAGTATCCCTTACCCTTTCATGTCCTCAATTCCTTTGTAATCTACTTTAAATTCCATGATAGGTAATTATAATCAGTCCCTTGCATATGCTCTCAACTCAGACTCACTTGCTCCTTACTCCTTGGTTGTCCACAGCCTAGCTTAAACCAAATTTTCTCAGGCTACTTCCTTCCTGTACCATGGAAGCTGAATGCATCTTCAGAAAAACATTCAAACTTGCTGACTAGTATTACATTAAATAATCATTGAGCTCAACTGGCCCCATAATGCTGCTTGGCGAACATTCTATATTCCCCTAATCCATTTACTCTGACTTCCCCGGACAGCAATTTTATATTTTCTCCTATCTCCTCAAATTTCTAAGGCCTTCTCTTTCATCTTCTTTCTTGGCTGATGACTAAGTAACTTATTACACTGAGAAAATGGAAGCAATCATTATTAACTCCAAATACTTCTACCACCACATCTCCCTAATTATCTGCTTTTGTACCCATATATCTACTTTCTCTCTTGTTACCTGTGGATAAAGTATCTGATTCCTATCTAATGCTAGCCCCTCCCTTGAACACTAGATCCTATCTCTTCTCTTCTATTCAAGAACATTGCTTCAGTAATTCTCCCATCTCACTCTGTGCCATCATTTTTTCACTCTCTAACATGATGTTATCTTTCTCAACTTTGAAAAAAACAAACAAACAAACAAACAAACAATTCTCTTAGGCTCACTTCCTCCATCACTTACTGCCCCACTTCTCCCCCTTCCATTCATACCAAAATTCCTTTTAAAAATGATGTTAACTAACTGTCTCTAATTTCTTTCCTCTCCTGAACCTACTCTAATCATGTTTTTGTTACTACTCCATCATCAAACTTGGTCCTGGCAAGGTCACCAACAATCTCCATACTGTTAAATCCAATGTTCAGTTTTGGATATCAGCTAACATTTTACTGATCACTCTGTCTCTTTGAAATAATTGTTTCACATGGGTTCTAGGACATTATACTCTCCTGGTTTGCCTCCTAACTTTCTGGCCACCTCTACATCTTTTTTGCTGGTTCTTTTTCATCTCCCTGCCCCAAAATGTTGGAGTAATTCAGAGTTTACTTCTTGGATCTCTTGTCCCGTCTATACTCCCTTGATGGTCTCACTCAGTCTTATGGCTTTAAATACCATATATATGCTGATGATTCCAAATACATATCTCAGCATCCGCTTTTCTCCAAACTTTGCCCCTGAATATTAGTCCTATATACACAACTATCCACTTGATATTTCCACTTAGCTGATCTCCTGATAGCACTAGCCCTCTTATGCTTTGCCTGTGATGATACTTTTTGCCTTGAATTTGTAGCTTCAATTTAGCTTATATAATATAGCTACGTGTTTTTATTTCCGTGTTTCATTTTGTTTGTTTTTGGTGTTTCTGTTCATATTAGCCTGGAATACCTACTTTAATCTCTTTTAACTTGTCCACAGTCTTTCCTTTTAAGTGTGTCTCTTATAGATAATATATTCCTAGACCTTAATTTTGAAATCTAGTCTGAGATTCAACCTGAGTTTCTGCCTTCTCATTGATGGAGTTAACTGATCAATATTTATTGTAATTTCAGCTATATTGGGACTGATTTTTGTCATCTTATAAAGATGAATAAGACGGATAATTCTCTAATGAGCTAATTAGAAAAAAGAAGATTCAAATAATCAAATCACATAATGAAATCATGAGAACTAGCTACAGATACAACAGAGATAGAAAAGAATATGATGGGATGCCTGGGTGGATCAGCTGGTTAAGCATTTGCCTTCAGCTCAGGTCATGATCTTGGGGTCTTGGGATAGCGCCCCATATTAGGCTCCCTGCTTAGTGAGGAGCCTGCTTCTCTTTCTCCCTCTGCCCCTCTCCGTGCTCTTGCTCTCTCTCTCTCTCAAATAAATAAAATCTTTTAAAAAAGAAGAAAAGAATATGATGACCGATTATAAGCTAATACACTAAATAACTTAGATGAAATAGATGATTTTTGGAAAGTTATAAAATTCCAAAATTGGCAGAAGAAATTAAAATACGAACAGACCAAATATCTATAAATAAATTGAATAGCAATTAAAGACCTTTCCCCCAGAAAAAAAGCCTTAGGCTTATATGGTTTTACAGTGACTTTTACCAACCTTTCAAGGGACAGATAATCCCTTTATCAATTAAATTTTAGAAAACAGGAAAAGAGAAAAAGCTGCCTAATGATTTATTCCAAATCAGATAGTACAAGAAGAGAGAATCATAGTCTATGTCACTGATGAAAACAGATTTTAAAAAATAGATGCAAAGAAATATTATCCAACTGAATTCAACAGCCAAGGTTTCTTCCAGGAACACAAGAATGGTTTCACATGAGAAAACTATCAATGTTATTGACTATATTTATGGACTAAAGGACAAAAATCACATAGTCTTTCCAAGAGTTGCAATATAAAGCACTTGATAAGGTTACACATTTATATTTATAATGTCTTCAGAAAAACAGGAATATTAATTCTTTGTACTAGCAATAATGAACCAGAAGCAATCCTATTCACACTAACACCAAATATTATAAGATATTTAACAATTAATTTACAAATATGGCATAACATCTTTACCCCGAAAAATTTTAAACTCTAATAAGACATAAAAGAAGATCTGAAAAAACAGATAAAGCATGTTCTTAGATAAGACAACTTATCTTAGTAAAGATGTCAGTTCTTCAAAAGTTAATCTATAAGTTCTTATATCTTATATAAGTTCTTATATCTTATATAAGTTTTTATATCTTACATCTTATATCTTATTTTAAAATGTTAGCAGGAACTTTTTTTAGAAACTTGAGAAACTCATTCTAAAATGTATATGGAATAGTAGCTCATGAAAAGATGAATCAATTTTGAAATAAGAAAATGAAAGGGGGAATAATATTACAACTATTAAGAGCTGGCACACTACAGAGATTTAAAAAAACAACAGCAGAAAGAGACACGAGGACAAATCAACAAATGGAACAAAAAGAAAGCCCACAAATAGACCCATCATACACAGAATTTGACATATGTTAAAGGTAGCATCACAAATGTGGCAAAGCTATCTTCATGAGGAAAGAACAGACTGGTTAGAAATTATGTTGATATATGAAGAAAAATTAAGTTATATCCCTACCTTAACACTGAATACAAAGGAGAACTTCAGATGGGTTAAAGAGATTGATAAAAAAAATAAAACTATCAAACTAATGGAAGAAAATGTAGGAAAATATCTTTGTAACTTATTCCTCAATTATATCTCAATAAAGCTGAAATTAAAACAAAAACAAAAACAAGCTGAACCTTAAGGCCAAAACTTGATAGATTATTTGCCGGCATGGCAAAATTTAATTAGAGTACCAAATCTTGACAAAATGTGTTGGAGACTGACCTCTTGTTCATAGGATTTGGAAGTGTAAGCTGTCTTAGCCCTTCTGGGAAGCAACCTGAAAATATTTAATGAAGAGTGTATGTGCCTTGGAAGCCCAAGATCCCATCTCTTGGGTATATGTCCTAGAAGAAAGTGTCATATGGATTATCATGGGAACATATACAAAAGTTCATCCAGCTTTTTTCAAGATAGTAATAGGGAGGTAAAAGCAATGCAGGCATTTTAATCAGGGGAATAGTTACATAAAAGAGGGTGGATGCAGACTGGAAGAAATATAGCAACGAAAAGCAACAAACTAGGTATACACACCCCACAGAGATAGATTTTAAACACGTAATATTAAGATAGAAGAGAAAAACAAGGCTATTTAAAGCAAAATGTTATTTGTGTGTATTAAAAACAAATACACACCTTTGTGTGTATGTATATACCTCTTCCCATAGCTCTTCCTAAAAACTACACACAAGAAAAAAAGAAAGCAATGAAAATTCCTACAACTGATACTAAAATGTGGGGGGAAAATCCTACAGTCTCTAATTTATTTTTTTAAGATTTTATTTATTTATTTGAGAGAGACAGAGAGAGAGAGTACAGAGAGTGAGAGGGAAAAGCAGACACCCCACTGAGCAGAGAGCCAGACATGGGGTGGATCCCAGGACCCTAAGGTCATGACCTTAGCTGAAGGCAGACACTTAACAGACTTGAACCTCTCAGGCTACCCTACCTCCACAGTCTGTAATTTAAATGCACGTCAGGAAAGATAAAGTAGAGACCATCCAGAACCCCCCAAGTGTATCAAGGTCATAGAATCTGCTCGAAAAGGGTAGAGAATATGTAGTCTTAGTGTTGGTAAAACCTGGTAACATCAACAAGGGTTTGCTACCAAAGTACTTAGCCATTAGTGGGAACAGTTGAGAGCTGGTGTGAAACCTGGCAGATCGGTAACTGGCAATAGGAGTAAAAACATACGGGTTTGGAAAATTCAGTAGGAACAAGGGTACAGTCTTGGTTAAGTGTGACTTTCAGGAGGAAGAGAAAGAGACTACTTTTGAAAGTAGTCATTGTTCCTTGAAGACAGCAGCCAGTGGTAAATGAAAGAAAAGAAGTAACTGGTAATAAGTACCCCACTGAAAAAACAAACAGGAGAATCAGAAATCTGACCACCAAAAAAAAAAAAGTACTTAAGAAAACTGCTTTTCACCATAGCAACAGAAGAGGGAGCTCTTGAGCTGAAAAAAACCAAAACAAAACAGGGAGGCCCTTGAAACCCTGTCCATTTTCTCTTGAAAGATCCGTTAAAAGCTGATTCAGAAAAATCCAGCATATTCAAGGATGAGTAACAATAACAAAAAATCAGTATCCACACAAAATTACTATAAGAAAACATGCACACACAATCACAGTTTTGACAGATGAAAGCATACCAGAAAAAATTATGTCTCGAAGCAGAAACCAAGACTAAACTACAAGATACATAAGTGTAGTGGGTCCTGTAGAATCCTCTCCATATACCCTCTTCAGTACTGGTTGCTAGAACCTAATCCAGGTTGCTAGAAAGCTGGTGGCTGAGTCCTTCTCTGGGAATTGTCTTTGGCCAAAAAAAAATTCCTTTACCCAGGGTCAAATCCTCTTCTCAGTGTCTACCTGTATCCAATGACTTGTTCATGCCAAGATATCTGAGGGCCTTACCTCAAGGTGGGGCAACTTTTTTTTTTTTTTTTAAGGGTAGGAAGGGCCTTTATTGTTTACAATAGGAAGTAAAAGAGGAGGGGACATGACAGCTCTGGCTGGGGTGTGGGGGTGGGGACTCCAAAGACCTCTTCCATCGTTGTGCCCCAAAAGCAAGGTGGGACAATTGTGAAGGGCCATCCCAACTTCAAAACTCCTCATGGGATGAGCTGAGACCTTTGTTGTGACTGATCGTGGTCAATGGTATACAGGAGCTGGTTCCTACAGGTCCATGAGAGCCAACTGTCAACATTTTAAAAAATTTTGCAAGCAGGGGGTGCCTGGGTGACTTAGTTAAGCTTTCGACTCATGGTTTGGCTCAGATCATGATCTCAGGGTTATGGGAATGAGCCCTGTGTCAGGCTTTATGCTCAGTGGGAAGTCTGAGATTTTCTCTCTCTCCCTCTCCTGCTGTCCCTCTCCCTGCTTGTGCTCTCTCTCCCTCTCTCTCTCTCTCTCATAAATAAATAAATCTTAAAAAAATTTTTTTGCAAGTAAACACAGCTACTACGAGAACTTAAATTCTATAAACTCAAAATTAAATTCTATTCAAAACCAAGGCAACAAGTACTCATCACTTCCTAATTATTTTACTGCATTTATTATTATCTATGCCCTTGAGGTAACATCTGTTGTTTTTGTATGGGTGTTACTATGCATTCCTTTCCAGATCCATGTTCAGTGATGTCATGCTTATAGCTTAAAACTGGCCATGATGGAAGTACTTATATGCTGGAAAATGTTACAAATCGAGCTTTTTATTCCTCTGAAAATTGGTTATTAAAAATTTAGCAGCACACCACTAATTACAGCTCAGCATCTCCTTCTATCCAATCCTCCTTCCTTCACATCATCATAAGTGTTGATCCCAAGGGTAATCGCTAATAAACCTCATGCACACAATTCTCTGTCTCAGAGTCTGTGTCCCAGAGAATGCAACCTAAAACAACAAAGAAGAATAGCTAGGATCAAACATATCATATAGGACATAGGGGATGAAAATAAGAAAAGTTAAGAAAAATAGATTAAAACAATTGAGGAAATAACATAAAAATCAGACACCAAACATCCAACGTACATACTTCTGGATGCATTAAAGAAGACAATCAAAATAATAAAGTAGAATTAATATTTACAACTATAATTCAATAATATTTCTTTCATAAGGGTGGAGGGAAAGAAGACATGAATCTTCATACTGAAAGAGCACATGATGTACTAAGTTAAACACACCCAGATTAGTCAACACTTAGATTTTTAAAAGTTTTTATTTTATTTCACTTTTTTATTAACATGTAATGTATTATTTGCTTCAGGGGTACAGGTCTGTGAATCGTCAGTCTTACACTATTCACAGGACTCACCATAGTAGTCAACACTAGGATTTATCCTAGAAAATTACACTGTAATACAAAGGAAAAAAATTACCCATGCTGGCAAAAAGATCAAGTCACTTTCTGAGGATAGCAAATCAGTTTGGCATCAGAGTTCCCAGCTATTTTCAAAGCCAGAAAATAGTAAAACAACATCTATAATATAATCAAGGGAAGAGAATTCTAAAGGCAGAAAAACCATCCTGCAAGTAGAAATTTTTCAGTATGATAAACACCTGCGATTATTGTACTCATGAGTCCTTCCTGAGGACAAACTATACCCAACTAAGAGAGGACCTAGAAAACTTCACCAAAGATACCCATGGTGTGCACTGAATACACCTAGCTATACACCTAAGACTAAAACAAAAGTAGGAGTAGGAATAGCATATAAATTTTCTATGCTCTGACAGTGTAGTAGTAACTAAAAAAAAATGTGAGAAGTGGGGAGAGAGAAACAGGTGGAAGTTACCGGAGCTGGTAACTAACAGTGAGAGTTAAAGGAGTCATTTAAAGCCAACAGATTGTAATCCAAAACATTCAGGACAAGAACCAACATTAAGAAAAAGAATACTGTTGACTAAATTTGAATGGTAGAGGGTACAGAAGAAAAGAGAGAGGAGGCAGTGTATTGCACTGAGTAGGAAACTAATAGTCAATGTATAAAGAAAAAGAGGACCAAGGTATTATGTGAGTATTGTTATAAAGGGAATTTAAAACAAAAACAAAAATAGAAATTTCTGTAATCATTAAAATACACACACACACACACACACAGACACACACAGAAAAATACAAATAAAGCAACAAAGAGCAAAGAAAACTGAATACACAGTTACTGGAAAACTATGCATTGTTAGGATATATAAAAATGACATAATTAAGATCAAACATAGCAGTTATATAAATATATACACATTAAGTGGTCATAAAATCACTTATTAAAAGATTTTGAGGCTCACTCACAAAATGAAACCCAACTCTGGACTGTATATAGGAGAGCCTAAAATAAAAGAATGAACAAAGATGTATTGGGCAAATAAAAATTTTAAAAAGGGCAGTATCAAGAAAGGTAACATTCAAGCAAAAAGGTATTAAAATGAGACAAAGAATGACACTTTATAATGCTAAAAGCTATAATTCACTATGAAGATATAAGACTCATGAATATCTGTGCAATAAATAAGATAGCAACAACTTTTATAAAGTAACTATAGAAGATTAGAGAAATGGAAAATGCTAATAATGACTTTAACACATCTCTCTCAGTTCAAGACAATCCAAGAAATAACAGCAACAAAAAAAGTACGAATTAGGAGAACTAAACAATGTTGGTCTATAAGACAATCTTAAGACAGATTAAAAGTTTATCAAATTTACTATAAAATATTACATGATGGTATATCAGTTATCTATTGCTGCAAAACAAATTACCTCCAAAATCTGGTGGCTTGAAACAACACACATATATAATCTCACAATTTCTGTGGGTCAGGAGTTCAGTACTGGCTTGAATGGCTGGTTCTGGCTTAAGGTCTCTCATGAGGTTATAGTCAAGAGTCAAGCTGGGGCTGCAGTCATTTGAGGGCTTGACTGTGGCTGGAGGATCTGCTTCTAAATTAGCTCAGGCACATAGTTTTTGGCTAAAGGCCATAAAGACATCTCCAAAGAGCCTCTTAATATGTGATATGCAAGGGAGTAACACAAATGAGCCAAGAGAAACAGAGAGGATGAAGACACAATGCTTTTTTATGACCTAGACTCAAAAAGTGCCACACTGTCATTTTTGCCACATTCTGTTTATTAGCAGCAAGTCCCTAAGTACTGTCCATGTTCAAGGACACCTTTTGAAGGGAGGAATACCGAAGAATTCGTCAATTATGTTTTAAAACCACCACAGAGGGGCACCTGGGTGGCTCAGTCATTAAGCATCTGCCTTTGGCTTGGGTCATGATCCCAGGGTCCTGAGATTAAGCCCAGCACCAGGTTCCCTGCTCATCGGGAAGCCTGCTTCTCCCTCCCCCGTTCCCCCCTACCCCCCACTTGTGTTCCCTCTCACTCTGTCTCTCTCTCTCTGTCAAGTAAATAAATAAATAAATAAACCCACGGATATACCTACCAAAAGTAAAAATTTGGATTTTTTTCTATCAAGATAAAAAATTGATCTTTGGGGCACCTGAGTGGCTCAGTGGGTTAAGCCTCTGCCTTGGGCTCAGGTCATGATTTCAGGGTCCTGGGATCAAGCCCCACATTGGGATCTCTGCTTAGCAGGGAGTCTGCTTCCCTCTCTCTCTGCCTGCCTCTCTGCCTACTTGTGATCTCTCTCTCTGTCAAATAAATAAAAAAAATCTTTGGGGCGCCTGGGTGGCTCAGTGGGTTAAAGCCTCTGCCTTTGGCTCGGGTCATGATCCCAGAGTCCTGGGATCGAGCCCCGCATCAGGCTCTCTGCTCCGTGGAGAGCCTGCTTTCTCCTCTCTCTCTGCCTGCCTCTCTGCCTACTTGTGATCTCTGTCTGTCAAATAAATAAATAAAATCTTTAAAAAAAAATCTTTAAAAAAAATTGATCTTTGGATATATAGTCTACTGTCAATACTGAGATAACAGAAGTTTCTTAAATCACAAAAATACTCTATCACAAAAGCCTGTTAACTTTTTTTCTTAAGACCCTGTTCATTTTTGAGTCCTGCATTCACAGTAGTCATTCAACAGGTATAAGGAAGAAAGAGTGGGAAGATAAAAAGTTACAACAAGAAATAAACAGAAACTATATATGGTCAGCATGACTCACTAACAGGAATGCTCCAACATTATCTGACTTGTTTGGAAGACAAAGACCTTGTAAGAATAGTGCAATTTAAGGATTTGGACCTGGTCCTACTTGAGTTTAAAGGGCTTTGCCTTGATCAAGAGCCTCAAGCAGGGGTCAGAATATGAGGATAAATATAAAATATTAAGTCTTTTTTGTATGTATGTGGTGATCATTTCCAACTAGGATAAAAGCTACTTATGAAAGACCTTATCATTCTATCTAGTTTACCTGTTCAATAAATGAGCTACCTAACAGATATCAAGATAAACATGGTCAGCCTTCATTTCAAGAACCAATTTATAATTTCAAGTGCTGAACTAAAGCCCTGGCTTCCAATTCTGCTAGGTAAATGAGCTACTGGAGTTCATAGTTCTTTTTTTTTTTTTTTTAAGATTTTATTTATTTATTTGACACGGAGAGAAAAAGATCACAAATAGGCAGAGAGGGGGAAGCAGGCTCCCCGATGAACAGAGAGCCTGATGCGGGGCTTGATCCCAGGACCCTGAGATCATGACCCAAGCTGAAGGCAGAGGCTTAACCATCTGAGCCACCCAGACACCCCTGGAGTTCATAGTTCTAATTCTATTGACCTTCTATTTAAAAAGCTCAGATTGGGACACCTGGATGGCTCAGTCAGTTAAGCATCTGATTCTTGATTTCCACTCAGATCATTATCTCAGGGCCATGAGACTGAGATCCAATTGGGCTCCTCACTCAGCAGGGAGTCTGCTTCTCTCTCCCTCTGCCCCTCCCCCTGCTTATACTCTGTCTCCAAAATAAATAAATCTTAAAAAAAAAAAAAAGAGCAAACAAACTCAGGTTTACCAGATCCTGGCATTCTCTAATACTTAAAGAGTAAAATCAATCAAACAACCCTAAAACACAATTCTATACTTCTCTAATAAATCAAATGATTTATTTGAGATAAATCCCAGAGAGAGGAGATAAATTGAGTACATCTGGGACTACTTTCATGAAGAATCTGCAGATTACTATTTAGAATCAGAGCACAATTACTACAAGCTTCTTATCACATTTAAATGATTTGAATAAACAGTTTGGTTTGGAGATGAGGTCAGTTCCCATAAGGCTATAGCCTGGATGAGCTTGACGACGTTTTCTCACTCCTTGGGAAAGCATTATACATATTTATTCCAACGTGCTTTAACTCAATCCAATATTCTACACAATTATCCAATGGACCTAATTCTGAGGATATTGCCTTTATGTCAGGATCTGAAAAATATCAATCATGTTTCTGACAATTACAATAACTAAAACTTTTAGTTCCTTTCCCCCTACTTTTCCCAGATTATTTACAAAGAAAGAATATTTTAGGACCAATTTAAAACACATATGATACAAAGAGTAATACATCTGGGGTCTACTAACAGAGTATAGGATCTTATGTAAGTCATCTAACCTCTTTTTGCTTCAATTTCCAATGTCTAAAATGTCAGTTGTAATATCACCAGATTATAGTAAGCAATTAATGACTTAATGTTGGCTCAGCTCATTTCAACAAAATCTAAAGAACTCAAATTGCATGTTTTATTGCAGGAACTGGCAACGTATAGCCTGTAGGCCAAATCTGGCCCACGGCATATTCTGTATGGTTCACAAGCTAAAATAGTTTTTACGTTTTTAAAGAATTCTACAGGTAAGAAGAGAAGCAGCAGCAACAAAGACAGTACACAGTCCACAGAGCCAAAAATATTTACTGTAAGTTGTCCCTTTACATAAATAGCTGACACCTATGTTCTACTGGATTCAGCTATCATGAAAACAGAATATTGAAAAATAATATTTTTCAATAAATATAAGACAAATACTGTATGATTTCACTCACACGTGGAATTTAAGAAACAAAACAGGTAAACACAGGGGAAGGAAGAAATAAAAAAAGGGTGCCTGGGTGGCTCAGTTGGTTGACCGCCTTTGGCTCAGATCAAGATAACTAGAGTCCCAGGATCAAGTCCCATATTGAGCTCCCTGATCAGCAGGGAGTCTGCTTCTCCCTTTGACCCTCCCCCTCCATGTTCTCTCTCTCTCAAATAAATGAATAAAATCTTTTAGAAAAAAAAAAAAAAGAGGGAAACAAACCATAAGAGACTATTAACTATAGAGAACAAGCTGAGGGTTGCTGGAGGGGAAGTGGGTGTGGGATGGGCTAAATGGGTGAAGGCTATTAAGGAAAGCACTTGTTGTGATGAGCCCTGTGCATTATAAATAAGTGATAAATCACTGAATTCTACTTCTAAAACCAATATTACACTATATGTTATTAGAATTTAAATAAAAACCTGAAACATAAAACAAATAAAAATATATGTGTGTGTGTCTGCGTATCGATAGATAGATAGGTGTATATACTTCAAAGTCACACCATACTATGGACAGTTATGGGAGAAAGAAAAAGAATGAGGAAATTGTATTTGAGATAATTCATTCAATAAATATTTGAATATCTACACATGTGCTAAAGCACTGGTGATACAATAGTAAACAATCAGATAATCCCAGCTGTCATGGACTGGAAGAAAATAGTAGGGAGACAAATAAGAAATTACCATATTTTTAAAAATTTATTTCAATTCTAGTTAGTTAACATACAGTACAACATTGGTTTCAGGAGAAATCAGTGATTCATCACTTACATACAATACCTAGTGCTCATCATAACAAGTGCCCTCCTTAATCCCCATCACCCATCTAGTCCATCCCCCACCCACCTCCCTCCATCACTCCTCAGTTTGTTCTTTATCATTAAAAGTCTTATGGTTTGTTTCCCTCTCTCTTTCTTTCTTTCTCCTCCCATATGTTCATCTGTTTTGTTTCTTAAATTCCACACATGAGTGAAATCATATGGTATTTGTCTCTCTTACTTTGCAATTATAATGTTTTTTGATAAATTCAATGATAATGGGTACTTTTACAGATTAACAAGAGATTGTAGAAGGGGTGTCAAAGGAAGATTTCCAAAGGAATGAACACCAGGATGGTGAATGAGGAAAAGCAATTAATCAAGTGAAATAAGGGAAGAAAAAAGTATTACAGTTTAAGAGACTTTCAGGCAAAGATTCAAAGGCCATATAGAGCACTGTGTATTTGACAACCTAAAGGTCAGAAGTGCTGGGAACTGCCTTGTAGGGAAGTGGGAGTGAAGGTAGTGAACTAAGAAATGAGGCTAGAGATGTATACAGACATCAGGTCATATTTAGGGTTTTATATTTTATACCGAGAATAATGAGAAGCAGTGGATAGATTCTAAGCTGAGGAATAACAATAAAATTTTCACTTTAGAGCACATACTCTGGTGGTATAAAGAATGGACTGGAGGGGACAAGACATAGAAAAACTAGCTAATGAAGCCGTGCATGCCTAATCCACGTGAAAAATGGAATGTACTGGTATCAGCTGGTACCAGATAGAGTATACCATACCAACTACTAGTTATTCTCTCTC
This sequence comes from Martes martes, assembly GCF_963455335.1. Lineage (NCBI taxonomy): Eukaryota > Metazoa > Chordata > Mammalia > Carnivora > Mustelidae > Martes > Martes martes. Next base: position 85,652,627 of record NC_137895.1, on the reverse strand, counting down.
AGCTCTAAATCCTTCCCCCTCCCTCCCCAAATCTTTCTATACTTTGCTTTGTAGTACTGTCTGTAGAAGAACTTTACTAAATCTGGAATTTATTTGATATGAGATAGGAATGGTATTTCTATTTTGCTATTTGAACATCCAATTGTCCAAACACTACTTACTGAATAACTCATCAGCCAGTGATCCAAAATGTCATCTTTAATCATATATCAAATGAATCCTTAAAGGTAGAGAAAGCCCTATTTTCTATTTCACTGATTTACCCACATAAGTACCAATAATATCATATTATGTATTATTATGACTTTTATTTATTTTATAACTGAATCTTTTATTGATTTTTTCAATTTAAAATTAATTACCATACGATGTATTATTTGTTTCAGGGGTACAGGTCTGTGATTCATCAGTCTTATATAATACCCAGTGCTTGTTATAACACATGCCCTCCACAATGTCTATCACTCAGTTACCCCATCCCTCCACCCACCTCCCCTCCAACAACCTTCAACCTTTGTTTCTTCTGATTAAGAGTCCCTTATGGTTTGTCTCCCTCTCTGGTTTCATCTTGTTTCATTCTTTCCTCTCTTCCCCTATGATCCTCTGCCTTCTTTCTTAAATTCCACATGTCATTGACATGATAATTGTCTTTCTCTGATCGATTTATTATGCTTAGCATAATACGTTCTAATTCTATCCACATTATTGCAAATGGCAAGATTTCATTTTTTATACCTGCATAATATTCCAGTGTATATGCATGTATATATTGGCATATATACACACCATATCTTCTTTATCCATTCACCTGTTGATGGACATCTGGGCTCTTTCCATAGTTTGGCTATTGTGGGTACTGTTGCTATAAACACTGGGGTGCAGGTATCCCTTTGGATCACTACATTTGTATCTTAGGGGTAAATCCCTAGTAGTGCAATTGCTGGGTTGTAGGGTAGCTCTATTTTTAACTTTTTGAGGAACCTCCATACTGTTTTCCAGAGTGGCTGCACCAGCTTGCATTCCCCCAAACAGTGTATGAGGGTTCCTCTTTCTCTACATCCTTGCCGACATCTTTTGTCTCCTGATTTGTTAATTTTAGCCATTCTGACTGGTGTGAGGTTTTGATTTGTTGTTTTGATTTGTATTTGCTTGATGCCAAGTGATGTTGAGCATATTTTCATGTATCTGTTGGCCATTTGAATATCTTCTTTGGAGAAAAGTCTGTTCATGTCTTCTGCCCATATCTTGATTGGATTATTTGTTCTTTGGGTGTTGAGTTTGATAAGTTCTTTACAGATTTCAGATACTAGCCCTTTATCTGATATGTCATTTGCAAATATCTGCTCCCACACTATGGGTTGTCTTTTAGTTTTATTGACTATTTCCTTTGCTGTACAAAAGCTTTTGATCTTTATGAAGTCCCAATAGTTCATTTTTACCTTTGTTTCCCTTGCCTTTGGAGACGTGTCTAGCAAGAAGCTGCTGTGGCCAAGGTCACAGAGATTGCTGCCTGTGTTCTCCTCAAGGATTTTGATGGATTCCTTTCAAACAGTGAGGTCTTTCATCCATTTTGAGTCTATTTTTCTGTACAGTATAAGGAAATGGTCCAGTTTCATTCTTTTGCATGTGGCTGTCCAATTTTCCCAACACCATTTGTTGAAGAGATTGTCTTTTTTCCATTGGATATTCTTTCCTGCTTTGATGAAGATTAGTTGACCAGAGAGTTGAGGATCCATTTCTGGGTTCTCTATTCTGTTCCATTGAGCTATGTCTGTTTTTATGCCAGTACCATACTGTCCTTATGATGACAGCTTTGCAATAGAGCTTGAAGTCTGGAATTGTGATGCTGCCAGTTTTCTTTCTTTTTTTTTTTTTTCTTCAACATTCTTCTGGCTATTTAGGGTCTTTTCTGGATCCATACAAATTTTAGGATTATTTGTTCCAGTTCTGTAAAAAAAAGTTGATGGTATTTTGATAGGGACTGCATTGTGTAGATTGCTCTAGGTAACACAGACATTTTAACAATATTTGTTCTTTCAGTCCATGAGCATGAAATGTTTTTCCAATCCTTTTTCCAATCCTTTTCCAATTTCTGAGTACAGATCCTTTGCCTTTTTGGTTAGGTATACTCCTAGGTATCTCATGATTTCAGGTGCAGTTGTAAATGGGATGACTCCTTAATTTCTCTTTCTTTTGTCTTATTGTTGGTGTATAGAAATGTAACTGATTTCTGTGCATTGATTTTATGTCCTGCCACTTTACTGAATTCCTGCATGAGTTCTAGGAATTTTGGGATGGAGTCTTTTGGTTTTCCACATAAGAGTATCATGTCATCTGGAAAGGGTGAGAGTTTGACTTCTTCTATGCCAATTCAAATGCCTTTTACTTCTTTTTGCTGTCTGATTGCTGAGGCTAGGACTTCTAGTACCATATTCAACAGTTGTGGTGATAGTGGACATCCCTGCCGTGTTCCTGACTTTAGGGGAAATGCTCTCAGTTCTTCCCCATTGAGAATGATATTTACTGTGGGCTTTTCAAAGATGGCCTTTATGATACTGAGGTATGTATGCTCTATTCCTACACTGTGGAAGAGTTTTAATCAAGAAAGGATGCTGGGGGTGCCTGGGTGGCTCAGTGGGTTAAAGCCTCTGCCTTCGGCTGGGGTCATGATCTCAGGGTCCTGGGATCAGGCCCCGCATCAGGCTCTCTGCTCAGCGGGGAGCCTGCCTCCACCTCTCTCTCTCTGTCTGCCTCTCTGCCTACTTGTGATCATTGTCTGTCAAATAAATAAATAAAATTTAAAAAAAAAAGAAAGGATGCTGTACTTTGTCAAATGCTTTTTCTGAACCTATTGAGAAGATCATATGGTTCTTGTCTTTTATTTATGTACTGTATCACACTGATCAATTTGCAGATGTTGAAGGAACGCTGCAGCCCAGGAATAACTCCCACTTGGTTGTGGTGAACAATCCTTTCAAAGTACTGTTGGATCCTATTGGCTAGTATTACAGTGAGAATTTCTGTATCCATGTTCATCAGGGATATTGGTCTGTAATTCTCCTTTTTGGTGGGGTCTTTGTCTAGTTTTGGAATCAAGGTAATCCTGGCCTCAGAGAGTTTGGAAGTTTCCTGTCCATTTTGATCTTTTGAAACAGCTTCAGAAGAATAGGTATTAATTCTTCTTTAAATGTTTGGTAGAATTACCCTGGGAAGCCATCTGGCCCTGGGCTCGTTTGTTGGGAGATATTTGATTACTGCTTCAATTTCCTTGCTGGTTATGGGTCTGTTCAGGTTTTCTATGTCTTCCTGGTTCAGTTTTGGTAGTTTATACATCTCTAGGAATGCATCCATTTCTTCCAGATTGCCTAATTTGTTGGCATATAGTTGCTCACATTATTTTCTTATAATTGTATTTCTTCAGTGTTGTTTGTGATCTCTCCTCTTTCACTAAAGATTTTCTTAATTTGGGTCACTTCTCTTTTCTTTTTGATAAGTCTGGGCAGGAGTTTATCAATCTTATTAATTTTTTCAAAGAACCAGCTCCTAGTTTTGTTGATCTGTTCTACTGTTCTTTTGGTTTCTATTTCATTGATTTCTGTTCTAATCTTTATTATTTCTCCTCTCCTGCAGGGTTTAGGCTTTATTTGCTGTTTTTTTCTCAGCTCCTTTAAGTGTAGGGTTAGGTTGTGTAATTGAGACTTTTCTTGTTTCTTGAGAAAGGCTTGTATCACTATATATTTTCCTCTCGGGACTGCCTTTGCTGTGTCCCACAGATTTTGAACAATTGTGTTTTCGTTATCATTTGTTTCCATGAATTTTTTCAATTCTTCTTTAATTTCCTGGTTGACCCATTTATTCTTTAATAGGATGTTCTTTAGCCTCCATGTATTTGAGTTGTTTCCAACTTTCCTCTTGTGATTGAGTTCGAGTTTCAAAGCATTGTGGTCTGAAAATATGCAGGGAATGATCTCAGTCTTTTGGTGATGGCTGAGACCAATGTGTGACCCAAGATGTGATCTATTCGGGAGAATGTTCCATGTGCACTCGAGAAGAATGTGTATCCTGATGCTTTGGGATGGAATGTTCTGAATATATCTGTGATATCCATCTGGTCCAGTGTGTCATTCAAAGCCCTTATTTCCTTGTTGATCTTCTGCTTAGATGATCTGTCCATTGCAGTAAGGGGGGTGTTAAAGTCCCCTACTGTTATTGTATTATTATTGATGCATTTCTTTGATTTTGTTATTAATTGGCTTATATAATTGGCTGCTCTCATGTTAGTGGTATAAATATTTACAATTATTAGATCTTCTAGGGGTGCCTGGGTGGCTCAGTCATTAAGCATCTGCCTTCAGCTTGATCCCGGGGCCCTGTTATCAAGCCCTGCATTGGGCTTCCTGCTCAGTGGGAAGCCTGCTTCTCCCTCTCCCTCTGTCCCTGCTTATGTTCCCTCTCTCACTGTGTCTCTCTCTGTCAAATAAATAAAGTCTTTTAAAAAAAAAAAAAGATCTTCTTGTTGGAAAGACCCTTTAATTATGATATAGTGTCCTTCCTCATTTCTTATTACAGTCTGGTTTACAGTCTAATTTGTCTGATATAAAGATTGCCACCCCAGCTTTCTTTTGATGTCCATTAGCATGATAAGTGGTTTTCCATCTGCTCACTTTAAATCTGGAGGTGTCTTTGTGTCTAAAATGAATCTCTTAAAGACAGCATATCAATGGCTCTTGCTTTTTTTTTTTTTTTAAAGATTTTATTTATTTTATTTGACAGAGAGAGAGAGATCACAAGTAGGCAGAGAGGTAGGCAGAGAGAGTGAGAGAGGGAAGCAGGCTCCCCGCCAAGCAGAGAGCCCGATGCGGGACTCGATCCCAGGACCCTGAGATCATGACCTGAGCCGAAGGCAGCGGCTTAAACCACTGAGCCACCCAGGCGCCCCGGCTCTTGCTTTTTTATTCAATCTGATACCCTTGCTTTTTTATTCAATCCGATACAAGCCCAGCTAGTATCTTTTGATTGGGGCATTTAGCCCACTTACATTCAGAGTAACTATTGAAAGATATGAATTTACTGCCATTGTATTACCTGTAAAGTGACTGCTACTGTATATTGTCTCTGTTCCTTTCTGGTCTATGTTACTTTCGGGCTCTCTTTTTGCTTAGAGAACCCCTTTTAACATTTCCTATAGGGCTGGTTTGGTGATCACAAATGCTTTTACTTTCTTTGTCCTGGAAGCTTTTTATCACTCCTTCTATTTTGAACGACATCCTAACTGGATAAAGTATTTTTTTTTAAAGATTTTATTTATTTATTTGACAGAGAGAGATCACAAGCAGACAGAGAGGCAGGCAGGGAGAGAGGAGGAAGCAGGCTCCCCGCTGAGCAGAGAGCCCAATGCGGGGCTCGATCCCAGGACCCTGAGATCATGACCTGAGCCGAAAGCAGAGGCTTTAACCCACTGAGCCACCCAGGCGCCCCGTGGATAAAGTATTCTTGGCTGCATATTTTTCTCATTTAGCACCCTGAATTTATCTTGCCAATCCTTTCTGGCCTTCCAGGTCTCTGTGAATAGGTCTACTGCCAGGCTAATGTTTCTACCTTTGTAGGTTACAGACCTCTTGTCCCAAGATGCTTCTGGAATTTTCTCTTTGTCTCTGAGATTTGTTAAGTTTCACTATTATATATTGGGATGTTGACCTATTTTTATTGATTTTGGGGGGGTTCTCTGGGCCTCGTGGATTTTGATGTGTGTTTCCTTCTCCAAACTTAGGGTAGTTCTCAGCTATAATTATTACCTTCTCCTCCCTTTCTCTTTCCTCTTCTTCTGGGATCCCAATTATTCTAATATTGTTTCATCTTATGGTATAACTTTGTCTCTCGAATTCTCCCCTCATGATCGAATAGTTGTTTATCTCTCTTTTGCTCAGCTTCTTTATTCTCCATCATTTGGTCTTCTGTATCACTAATTCTCTCTTCTACCTCATTTATCCTAGCAGTTAGAACCTCCATTTTTGGGCGCCTGGGTGGCTCAGTGGGTTAAAGCCTCTGCCTTCAGCTCAGGTCATGATCCCAGGGTCCTGGGATCGAGCCCCGCATCGGGCTCTCTGCTCAGCAGGGAGCCTGCTTCCTTCTCTCTCTCTGCCTGCTTGTGATCAAATAAATAAATAAAATCTTTAAAAAAAAAAAAAGAACCTCCATTTTTTATCACCTCTCATTAATAGCCTTTTTTATTTTGACTTGGTTAGATTTTAGTTCTTCTATTTCTCCAGAAAGGTATTTTCTAGCATCTTATATCCTCTTTTCAAGCCCAGCTAGTATCTTTATAATTATTATTTTGAACTCTACCTCTGACATGGTACTAATGTCCATATTGATTAGGTCCCTGGCAGACAGTACTGCCTCTTGTTCTCTTTTTTGAGGTGAGTTTTTCTGTCTTGTCATTCTTGCAGAAAGTGGTGGCTTTTCTATTTGTAGAGTTACATCTATTCTTTTTTTCAATCTCCATTTGAGTTCAGAGGTGTTCAGAATAATTTGATAGCAATCTAGCTGAATTCCTGGGACAGAGGAAATTAAGGTCTCCTGCTCCTCTGCCATCTTGGGCCCCCCTCTTACTGTGACTTTTAGAATCACTTGTCAAGTCCTTGGAAAAATACTGTTGGGATTTTGGTTGGATTGCATGGAACTTATAGATCAATTTGGGAAAACAGTTTTTTTTTTAAATTTTTTAATTTTTTTATAAACATATAATGTATTTTTAGCCCCAGGGGTACAGGTCTGTGAATTGCCAGGTTTACACTTTTCACAGCACTCACCATAGCACATACCTTCCCCCGTGTCCATAACCCAACCACCCTCTCCCGACCCCCCTCCCCCCAGCAACCCTCAGTTTTGTGAGATTAAGAGTCTTTTATGATTTGTCTCCCTCCCGATCCCATCTTGTTTCATTTATTCTTTTCCTACCCCCCAAACCACCCACATTGCATCTCCATTTCTTCATATCAGGGAGATCATATGATAGTTGTCTTTCTCCAATTGACTTATTTCGCTAAGCATAATACCCTCTAGTTCCATCCACGCCATCGCAAATGGCAAGATTTCATTTCTTTTGATGGCTGCATAGTATTCCATTGTGTGTGTGTGTGTGTGTATATATATATATATATATATATATATATATATACACCACATCTTCTTTATCCATTCATCTGTTGATGGACATCTAGGTTCTTTCCATAGTTTGGCTATTGTGGACTTGCTGCTATAAACATTCGGGTGCATGTGCCCCTTCGGATCACTACGTTTGTATCTTTAGGGTAAATAGCCAGTAGTGCAATTGCTGGGTCATAGGGTAGCTCTATTTTCAACTTTTTGAGGAACCTCCATGCTGTTTTCCAGAGTGGTTGCACCAGCTTGCATTCCCACCAACAGTGTAGGAGGGTTCCCCTTTCTCCGCATCCTCGCCAGCATCTGTCATTTCCTGACTTGTTAATTTTAGCCATTATGACTGGTGTGAGGTGGTATCTCATTGTGGTTTTGATTTGTATTTCAAAACAGGGTTTTTTTAATGTGTATGGAAAACAAATATTTTTGATACTGAGCCCTCCCATTCACAATATGGTATATTTTTCTGTTTATTCATATCTTTTTAAATGTTTTTCAATAAAATTTAAAATTTCTCCTCATATCTTATATATATTTTGTTAGATTTATTCCTACATACTTTATTTTTAATGTTATTATAAATGGCATTTTAAATTGTTTTCTTACCATTTGTGGCTGAAGTAAAGAAAGCTATTTGATCCTGTATATTGACCTTATATCCAGCCAACTTGCTAAACTCAATTATCATTTCTATCACATTATGGTTATATACTTGGGAGTTTTCTATGAAGATAAGTATATTGCCTGTCAGTTCTTCTCCTTCTTCTTCTTCTTTTTTTTTTTTTTTAAGATTTTATTTATTTGACAGAGAGAGACAACAGTGAGAGAGGGAACACAAGCAGCAGGGAGTGGAAGAGGGAGAAGCAGGCTTCCAGTTGAGCAGGGAGCCTGATGCGGGGCTCAATCCCAGGACCCTGGGATCATGACCTGAGCCGAAGGCAGACGCCTGAGGACTGAGCCACCCAGGTGCCCCAATTATTCTTCCTTTTCAGTTCTTATACCTTATTTCTTTTCCTTGACTTACTGTCCTGCCTAGGACTACCTATAAAATTCTGTTTAGAAGTGGTAAGTGGTGGGGGCCTGGGTGGCTCAGTGGGTTAAGCCTCTGCCTTCGGCTCAGGTCATGATCCCCAGGTCCAGGGATCAAGCCCCACATCAGGCTCTCTGCTCAGTGGGGAGCCTACTTCCCCCGTCTCTCTGCGCCTGCCTCTCTGCCTACTTGTGATCTCTGTCTGTCAAATAAATAAATAAATAAATAAAATCTTAAAAAAAGAAGAAGAAGAAGTGGTAAGTGGTGCCTGAGTGGCTCAGTCAGTTAAGCATCTGCCTCTGGCTCAGGTCATGATCCCAGGGTCCTGGGATTGAGCCCAAGACGTCAAAAGTTCAGGCTCTCTGCTTAGTGGGGGTCTGTTTATCCCTCTGCCATCCCTCACCTGCTTCCCCTGCTCATGCTCTCTCTCTCTCTCTCTCTCTCACGTGTGCGCTTTCTCTCTCAAATATATAAATAAAATATTAAAAAAAGAAAAAGAAAGAGTAAAAAAGGCCTGCCTGTGTGGCTCAGTTGGGTAAGCATCTGCTTTCACCTCAAGTCATGATCCTGGGGTCCAGGGATTGAGTCCCACATCAAGTTCTCTGCTCAGTGGGGAGTCTGTTTGTCCCTCTCCCTCTGCTCTTCCCCCTCCCCACTCCCCGCTTGTGCGCTCTCCCTCTCTCATATAAATAAAATTAAAAAAAAAATAAAAGAAGTGGTAATGGTAGATACCCTTATTTTGTTCCTGGTGTTAAGAGAGAATTCTTCTAATGTTTTAATCTTGAGAATAATTTTCATTTTAAGTTTTTTATAGATTTTCTTTAACAAATTAGGTAAGTTTCTTTTTAAGTTTGCTAACAGCTTTTATCGTGAATGGGTACGGGGTGGGAGCAGTCCAAGATGCCATAGGAAAATGAAATCACCTCTTCCCACAGACACATCAGATCTATCGCTACATTTGGATAATTTCCCCCAGAAAAAGATCTAAAAACTAGAAGGACTGCTCTCCGCCACAAAGGATAAAAGGACCATGAGATGGGTAAGAGAGGCAAAGGTACAGTCTTGCAAAACACCCCAACAGTGGTGCAGCAACACACAAGGGGACCTCACCAGACAGGCACATCTTCTGGGGGCAAAAGGGGTTGGTGCCCTACTCTGGGCACTAAGGGGCCTGAGATCTGCACTGGAGAGACAAGCCCCTAGAACATCTGGTTTGGAAAACCAATGGAGCTAATGTCCAGGGTCCCAAAGTGCTCCGGGAAACTAAGATTTCCCTCTTGGAGGGCTTTCCTGCAGTCTCACTCACCCTGAGATGAGGTTTAAAAAAAAAAAAGCAGTTGGAAAAGCACCTGGCACAACCCACAAACAGAAGGGATATCATAGGCTGGAAGCCCTCCTTGAGGAGTGAGGGGTTTGAGCCCTACCCTGGATACCTTTTACCCTGGGGATCTGTACCAGGAAGATAAGCCCCCATAATTTCTGGCTTTGAAATTCAGCAGGGCTTAACTGTGGAAGAGTTAGAGGGGTATAAGAAAATGAGACGCCATTCCAAAAAGGCCCACACACAAATTCACTGTCTGTGACCCAGCACAGAGGCAGCAATTTGAAAAGTACATGGGCCATATGTGAAGGAGATTTACTGACTGATTTTAGGTCATGTGCCAGAGGGACAGGAATCTGTAGGAAATCTCTCTGGGAACAGAGGTGCTGGCAGGTGCCATTTTTCTTGCTCTCCTTCAGCTTAGCCGGCCTGACACTTGTGGGTGCCAGTTCTGACAGTCTTCATCAACCTTGCTAGCAAGGCTGGCTATGTTCTGGCATTCCCCTACAGACCCACACTGCCCAACCCACCTACCCCAGTAGGCACCCTCTGTAGGAACTGGTGCACCTCTGGTGGGGGAGCCAACACCACTTACCAGCACACTTGCAAATGTCCTAGAGGGCCTTGCAGCCAACCATACTAGGTGCTAACCCTACCCACCAGCATGCCTGCAACAGTCACTACTGAACCTCATAGCCAGCCTTGGCTCTAGCCCTGACCACCAGCATACCTATATTAGTTGCAGCTAGGTATTGTAGCCAGCCAGGTCAACAGCCAGCAAGCCCACAGCATTTACAGCCCAGTCACAAGGAGGGCACATAGAGCCCACACAAAGGACACACCTAGAGTGCCTCGTTCTGGTGATCAGAAAAGACTGCACTTCCAAACCTCACAGGATGCCTTCTACACAAGACTACTATCTCCAAGACCAGGAGATGTAGCTAACCACAGATAGTCACAAAAAATGAAGAGACCAAGGAATATGTTACAAATAAAAGAACATGACATAGCCCCAGAAAAAGAACTAAATGAGATACAGATAAGCCAACTACCTGATAATGAGTTTGAAGTATGGTCATAAAGATGCTCCTTGAACCTGGGGAAGAGTGGGTAAACTCAGTAAGAACGTCAACAAACAGAAAAGTGTAAAAAAAAGAACAAATCACAGCTGAAGAACACAATGACTAAAATGAAAAACACACGAGGGAAGTAGATTAGAGGATGCAGAAGAGCAAATTAGCAATCTGGAACACAGGGTACTGAAAATCATCCATACTGACTAGCAAAAAGAAAAAATTTAAATGATACGAAGTTAAGAGACCTCTGGGGCAATATCAAACACACTGACATTTGCATTTTAGGGGGTCTCAGAAGGATGAAAGATGGAGAGAAAGACATACAAAACATATTTGAAGAAATAATAGCTAAAAACTTCCCTAACTTGGGAAAGAAATAAACATCTAAGTCCAGGACACAGAGAACCTCAAACAAGATGAACCCAAAGAGGTCCACACAAAGAAAGACACATACTAATTAAAATGTCAAAAATTAAAGGTAGGATCTTAAAAGCAAGAAAACAGCAACTAGTTACATACAGGGGAATACCCAAAAGACTATAAGCTGATTATTCAGCAAAAACTTTGCAGGCCAGAGAGAGTGGAATGATATATCAAAGTGCTGAAAGAAAAAACACCTACAATAAAGGATACTCTACCTAGCAAGGTTATCATTCAGAATCGGACAGAAAAAGAGCTTCCCTGACAAAAAAAAGTTAAAGAAGTTCATCACCACTAAACCAGCCTTACAAAAAATAAAGAAACTTCTTTAAATGGAAAAGAAAAGGTCATATCTAGAAGTAGGAAATTATAAAAGAAAAAATTTCACTGGTAAAAATAAACGTATAGTAAAGGTACTAGATCAATCACTTATAAAACTACTATAAAGCTTAAAAGACAAAAGTAGTAAAATCAACTATATCTACAGTAATTAGTTAAGAGATACACAAATATGTATCTGTACAGAATATGAAGGTACAGAATATGAAATCAAATACACAAATTGTGGGCAGTAGGAGAGTAAAAATGTAGTGCTTTTAGGCTGTTTTTGAACCTAAGTGACCATCAACTTAAAATAGACTGCCACATACATAGGGTATTATATATGAACCTCATGGTAACCACAAACCAAAAGCCTATAATAGACACATAAAAAATGAAAAGAAATCTAAGCATAACACAAAAGAAAATCATCAAACCACAAGGAAATATAGCAAGAAAAGAAAAAAGGAATAGAAAACTACAAAAACAACCAAAACAATTAGTAAAATTGCAATGAGCACATACCTTATTTTAAAGGTAATGATTTCTTTAAATGTAAATGATGAAATGCTCTCATCAGAAGACACTGGGTAGAGAGAGGCTAGGAAGACACATCTAGATAACACTTAAATCAGTGTAAATAACCCAGGAAACAAATGAACACTGGCAAAACAAACTCCACAACTAAAAGTAGAGAAGAGGCCACATTGAAGAAGATAGGAAGGGCAAAGATGGAGTTTGGGAGTTTGGGAAATAGACCATGTCCATCCACAAGAGGGAGGAAGCCAGTGGTATAGAGGAAGGCAAAAATCAGATTATCATGCAGAGGAGTTCACACAGGGAGGACAAGGCCACATAACATTTGGCTTTGAAAGTGAGAAAGGGTGAATTTCATGAGTCCTTGCCACCAGTGGGACTTAGAGCCTGGAATTTTAAAAATCAGTGGGCTTGGGGCACTTCGGTGGCTCAGTCAGTTGAGCATTTGACTCTTGGTCTCAGCTCAGGCACTGATCTCAGGGTTTGAGTCTGTGACCCACATAAAAATAAATCAATAAATTAGTGACCTTGGCTCTGTGAGAGCCCGGAGGCCATTAGGAAGTAAAGACCCTGTCCTTAAAGAGACAGCACAAAAAACAGCCACTGGAGATATGGTGTGGAAGCAGCAGTTTGAAAAACACTGAGGGCAGACAGGAGGGAGAGTTATTTACTCATTTCGGAGGTTGGCCCAGAGAGGCAGGGATCACAGAGATACTCCTCCAGGAAAAAAGGACCTGGTAGGCACCATTTCACTCTCCCACTCCCCAAAATAAACACATAGACACCTGCAAAAACCATCAGAGTGCCGACAACTGCTACCTGACTTGCTCACACCAAGCCCCAATCCTGCATGATTCAGTGGCTCTTCCCTTCCCAGTCATGTTTGCCTCAGTATCAGTGCTTTGGGCCTCTTTCCCCAGATGACTGGAACAAACTCCATACCTTATCTCCCCACCCACACGTTTTGCAGGACTTCAGTTCCAGCAAGAGGCAGGTCCCATTTTGCAAGCAGAGTAGCACACCCCTTTGCCACACCCAGTCAGGGATCAAACATTGTCCACAACAGGCAAAGAGAGTCTTTGCAAACAACTGTATTGAAGGAAAAAGCAGCTAAGACTCAAAAGCAGTGCAAATGAGACATATACAGGAGACATTTCCTGAAATACTAGATCCTAGAGAACAGGGAACACTGCACTGCAGGGCACTACAGGACTTCTTCTTCATAAACCCACTACCTTTAAGAGCAGGAGGTGTAGCTGACTCTCCTAACACATGGAAACAGAAACAGAGAGTTAGACAAAATGAGAAGACAGAAAAACACATCCCATATAAAAAAAAAAATAGGACAAACCATTCCATGACCTAAGTGAAACAGAGATAAGTAAAAAGGCTGATAGAGAATTCAAAGTAATAATCACAAAGATACCCACTGGATTTGAGAAAAGCTTGGAGGACATCAGTGAGACCCTTAATGAAGAGATAAAAAAGAGCCAATCAGAAATGAAGAATACAATAAATAAAAGTAAAAATACATTGATGGAATAAATAGCAGGCTAGAGGAAGCAAAAGAATGAATTAATGACCCGGAAGACAGAGTAATGGAAAGTAATCAAGCTGAGCAAATGAGAGAAAAAAGAATAATGCAAAATGTGCATAGACATAGGGAACTCAGTGACTCCATCAACCATAATAACATTTGCATTATAGGGATCTCAGAAGAAGAAGAGAGAAAAAAGGGGATAGAAAATTTATTCGAAGAAATAATAGCTGAAATCTCCTCTAATCTGTGAAAGAAAAGATAACCAGATCCAAGAGGCACAGAGATTCCCCACTAAGTTCAACTCAAGGAGGTCCACACCAAGACATATAGTAATTAAAATGGCAAAAAGTAGTGATAATGAGAGAATTTTAAAAGCAGCAGAAGAAAAGGCAGTTACATACAACAGAAACCCCATAAGGCTATCAGAGGATTTTCTAGCAGAAACTTTGCAAGCCCGAAAGAAGTAGCATGATATATTCAAATTGCTGAAAGGGAAAAGTCTGCAGCCAAGAATGGTCTATCAGGTCTCTCATTCAGAATAGAAGAAGAGATAAAGAACTTCTCAGACAAAAACTAAAGGAGTCCATGATTTAGTGGTCATGGAACATTAAAGGGGACTCTGAGTGAAAAGGAAAGACCATAAGTGAGAATATGAAAAGTTGGAAGCACAAACGCAGTAAAAATAAGTGTATCTGTAAATATCAATCAAGGAATTCACAAAATTAAAAGATGTAAAATATGATACCATATACGTAAAATGTGGGGCAGGGAGAGGGGAGTAGAGAATGGGTTCAAACTTAAGGGGCCATTAACTTAATATAGACTGGTATATGCAGTTGTTATATACAAATCTAATGGTAACCACAAATAAGAAACCAGTAATAGATATGCAAAAACTAAAGAGAAAGGAATCCAAGTATATCACTAAAAAGCCAACAAATGATGAACAAGAGCAAGAGAAGAAAGGATCAGAGAAAAACTATGAAAACAACCACAAAATAAGTAACAAAATGGCAATAAATACGTATCTACCAATAATTACTCTAAATGTAAGTGGACTAAGTACTCCAATCAAAAGATAGGGTAACAGAGTGGATTAAAAAACAAGACCCATATGCTGCCATCAAGAACTCATTTCAGACCTAGAGACATGTTTAGATTCAAATAGATGTCAAAAGAAAGCCAGGGTAACAATAGTTACATCTGATAAAATAGACTTTAAAACAAAGACTGTAGGGGTGCCTTGATGGTTCAGTGGGTTAAGCCTCTCCTTTCAGCTCAGGTCATGATCCCTGGGTCCTGGGATTGAGCCCCACATCAGGCTCTTTGCTCAGTGGAGAGCCTGCTTCTCCCTGTCCCTCTGCCATTCCCCCTGGTTGTGCTCTCTCTCAAATAAACAAATAAATAAATAAAAAGACTGTAACAAGAGACAAAGAAGGACACTATATAATGTAGAGAAAAATCCAACAAGAAGATGTAACAAGAAGATGTTATAAATATTTATGCATTCAACATGGGAGAACCCAAATACATAAAACAGGTAATGATAAATTATACACATTATATATAAATTATATATATATAATATATACATATTATATATTATATAAATTATAAACATAAACATAAAGGAACTAATCTATAGTAACATAATAATAGCAGGGGACTTTAACACCCTACTTATATCAATGGACAGATCATCTAAACAGAAAATCAACAAGGCTTTGAATGATACTGGACCAGATATATTCAGAATATTCCACCCTACATCACAATTCCAGACTTCAAGCTCTATTACAAAGCTGTTATCATAAAGACAATACAGTACTGGCACAAAAACAGACACATAGATCAATGGAACAGAATAGAGAGCCCAGAAATAGACCCTCAACTCTATGGTCAACTAATCTTCGACAAAGCAGGAAAGAATGTCTAATGGAAAAAAGACAGTCTCTTCAACAAATAGTGTTGGGAAAATTGGACAGCCACATGCAGAAAAATGAAACTGGACCATTTCCTTACACCACACACGAAAATAGACTCAAAAGGGATGAAGGACCTCAATGTGAGAAAGGAATCCATCAAAATCCTTGAGGAGAACACAGGCAGCAACCTCTTCGACCTCAGCCACAGCAACTTCTTCCTAGGAAGATTGCTAAAGGGAAGGGAAGCAAGGGCAAAAATGAACTATTGGGACTTCATCAAGATCAAAAGCTTTTGCACAGCAAAGGAAACAGTTAATAAAACCAAAAGACAGCTGACAGATGGGAGAAGATATTTGCAAACGACATATCAGATAAAGGGCTAGTACCCAAAATCTATAAAGAACTTATTAAACTCAACACCCAAAGAACAAATAATCCAATCAAGAAATGGGGAGAGGACATGAACAGAAATTTCTGCAAAGAAGACATCCAGATGGCCAACAGACACATGAAAAAGTGCTCCACATCACTTGGCATCAGAGAAATACAAATCAAAACCACAATGGATACCACCTCACACCAGTCATAACGGCTAAAATTAACAAGTCAGGAAATGACAGATGCTGGCGAGGATGCGGAGAAAGGGGAACCCTCTTACACTGTTGGTGGGAATGCAAGCTGGTGCAACCACTCTGGAAAACAGCATGGAGGTCCTCAAAAAGTTGAAAATAGAGCTACCCTATGACCCAGCAATTGCACTACTGGGTATTTACCCTAAAGATACAAACGTAGTGATCCGAAGGGGCACGTGCACCCGAATGTTTATAGCAGCAATGTCCACAATAGCCAAACTATGGAAAGAACCTAGATGTCCATCAACAGATGAATGGATAAAGAAGATGTGGTATATATATATACAATGGAATACTATGCAGCCATCAAAAGAAATGAAATCTTGCCATTTGCAATGGCGTGGATGGAACTAGAGGGTATTATGCTCAGCGAAATAAGTCAATTGGAGAAAGACAACTATCATATGATCTCCCTGATATGAAGAAATGGAGATGCAATGTGGGTGGTTTGGGGGGTAGGAAAAGAATAAATGAAACAAGATGGGATCGGGAGGGAGACAAATCATAAAAGACTCTTAATCTCACAAAACTGAGGGTTGCTGGGGGTAGGGGGGTCGGGAGAGGGTGGTTGGGTTATGGACACGGGGGAAGGTATGTGCTATGGTGAGTGCTGTGAAAAGTGTAAACCTGGCAATTCACAGACCTGTACTCCTGGGGCTAATAAATACATTATATGTTAAAAAAATAAAAAAATTTTTAAAAAAGAACATTCCACCCTAAAACGGCAAAATACCCATTCTTTTCAAGTGCACATGGAACATTCTCCAGAATAAACCACATACTAGGCTATAAAACAAGTCTCAACAAATTAAAAAAAAACTGAAGTCATTCCAACATCTTTTTTGACCACAACACTGTGAAACTAGAAATCAACCAGAAGAAAAAAAATCTGGAAAGGGCATAAATATATGGTGGTTAAATAACATGCTACTGGGGCACCTGGGTGGCTCAGATGGTTAAGTGTTTGCCTTTGGCTCAGGTCATCATCTCCAGATCCTGGGATCAAGCCCCATGTTGGGCTCCCAGCTCAGCAGGGTTTCTCCTCTTCCCTCCCCTTCTCCCCTGTGCTCTCTTTCTGCCTCTCTCTCAAATGAATAAATTAAAAAATTAAATAAATAACATGCTACTAAACAATGAATGGGCCAACCAGGAAATCAAATATACATGGAGACAAATGAAAATGAAAACATGATAGTCTAAAATCTTTGGGAAGCAGCAAAAGTGGTTCTAAGAGGGAGGTTTATAGCAATACAGGCCTACCTCAAGAAGCAAGAAAAATCTCAAATAAACAACTTAACCTCACATTTAAAGAAACTAGAAAAAGAACAACAAATAAAACCTAAAACCAGCAGAAGGAAGGAAATGATAAAGATCAGAGTAGAAATAAATGACATAGAAATAAAAAACACAACAGAACAGATCAATGAAACCAGGAGCTGGTTCTTTGAAAAGAGCAACAAAATTGAATAACCTTTAGCCAGACTCATCCAAAAAGTATGTGCAAGAGAGAAAGGGAACACAAATAAACAAAATCACAAATGAAAGAGCAGAAATAACAACCAATACCACAGAAATACAAATGACTGTAAGAGAAAATCATGAAAAATTATTTGCCAACAAATTGGAAAACATAGGAGGAATGGATAAACTCCTAGAAACATACAACCTTCCAAAATGGAAACAGAAAGAAACAGAAAATTTGAACAGACCAATTACGACCAATGAAATTGAATCAGTAATTACAAAATTCCCAACAAACAGAAGTCCAGGACCAGAAAGGTTCACAGGCGAATTATACCAAACATTTAAAGAAGAGTTAATACCTTTTCTTCTCAAACTATTCAAAAAAAAAAAAAAAAAAAAGGAGAAAAGCTTCCAAATTCATTCTACGATGCCAGCATTACCCTGATACTAAAACCAGTTGAAGACACTATGAAAGACAACTATGGGCACTATCTCTGATGAACAAAGATGCAAAAATCCTCAATGAAATATTAGCAAACTGAATCTAAGAATACATTATAAAAATCATTCACCACAATCAAGTGGGATTTATTCTTGGGATGCAAGCATGGTTCAATATTCATAAATCAATCAAGATGATACATCACATCAATAAGAGAAAGGATAAAAACCATATGATCATTCTAATAGATGGAGAAGAAGTATATGACAAAGTACAACATCCATTCATGATAAAAACATGCAACAAAGTAGGTCTAGCAGGAACGTACCTCAACATAATAAAGGTTTTTTTTAAAGATTTTTATTTATTTATTTGACAGAGAGAGACAGCGAGAGAGGGAACACAAGTGGGGGAGTGGGAGAGGGAGAAGCAGGCTTCCCACTAAGAGGGGAGCCCGATACAGGGCTTGATCCCAGGACCCTGGGATCACGACCAGAGCCAAAGGCAGACTGAGCCACCCATGTGCCCCAACATAATAAAGGTTTTATACAAAAAACTCACAGCAAATATCATAATCAATGGTGAAGAAGTGAGAGCTTTCCCCCTAAGGTTAGGAATAAAAGGAGGATGTCCACTCTCACCACTTTTATTCAGCATAGTACTAGAAGTCCTACCCATGGCAGAGAATAAAAGGCATCCAAATTGGTAAGGAAGAAGTAAAAATGGCACTATTTGCAGATGATATGATACTATATAGAGAGAACCCTAAAGATTCCACCAAAAAACTACTAAAACTGATAAATGGATTCAGTAAAGTCACAGGATATAAAATCAATGTATAGAAATGTTGCGTTTGTATACACTAATAATGAAGCATCAAAAAGAGAAGTTAAGAGAACAGTCTCATTTACAATTGCACCAAAACCAATAAAATACCAGAAATAAACTTAACCAAGGAGATGAAAGACCTGTACTCTGTAAACTATAAAACATTTATGAAAGAATTTGAAGATGATGCAAAGAAAGAAAAAGACCACCCATGCTCAGCGGTTATATATACTACCCAAAGAAATCTACACATTTAATGCAATCCCTATCAAAATACCAACAGCATTTTAAACAGAACTAGAACAAACACTCCTAAAATTTGTATGGAATCATAAAAGACCCTGAGTAGCCAAAGCAGTCTTGAGAAGGAAAAAACAAAATCAGATGTATCACATTTTCAGACTTCAAGTTATATTACAAAGCTGTAGTAGTCAAAAGAAGATGGTGCTGGCACAAAAACAGAAACATATATCAATGGAACAGAATAGAAAAACCAGAAATAAACCCATAATTATATGGTCAATTAATTTTTGACAAAGGAGGAAAAACTACACAATAAAAAAAAAGACGGGTCTTCAAAAAGTGGTGTTGGATGGGATACACGGGTGCCTCAGTCAGTTGGGTGTCTGACTCTTGGTTTCCACCCAGGTCATGATCTCAGGGTCCTGGGATCAGGCCCTGCGCCCAGCTCCATGCTGAGCATGGAGTCTGCTTGTCCCTCTCCCTCCTACTCTGCTCCTCCCCCAACTCGCGTGCTCTCTCCCTCTTTCTCTCAAATGAATGGGTGAAAAATCTTTTTAAAAAGTGGTATTGGGAAAACAGGACAGCTACATGCAAAAGAATGGAACTGGACCATTTTGTTACACCATACACAAAAATAAACTCAAAATGGATTAAAGACCTAAATGTGAAACCTGAAACCATAAAAATCCTTGAAGGCAGTAATTTCTCTGACATTGGCCATAGCAACATTTTTCTATATGTCTCCTGAGGCAAAGGAAATAAAAGCAAAAATAAACTATTAGGACTATATCAAAATAAAAAACTTCGGCATAGCAGAGGGAACAATCAACAAAACTAAAAGCCAAGTTATTGAATGGGAGAAGATATTTGTAAATAACATTATCTGATAAAGGGTTGGTATCCAAAATATATAAAGCAGTTACAAAACTCAACACCCAAAAAAACAAATAATCTAACTAAAAAATGGGCGGAAGACATGAACATGAACATGACTTTTTCCCAAAGAAGACATCCAGATGGACAACAGACATGAAAAGACATTCATCATCACTGATCATTAGAGAAATGTGAATCAAAATTATAATGAGCCATCACCTTACACCTGTCAGAATGGCTAAAATCAAAAACATAAGAAACAAGTTTGGCAAAGATGTGAAGAAAAAGGAGCCCTTGTGCACTGGTGGTGGGAATGCAGACTGGTGCAGCCACTGTAGAAAAGAGTATGGAGGTTCCTCAAGAAGTTAAAAATAGAACTATCCTGGGGGTGCCTGAGTGGCTTAGTCAGTTGAGCATCCAACTCTTGGTTTTGGCTCAGGTTACAATCTCACAGTTGTGGGATTGAGCCCTGAATTGGGGTCAGCACTCAGTGCAAAGTCTCCTTCAGATTCTTACTCCCTCCCCCTCTCTTTGCCCCTCCCCACTCATGCACACACTCTCTCTAAAATGAACAAATAAAATTTGTAAAAGAAAACAGAACTACTCTATGATCCATTAATCACACTACTGGGTATTTTTTAAAAAGATTTTATTTATTTATTTATTTATTTGAGAGAGAGAGAGCTCACACAAGCAGGGGGTGTGGTAGGCAGAGGGAGGGAAGAAGAGGGAGAAGCAGGCTCCCCACTGAGCAGAGAGCCTGATGCAGAGCTCAATCCCAGGACCCTGAGATCATGACCTGAGCTGAAGGTAGAGGCTTAACCAACTGATCCATCCAGGCACCCCACAGTACTGGGTATTGACCCAAAGAATACAAAAAAACTAATTCAAAGGAACACATGCACTACTATGCTTATTGTAGCATTATTTACTATAGCCAGATTATGGAAGCATTCCAAGTGTCCATCCATAGATGAATGGAAGGTTGCCTAGGTGGCTCGGATGGTTAAGCATCTGCCTTTGGCTCCGATCATGATCAGGGTCCTGGGAATCCAGTCCCGCATCGGAGCAGGGAGAATGCTTCTTCCTCTCCCTCTGCCTACTGCTCCCGCTGCTTGTAGTCTCTCTCTCTGTCAAATAAATAAATAAAGTCTTTTTTTTTTTCTTAAAGATTTTATTTACATATGACAAAGAGAGATAGTGAGAGAAGGAACACAAGCACGGGGGAGCTGGAGAGGTAGAAGCAGGCTCCCCGCTGAGCAGGTAGCCTGATGTGGGGCTCGATCCCAGGACCCTGGGATCATGACCTGAGCCGAAGGCAGACGCTTAATGACTGAGCCACCCAGGTGTTCCGAAATAAATAAAATCTTTTTAAAAAAATTAGATGATGGGGGCGCCTGGGTGGCTCAGTGGGTTAAGCCTCTGCCTTGGGCTCAGGTCATGATCTCAAGGTCCTGGGATCGAGTCCTGCACCGGGCTCTCTGCTCAGTGGGGAGCCTGCTTCCCCTTCTCTCTCTGCCTGCCTCTCTGCCTACTTGTGATCTTTGTCTGTCAAATAAAATAAATAAATAAAATCTTTTTAAAAAATTAGATGATGGATTAAGGAGATGTACTGTATATATATACACAGGGGACTACTATTAAGCCATAAAAGGAATGAAATTTTACCATTTGCAATGACATGGATGGAGGTAGAGAGTATAATACTAAGTGAGATGTCAGTCAGGGAAAGACAAATACCATATGATTTCACTCATAGGTGGAATTTAAGAAACAAAACAAATGAGCAAAGAAAAAAAGAGGCAGAGAGAGACAAACCAAGAAACAAACCCTTAACTATAGAGAGCAAACAGATGGTTATCAGAGGGAATGAGGGTAGGGGGGATGGGTGAAAGAGGTGATAGGGATTAAAGAGTATAACTATCATGATAAGCACTGAGTAATGTATAGAATTATTATATCACTAAATTGTACACCTTAAACTAATTTAACACTGTATGTTAACTATGCTCAAATAAAAACTTAAAAATACTGGAAAAGAACCAGTAAGAAAAAAAGATAATGGGGGATGCAATGGATAAAAATGTAAGACCCATCTATATATGCTTCCTATAAAAGACTCACTTCAGACCTAAATACACATACAGACTGAAAGTGAAGAAACAGAAAAAGATATGCCATGCAAACACAAAAAAACAACAAAAAAGCTAGGGTTTTGAATGTTAAACCCCCCTTGCATTTCCGGAATAAACCCAACTAGACCCTGTGTATTATCTATTTAATACACTGTTGGATTCAGTTTCTAATAATTTACTTAGAATTTTTGTGTCTGTGATAATGATACTGGCCTGTAATTTTCTTTCTTTCCCTATCTGGTTTTGGTATCAAGGCTATCATGGTCTTACATAAAGAGTTGGTGAATATTTCTACTTGTTCTAAGTTCTAGAAAAGTTTATATAAGATTTAACTAAGCTATGGGGCGCCTGGGTGGCTCAGTGGGTTAAAGCCTCTGCCTTCGGCTCAGGTCATGATCCCGGGGTCCT
This sequence comes from Martes martes, assembly GCF_963455335.1. NCBI lineage: Eukaryota > Metazoa > Chordata > Mammalia > Carnivora > Mustelidae > Martes > Martes martes. The sequence goes on along the minus strand of NC_137895.1, from coordinate 85,630,268 downwards.
GGGATCAAACCCTGCATTGGGCTCTCTGCTCGGCAGGGAGCCTGCTTCCTCCTCTCTGTCTGCCTCTCTGCCTACTTGTGATCTCTGTCTGTCAAATAAATAAATAAAATCTTTAAAAAAAAAAAAAACTAAGCTAGTTTTTGAAAACAAATAAATAAATAAATAGTAAGAAGTCAGTCTTTGAAAATATGGACGAACATCTAACTAAAGCTATCTAAGTCAGGGGCTTTGTGCTTGCTTCGGCAGCACATATACTAAGTCAGGGGCTTTAATCACTGACTGAATTTATTTAATGGTGCTTTCAGCAGCAAATACTGGAATATCCATGTAACAATGACTTAAACAATAAAGATATTTAATTATTTCTTCTAACTAGAACACTCACCAGAAAAAAGTGTTAACAATTGTTTTTCTCACTCTTGAGGGTATTGCATATGAACAATACTGTAACAGAAAATGTAAAATGTTTGGATATACATCTGAGCAGGCTCAAGTTTATACATGAACCAAAGGAAAATAAGGAATGAGCTTTTGGAAATCAAACAATAAAATCTTATTTGATAGGTGTTACAGTCTAAGTTAAACATACATACATACATGGGAATATATTTTACACATAGAATCAGAGAAAGAGTTCTGTATATTATTGTGCCTGAGATAGATCCAATGCACTATACAATTAAATTTTTGTACATGTGAAAAAACAGAATTAGCGCCTTTGAGTTCTAATCCTAGCTTGCTTTCTTTATGGCTAAAGTATTAATGCCCAAATCTTACACTTTTGAATTCTCAGGGCCTAATATAGTACATAAACAGTTTATAGAAAGTCTGTTCTTCATTAGAATAGGAATACAGATACACACATAATAAAGTTGGTATGATCAGTCTGATTGATTGAGAGTATTTTGTGTTTCAGCAGATGGTCTCAAAATAGGAACTGGTAATTCTTCTGCAATATCCCGAACATACATTAAGATAATTGTACACATAACTGAGAATCTGTTGTTTGCTAATAGTGATGTCCAGATCTTCCCAATAAATAGCTAGGGCATTTCGAAAAGTTTTTTCTGCCTTTAGGAATGAAAGTGATTGTGAAAGGGCAGGTGTGTTGGGGAGCAGGGAGGAGGAACCAGAAGCAACTATCTCTTAAATTAAGTAGTACCACTATCTCTTTCACAGGATAAAGGTGGGAGAAGGTAAAGAGGGCCAGAATCTGGTAATTTAAGGTGACAGGCACTAATAAAAAGTGTCTTTGAATTTAAAAGCTACAGCAGGAGAGGACATAATTACACAAGGACAAAGAAGGATAGAGAAAGTCTAAAGGGTGTTCTCAGGTCAGCCTTCCACTACAGCCGAGTACTGTTCTCACAGAGTTCCCTAGAGAGTCTTCTACCAGTAAGTGACATTTGAGGTATTAAACATGTGAGATAGGATTGGACACCTTGAGCATATGATCCTTAAGGGGCTGACAGCGCATACTTCCTGCTGAACTAGTTTCTTATCCTAGAGTCTGATCCCTGAGCTCAGATGTTCTCCTGTTTTCCAGTACTCCACAAACTTCTATCATTTTGTTACTAAAAGAATGAGGAAGAACTAACAGATCAGCTTCTGCTATGGGGCATGCAAGTTACCCACAGAAAATTAATCCTATATGAGGAAGGATGGGGTGAAATGGAAAAGGAACCTAATATTTACTCAGTGTATTATATGCTAAGAAGAGTACTAGGTGTCATTTAACTTAATCTTCATGACAACACTGTCACCCAAGTATTATTATTGCCAAGGAAGGAGGTGAGATTTAGAGAAGCTAAGAAACTTGCCCCTTGACTCATATGAAAAAGTCAAAGAGATGAAATGCAAATGAATTCTGACTCCAAAGCCTATGCTTATTCCAGCAGAGCAAGGAATTCCTCCTACCCAAGTGTTAATGCATGGGTGTTTCCCTCCCTCTTAATAATGCATCATCTCCCTGGTTCTGTAACATTTTACAACGAGCAACTTTTTACTGAAACAATTTAACATTCTGCAAACTAAGAATGTGACAAAAACCCAGAGGCTTATGAAGTTCAGGAATATTAGTATACATGTATTTAAAATCCAGAATATTGAAAGGAAGTATATTAATCTGCCAACAATAAGTTTTTCAAAAAGGAAAATCACTTCCTCCTTCATTTATTGGAATTGCTTGGAAGCAGAAGTCAGGAAATCCCCTTCCT